>NC_086448.1:252981116-254181116 GCF_028390025.1 Pseudophryne corroboree | reverse complement strand
TCGTGACTAAGTTGGGGTAACGCCATCCCTGTCCAAAAGACATGTTTAGCCACAGTGTCAACAGGGCCTTGGGAATCTAAATTTTTATAAAAGTTATGAAAAATGTCAGAGATCTTGTTTCCCTGAAAATGACATTTCCCCTCATCATCCCTCAAAGCCGCTATATGATGTGGGCCAGAATCCGCCTTAAGAAGACTGGACAGTAATTTCCCGGATTTATTGCCAAAGTGAAATATATTATGTTTGCCCGCCCCTAAAAATTTATTAGATATTTGCGTTAGGACTTGATCAAAGTGTTGCTTGGCCTTGGTGTATACAATTTTCCTATCCACCGTGGAGGATGCTTTAAAGTCTTGAAAGGAGGAAGTGAGATTAGATTGAGCAGCACGATAGGTGGTGTTCATTTCTTTTTTAAACTTAGCAACGAACGCAATAATATCTCCCCTCAGCACCGCCTTGGAAGTCTGCCAAAACAGAGCCGGGTTCGATTCATGTACTGAATTGAGACAGTAAGAATCCCAAGCCGCAAGCAACATGTCTTGGAAGTGTTGGGATCCCGTCAGGCGGGCAGGGAACCTCCAGTGAGAGGAGGAGCCCAGTACATACTCAGTTTGGAGAGTGACAGAGATAGGGGCATGATCTGATATTAATATTGGTTCTATACTAGCAGCCATAATTTTGTCTGACAAAACGTCAGAGACAAAAAAATAATCTAAGCAAGAGAATGAGTTGAAAGTGGCAGAGTAATATGTATATTCGAGTTCTATAGGGTTGTGGAGTCTCCAAATGTCAACAAGACCTAGCTGGGAGGACAGATATGACAGGTTGGTCTTCGGAAGGCTATAATTGCGGGAAGAAGCAGCCTTCCTATCTAACACCACGGATGAGACCAAGTTCAGATCGCCACCTAGGACAATAGGAGTGTCGGTATGGGGTCGAAGCAAGTTAGTAAGTTTTATATAGAACGATATATCATAAATAGTAGGGGCATAAACGTTACACAGAATGTACCTAGAGCCCTCCAAAGTAATGTCTAGTATAATAAATCTACCTTCTGTTTCAATGTTTTGGCTATGTATCTCAAAGGAGATCCCTTTACGGATGAGGATTGCTACCCCTCTCGCCTTTGATGTGTAAGAGGACGAAGCAATTAGTTTCTGGCGAAGCATGGAAAGCTTTAAGTGTTCTTCAGGAGTCAAATGTGTCTCCTGTAACAGGATAATGTCGGCCTTCACTTTGTTCATGTAAGTAAGTATCCGCCTACGCTTGACAGGGGAATGTCAATGTATGCCTCGTACATTCCATGAATACATTTTAAGGGAAGCAGCCATAGTCAGGAGGAAGGAGAGATATTAGTGCCATGCAAAATGCGAATCCATATCCACAATCTAAAGCAGCAAAACAGAACGTATGCATAGCAACACTCACAAGTATTGATAACAATGTGCCGGTGGGGATACTTCTCCAGCTCCCTAGAAGGAAAGGGTTAGAGAGAACAGGGGAAGGAAGAAAGGAGTGATAGACAAAACAAAGAAGATAGAAGGACACTAAATAAACAAAACGGTCGTGAAACAGTAGGTTCACAACTAGTGATGAGCGGGTTCGGTTCCTCGGAAACCGAACCCCCCCGAACTTCACCCATTTTACACGGGTCTGAGGCATACTCGGATTCTCCCGTATGGCTCGGTTAACCCGAGCGCGCCCGAACGTCATCATCCCGCTGTCGGATTCTCGCAAGATTCGGATTCTATATAAGGAGCCGCGCGTCGCCGCCATTTTCACTCGTGCATTGGAAATGTTAGGGAGAGGACGTGGCTGGCGTCCTCTCCATTTATTAATGTTGCTGCAAATATTTGTGCTTAATGCTTAATTGTGGGGACTGGGGAGCAGCTGTATAATATAGGAGGAGTACAGTGCAGAGTTTTGCTGATCAGTGACCACCGGTTTTATCCGTTCTCTGCCTGAAAAACGCTCCATATCTGTGCTCAGTGTGCTGCATATATCTGTGCTCACACTGCTTTATTGTGGGGATTGGGGACCAGCAGTATTATATAGGAGGAGTACAGTGCAGAGTTTTGCTGACCAGTGACCACCAGTATTATACGTTGTCTGCCTGAAAAACGCTCCATATCTGTGCTCAGTGTGCTGCATATATCTGTGCTCACACTGCTTTATTGTAGGGACTGGGGACCAGCAGCATTATATAGGAGGAGTACAGTGCAGAGTTTTGCTGACCAGTGACCACCAGTATTATACGTTGTCTGCCTGAAAAATGCTCCATATCTGTGCTCAGTGTGCTGCATATATCTGTGCTCACACTGCTTTATTGTGGGGACTGGGGACCAGCAGTATTATATTGGAGGAGTACAGTGCAGAGTTTTGCTGACAGTGACCACCAGTATATATAGCAGTACGGTACGGAAGGCCACTGCTCTACCTACCTCTGTGTCGTCAAGTATACTATCCATCTAGATTCTATACCTGTGGTGCATTTTGGTTTTGCAGTTTGCTGACAGTGACCACCAGTATATATAGCAGTACGGTACGGAAGGCCACTGCTCTACCTACCTCTGTGTCGTCAAGTATACTATCCATCTAGTTTCTATACCTGTGGTGCATTTTGGTTTTGCAGTTTGCTGACAGTGACCACCAGTATATATAGCAGTACGGTACGGAAGGCCACTGCTCTACCTACCTCTGTGTCGTCATTAAGTATACTATCCATCTACATTCTATACCTGTGGTGCATTTTAGTTTTGCAGTTTGCTGACAGTGACCACCAGTATATATAGCAGTACGGTACAGAAGGCCACTGCTCTACCTACCTCTGTGTTGTCAAGTATACTATCCATCCATACCTGTGGTGCATTTCAGTTGTGCGCAGTATATATAGTAGTAGGCCATTGCTATTGATACTGGCATATAATTCCACACATTAAAAAATGGAGAACAAAAATGTGGAGGTTAAAATAGGGAAAGATCAAGATCCACTTCCACCTCGTGCTGAAGCTGCTGCCACTAGTCATGGCCGAGACGATGAAATGCCATCAATGTCGTCTGCCAAGGCCGATGCCCAATGTCATAGTAGAGAGCATGTAAAATCCAAAAAACAAAAGTTCAGTTAAATGACCCAAAAATTTAAATTAAAAGCGTCTGATGAGAAGCGTAAACTTGCCAATATGCCATTTACGACACGGAGTGGCAAGGAAGGCTGAGGCCTTGGCCTATGTTCATGGCTAGTGGTTCAGATTCACATGAGGATGGAAGCACTCATCCTCTTGCTAGAAAACTGCAGTGCCACTCCTAGATGGGCCAGGTGTTTGTGTCGGCCACTTGTGTCGCTTAGCTTAGTCACGTAGCTACCTCATTGCACCTCTTTTTTTCTTTGCATCATGTGCTGTTTGGGGACTATTTTTTAAATCTGCCATCCTGTCTGACACTGCAGTGCCACTCCTAGATGGGCCAGGTGTTTGTGTCGGCCACTTGTGTCGCTTAACATAGTCACACAGCGACCTTGGTGCGTCTCTTATTTTCTTTGCATCATGTGCTGTTTGGGGACTATTTTTTTGAAGTGCCATCCTGTCTGACACTGCAGTGCCACTCCTAGATGGGCCAGGTGTTTGTGTCGGCCACTTGTGTCGCTTAGCTTAGTCACACAGCGACCTTGGTGCGTCTCTTTTTTTCTTTGCATCATGTGCTGTTTGGGGACTATTTTGTTGAAGTGCCATCCTGTCTGACACTGCAGTGCCACTCCTAGATGGGCCAAGTGTTTGTGTCGGCCACTTGTGTCGCTTAGCTTAGTCACACAGCGACCTTGGTGCGCCTCTTTTTTTCTTTGCATCATGTGCTGTTTGGGGACTATTTTTTTGAAGTGCCATCCTGTCTGACACTGCAGTGCCACTCCTAGATGGGCCAGGTGTTTGTGTCAGCCACTTGTGTCGCTTAGCTTAGTCACACAGCGACCTTGGTGCGCCTCTTTTTTTCTTTGCATCATGTGCTGTTTGGGGACAATTTTTTTGAAGTGCCATCCTGTCTGACACTGCAGTGCCACTCCTAGATGGGCCAGGTGTTTGTGTCGGCCACTTGTGTCGCTTAGCTTAGTCACACAGCGTCCTTGGTGCATCTCTTTTTTGCTTTGCATTATGTGCTGTTTGGGGACTATTTTTTTGAAGTGCCATCCTGTCTGACACTGCAGTGCCACTCCTAGATGGGCCAGGTGTTTGTGTCGGCCACTTGTGTCGCTTAGCTTAGTCACACAGCGACCTTGGTGCGTCTCTTTTTTTCTTTGCATCATGTGCTGTTTGGGGACTATTTTTTTGAAGTGCCATCCTGTCTGACACTGCAGTGCCACTCCTAGATGGGCCAGGTGTTTGTGTCGGCCACTTGTGTCGCTTAGCTTAGCCATCCAGCGACCTCGGTGCAAATTTTAGGACTAAAAATAATATTGTGAGGTGTGAGGTGTTCGAGATAGACTGAAAATGAGTGTAAATTATGGTTGTTGAGGTTAATAATACTATGGTATTAAAATGACCCCCAAATTCTATGATATAAGCTGTTTTTGAGGGTTTTTTGTAAAACAACACCCGAATCCAAAACACACCCGAATCCGACAAAAAATTTTCAGGGAGGTTTTGGCAAAACGCGTCCGAATCCAAAACACGGCCGCGGAACCGAATCCAAAACCAAAACACAAAACCCGAAAAATTTCCGGTGCACATCTCTATTCACAACCATTGTACATTGGCCCTCATTCCGAGTTGTTCGCTCTGTATTTTTCATCGCATCGCAGTGAAAATCCGCTTAGTACGCATGCGCAATGTTCGCACTGCGACTGCGCCAAGTAACTTTACTATAAGGAAAGAATTTTTACTCACGGCTTTTTCATCGCTCCGGCGATCGTAATGTGATTGACAGGAAATGGGTGTTACTGGGCGGAAACACGGCGTTTCAGGGGCGTGTGGCTGAAAACGCTACCGTTTCCGGAAAAAACGCAGGAGTGGCCGGGGAAACGGTGGGAGTGCCTGGGCGAACGCTGGGTGTGTTTGTGACGTCAACCAGGAACGACAAGCACTGAACTGATCGCACAGGCAGAGTAAGTCTGGAGCTACTCAGAAACTGCTAAGTAGTTAGTAATCGCAATATTGCGAATACATCGGTCGCAATTTTAAGAAGCTAAGATTCACTACCAGTAGGCGGCGGCTTAGCGTGTGTAACTCTGCTAAATTCGCCTTGCGACCGATCAACTCGGAATGAGGGCCATAGAACAGCAGCAACCGTGAACACTCTCCTGCGAAATAAACGAGAGACATGGAAACAAATAATATAACTTTGCCCTTCTGAAAACATAATGAAAGCCTAAACAGCCAAGAATATTATCAAGAAGGGGCATAAATCTATGAAAAATTAACCAATACTGTACACCAAGATATAGCAGGGAGGCTCCCTTTTGAACTATCAGATATCAAGAAAACAGGGAACATTAACACATGGAGCTTAATAACCAGAAAACAGCCTGCTTCACAGGATATCAGAATTTGGACTGTTTAGGTGAGAAATCGAAACAATCAGACCGTCGGCAGACTCATTCATTCTGGTCCATTGCAGAAGATTCCGGGGGTTCCACCTCACGCAACAAGAATGCTTTGGCGTCATCCACGTTTGTGAAGTCCTTAGGACCTTGAGGCAAGAAGATGCGCAGCCGGGCAGGGTAAAGCAACACAAACTTGGTACCCGACTGTACCAATTGGGAGCAAACCACCATTTCCCTTTGAGACCTGGACACCTCTGCTGAATAGTCCTGAAAAAGAAATACTCTCTGACCATCCTATGACAGAGCGCCTTTGGATCTAGCCGCGGACCAAATCAGTTCCTTATGTCTGAAATTTAAACAGCGAAATATTACTGGGCGAGGACGGGCCTGATTAGAGTCCCTCGGTGGACCCAGGTGATGAGCCCGTTCAATCTCCAGGGATGATAATTCTTCAGGAACCCCAAGGAGGTCAGGGAGATCAGAAAGCAGAAATCTGAGTAAGTCAGGGGAAAATCTAGCATTACACACACTGCATAACTTCTGTTTTACCATTGTGAAGAAAAACAGGTGCAGTACACATACAACAAAGCCTGAAATACAATACAAGCCTGCCCTATTGCATGTGAGAGGAGACACAGGAGAGAGGACACCAGCGCTGCACAGCCCTGGTGAGGCTGTCAGCGTTTTACATGAACATATAAACAGTAAGTGTGTCTAATGAAAAATCCCTCAGAGGGATGATATTAGTGCACAATATAGTGGCTCTCCCCCTCTACACACTGTACCAGTGATCCAGCGTGTGACCACTATGGAGGAGCTGTGTGAGGCTGCTGCTGCTTATGCAGAGGAAGGCACCAAAATGCAGCTGAGCCTGCTCTAATGTAGCTCCGGCCCCACTATGACGCCGGAGCTATTGTGTAATCTTTATACTAGCCAGGTCTCCTAAGTGTTTGTAGCCTCACATAAATGCTTGGTACAATTGTATTAAGCCAGTCTCATACAGGGGTCAAAGCGGGTCCCCCCCAGGAGGGACCCGTACACGTCACCTACGCTTCTGCCGCACCATGAACTGGGGGACCCCCATAGCAGGGTCCCTGGTGTGTACTCACCACCGATGATCACCTTCGGGCAGCGTAAGGGGTGTGCGGCATTCTGCGGCTGCAACAGCCAAGGCTCCATGCTCTGCTGAACAAATAGCCCCTCAGGATGGTGATCCTGCAGCAGGGATGTGTCTCTGCACCTCAAGAGGCCGGTGACCGTCCTCCCCCCCCCCTAACTCCCACAGTGCAGGTATGCTATTGCCCAAACAGCATACCGAAAGAAATAAAAGTTTAAAAGAAATTGATAAAAAACTCTGGAGCTTGCAGAGTGTGCATCCTCTCCTGAGGGCACTTTTTTCTAAACTGACCTGTAGCAGGAGGCATAGAGGGGAGGAGCCAGCACACCCAGTTGAAGAAATGTAATGTGCACTGGCTCCTTTGGACCTGTCTATACCCCATCGTACTAATTCTGTCCCCAATATCCCTTATGGATGCTAGAGAAAATAGGCATACTTTCCCTTTAATGCCATTTGCAATGTCACTAATAAAGATATTAAAAAGCACTGGTCCAAGTACAGATCCCTGGGGTACTCCACTGGTATCATCTCCCTCCTGTGAGTGCACTCCATTTACCACAACTCTCTGTTTTCTATCCTGCAACCAAGATCTTATCCATTGAATAATCCTAGTATCCAAACCCAAACTTCCAAGTTTATTTAGCAGTCTGCGGTGTGGAACAGTGTCAAAAGCCTTACTAAAGTCTAGATAAGCTATATACACGGCTCCACCTTTATCCATCACTTTAGTCACACAGTCAAAAAAGTCAATAAGATTTGTTTGACATGATCTCCCCCCCAGTGAATCCATGTTGTTCGGGATCCTGTAAATTGCTGGATTTGAGATAATCTACAACTCTTTCTCTTAAGATTTCCCTACTACTGATGTAAGACTCACTGGTCTGTAGTTGTTTGCCTCTTCCTCGCTTCCACTTTTGTGCAGTGGGACTACGTTCACTCTTTTCCAGTCCTCTGAAATTACTCCTGTAGCTAATGACTGGTTGAATAATTCTGTCAATGGTGCTACTAGCACCTCTTTAAAATTCTTTTAGTATCCTTGGATGTATCCCATCTGGCCCCATTGATTTATTTACTTTCAGCTTTGAGAGTTCTGTTAGGACCTTCTCCTCTGTAAATGTACTTGTTTAATTTTCCTGAATATCCCTGCAACTTAAGTGTGGCCCTTTCCCCTCTCTTTCAGTAGTGAATACTGAGCAAAAATAATTATTAAGATGATCTGCTATTACATTGTCTCCCTCAACAAGACTTCCAGTCTCTGGGGGTTATTCCGAGTTGATCGCACATAGCAACTTTTTGCTGCCCATGCGATCAACTCAACGCCGCCTATGGGGGAGGATTTTTTGCATAGCAAGGCTGCGAATGCTTGTGCAGCCCTGCTATGCAAAAAAGTTTGTGTAGAACTGGACCAGGGTAACAGTTACTTACCCTTTGCGATTGATCCAGCGATGCAGGTCCCGGAATTTTATGTCAGACATCCGCCCTCCAAATGCCTGGATACGCTTGCGTTGGACTCACCATTCCCAGAAAACGGTGAGTTGCCGCCCCAGAACGCCTTCCTGCTGTCAATCTTCTTGCGATCGGAGTAGCGATCGCTTTCTTCGTTCTTCTGGTCGCTGCCTGGCGACGGCCATCGCTGGGCAATGACATGTGTGTGAATTGCGGCAGCCGCGCAGGCGCAGAACCGACCCGTTCACACCGCTGAGACAACCAGCAGAGTGCGAATAGGTCAGAATGACCCCCTCTATCTTTAGTTTTATTATTCCGCCTTTTGTTTTTCTCTTTTCGCGTATATACCTAAAAAAAGTTTTGCCTCCTTTACCCACTGACTGGGCCATTTTCTCATCAGCTTTGCACATCTGATTACTTTCTTAGTCTCCTTCTGTCTAACAAGATATATCTCTTTGTCTTCATTATTTTGTGTCTGCTTATATTTCCTAAAAGCCATCTTTTTTGCTTTCACAATATTTGCTACTTCTTTCGCAAACCACACTGGCTTCCTTTTCTTGTGTTTTTCCTAACACTTTTGATACAAAGGTCAGTTGCCTTTAATATTGCACTTTAATTTTTCCCACCTCTCCTGTACTGCTTCCAAGTTCCTCCACTCTGCCAAAGAATCGCTTATACATTTTCCTATCCCTACAAAAGCAGCCTTCCTAAAATCCAACACCTTTTTTTTTGTATGGGATGAGTCAGTCTATGGGGTATATTCAATTAGCAGCGATAACGGACTTTTCGCGTGAAAAGTCCGGTTTTCACGCGAAAAAACTGACTTTTCCCGCGAAACGCAATTACAGCCTATTCAATTTTCCTGGAAAATTTATCGGTGATCATTTTTTCACTAATTTCACTTCACCTACTCTGAAGCAGGTGAAAAGTTGGGAAAAGTCACTATTTTAAGGTAAAAATGTTTGGATATGGGAGGTCATTCCGAGTCGTTCGCTCGGAAAATTTCTTCGCATCGCAGCGTTTTTTCGCTTAGTGCGCATGCGCAATGTCCGCACTGCGACTGCGCCAAGTAAATTTGCTATGAAGTTTGGATTTTTACTCACGGCTTTTTCTTCGCTCAGGCGATCGTAGTGTGATTGACAGGAAATGGGTGTTACTGGGCGGAAACAGGCCGTTTTATGGGCGTGTGGGAAAAAACGCTACCGTTTCTGGGAAAAACGCGGGAGTGGCTGGAGAAACGGAGGAGTGTCTGGGCGAACGCTGGGTGTGTTTGTGACGTCAAACCAGGAACGATAAGCACTGAACTGATCGCAGATGCCGAGTAAGTCTGAAGCTACTTTGAAACTGCTACGAGATGTGTAATCGCAATATTGCGAATCTTTCGTTCGCAATTTTAAGAAGCTAAGATTCACTCCCAGTAGGCGGCGGCTTAGCGTGTGCAATAATGCTAAAATCGCCTTGCGAGCGAACAACTCAGAATGAGGGCCATGGTACAGAACTCCTGGGACACTCCCCTTAATGACTAATTAGGCACGTTGAGGTTTTTAATTATTTTTAATTGGCCAATAATGACATGTCATTTTTGGGGTGAAAAAGTACAAAGTGATGGAAATTGGGGTTCAAGGTATGGGACAGGTTTATTGGGGTGCTTTATGAGTGGAACAGGTGTTTTTAGGCTTGCAAATGGGAGTAATCGGTCTGTTTCCACTTTTTTTTAAAGTACCCTAAAATGACCCAAATATATACTTATACCCATTTTCATGTACCCCAAATTTAATGAGAGCATTTATTTTGCTCAAAAAAAAACTTGCTTTCTATCATTTTTTTGCATTTTAAAAAAAAATGCATATAACAGCCATTTCACACAATTTAAGTCCCCAAAAACGCTCTAATGTGATCTCTAACACACTTCTCTTCTGTTTTCCTATGTTAGTTTAGCATTTTTTGGGGTACAGGCTGATTTCACCATTTTCACCTGCACTTTTCACTGCAAGAATTTTCACGTGAAACCCGTTTAGAATTAAATAGGTCGAAAGACAGAGTATTTTCGCGGCAATTTTCACCCGATTGCCGCGAAAAAATTTCAGGTGAAAAATTGCAGCGAATTTGCGGATAATTGAATACCCTAGTATGTCTGTATGCTGAACCATACTGCTTGATCACTGGATCTCAGGTTTTCACTAGAGATGAGCGGGTTCGGTTCCTCTGAATCCGAACCCGCCCGAACTTCAGGTTTTTTACACGGGTCCGAGCAGGCTCGGATCTTCCCGCCTTGCTCGGCTAACCCGAGCGCGCCCGAACGTCATCATCACGCTGTCGGATTCTCGCGAGGCTCGGATTCTATCGCGAGACTCGGATTCTATATAAGGAGCCGCGCGTCGCCGCCATTTTCACACGTGCATTGAGAGTCATAGGGAGAGGACGTGGCTGGCGTCCTCTCCGTTTAGAGAAGAGAGAGACACAGTATTTTGGGGAGCATTATTAGGAGGAGTACTACTATACTGTATACTACTATACTACTTGCTGAAGTGATATTTATAGATTAGATAGTGTGACTGTAAGTGTATTATCTGACTTGTGGGGGAGACACTGACAGTGGGGAGCAGTTAGAGTCTGAGAGAAGGACTCAGGAGTACATATAACGTACAGTGCACACTTTTGCTGCCAGAGTCAGTGCCACACTGCCATTGTTGTGACCACACTGACCACCAGTATAATAATAATATATTTTGTGATTGTCTGCTTAGGCCTCGGAGTACTAGTTGCAAGTTGCAACGTGACCTGAAGTGACCACCAGTTTAATAATCAATCACCACCAGTTTAATATATATATATATATATATATAATTGTATATAATATATATATATATATAATATTGTATACCACCTACCCGTGGTTTTTTTTTTTTCATTCTTCTTTATACATACTACTATAGTAGCTTACTGTAGCAGTCTGCGGTGCTGTGCTGACCTGACAGTGTCCAGCAGGTCCGTCATCAGTCATTACATAATAAATATATATAGTACCTGTCCGGCTGCAGTACTAGTGATATTATATTGATTTCATCTCATTATCAATAATTTATCATCCAGTCTAGACTCTATATTAGCAGCAGACACAGTACGTTAGTCCACGGCTGTAGCTACCTCTGTGTCGGCACTCGGCAGTCCATCCATAATTGTATACCACCTACCCGTGGTTTTTTTCTTTTCTTTCTTCTTTGTACATACTACTATAGAGTATAGTAGCTTACTGTAGCAGTCTGCGGTGCTGCTGAGCTGACAGTGTCCAGCAGGTCCGTCATCAGTCATCATTACCTAATAAATATATTATCTACCTGTCCGGCTGCAGTACTAGTGATATTATATATACATACATATATATATTGATTTCATCTCATTATCAATCATCCAGTCTATATTAGCAGCAGACACAGTACGTTAGTCCACGGCTGTAGCTACCTCTGTGTCGGCACTCGGCAGTCCATCCATAATTGTATACCACCTACCCGTGGTTTTTTTTTTCTTTCTTCTTTGTACATACTACTATAGTATAGTAGCTTACTGTAGCAGTCTGCGGTGCTGCTGAGCTGACAGTGTCCAGCAGGTCCGTCATCAGTCATCATTACCTAATAAATATATTATCTACCTGTCCGGCTGCAGTACTAGTGATATTATATATACATACATATATATATTGATTTCAACTCATTATCAATCATCCAGTCTATATTAGCAGCAGACACAGTACGTTAGTCCACGGCTGTAGCTACCTCTGTGTCGGCACTCGGCAGTCCATCCATAATTGTATACCACCTACCCGTGGTTTTTTTTTTCTTTCTTCTTTGTACATACTACTATAGAGTATAGTAGCTTACTGTAGCAGTCTGCGGTGCTGCTGAGCTGACAGTGTCCAGCAGGTCCGTCATCAGTCATCATTACCTAATAAATATATTATCTACCTGTCCAGCTGCAGTACTAGTGATATTATATATACATACATATATATATTGATTTCATCTCATTATCAATCATCCAGTCTATATTAGCAGCAGACACAGTACGTTAGTCCACGGCTGTAGCTACCTCTGTGTCGGCACTCGGCAGTCCATCCATAATTGTATACCACCTACCCGTGGTTTTTTTTTTCTTTCTTCTTTGTACATACTACTATAGTATAGTAGCTTACTGTAGCAGTCTGCGGTGCTGCTGAGCTGACAGTGTCCAGCAGGTGCGTCATCAGTCATCATTACCTAATAAATATATTATCTACCTGTCCGGCTGCAGTACTAGTGATATTATATATACATACATATATATATATTGATTTCATCTCATTATCATCCAGTCTATATTAGCAGCAGACACAGTACGGTAGTCCACGGCTGTAGCTACCTCTGTGTCAGCACTCGGCAGTCCATCCATAAGTATACTAGTATCCATCCATCTCCATTGTTTACCTGAGGTGCCTTTTAGTTGTGCCTATTAAAATATGGAGAACAAAAATGTTGAGGTTCCAAAATTAGGGAAAGATCAAGATCCACTTCCACCTCGTGCTGAAGCTGCTGCCACTAGTCATGGCCGAGACGATGAAATGCCAGCAACGTCGTCTGCCAAGGCCGATGCCCAATGTCATAGTACAGAGCATGTCAAATCCAAAACACCAAATATCAGTAAAAAAAGGACTCCAAAACCTAAAATAAAATTGTCGGAGGAGAAGCGTAAACTTGCCAATATGCCATTTACCACACGGAGTGGCAAGGAACGGCTGAGGCCCTGGCCTATGTTCATGGCTAGTGGTTCAGCTTCACATGAGGATGGAAGCACTCAGCCTCTCGCTAGAAAACTGAAAAGACTCAAGCTGGCAAAAGCACCGCAAAGAACTGTGCGTTCTTCGAAATCCCAAATCCACAAGGAGAGTCCAATTGTGTCGGTTGCGATGCCTGACCTTCCCAACACTGGACGTGAAGAGCATGCGCCTTCCACCATTTGCACGCCCCCTGCAAGTGCTGGAAGGAGCACCCGCAGTCCAGTTCCTGATAGTCAGATTGAAGATGTCAGTGTTGAAGTACACCAGGATGAGGAGGATATGGGTGTTGCTGGCGCTGGGGAGGAAATTGACCAGGAGGATTCTGATGGTGAGGTGGTTTGTTTAAGTCAGGCACCCGGGGAGACACCTGTTGTCCGTGGGAGGAATATGGCCGTTGACATGCCTGGTGAAAATACCAAAAAAATCAGCTCTTCAGTGTGGAGGTATTTCAACAGAAAAGCGGACAACAGGTGTCAAGCCGTGTGTTGCCTTTGTCAAGCTGTAATAAGTAGGGGTAAGGACGTTAACCACCTCGGAACATCCTCCCTTATACGTCACCTGCAGCGCATTCGTAATAAGTCAGTGACAAGTTCAAAAACTTTGGGTGACAGCGGAAGCAGTCCACTGACCAGTAAATCCCTTCCTCTTGTAACCAAGCTCACGCAAACCACCCCACCAACTCCCTCAGTGTCAATTTCCTCCTTCCCCAGGAATGCCAATAGTCCTGCAGGCCATGTCACTGGCAATTCTGACGATTCCTCTCCTGCCTGGGATTCCTCCGATGCATCCTTGCGTGTAACGCCTACTGCTGCTGGCGCTGCTGTTGTTGCTGCTGGGAGTCGATGGTCATCCCAGAGGGGAAGTCGGAAGACCACTTGTACTACATCCAGTAAGCAATTGACTGTCCAACAGTCCTTTGCGAGGAAGATGAAATATCACAGCAGTCATCCTGCTGCAAAGCGGATAACTGAGGCCTTGACAACTATGTTGGTGTTAGACGTGCGTCTGGTATCCGCCGTTAGTTCACAGGGAACTACACAATTTCTTGAGGTAGTGTGCCCCCGTTACCAAATACCATCTAGGTTCCACTTCTCTAGGCAGGCGATACCGAAAATGTACACAGACCTCAGAAAAAGACTCACCAGTGTCCTAAAAAATGCAGCTGTACCCAATGTCCACTTAACCACGGACATGTGGACAAGTGGAGCAGGGCAGGGTCAGGACTATATGACTGTGACAGCCCACTGGGTAGATGTATGGACTCCCGCCGCAAGAACAGCAGCGGCGGCACCAGTAGCAGCATCTCGCAAACGCCAACTCTTTCCTAGGCAGGCTACGCTTTGTATCACCGCTTTCCAGAATACGCACACAGCTGAAAACCTCTTACGGCAACTGAGGAAGATCATCGCGGAATGGCTTACCCCAATTGGACTCTCCTGTGGATTTGTGGCATCAGACAACGCCAGCAATATTGTGTGTGCATTAAATATGGGCAAATTCCAGCACGTCCCATGTTTTGCACATACCTTGAATTTGGTGGTGCAGAATTTTTAAAAAAACGACAGGGGCGTGCAAGAGATGCTGTCGGTGGCCAGAAGAATTGCGCGACACTTTCGGCATACAGGCACCACGTACAGAAGACTGGAGCACCACCAAAAACTACTGAACCTGCCCTGCCATCATCTGAAGCAAGAAGTGGTAACGAGGTGGAATTCAACCCTCTATATGCTTCAGAGGTTGGAGGAGCAGCAAAAGGCCATTCAAGCCTATACAATTGAGCACGATATAGGAGGTGGAATGCACCTGTCTCAAGCGCAGTGGAGAATGATTTCAACGTTGTGCAAGGTTCTGATGCCCTTTGAACTTGCCACACGTGAAGTCAGTTCAGACACTGCCAGCCTGAGTCAGGTCATTCCCCTCATCAGGCTTTTGCAGAAGAAGCTGGAGACATTGAAGGAGGAGCTAACACGGAGCGATTCCGCTAGGCATGTGGGACTTGTGGATGGAGCCCTTAATTCGCTTAACAAGGATTCACGGGTGGTCAATCTGTTGAAATCAGAGCACTACATTTTGGCCACCGTGCTCGATCCTAGATTTAAAGCCTACCTTGGATCTCTCTTTCCGGCAGACACAAGTCTGCTGGGGTTGAAAGACCTGCTGGTGAGAAAATTGTCAAGTCAAGCGGAACGCGACCTGTCAACATCTCCTCCTTCACATTCTCCCGCAACTGGGGGTGCGAGGAAAAGGCTCAGAATTCCGAGCCCACCCGCTCGCGGTGATGCAGGGCAGTCTGGAGCGACTGCTGATGCTGACATCTGGTCCGGACTGAAGGACCTGACAACGATTACGGACATGTCGTCTACTGTCACTGCATATGATTCTCTCACCATTGAAAGAATGGTGGAGGATTATATGAGTGACCGCATCCAAGTAGGCACGTCACACAGTCCGTACTTATACTGGCAGGAAAAAGAGGCAATTTGGAGGCCCTTGCACAAACTGGCTTTATTCTACCTAAGTTGCCCTCCCACAAGTGTGTACTCTGAAAGAGTGTTTAGTGCCGCCGCTCACCTTGTCAGCAATCGGCGTACGAGGTTACATCCAGAAAATGTGGAGAAGATGATGTTCATTAAAATGAATTATAATCAATTCCTCCGTGGAGACATTGACCAGCAGCAATTGCCTCCACAAAGTACACAGGGAGCTGAGATGGTGGATTCCAGTGGGGACGAATTGATAATCTGTGAGGAGGGGGATGTACACGGTGATATATCGGAGGATGATGATGAGGTGGACATCTTGCCTCTGTAGAGCCAGTTTGTGCAAGGAGAGATTAATTGCTTCTTTTTTGGTGGGGGTCCAAACCAACCCGTCATTTCAGTCACAGTCGTGTGGCAGACCCTGTCACTGAAATGATGGGTTGGTTAAAGTGTGCATGTCCTGTTTATACAACATAATGGTGGGTGGGAGGGCCCAAGGACAATTCCATCTTGCACCTCTTTTTTCTTTAATTTTTCTTTGCGTCATGTGCTGTTTGGGGAGGGTTTTTTGGAAGGGACATCCTGCGTGACACTGCAGTGCCACTCCTAGATGGGCCCGGTGTTTGTGTCGGCCACTAGGGTCGCTTATCTTACTCACACAGCTACCTCATTGCGCCTCTTTTTTTCTTTGCTTCATGTGCTGTTTGGGGAGGGTTTTTTGGAAGGGACATCCTGCGTGACACTGCAGTGCCACTCCTAGATGGGCCCGGTGTTTGTGTCGGCCACTAAGGTCGCTTATCTTTCTCACACAGCTACCTCATTGCGCCTCTTTTTTTCTTTGCGTCATGTGCTGTTTGGGGAGGGTTTTTTGGAAGGGACATCCTGCGTGACACTGCAGTGACACTCCTAGATGGGCCCGGTGTTTGTGTCGGCCACTAGGGTCGCTTATCTTACTCACACAGCTACCTCATTGCGCCTCTTTTTTTCTTTGCGTCATGTGCTGTTTGGGGAGGGTTTTTTGGAAGGGACATCCTGCGTGACACTGCAGTGCCACTCCTAGATGGGCCCGGTGTTTGTGTCGGCCACTAGGGTCGCTTATCTTACTCACACAGCTACCTCATTGCGCCTCTTTTTTTCTTTGCGTCATGTGCTGTTTGGGGAGGGTTTTTTGGAAGGGACATCCTGCGTGACACTGCAGTGACACTCCTAGATGGGCCCGGTGTTTGTGTCGGCCACTAGGGTCGCTTATCTTACTCACACAGCTACCTCATTGCGCCTCTTTTTTTCTTTGCGTAATGTGCTGTTTGGGGAGGGTTTTTTGGAAGGGACATCCTGCGTGACACTGCAGTGACACTCCTAGATGGGCCCGGTGTTTGTGTCGGCCACTAGGGTCGCTTATCTTACTCACACAGCTACCTCATTGCGCCTCTTTTTTTCTTTGCGTCATGTGCTGTTTGGGGAGGGTTTTTTGGAAGGGACATCCTGCGTGACACTGCAGTGACACTCCTAGATGGGCCCGGTGTTTGTGTCGGCCACTAGGGTCGCTTATCTTACTCACACAGCTACCTCATTGCGCCTCTTTTTTTCTTTGCGTCATGTGCTGTTTGGGGAGGGTTTTTTGGAAGGGACATCCTGCGTGACACTGCAGTGACACTCCTAGATGGGCCCGGTGTTTGTGTCGGCCACTAGGGTCGCTTAGCTTAGTCATCCAGCGACCTAGGTGCATATTTTAGGACTAAAAATAATATTGTGAGGTGTGAGGTATTCAGAATAGACTGAAAATGAGTGTAAATTATGGTTTTTGAGGTTAATAATACTTTGGGATCAAAATGACCCCCAAATTCTATGATTTAAGCTGTTTTTTAGTGTTTTTTGAAAAAAACACCCGAATCCAAAACACACCCGAATCCGACAAAAAAAATTCGGTGAGGTTTTGCCAAAACGCGGTCGAACCCAAAACACGGCCGCGGAACCGAACCCAAAACCAAAACACAAAACCCGAAAAATTTCCGGCGCTCATCTCTAGTTTTCACCCACCTTTACGTCTGATATTCTGTCTCCATTTGTAAGTATTAAGTCTAATATTGCGTCTTTCTGAGTGGGCTCCCTCACCAATTGGTGGAGGGATGCTCCCTGAAGGCAATTTAAAATGTCTTTACTTCTAGTGGAACTAGCAACAGACACCTCCCAGTTTACATCAGGAAGATTAAAGTCTCCCATGATTATTACCTCTCCTTTTAATGCCAATTTAGTTATGTCCTGCAATAGCTTCTTGTCCAGTTCTTCTTCCTGTCCTGGTGGCCTGTATATCACGCCAATACAAATAATCGACTTCTCCCCTGTTTCTATGGTCACCCAAAGGGCCTCAGTTTTTTCTTCAATAGTTTGTATTAAGGTAGTATTTATGCTTTTTTTTTTACATACATTGCTACCCCTCCTCTGATTTTTCCCATTCTATCCTTACTAAATAAAGTATATCCCGGTATAGCTATGTCTCAGTCATGATTTTCTTTGCACCATGACTCTGTAATTGCTACAATATCTACATCATCCCTTGT
Source organism: Pseudophryne corroboree (assembly GCF_028390025.1). NCBI lineage: Eukaryota > Metazoa > Chordata > Amphibia > Anura > Myobatrachidae > Pseudophryne > Pseudophryne corroboree. The sequence continues at coordinate 254,163,175 of NC_086448.1, read as the reverse complement.
CATTATTGCAGTTAGTTCTGGGATTTTATTTCCTAAGCTCCTAGCATTTGCACACATAGCTTTTAGAGTTTTGTTTGTGCTTTTCCTGTTCCTAGCTATGGCCCTCATTCCGAGTTGATCGCTCGCAAGGCGATTTTAGCAGAGTTACACACGCTAAGCCGCCGCCTACTGGGAGTGAATCTTAGCTTCTTAAAATTGCGACCGATGTATTCGCAATATTGCGATTACTAACTACTTAGCAGTTTCAGAGTAGCTTCAGACATACTCGGCATCTGCGATCAGTTCAGTGCTTGTCGTTCCTGTTTTGACGTCACAAACACACCCAGCGTTCGCCCAGACACTCCCCCGTTTCCCCGGCCACTTCTGCGTTTTTTCCGGAAACGGTAGCGTTTTTTCCCGCACGCCCATAAAACGGCCTGTTTCCGCCCAGTAACACCCATTTCCTGTCAATCACATTACGATCGCCGGAGCGATGAAAAAGCCGTGAGTAAAAATACTATCTCCATTGTAAAATTACTTGGCGCAGTCGCAGTGCGAATATTGCGCATGCGTACTAAGCGGAATTTCACTGCGATGCAATGAAAAATACCGAGCGATCAACTCGGAATGAGGGCCTATGTTCTTTTCTCTGCCTATGTTTAATTGGTTTTGATCTGAATTATCTTCTGTTGCTGTGGATATGCTTCCTATTCCCTTTGCCTACAGAAACAATACCTCTGTGTTGGGGGAGCAGATTGCTTTATTCCTATTTGATTCACTGTCCCCCTTTGTTAGTTTAAATAGTTCTTGATGAAGCATCCAAACTGTTCAGTTACTATTCTTATTCCCCTTGAATAGACTGTCACTTTTGTATAAGCTCTTATCTTGTCAGATGGTGTGACTATGGCCTATAAATCCAAATCTCTCCTCATTGCACCATGTCCTTAGCCAAACATTGAAGTTTCTGATGCAATGAGTTCTGTCTTCTCCTCTGTGTACTGGCAATACTTCTGAAAAAGTTAGTGGTTGCCACCTGCTTCAGAGCAGTCCCTAACTTCCTAAATTTATCTTTTATGTCCATGAGTTCAGCATTTGCCAGGTCATTTGTCCATAGGTGGACAATGACATCCACCTCCCCATCTTTTCTTGCTGCCTTCACAATTCTTAGCATGCACTCTTTATCCCTTGGAGCTGTGGCTCCAGGTAAGCACTTTACTTGTTTCTCTACTTCATTTGCATTTCCCAGATGTATTCCTCTGATAATGGAATCTCCCAAGAGAAGTGCAGTCCTTTTTGGAGATGCAATTTTCCTGTTCCTATAGTTAGTAAATGTCCCCATATCCTCCTGTTCTGTAGTGCCTCTATTAGTTGTATCTTCCAACCCTGCAAGAGTAGCATATGAGTTTTGCAGTGTCACAGCTTGCGGGCGGTGTCTGTGTTCCTCCGGAAATCTTTGCCTCTGCGAGCCCACAGTAGTCCAGGCACAATAGAGACTCCTTAACAAGAAGAACAGGCGCTTAGTATAAAGTTGCTGCACCAAGCAGCTGCCGTAAATACAGGAGAGTCACTCCTGAGATAGCAAACAAGAAAATATACACAGATGGCAGCGCTACTAATGAAGTGATTGGATATAACAATATTTAAAAAGTGTACCAATTTATTATAATAGAACCAATAAAACCATTAAAAATGGCAATTTCTCTCCTCAAAATACATATTATAAATGTACACACCACATTCAATAAAATTATCTATAGATTGTTGGACCAATACGTGTCTGTTCCTATATTATATGCCCAGATAAGTCCACTAGTCCATAGAGGATATATTATATCAGCACAGTTCGGTTTGTAAATATTTACTGATCACCAATTTAGAGGTGGAAAGGCTTCCATATATGAGAGTCCATATTAGGCTTGTGATGTCCTCATTGGAAATGGTGAATTGCTGGAGATGTCCTCTTATTAGTGCACAATGTCTTCTGGTGGCTCTCTGAGGCAGTGGAGGCCTCAAAGACACAGACATCCTGCAAATCTCAGCAGAGAAAATTGCTCACAGATTGGACAGCAGCCGAGCCTCCACAATGCCTCTTTCAAAACAAATGCATTACATTCATTGCACTGCGCTAGCCCAAACATTGTGTCAGATGTTAATGCTATTGCAGATATTTGCTATGCTTTCTAGGCCCACTCCTAGGTCATTAATAAATATGTTAAACAGCAATGGCCCGAGTACTGAACCCTGTGGTATTCCACTAAGCACTGAGGCCCTTTCAGACCACATCCTATTAATCACTACTCGCTGTTTTCTGTTGTACAGCCAATTACTTACTCAAGTACAAATAGTGTTTCCCATGCGAAGCTCTCTCTATTTAAAAATTTGGGGGTCATTCCGACCCATTTGCACGATGCTGTTTTGCACAGCGGTGCGAATGGGTCAGTTCTGCGCATGCACAGCCGCAATGTGCAGGTGCATTGTTGCCCAGCAATGGCCGTCGCTGGCCAATGACAAGAAGACCTACCGCAATCGCAAGAAGATTGACAGGAGGAAGGCGTTCCGGGGCATCAACTGACCATTTTCTGGGAGTGGTGAGGCGAACGCAGGCGTGTCCAGGCGTTTGGAGAGCGGATGTCTGACGTCAGTTCCGGGACCTGCAACACTGGATTCATCACACAGGGTAAGTAACTCTTAACCAGGTCTAGTTCTACACAAAACTTTTTTTGCATAGCAGGGCTGCACAAGTGTTCGCAGCCTTGCTGTGCAAAAAACTCTCCCCCATAGGCGGCGTCTAGTTGATTGCATGGGCAGCAAAAAGTTGCTACGTGCGATCAACTCGGAATGACCCCCTTAGTCTCTTATGTGGGACTTTGTCAAAGGCCTTAGCAAAGTCCAAAAAGACCACATACACTGCTTTACCCTAATCAATAATATTGCTCATTTTCTCGTAGAAGCTTATTAAGTTAGTTTGACAGGACCTGTCCTTCACAAAACCATGTTGGTTCCTGTTAATAACCTTGGAGGTATCGAAGTAGTCTAGTATACTATCCCTTAATGTACCTTTCAGTTTTTTCACCACTATAGATGTCACTTATTATTAGAGATGTGCGGCGGGCACTTTTCGTGTTTTGTATTTTGGTTCTGGTTCCATGCTCGTGTTTTGGATCTGGATTGGTTTTGACAAAACTACCCTTTCGTGTTTTGGTTTTGGATCTGGATGATTTAAAAAAAAAAACCATAAAAACTAAAATCACAGAATTTGGGAGTAATTTTGATCCAACGGTCTCACTAACCTCAATAACATTAATTTCCACTAATTTTCAGTCTATTCTGAACACCTCACAATGGGGGTAATTCCAAGTTGATCGCAGCAGGATTTTTGATAGCAATTGGGCAAAACCATGTGCACTGCAGGGGAGGCAGATATAACATGTGCAGAAAGAGTTAGATTTGGGTGGGTTATTTTATTTCTGTGCAGGGTAAATACTGGCTGCTTTATTTTTACACTGCAAATTAGATTGCAGATTGAACACACCCCACCCAAATCTAACTCTCTCTGCACATGTTATATCTGCCTCCCCTGCAGTGCACATGGGCCCTCATTCCGAGTTGATCGGTCGGTATTTTTCATCGCATCGCAATGAAAATCCGCTTAGTACGCATGCGCAATATTCGCACTGCGACTGCGCCAAGTAATTTAACAATGAAGATAGTATTTTTACTCACGGCTTTTTCATCGCTCCGGCGATCGTAATGTGATTGACAGGAAATGGGTGTTACTGGGCGGAAACACGGCGTTTTATGGGCGTGTGGATGAAAACGCTACCGTTTCCGGAAAAAACGCAGGAGTGGCTGGAGAAACGGAGGAGTGGCTGGGCGAACGCTGGGTGTGTTTGTGACGTCAAACCAGGAACGACAAGCACTGAACTGATCGCACAGGCAGAGTAAGGTTGAAGTTACTCAGAAACTGCAAAGTAGTTTGTAATCGCAATATTGCGAATACATCGGTCGCAATTTTAAGAAGCTAAGATACACTCCCAGTAGGCGTAGGCTTAGCGTGTGTAACTCTGCTAAATTCGCCTTGCGACCGATCAACTCGGAATGAGGGCCATGGTTTTGCCCAATTGCTAACAAAAATCCTGCTGCGATCAACTTGGAATTACCCCCAATATTGTTTTTAGGCAAAAAGGTTGCACGGAGGTGGCTGTATGACTAAGCTAAGCGAGAGCACAAGTGTGCGGCAGGATGGCAGATTTAAAAAATAGGCCCCAGACAGCACATCATGCAAAGAAGAAAAAGAGGTGCAACGAGGTAACTGGATGGCTAAGTTAAGCGATACAAGTGTCCGGCACAAACACCTGGCCCATCTAGGGGTGGCACTGCAGTGTCATACAGGATGGCACTATTCAAAAACTAGGCCCCAAACAGCACATCATGCAAAGAAGAAAAAGAGGTGCAATGAGGTAGCTGTATGACTAAGCTAAGCAACACAAGTGTGCAGCACAAACACCTGGCCCATCTAGGAGTGGCACTGCAGTTGCAGACAGGATGGCACTTAAAAAAAAATATTCCCCAAACAGCACATCATGCAAAGTAAAAGAGGTGCAATGAGGTAGCTGGATGGCTAAGCTAAGCAACACAAGTGTGCGGCGCAAACACCTGGCCCATCTAGGGTTGGCACTGCAGTCCCACTGCACTAATGGCGGTTACCGGATGCATGTCTAACACCAACATAGCTGTCAAGGCCTCAGTTATCCGCTTTGCAACAGGATGACTGCTGTCATATTTCATCTTCCTCGCAAAGGACTGTTGGACAGTCATTTGCTTAGTTGAAGTAGTACAAGTGGTCTTCTGACTTTCCCTCTGGGATGACGATCGACTCCCAGCAGCAACAACAGCAGTGGCAGCAGCAGCAGTAGGAGGAATTGGTTCTTGATCTTTCCCTATTTTATCCTCCAAATTTCTTGTTCTCCATTATTTTTCTGGATTTATATAACAAAATGCAGCTAAGCAGAGCGTACCTCTACACTAAACAGGGCAAACCCTGTAAAAATTATTTGGATTAAATATTAATAACCCCTTTATTTGGAGTAAATAATATACCGCACAGGACAGCACCACTGGACTTATACGGCAGTATCACTGGAATTATACAGCAGTACCACTGGACTTATACGGCAGTACAACTGGACTGGATTTATACGGCAGTATCACTGGACTTATATGGCAGTACCACTGGACATAAACGGCAGTACCACTGGACTGGACTTATACAGCAGTACCACTGGACATATACAGCAGTATCTCTGGATTTATCCGGCAGTATCACTGGACTGGATTTATACGCTAGTACTACTGGATTTATACAGCAGTATCACTGGAATTATATGGCAGTACCACTGGACATATATGGCAGTATCACTGGACTGGATTTATACGGCAGTATCACTGGACTTATACGGTAGTATCACTGGACTGGATTTATACGCCAGTACCACTGCATTTATACGGCAGTACCACTAGACATATACGGCAGGATCACTGGAATTATATGGCAGTACCACTGGACATATACGGCAGTATCACTGGACTGGATTTATACGGCAGTACCACTGGACATATACGGCAGTATCACTGGATTTATATGACAGTACCACTGGACATATATGGCAGTATCACTGGACATATATGGCAGTATCACTGGACATATACGCCAGTATCACTGGACTGGATTTATACGCCAGTATCACTGGACATATACAGCAGTATCACTGGACTGGATTTATACACCAGTACCACTGTATTTATACGGTAGTACCACTGTATTTATACGGCAGTACCACTGTATTTATAAGGCAGTATTACTGGAATTATATGGTAGTACCACTGGACATATACAGCAGTATCACTGGACTGGATTTATACGGCAGTACCACTGGATTTATACGGCAGTACCACTGGACTTATACAGCAGTATCACTGGACGTATACAGCAGTATCACTGGACTGGATTTATACGCCAGTACTACTGGCTTTACACGGCAATATCACTGTATATATACGGCAGTACCACTGGACATATACGGCAGTACCACTGGACATATACGGCAGCACAGGGACTCCACCACCTGGACTGATGCAGGACAACACAGCACCACTGCAATGGACTGGACTTATACAGCAGCACTGGACATATGGTAGCAGAGGACACCACCACTGTGACTGGACTAATGCAGCACAAGACACCACCACTGGACTGATGCAGCACAACACAGCACCACTGGACTGGACTTATACAGCTACACTGGACATATGGCAGCAGGGGACACCGCCACTGTGACTGGACTAATGCAGCATAAGACACTACACTGGACTGAGCAGCACAAGACATCACTGGAATCGCCACCCCACTTTCCCTCCCGCATAGACACTGAGGACGGAGACACGTCCTCTCGCTACACTCTCCAATGCTGGACTGAAAATGGCGGCGACACGCGGCTCCTTAAATGGAATCCAAACCCTGTGAGAATCCGACAGTGGGATGATGACGTTTTGCCTCATTCTGGTTTCTGAGTCAGGCAGGAAAACCCAAGCCGGGCTCGGGTAGTGAAGTTCAGTAGTGTTCGGTTCTCATGGAACCGAACCGGCTCATCTCTACTTACAGTGTTATCATTCCACTTATTATCATTCAGTACTTATAGTATAGGATATGTGAGCATATAGCATATAGTGTCATACAAAACAGGGTCTTGTAGCTCACTATATGAGACATCTCTTATTATAGCCATAATAAGAATACCGTACTTGGTTATCAAAATACATTGCCAAGAGACCTACAATATTAGCTACAAAAGCAATAATAAGAGTCAATGCTATATAAGTAATATTACCATAGTACTGCTTCTGTTTTTCTTATAATGCAAGAGCTTCTATCAAAAATGATTCCAGTATATTGTTTTGACATTCATAATGTTGGGATGCTCAGCATTCATCATTACGCTTATGAAATGTTAACATTATTAGAATGTCAACAAAACAGTGTTTCCTGATGCAGCACTCACCTGACATCGGATCTCCAGTCGCTATGGTGGAGTCCTCTGGGACTGGTGGACAGCTGATCATGACTACCGGCTGTCATGGAGTGGTTCTGGCAGTAAGTAATGGTAACCCCTAATCCTATTCCTCTCCCTACTGCCTAACCCTTACTCTAGTGCCTAACCATAACCTTCCGCTCCCGAGCCTAACCCTTAACCACCACTCAATGCAGAATGTCAACATTTCACATGCTGACATCAGAACCGTCAACATTCTGGTGTTGACATTATGATTGCGGACATTTTGGATATCAACATAGTGACTACTGCATCCCATTAAAATATATATATATATATATATATATATATATCACACATATCACACTAATAGGGACCTAAATTATACATTGAAACTTGTTGCATGTCACGGCTAAGGTTGTTTGTGAATCCGCACTAGGTTGAGCTGCTGGGTTTTGGCTTGAGCTATTAGGACGGAATTGGGCATGCTTAATATAGGATCTACTCATTCATAGAAGTGGCAATTCAGCAATTCAGGAACACCTGATTGGATGCTGTTTCAGGTGAGTAGAGTTGGAGATGTGGCACCACTATATTGGGATCTGGAACACTGGGGTATTGGATTACCAGTGTAGTAAAATAGCTGGGAAGTTCATAACACTGGGGGTTCACTGTCGCTGGGATGAGATTAACCAGTGGATCTGGAAATGCTGCAATGGATTTCCAGGAGCAGCTCTTCAGGAACACTGGGATTGGCTGTACCGGTAAATCTGGATATGCTGCGATTATGAACTAAGCAGCCTTTCAGGATCACTGGGATTGGCTGTACTGGTGAATCTGGATATGCTGCGATGATGAACCGAGCAGCCCTTCAGGATCACTGGGTTAGGCTGTACTGGTGAATCTGGATTTGCTGCGATGATGAACTGAGCAGCCCTTCAGGATCACTGGGATTGGCTGTACCGGTGAATCTGGATATGCTGCGATTATGAAGCTGAGTAGCCCTTCAGGATCACTGGGATTGGCTGTACTGGTGAATCTGAATATGCTGCGATGATGAAGCTGAGCAGCTATACAGGTTAGATCAGAAAGCCAGGGAGTGCTTGAAATGGAAGCTGCACTTGTCTAGAATCCACCAAGAGAGTCAGGAGATCACAGCAGGACAGGTGATTTGCCTGTGCTGGGATTCAAGATTTATACCCCTGGCTTGCTGCTAATTGGTGGTAATAATCTCATGATTGATTGGACTGTGTAGTCATCTGATCTCTCATGGCACCGTCCATGACTGGTTTTGGAGGGAACTGCCGGCATGGAGTGGGCAGTGGAGACCGACAATGGCCACCAGGCCTGGGAGCACCGATAATGCAGACACAGCGCAGTGGCAGACAGAACAGGACGTCAGATGAACCAGATGACAAACAGTGCCTCAGAGTGCGGTGCAGGTAAGGGAGAGCGTGGCTGGGGAGTGCTGAATATCTCTGTTTTGTGACTTGCAACTAAGATTGAAAGGTAGCCTACATGGACGGATTCACAGTGACACCTCGACCTATATTGACAGGAGAATTTACTACTAACCTCTGTAATGACAGTTCCTTTTGGCTTTTTTCAGGGCCAAAAGTCTTTCTGTGCTGATGTAATGCCTAGAGCATTACCTGAAGCTCAGTAATGTAGCCTGCAGGAAGTCAGAGGTGTAGCAAGAAGACTTAAAAATGAGCAATGAAAGATAAATTGGTGATCTTTACTCTGTAATCCTCATTCTGCCATGAGAACCTGCATTTAGGACACATATTACTTAAAACAGTGTCAATAAACTGGGTTCATTGGCAGTTAATTATATCATGGTATGAAAGGTTTGTCACTTTATCATGTGCTTCCTATTTCTGTTGTGTTTCTGGCCTATAATAACATAAATGTTGTATCCCATTTTTAAAATGAATTTACTGTAGGTAAAATACTGGCCAGGTGGCAACATTAATTGTGTGCAACAGCAAAAGACATTTCCAGTAGTTTGCTCCTATGCTGACATACTGTATCATGTATCAGAAAATTCATTGTATGCTTTACCTAATAGGCCTAATTTTCATAATCCCCTTGCTGCAGATACTGTGTTAAATGTAAGGGTACATAATTTTATGACAATGCAGACAGGTATATTATAACATGTCTTTAAAATATTAAAGAAACCACTTCTATCCACAGTGGAAAAAAATCAGATAATTTAATAGATTTCAATAACATGAAACAGGATTATTATTGTTACGGCTGCCTGGTTAATATAAATTTTTCCCAGAAACACCCATTCTCTAACAAGGTTTTTGTTACAAAATTTGGTATGTCTGTTTATTAAAAGATGCTTAATATGAATTTGCTTTCTTTTATGTTATTTGATGTCAACCAGCAGTAGCTAATTAAATAACTGTTCAGTCCCTATTGCTATCATTTTGCTTTGATTCACACACTGGTTTGATGTGAAAATTCTTCCCCACGCTGCTCTGATCTGCTCTGCAGTGCGATTTAATTCCTATTCCCTTAGAATAAAAAAGACTTCAACCACCACTTTCATACAAACAAGTGTGAAGATAAGTTTTATCAGTTAGTTAACTGTTTATATATTTTATAAAGGTATGTAGATCTGTGTCAGTGTTGATTTCACTATTTGCAAACTGGCATTGTCATTTTATTGATAGCACTTGAGTGAAGAGCTCCCTGTTAATATATGCAAACTCACAACTCTCAACAAGCTTTACAGCTTAGTTAATGAGAGGATTAACAAGAGCACTGCAATGTATTTAACCTGCGGCACTAGCTCTGTTTCAATAAGAACTCAACAGCCTATTAAATGGAGTGGGGGCTCAATTAACCCAGACAAAGGCCACTCTACAGAACATGGCAAGGAGGGCCACAGTTAGCATCTGTCTAAGCAGCTTGTTCCGAGCTTGAAATAAAGAGGGTGACATGTTCTCGCCCCGAGCTATGATATAACTGAAATGGTGATTCTAGTTCATCTGGGCTGACTGAATAGGTGACAGCATTGAAACCCACCACTATCTCGCCATATGACAGTTTGTAAAATCAGAGTGCACCCAACGGTCACCCCAGAGCCTCCTGTATAGAACCATCCAGTGTATTGTTCCTCTTGGTGGAAGCCTTCAAAGCGCTGATCTGATGCACAGCAGTGGCAGACGGTTAGGGGGGGACATTTTATTTTTCTTTAAATATATTAATTTTAAACATTTTGCTTTTAAGCAGGGAGATTATCCATGATGGAAATAATTATCTGTATTTTCTTTAACTCCTGCTATGTAACACAGTCTAATTTCTGTATACATTAAGCTTTATTATTTATAATAGTGAGTATATATACGTAGTTGAAAATAATAAATATTATTATTATTATTATTATTATTATATATCATTTACTTATTATCTATTTTTGAATAGTACTTGTTTTTAATTTGCCTGCTTATTTGCCCTCATTCTGTAATCTCAAGCCAATGTACAGTTTATACTTCTAGAATTCTGTGATGCTGTATTTACATTTATTAGTAGATGGCACAAATATAGGTCTACATCCCTTGACATTTATATATGGTGCCTAGAAGTTGATCTATAAATTTGTGCAAAGAGTGAATTTGACTCCCATATTTGGTTGCACACTTGTCCTTTACTGTTTCTGTTTCTCATGTGTAAACTGCTGTATGTTTTTCCTCCTAGATAAAGATCCAATGTTATCCTCTTTGTGTGACACCAGCTTAGTGCAGGATTTTTGTAGACACATTGTTTTCGGATGTACAGATTAACTGGATATTTCTGATCTAATGTAATAACCATTGGACAATCTATACATTCATTTTGCTAATTTCTATACTGACGAGTATGTGATTGCAATTAATAAACCCCAATTGTGGGATACTCCCTAAAATGTTCATTTACTTTGACTTATACAGTGCACTGCTAATTTGGGTGTAGTATGGTATGCCGGCAGCCGGGCTCCCGGCGACCAGCATATCGGCACCGGGAGCCCGACCGCCGGCATACTGACAGTGTGGCGAGCGCAAAGGAGCCCCTTGCGCGCCACACTATTTTATTCTCCCTCCAGGGGGGTCGTGGACCCCCACGAGGGAGAATAGCTGTCGGTATGCCGGGTGTCGGGATCCCAGCGCCGGTATACTGTGAGCCGGGATTCCGACATTCGGCATAGTGAAGACCACCCGCTTAAGGTGTAGTATGGTATGCCGGCAGCCGGGCTCCCGGCGACCAGCATACCGGCGTCGGGAGCCCGACCGCCGGCATACCGACAGTGTATACTGTCGGTATACTGTGCGCCGGGATCCTGACATTCGGCATAGTGAAGACCACCTGCTTATTTGAGAGAGCATCAATTTCACATAAATATCACAAAGGCAAAGACAATCTACAGTATAATCCCTTGTGTAGTGTGCAACCCATTAATAATGTTCTTCACTTTCTGGAATAGTAAGATACAACTATTTAACTTAATAAGTATAGTCCTATCCAGCATGATCTTGATAGTTTATCAGAGGACATTCTAAGCTTATTGTTTCACTCTGCCTCAGATTTTGCAATGAGTAAAATGTTCTTATCAATGGAATATGTAACAGACTATGGGAATGGATTCACTATGCCGCTAGTGGTTGTCATTGGCTTAATGGAATCAATGTCTGTTGAAATTATGGACTTTGTGGTGGGACACACACACAATGTGGCCCTCATATTTCCCTTGCGAGGCAGCTGCAGACACAAGAAAGCAGAAATCAAGGGGCAAACATAATGAAAGGGTGAGTAGCTCAGGTTTAATCATATAAAAAAAAAAGTTGGTGGAAAACAAGTCTGGAAATCAAAGCATCAATTCAAACTAGCGTAGGACACAGGGGTCAATTCAATTCAGTGCAGATTGAACAGCTCCGGCAATTAGCTCCCGATGCTATTCAATTCACAGCCCAGTTATCTCAGAGAAAGCACAGACTAAACTGTCTGTTTTGTCACAAGAATCTGCATTCTCTGACTTAAGTGCCCGGTACGATGCTGTTTCCGCTGCACTAAGGGGGTAATTCCAAGTTGATCGCAGCAGGAAGTTTTTTAGCAGTTGGGCAAATCCATGTGCACTGCAGAGGGGGCAGATATAACATTTGCAGAGAGAGTTAGATTTGGGTGGGTTATTTTGTTTCTGTGCAGGGTAAATACTGGCTGCTTTATTTTTACACTGCAAATTAGATTGCAGATTGAACACACCCCACCCAAATCTAACTCTCTCTGCACATGTTACATCTGCCTCCCCTGCAGTGCACATGGTTTTGCCCAGTTGCTAACAGAATTCCTGCTGCGATCAACTTGGAATTAACCCCTAAGTGCAGAAAACAGCATGGTGCCAGCACTTTTGTTGGATTTCTGCTCGCAGCCCCAGTGGTGTGCAAAAAGAAATACTCTCATTAGGCATCAAATCACGCTGAATTGATAGTACCGGGAGCTAATTCCTGGCGCTACTCAATCCGCACTGAATTGAATTGACCCCATTGGGGTCAATTCTATTCAGTGAGAGTTTGTCTTCAAATTCCTGACTTTACAAACTCCCGTGCATCACGGGAATTTGATTGTCAGGAATGTGTTTTTTAGTCGGCAATTCAATTCAGAGAGGGATATTGTAATTAGTCTGACTTAAATCTAATTGTCGGGAATTTGCAAACTCCCGGGAATTTGCAAACTCCCAGGAATTTGCAAACTCCCGGGAATTCAATTGTCAGGAATGTGGTGTTTTTTGTTTTTAGTCCGCAATTCACTTCAGGGAGGGATATTGTAATTAGTCTGACTTAAATATGCAAGTCGGGGGAAGGGACAGGGAGGAGACTTATTTTTCCCCCTCCTTTCACTCCCAGGAATGCAATGTTAGGGCAGTTTGCTTGGCATCATCAATATGGAAGTGTAATGGTTGAATATCTTGGGCAATCGACTTTAGCTGTGTTTTCTTTAGCATATCACTTACTATCTTCCATTCGTCCGGAATATGTTACAGTATTTAGGCTCCATTCTGCAGACATGTCCAAACCACTTTAAATGCTGTCTTTTAATATAGGATTCAACTGTGGGTTGGTCTTTGCATAGTGTTCGAATGTTTTACTTTCTACGGTCCATTCGTTTTTCTTGAAGTATATTTCGTAAGCACCTCCTTTGGAAACATTCCAGCTTTGTTAGGTCATTTTTAAGTATTGCCATTATTCTGAACCATAAAGTAAATTTGTTCTAACTGATATGTTGAATACCCTAATTTTTGTGGCAATGGTAATGTCCTTTTGGTCCCAGAGGTCTTTTTTCAGAGATGCAAAGGCAGCTGTGGCACAACCTATGCATCTCGTGATGTCACTTGTAGCGGCTATCTGTTGACCGTTGATTGTAGGGGAGGGTGTGTACAGTGAGAAGTAGTGTAGTGTGTGCATTGAGAGGGTGCAGGGTAGCTGCAGTAGTGTTTGCGGGGAGGGGTATGCAGGGTGAGGGGTAGTGTACTATGGGGTCGATTCAATTCGGCAACAGATGAATAGTGCCGGGAATAAGCTCCCAACGCTATTCAAATCAGCGACTAGTTACCCACAATTGTCGGGAATTTTTCTCTCACCCCCGGGGGTGAGAGAAGAAAACCGACAAAAGAGCTGCCGCGCGGCCTGCGTGAGGCTTATTCTGTCGGGAATCAGCATCTCCGCGGGTAGTTAAGTCGGAGAATGCCCGTTCTCCCGACAAAACTACCTGTTAAGTCGGTGAGAACGGGCATTCGGCGACTTAACTTTAGCTGAATTGAATAGCGCCGGGAGCTAATTTCCGGCGCTATTCATCTATTGCCGAATTGAATCGACCCCACAGTGAGTGGGGAAGGGAGTGTTGGGGGGATGTATTCATGTGACCGGCAGTCAGGAGACGGATAATCACATGACTTCCCCCTAAATACTGCACCCTCACTATCCCGATGGTCGGCATGCCGACCAACAGGGACTATTCCCATTCGTGGGTGTCCACGACACCCATAGAGTGGGAATAGAAGCCGTGGCGAGCGCAGGGCACCACCGAGCCCTCAGCGCAGCGAGCCCGCAAGGGGCTCGCTACACTCGCCCCCCGCCGGAATTCCGCTGCCGGTATGCTTACCACCGGTCAGCCATTCCACACCCAAGTGTTGGTTGAGAGGTAGCCATGCACAGGTCAAATATGGATATTTCACTATGCAAATGGGTATGTACCCAACTCCAAATTACTTCCAAAGTTACAAAAATACTGATCTGAAGTACATTTGTCCATGCACATGTGTTTGCCCTTTTCACTTTGGGAATTGCTCCTGTGCAAATGTCTTATGTTCTCATATAGTAAATACTCAGGGGTCTATGTACACTAAGGGGTCGATTCTATTCGGCAACTAATGAATAGCGCCGGGAATTAGCTCCCGACGCTATTCAATTCTGCTACTAGTTGCCCGCAATTGTCGGGAATTCTTCTCTCATCCCCGGGGGATGAGAGAAGAAACCCGACAAAAGTGCTGCCTCGCGGCCGGCGCGAGGCTGATTCTGTCGGGAATCAGCCTCGCGCCGGGTAGTTAAGTCGGAGAATGCCCGTTCTCCCGACAAAACTACCTGTTAAGTCGGCAAGAACGGGACATTGCCGACTTAACTTTAGCTGAATTGAATAGCGTCGGGAGCCAATTCCCGGTGCTATTCTTTAGTTGCCGAATAGAATTGACCCCTTAAGAGTAGGTTACTAATATGGTAGCATGAACTGCCGATCAACCGATTGTTTGGCCTAGTGTACTAGGTGTGGGGAGTGGGGTGCAGGGTAGTGGCTGTAGTATAGTGTTTGTGGGGATGGGGTGCAAGATAGTGTGTGCGGGGAGCGGGGTGCAGTGCAGGGTAGTGACGGATTATGCAGGGAAGGGAGTTAAGTAGTGTATTGGGTGAGAGGTAAGGGGGGTACATACAGAGATCAGTGCTTAAATTCTAAGCAATCTGACTATATTGCTTAGAAGTTGAGCACGGATCTCTCCGTGTGTACCCTCACAGCGATAGCAATGCGCGGCCCCGCGCTTCACTGTCGCTGGTGCTAGACTGAGCCTGTATGGGGCTGTAGTGTACTGTAGGTGGGGCCGGCAGTCGAGATTAGCAGCAGTACTGTAGTGTGTGCAGGGTGAGCGGTGTAGAGTAGCAGCAGTAGTAAAGTGTTTTTTTTTTAATTTTATTTAGCAGTGTAGTGCAGTGGTTTTCCAAACTTTTTTGTATCACCAACTGAGTATCAGAATTTTTTTCACGGCACCGCAAGTCCAAAATTTTTTTATTTAAAAATTCTGAAAATAATATTAAATTAAGTAAAATGTTTTTCGAAGGGGTAAATTCAGTTTCAGCACGGATTGAATAGTGCCAGTAGGGGTCTCCCGCAGCTAATCAATTTAGCGCTCCGTAAATCAGAGAATGCCGGTTCTCGCAACTTAAACCTGCTGTTTTGTAGGGAGAACCAGCATTCTCTGACATAACTGCCCCGCTGCAATGTTGTTTGCGCTGCGCTGCGGCACAAAACATATCGCTGTCCTAGTTGTGTATTCATGTACTGTACGATAAGATTTGATCGGCGTCCTCTTAAAACTCCAGTCAGGTGCATGCTGTCCTTCCTCCTTCAGATGAAATCCTGTATTGCAGCAAGATATGTTAGTTGCAACAACTAAGAAGGGAGAGGGACAAACCACTTGCTAAACTAGCCAGTGGTAATATAAATGTGTTGGATTGAAAAATTAGACCTATTTACAGCATTTCTAATAGCTTAGTATTAAATTCAAAACAAAAATTTGTTAACTCTCACCCCTTGGGGGATGAGAGAAAAAAAGGGAGAGTTTAAGTCTACAATTGTCGGGAATTCGAACTCTCTCCCCACCCGCGAGTTCATTGAATTGGTCTGACCATTATAACCTATAGGGAGAACAAATTGTCAGGAATTGTATATACATTGCCGACTAAACAGTCACATTGGCGACAATTGAATTAGTGGGAATTCCAATTGTCGACAAAACTTAAGTAAACTAGTGGAATTGGCAACTAGTCATCGAATTGAATTGACCCCATTGAGTGAAGTTTTGAATTTAGCACCCGTTGATGCACAAAAGGTAGATGGATAGAGAAATGGGATTATGCCATAGCAGAATGGGTGCATGCCCATGCCCAATGCTGAAGGACGAGCCCCTTTGGAAGCTGCTACAAGCTAGTGGTATGATACAGTTCCACACTTCTCCCCATTTACATAGGACCTACTCGGCATAAAAAATATTATACAGTAAATTGACATGGATAATGTAGAAGGGGATAAGTGTGTCTAACCTATTATTTGTTTTTCTGAATGATACCCCTTCCAATAAACCAAATAGAACAGTTTTCACTCAACACTTGGTGTAAATTAGCAGGGTGTGTGTTTGGTAGCGCTTTCAAAAGTGACACAGTGACATACATAGATGGCAATTTTGTCCTCCAAGCTGCACGCTTTATCGTCCCCAAGCTTTAGCATCCAGCTTTTATTTTGGAGTGTCTTTTTAACAAGAACTGATTATGGTTTAGGAAAAAAGTACCATCAAAGAAATAAAAATCCTCCTTTACTCTATGTAGTAACTATTGATGTTACTTACCACCTGTCTTTCCTGTGGGCACTATATTTCACTTTAATATCTACTGTATGTGAGAAACTATTGTATACTATTTTTCCCTGGTACTCACAGTTCAGAGGTACCAGTAGCAGCCCAGTGCTACTTGGCAGGGGCCTGAAAATTTGCTTGGGCTCCATTGCGAGGTCCTTAACTGGTGCTAAGTAAGAGAGTCAGGCTGGCTTAGAAGTGGCTAGGTAATTTCACTGTCTGAGAGCCCTGTCCTCTACAGTAAGAAGGTGGAATGGGGTGGATTGTCTAGAAAAGGCCCTGAATGTACAGAGTAATAAAGATATGACACACATGGAAACTTGAGCAAAATAATGAATTCATGCTTGCAATTAATAAATAAATTGTAAGGGATAAAGGCAAAAATACATAAAAATTACAGTTAGGCAGTACAAAAAATATTTTAAAAAATACTGCTCTAGCTACATGCTCCCATTTACTGTGTGCAGTAATGAGTAATGAGGAATCGTTTTAGATATAATGTCAATAAAAGCTCCCAAACTACAGTTAATCTTGCACAGCTTTCAGACCTAGAGGTTGTGCCAGAACTTTGTGGGCTCCATAGCAACATTTTGAAGGGGCCTCTGTTCCAATGGTTCTAGAGAGACATCTCTCTGCAGCAGGTGTTTGATGCCCTATAATAGTGCCTTATGCTGGCCATACACTTGGTTGATATCATGTACGAATACATGATATCGACCTATCATTCGACCCATTGCATGCACATCATGCATGTCAATGGATGCGAATATGATGTCCAGCATTAGTTTATTTTTTGAACCATCGTAGTGCCTTAGTTAATGTTATGCACAATAGTAGTGCCCTAGATTGGTTGCTATGGGCAACATCCCATCTTAAATAGAACTCTCATCTTAATATATTTACCCCAAAGTCTCTGTATACACTACAGGACCTACAATAGTGCTGTATTAGTGCTTAGTTGTGTCCCTTGCTTATGGACTTAGGACCTTAGTCAGTAAGGATTGCAATTTTTGCTAAATAGCAGTTGCGACAATCAAATAGTTGCCACCCAGAAATAGAGAAAAAAGGTCCATTGCAGAAATTGTGAATGTATCGCAGTATGCGGTCTGATTGCAAAACCATACGCATTTTCCGGAACATCGAAGATTTTTCCCATCTGTGCCAGGCAAAGTCGTCCACAATTCTTGCGACACAAGAGGCTGTAAGTGGTCATCTCACCTTAAAAACGCCTGGGCATGCATGCATTTTTTATGACACATCCAGAAAACACCAGGTTTCTGCCCAGAAATGCTGGCTTCCTGTCAAACAGCGGCTGCATTGCAATCACGATCTATACACAATTTCTGTCACTATTTTTGCAATGCAAACTATACGCATGTGCAGCCGTTCGATAATGGGCCTGATTGTGAAGCGCAAATTTTGCAATCCTTACTGAATAAGGAGTTTCATTCAGATCTGATCGCTGCTGTGCGTTTTTGCACAGTAGGTGATCAGGTACTAAATGCGCATGCGTATGCACCGCAATGCACACGCTTGTCAGACAAGAACAACGGGCATCAACGGCCAGCGATGGGATGGTGCGAAAATTCTAATCGCACGGGCGTTCGCATGGTGATTGACAGGAGGACGCCGTTTGCTGGTGGTAACTGACCGTTTACTGTGAGTGTTCGGAAAAATGCAGGCGTACCCAAGCGTTTTCAGGGAGGGTGTCTGAAGTTAGCTCCGGCCCCGATCAGCCTGATGTGATCACATTGGAGGAGTAAGTACTGGGCTGTGCAGAGACTGCTCAAAGTGGATTTTAGCAGCTCAGCATACACATAGAATCGCACACTTGCACAGCGAAAATACACTCCTCCTATAGGCAGCGACTATCTGAACGCAGGACAGCAAAAATCGCAGCCCAGCGACCAGATCTGAATGACCCCCAAGGTCTTTAGGCACTTGTGTGAAGTTGGGGTGCATTAGTGCAGAACACAATATGATTCCACAGACCTGTTCAACACTGCTGTCCGTACCTCTGCAGTTGTTCTTTTCTCCAGTGCTGTCCCAAAGGCTCTTTCCACAGCTCTGCAGATCACTGTAATGGCCGCCTTGCAGCTCCTGCCCTGCACTGTCCAGCGTTTCTCACCGCTGCCTCACGGCATCTGCAGCTGCCTCCTGCTTAAATGGCCACCAAGGTCAACCCTCTGTACTGCACTGCCCAGCGCTTCTCACCACCACCTTGCATCTTAGAACCAGCTCCCACTGTCAGCACAGCCTTCTGCAGCCTCACGTGTGCACCCAATGGGGGTAATTCCAAGTTGATCGCAGCAGGAAATTTCTTAGCAGTTGGGCAAAACCATGTGCACTGCAGGGGAGGCAGATTTAACATGTGCAGAGAGAGTTAGATTTGGGTGTGGTGTGTTCAATCTGCAATCTAATTTGCAGTGTAACAATAAAGCAGCCTGTATTTACCCTACACAGAAACACTATAACCCACCCAAATCTAACTCTTTCTGAAAATGTTATATCTGCCCCCCCTGCAGTGCACATGGTTTTGCCCAACTGCTAAAAAATTTCCTGCTGCGATCAACTTGGAATTATCCCCAATATCTCTACTCTTTAGCGCACTCCCGGGTTCCTCCCCCAGCAGCCTCACTGAGTTTCCCATGAAAGAACCACCAGGCTGCATCGCTGGGCAGGAATGTGCGCTGAGGTAAATGGCTGAGGAGGCACTGGATAGTACCAGAGCCAGATTTACATTCAATATATGATCCCAAGGGTTCATGTGGGCATTATACACTGGTTCAGCAGTATATACATGTGGGCATTCTAGACAGGTGCAGCAGCATATACTGGTGGAAATTTGGTGAGCTTTGATCAGAGATGTGTGGAAAAGGTAGACAGGTGAAGCACTGTCTCATCTGCCATAAACTTTGTACTCCAGAGTTTTGATAATTAAATGACTATAATAATACAAAGAAGATATTTATAATATATTCTTTGTATTTTTCATGTAGATTATATAGTCAAAACTCTGGCGCAAAGTTAGTATGACATGAAAGGCTCTGCCTCACCCCACTGCATGTCACTTTCCCTGGGCGTCTGTTGCAGAGGCATCGGAAAGGGGGTTGAGAGTGGTGCGGCCTGCACCCAGGTGTCACCCTCAGAGGGGGGTGACACCAAAATGCCAGCTTCTATACACTTACAGGTGCCAGGTGCTGCAGTGTGACATTCTCCTGCGGCACCCGACTCCTGTCATAGAGGAGCAGCTGACAGTGTGGGTACTGGTCTCCGGGGGCAGCCCAGCATTTTTAAGGATGCTGGGCTGCCCATGAAGTGAAGCCACTGGGAGACCCCCTGGGGCCACACCCCCTTCAACTTAGGCCACCACCCTTTTGACTGCGAGTTTACAGACGGCGCGCAAGAGGGTACAGAATGCGCACCAGGTTTCACCAGACCCATTGATGCCTCTGGTCTGCTGGTTCCTAGTTTCTCACTCTTTTAGTGCTGTGGCTATAGCCAGCATCCACAGGGTTCTAGAGTCACTCCTGTCTCTGCTCCCTATTAGGAGTATCACACATACCTCCGGTGAGATTGCACTTGAGAAAGGTAGAGGTGAAGGAGACAAGGTTTGAGAGTGGGAGTTAAAAATATCCACAGCACTTTTTGATAGCCAGAGAAAAGACCTCATCTCAAAAGCATCAGAGCAGGGAACTCAAAAACAATGAAAACGTGAGCAACCTGCCAACAAATCATACAGCAATATTTGGATTGTGTTTGCCACATAGTATGTAAATCATCAGGAGTGAGATATAGCCTATATAACAGTTTAACAGAAAAGTTCAAACATCTGGACATACGATAGGGCATTGAAGAACTTATGTTTGTAGCTCTACTTATTAGTGGATAAAAGGCTGAATAAGCCTTGGCTGATATAGAAAGTGTGAAGAATTGAAAGTGTGGAGATTATAAGTGTGAAGAAGATTACAATTTAATAACTATAGACTGCGCTTAGCCTGGACTTCTTATTTGCCATACAGATGGAGCTGCACTCATCTAGTGTGGCTCCATCGCAGGCGTGCACTGCCGGCCGGACTAGGCGATCCGACACCTAGCCCCATTACGAGAGTGCCCAGGGACGCTCCCATTAAAGTGAATGGGTAACTGGCACATCTTGGACGCAGCGATGGGTGCGCCTAGGCGGGCACGCCCAGGCATAGACGGAGCCTTGATTAGCGTGGCTCCAACTGTATGCAACCCTTGCAAAGACTGTGATGTAACTTCTGTCTTCTTCTTCTCCTTATCTACAGGTAATTCGGAACTACTGCTCCCAGAAGACTTTAATGCAGCTGTCTCATTAAGCACGGCTTTGAATAACATAACTTCATGCTTTAGGTAATGTGGAATTATTGCTCCCAACAGATTCTAATGCATTTGTCCCATTAAGCACAACTTTGAATAACATAACTGCATACTTTAGGTAATGTGGAACTACTGCTCCCAACAGTCTTTAATGCATTTGTCTCAGTAAGCACAGTTTTGAATAACATAACTGCATACTTCAGATAATGTGCAATAATTTTTATAGGCATATTTGATGGTATCTTCCCCTCTCACCATTTGTTTGTTTTAATTTGTATTACTCACCTCCTCAGTGGGTGTTGGGCATTGAGGTGGGTTCGCAATCAGTGATTATCCAAAAACATGTTTGTAGCTCATCTTATTAGTGGATAGGAGGCTGAATGATATAGAAAGTGTGAAGAATTCAAAGTGTTGAGTTTCTAACTGTGAAGATTACAGTTTAAGAACTGCCTGGGCTTTAACTTGATGAAAAACTGAAAGAGAAACATCTAACCACTAATACAACTGCAGATGAACTTTTTTTGCAACTTCAAATGCATATACTTTACATACAGATGGGTCCACGGTTATCTTGACTAGTTTTATGCGCCTAGGCACAACATTACTTATTAGCATAAACCCTTCATCTATTGTTCTCAACTGCAATACAATACAGAGAACAATACAGCAGGGGATTAAGTCATTATAGCACGGGATTAAGTCCGATTGGCCAGTCTCAGTTAATCTATCACTCTGCAATCCCCACTCTGTGAACACTATCCAACCAATTTATGCTTATCGATATTTTTGAGCTTATGATTTGTATGCAATTGTAAATACTTCAAATTTTGTTGAGCATGCTGACTGTTTTTTGCATAGTCAAATATAGTGTAATTTATCACCTTTCATCAGCTAAATATTTGCCTTACTGGTAGCCTGTATTAGCTATAGCAGAGGTCCCCAAACTTATTTGAATTACAGCGCCCTAGAGTATTAGAATTTATTTCACGGCATTCCTAGGCCAAAAGTTTCTTATTGAGAAATTTAGAGAGAAATATTAACTTAAGTAAATTGTGTTTATATGTCATCCTTAGGTTAAATTGTGTGGTGAGGGACAGGGTTGGCTTCTGTTTGTCCACATATATGATTGGCAGCCACCAGCACAGTTTTGCCTATTGCATTGACCATAATTTTAATTGGTCCTGGACCACCAATCTGAGGCACCCCTGCAAGTGCTCTGAGGCACACCAGGGTGCCTAGGCACACAGTATGAGAACCACTGAGCTATAGTACCTTTAGATACAATCTAGGGTTAGCTATGCTGGTCAATTGTTCATAACACTAAGTGTTTAATAAAACCAGTAAACAGGTATTTTAAATGTTTAACTTTAACAATTGTAACTTCATTACAATCTAAGCCTAAATAACTTTAGTTTTATTTCAATCATGCTATGTACAACAAATTGCTTTTATTAATTTCACTCCATAATATTTTCTCCAAAGCAATTATAGCCTTAATTCTACCTGCAACTTACTGCTCTGTACACATTGTCATTGCAATTATCCACTCTCCTCTTATAAAAAAATCATATACTTTTTACTTATCTTTATACATTAACAACATTCACAACCTGACACCATAATTTATTTTTTTACAAACCTCCTACAAGTATATGTCTGTCTCTTGCTTCTATTAGCTGGTGGCATTTCACCAAATCTGGGCCCCAAACACTTGCCCCACTCACATTCCCCTGATTAGCAGCAATCTAAAAATCCAGCTGACCTCATAAATATCATTTCTCCCATCACCATCCAAATCACTAAAATATATCTTATGGAATGCATTCTCTGTAACAAATTAACATCCATCCATGACCTCTTCATATCTAACAACTTCAACCTGCTGGCTATAAAAAAAACATGGCCCACATAATTAGACATGACCTCCCCATAGAACTGTTACATTGTTGTCTCCACGTCACATACACCTCCAGGCCTGGTAACAGCAAAGGAGTTCGGGTTGGAATATTACTATCCCAATCTTTCACATACACAGTTCTGCCACAGGTTCCATTATTCACTTACACTTCATCTGAAGCACATTCTATCAGAATTTATGCTCTTTTCTCTTACGTCCTAAAGGATGCGGGGGTCCATTTACTACCATGGGGTATAGACGGTTCCGCAGGAGCCTTCGGCACTTTAAGACTTTTCAACAGTTTGAACTGGCTCCTCCCTCTATGCCCCTCCACCAGACCTTAGTTTAGAAAATGTGCCCAGGACACTGGATGCACACTAGTGGAGCTCTTCAGAGCTTTGCTGGAAAAAGACTATCTAAGAATTTTTATTCTACAGGGAAGCAGCTGGCAACAGCTTCCCTGCTTCGTGGGACTTAGGGGGCGAAGTAGGAACCAACTTCTCAATTAGTTAATGGTTCTGCTTCCACTGACAGGACACCATTAGCTCCTGAAAGGTACTGAACACAGCCCAAGCCTGGCCAGCGTTCACGCCCTCAGCACTGCTGCCACCCCCTAACAGAGCCAGAAGGCTGGTGAGTATATTACCGGAGTCCTGCAGAGAGGGGATCCTCCGGTCATTGTTGGCTGCATACAGGTACACACGCAGCGGCGGGAAGCTGCGCGCCATGTCTCTTAGCACAAGGGTGCAGAGTGCGGGGGGGGGGGGGGGCACGCTCTGAGGGCATGTTTTAAAACCTTACTCTCACTGGCAAAAATGGTACATACATGTACAGCCGCTGATGTGCCATCCTCAGCCAGTATAAATATTACAATGCTGAGGCTGAAGGGCGGGGCTTCTCCTCAGACTTGCCAGAACACTCACTGGGTGCCATTTTCTCCTGCAGAAACTCCAGTGTGAAGCTCCTGAATGCTGTTTCTCCTCATGACAATGCTGATACAAGTACAGGGTGTAATAGAAGGGGCAGAGAGTGTTCATTATAATTAGGTCTGTGGCCCTATTATTGGTATATGTGCTGTAAGTGGGTAATATTTCCACAATTCACAATAAGGCACAGTGTGTGGACTTGCAGATCCCTCTGTGTCTCTCTGACAGACTTTAGTGTGGGTCTGTCCCCAATAGCTCCCCTGTGTGATAGGGGTGTGTGTGTGTGTGTGTGTGTGTGTGTGTGTAACATGTCAGACATTGGGGAGGGTTCTTCCCAGGAAGAATCCATTTTAGATGCACAAGAGGGTAATGTGGTGGCCCTTCCCTCTCAGAAGGAGCCGGAGTGGGTGAGAATGTTGCAAAAGAATATGCCAATGCTGGCAAAGAAATTCTCTGAGTCTGAACAACAGACTAAATATTGGAGGCAGTCTGTAGAGGATGCACTGTTTACTGACCCCTCCATATCATCCACTCGGGTCCCATCCAGTTCCCAGAAAAGGTCTCTGGCCCAGATAATGCAAGGGGACACAGACACAGATTCCAACTCTGACGTCGACACTGGGGATTTGAGAGGGGTAGCCCCCAAATTAGCCAAAAGCATACAATGTATGATAGTTGCTATAAAGGAAGTGTTGGAGTTTCCTGAAACAACACTGGTCCCAGAGGAAAAGGATTATTTTAAATTAAATAAAAAGCTGGTGATGACTTTTCATCCTTCAAAGGATTTGAATGCGTTCTTTGAAGAATCCTGGGCTAACCCTGAGAAGAAATGTACCCTTCCCAGAAGGATACGTGTAGCGGACCCTTTCCCTGAGGAACACAGGTACAAATGGGAGACACCCCCAATGATAGACACCTCAGTTTCTCGGCTGTCTAAGAAAATAGTTTTGCCTGCCTCTGGTTCAGCCTCTTTAAAAGATCCAGCTGACCGTAAATTAGAAACAACCCTAAAATCCATATATACGGCTAACGGAACGGTGCTCAGGCCCACCATTGCTTGTGCGTGAGTAGGTAACGCTGTGGAAAAATGGTATGACAACTTGCTTGTTAACATAGACACAGTTGACAGGGATGAAATAGTCCTAACTCTCGGCCATATCAAAGATGCTGCAGGCTACTTAGTTGAAGCTATGAAGGATATTGGGTTGCTGAGTTCAAAATCCTCCGCTATGGCGATTTCAGCCCGCAGGGCGCTGTGGATCCGCCAATGGAATATTGATGCGGAATCAAAAAAGAATATTGAGGCGCTTCCTTACAATGGAGAAGCCCTCTTTGGAGACAAGCTGGATGCCATGATTTCAACAACTACATCAGGCAAGTCAGCATTTCTGCCTTCCGCAGCTGCTCCACCTAGGAAAGGATTTAATTCTCATACAATGCAATACTTTTGGCCCAGCAAGTCCAAAAAGGCAAAGGGTACCCCCTTCTTCGCAGGAAGAGGTCGAGGAAGAGGTAAAAAATCTACAACACCATCAGGCTTGCAGGAGCAGAAGTCAACAGCTACTTCTGCTAAAACCTCAGCATGACACTGGGGTTCCCCTGCGGGAGTATGATTGGGTGGGGGCACGTCTACTGTCTTTCAGCCAGGTCTGGGTTCACTCAGATCTGGATCCTTGGGTATTGCAGATAGTATCCCAAGGGTACAAATAGGAATTTCAGGACCTTCCCCATGCCGATTTTTCAAATCAGCCTTACCAGCTTCTGTTCAGGACAGAGCAAAAGTGCTGAACGCAATACAGAAATTATGTCAAGACAACGTAATTTCCTTAGTTCCTGTGTCACAACAGGAAAAAGGGTTTTATTCAAGCCTGTTTGTAGTGCCGAAACCGGATGGCTCGGTCAGACCGATTTTAAACCTAAAGACTCTGAACCTTTATTTAAAAAGGTTCAAATTCAAGATGGAATCCCTGAGAGCGGTGATCTCCAGCTTGGAGGAAAAGGAATTTCTGGTATCGATGGACATCAAAGATGTGTTATGATTCCAGCACTCTGGTCTGGGGAGATCTTATAGCAAGGACCTGAGCACTGGAACGTAATGCTGGGAAAGGGAGCGGGAATGGGAATAGCCCCTGGCACCCTAACTCCGTTGTCTCGCCCGTGCTGTCAGAAATCTCTTGCGAGACTATGGTTGCTTGAGCCCATGGCAGCCGCGTTTGAAGGGCGGATTACGTCTGCCCAACTCCGATGCCCCCTCAGGTCTTAATGGGAGACAAAGAGAAATCCGAGACAGGGTGATAACAAGGGGCCCTCTAACTAAACAACAAAGCCAGGGGCTACAAACTAACCTAAAACTAGAGTATGTGCGGAAAACCGCCAGGGAAAAGGACAACCAAAATACCCACTTGTCCACTCTCCTACCCGGCACCGCCGAGTTCCGGAGAGGACTTGTGGAAGCGGAAACCTCCGCAAATGCTCCGAAACAGAATACAAAATGAAGCGGGCTAGGCCGCAGCACGCGGCAGGGCCGCAGCTCACGAAAACCACACGAGATCCTCTGGCGACTATTGCGGGCAATTGAGGACCAGAAGACTTCTTGGGATGAGATGACAACTCCAAGATTCAGGAACTCTGAGGACAGGAATGACCAGACACAGCAGGACTGGAACAGACGTTCAGCAAACCTAAGCAGCATGCAGGAAGCTATTACCGGCATCTGTGTGAAGCACTGAGAAGGTATTTAACAGGGAGTCCTCCTCCAATCAGATGTTCAGAGCCTGATTAGCATAAATGCCGTGCAGCTGCCTTGCTGCACGACCAGAAGACAAGTGTATGTGTGGTTAACTTGATTGACCCTGCAACGGGGAGCGCGGTCCGCCCGTGGCGTCCCCGTTGCTAGGGTCTAGGCGGCTCAGCACGCCCGGCGTCCCAGCGTTGCTAGGGAGCCGGCGGCTCAGCGCGCACGGCGTCCCAGCGTTGCTAGGGACCCGGCGGCTAGCACGCTCTGCATCCCTAGTTACTAGGCGCCGGGCCACGAGGACATCGCAGACCACGGCACCTAACAGTACCCCCCCCCTTGAGGAGGGGTCAACGAACCCCTAAAGCCAGGTTTCTGAGGAAATTCCAGAAAAAATGCTCTCGAGTTTAGGGGCATGAAGATCCTTATCCAGGACCCAAGACCTTTCCTCCGGACCATAGCCTTTCCAGTGAACCAAAAAATAAAGCCGACCCCGGGACATTCTAGAATCAAGAACTTTCTCTACCAAGAACTCCTGTTGTCCCTGCACATCCACTGGAGATCTACCCTGAGAGATCCTCCGAGGAAATCTACTGGAAGAAACATATTGTTTCAACAGGGAACAGTGAAAAGTATTTCCAATTCTGAGAGATCTTGGTAAACGTAGCCGAAAGGCAACTGGGTTGACCTTCTTAATAATAAGAAACGGTCCAATAAATTTGGGTCCCAGTCTAGCCGAGGATTGTCGAAGCTTGATGTTGCGAGTAGACAACCACACCTTATCTCCCACCTTAAAAGTGCAAGGACGTCGGAGCCTGTCAGAAAATTTCTTCTCTCGGAAGGCCGCTTTTCTGAGAGCAAGGTGCACTTTTCTCCAAATTGCTCTGAGATGGGAGGTTAAGGTCAGCGAGGAGACTGGAGAATGATGAAAAAAAGAATTGGCTCTGGGGTGAAAACCAAAAACTGAAAAGAATGAAGACTCTTTGGTGGAGGAATGACAAGAGTTATTATAAGCAAATTCAGCCAAAGGGAGAAACTCGGACCAATCATTCTGGAGTTTGGCTGAATACAAACGTAAATATTGTTTTAATGACTGGTTGACTCGTTCGGTTTGCCCGTTAGACTGTGGGTGATAACCAGATGTTAAAGACAGTTTCATCTTCAATGAGGCACAAAAACGTTTCCAGAATTGTGCGATGAATTGTGGACCCCGATCAGAAACAATATCAGTGGGCAAACCATGAAGCCTGAACACATGGCGGAGGAACAAAACTGCCAACCCTTGAGCAGAAGGCAATCGGGGAAGAGCAATAAAATGAGCCATTTTACTAAAACGGTCCACTACCACCCAAATGACTCGGAATCCGGCTGAAAGGGGAAGGTCAACCACGAAATCCATGGAGATATGAGACCATGGCCTGAGAGGAACAGTTAAAGGCATGAGTTGCCCGATAGGCAACGAACGCGGAACCTTATGCTGTGCACAAACCTGACAGGAATGGCCGAATTCCTTAACGTCTTTAGAAAGACTAGGCCACCACACTGAGCGAGAGACTAACTCCAAGGTCTTAGTGATACCCGGATGCGCTGAGACGTTGTTGTCATGAAACTCAGTTAAAACAGTGGCTCTCAAAAATTCAGGGACATAAAGATGACCTGCAGGAGTAAGTCTAGGAGCTTGGTGTTGAAGCTGGTTTAACTGGGTAAATAAATCCTGTGTGAGGCCTGCCCGGATGACCGAAGATGGAACTATGGGGGTAACAACAGGATTGCTATTGTGAACCGGAAGAAAGCTACGTGACAGGGCATCAGATTTCGTATTCTTGGAACCAGGCCTGAAAGTGATGATAAACCTGAAACGAGTAAAAAATAATGCCCAACGTGCCTGCCGAGCATTAAGCCGTTTAGCTGATTCAATATATTGCAGGTTCTTAATGTCAGTTAAAACCGAAATAGTATGTCTAGCTCCCTCCAGCCAATGCCTCCATTCCTCGAAAGCCCATTTTACTGCCAGTAACTCCCGATTACCAACGTCATAGTTGGATTCAGCGGAGGAGAATTTCCTGGACATAAAGGCACAAGGATGTAACTCCAGAGACTCCGGATCTTCCTGAGAAAGGTTAGCCCCCACTCCAACCTCTGAGGCATCAACCTCCACAATAAAGGGCAATTCCGGATTAGGATGTCTGAGGACAGGAGCCGAGACAAAGGCTTGTTTCAAGGCCTGGAAAGACAACTCCGCTTCATGCGACCAATTGGAAGGATCCGCTCCTTTTTTAGTCAGAGCTACTATGGGAGCAACCAGGTCAGAAAAAGAATGAATGAACCGCCTATAATAATTCGCAAACCCTAAAAAGCACTGAATTGTTTTTAAATTAGTGGGTTGCGCCCAATTAAGGATGGCCTGGAGCTTCTTCGGTTTCATGGAAAATCCATGGGGAGAAATTATGTACCCTAAAAAAGATACTTCTGTGATGTGAAAATCACACTTCTCCAGCTTGGCATATAAATGATTCTCACGTAACTTTTGAAGAACCAGACGCACCTGGGTAACATGTTGTTCCATCGATTCAGAATAAATCAAGATGTTGTCTAAATAAACGACCACAAATTTCCCTAGGAAGTCACGGAGAACATCGTTAATGAGGTCTTGAAAAACTGCCGGAGCATTAGACAGGCCGAACGGCATCACCAGGTATTCATAGTGACCCGACTGAGTGCTGAAAGCCGTCTTCCACTCATCCCCAGATTTAATTCGGATGAGGTTGTAAGCTCCCCTAAGGTCAATTTTAGAAAAAATCACGGCGGAACGTAACTGATCAAAAAGCACAGAAATTAACGGCAAAGGATAGGTGTTTTTAACGGAGATCTTATTCAGAGCCCTAAAATCAATGCATGGTCTAAGCGAGCCATCTTTTTTCTCCACAAAGAAAAAAACAGCACTTAAAGGAGATTTCGATGGTCTAATAAATCCCTTCTTTAGGCTTTCCTGAATATAATTATTCATGGCCGTGGTTTCCGGCCCGGACAAGGCATATAATCTCCCCTTAGGCAAAGTGGCACCTGGAACTAGCTCAATTGCACAATCATAGGGCCGATGGGGAGGCAGAATGTCCGCATTGCCTTTGGAGAAGACATCGGCAAACTCCTGGTATTCCACAGGAATGAGCTCTGGGACGACTGTTGCAACTCTGACTGGATACGAAATACATTCTTTAACACAAAAAGTACCCCATTGGGAAATCTCCCCGGACCGCCAATCAATGGTGGGATTATGAAAGGCAAGCCAAGGGTGACCCAAAACAACAGGAACTGCCGGGCAATGTGTAAGGTAGAATTCAATATCTTCAGAATGTAAGGCTCCTACTGTAAGTACTACTGGAGGTGGAGGAAAGCGGACCCCCATCTAAGCCGTGCATGGTAATACATCTATCTAACGGTAAATGTGGAATGCCTAAGGCCTTAGCACAAGTTAAATCCATAAAGTTTCCTGCAGCTCCACTGTCGACAAAAGCTGACACCAAAGAACTGAGGCTGCCAAAGGAAACCTTAACAGGGACTAATAGAGAGTTGTTTGAGGAGATAAGCTGCAGACCTAAGTGAACCCCCTCACAATTCACCTGGTCAGAGCGTTTCCTGACTTGTTCGGGCAGTTACGAGCAAAATGTCCCTTATCCCCACAGTACAAACAAAGACCGGATTTTTGTCTTCTGGTTCCTTCCTCAGGAGACAGCCGGGAGAGACCTATCTGCATGGGCTCCTCGACGTCCTCTGGGAAGGTATAAACACAAGGACTAGACCTTACAGTTGTTCCTCTTTCAGCCCTCCGCTCTCGGAGACGGCGATCAATCTCTATAGCAAGCTCCATGAGTTTATCGAGAGTCTCAGGAGCGGGGTACTGGAGGAGACTGTCTTTAATAAATTCAGATAAACCGAGGCGAAACTGACTGCGCAGGGCCGGGTCATTCCAGCCACAGTCGTTCGACCAACGGCGAAACTCGGTACAATAAACCACCGCTGGATTTCTACCTTGTTTGAGAGCGCGCAGATGACTCTCAGCGGACGCCTCTCTATCTGGGTCATCATACAAGAGTCCTAATGACTTAAAAAAGGCGTCTACAGATAACAACGCAGGATCCTCAGCTTTTAAACCAAATGCCCAGGTCTGAGGATCCCCCTGGAGTAAAGAAATAATAATCCCAACCCGCTGAGATTCGGTACCAGAGGATGTAGGTCTTAAACGAAAATAAAGCTTACAGGCTTCTTTAAAATTAAAAAAATCTTTTCTGTCACCGGAAAAACGGTCGGGCAAATGCATCTTTGGTTCAGGGACTACCTTCGGCGAGGCTCGCAAAAGATCTTCCTGCGATCTCACCCGAAGAGAAAGATCCTGAACCATCTGAGTAAGTTCTTGAATCTGGTTGACTAAGAGCTGACCGGGATTTGGTCCTAAACCTGTCGGATTCATGAGGCCGATAAACTCTCACAAAAACAGAATGAGAAAAAATTAAACCCCGTTTAATTTTAAGTTTTGGTATGGCCGGTAATAATGTTATGATTCCAGCACTCTGGTCTGGGGAGATCTTATAGCAAGGACCTGAGCACTGGAACGTAATGCTGGGAAAGGGAGCGGGAACGGGAATAGCCCCTGGCGCCCTAACTCCGTTGTCTCGCCCGTGCTGTCAGAAATCTCTTGCGAGACTATGGTTGCTTGAGCCCATGGCAGCCGCGTTTGAAGGGCGGATTACGTCTGCCCAACTCCGATGCCCCCTCAGGTCTTAATGGGAGACAAAGAGAAATCCGAGACAGGGTGATAACAAGGGGCCCTCTAACTAAACAACAAAGCCAGAGGCTACAAACTAACCTAAAACTAGAATATGTGTGGAAAACCGCCAGGGAAAAGGACAACCAAAATACCCACTTGTCCACTCTCCTACCCGGCACCGCCGAGTTCCGGAGAGGACTTGTGGAAGCGGAAACCTCCGCAAATGCTCCGAAACAGAATACAAAATGAAGCGGGCTAGGCCGCAGCACGCGGCAGAGCCGCAACTCACGAAAACCACACGAGATCCTCTGGCGACTATTGCGGGCAATTGAGGACCAGAAGACTCCTTGGGATGAGATGACAATGCCAAGATTCAGGAACTCTGAGGACAGGAATGACCGTGTCAGAGTCGGTTTAGTTTGTGTCCCCGGAGGGGGCGCTAGTGGGTCAGTGGAGGTAGGTGGAATGAAGTGAGGAGGCAGTATTGGGTTTCTGCGCATGTGCACAATGTAGATTTATTAATAACAGAAAGTCCAGATAATAATGCAGCAGAAAGTAAAACAAACGAATGCAATGGAAATGACAATGGTAACGGCAATGGTAATGGCAATGATATAATATGGCTTGAAACTGAAAGTCTATGGGAGAGTTTGTAATGCAGAAATGGAACCAGAGTAATTAAAACGTGGAGCCAGCAGAGGTGGAATAATGGTAGCAAACCTGGTAGCAATGCAGGAGACTGGATGGTAATGTTCACTGTGCTGTTGGAAGTGCACAATCAGCATGCAGGCTGAATCACAGGTGAGATGACGGAATGCACCTGGAGAGGGAGTCTCTACTGCTGTAGGCTGGAGCACACTGCAGGTGTAGAAGGTGTAGAAGGTGTGAAGCCAGAAAGGTATTGCTGGTGCTGGTATTTGTAGTTCCACGGAAGTAACAGGTACAGAGGAATATCCAGGAACACGGAGGATCAGGAGAATATCCAGGAACACGGAGGAACAGGAGAACAGGTCCAGACACACGGGTCGCAGGAGTGACACAAAGTTCAGGACCACCTCTGACTCACCCTGCAGCTCCTGATATACCCCCTGACCGGCAGGTATTGGCTGGAGTGAGACGAGGAGGTGCGGCCAAGCTCCGGATTGGCTGCCGCACTTACACTGGGGAAAACTGTCATGGCGGCGCCCATGACGCGGCCCGGCTGGGACGCGGCGCGCCCACACGCCCGTTGACTCCAGGGGCGCTCCCAGGCCTGAGATGGTATCCACGAGCAGGGTGACAGGTGACAGCAACATGCAGTGACCCCGGACGGAGTCCGCTCCGGCGGACAGACATAACAGCGGTAAGTCGATTCCTGACAGACCGGACACAACAGGACTGGAACAGACGTTCAGCAAACCTAAGCAGCATGCAGGAAGCTATTACCGGCGTCTGTGTGAAGCACTGAGAAGGTATTTAACAGGGAGTCCTCCAATCAGATGTTCAGAGCCTGATTAGCATAAATGCCGTGCAGCTGCCTTGCTGCACGACCAGAAGACAAGTGTATGTGTGGTTAACTTGATTGACCCTGCAACGGGGAGCGCGGTCCGCCCATGGCGTCCCCGTTGCTAGGGTCTAGGCGGCTCAGCGCGCCCGGCGTCCCAGCGTTGCTAGGGAGCCGGCGGCTCAGCGCGCACGGCGTCCCAGCGTTGCTAGGGACACGGCGGCTAGCACGCTCTGCGTCCCTAGTTGCTAGGCGCCGGGCCGCGAGGACATTGCGGACCACGGCGCCTAGCAAGATGCTTATTTACATGTTCCCATCTACCCTCAGCATCAGGCATACCTGAGGTTTGCGGTGCAGGACTGCCACTACCAGTTCCAAACATTGCCTTTCGGGCTCTCCACGGCTCCGAGAATATTCACCAAGGTGATGGTGGAGATGATGGTTCTTCTTCGCAAGAAAGGCGTCAAAGTCATCCCATACTTGGACGATCTCCTCATAAAAGCGAGATCCAGGGAGAAACTAGTGCAGAACATTGCAATTTCCCTGATGGTGCTTCAACAGCACGATTGGATCATAAACCTTCCAATATCAATTGGAACCCACAATGAGGTTATCATTTCTGGGAATGATATTGGACACGGAAGCTCAGAAAGTATTTCTACCGGTGGAAAAGGCTCTGGAGATCCAGAGGATGGTCAAACAAGTTTTAAAACCAGCACGCGTATCGATTCATCAGTGCATCCGCCTGCTGGGGAAGATGGTAGCGGCCTACGAGGCTCTACAGTTTGGCCGATTCCACGCCAGGGTGTTCCTCCGGATTGCACCTACACGTGCACCGGAGGATAATCCTGTCAACAAAAGCCAGTATTTCACTCTTGTGGTGGCTTTAAAGTTCTCACCTCCTGGAGGGACGCAGGTTCGGGATTCAGACTTGGATCCTGGTGACCACAGATGCAAGCCTCTGAGGTTGGGGAGCAGTCACGCAAGGGGAAAGCTTCCAAGGATGATGGTCAAGTCAAGAAGTACTCCTTCACATAAACATTCTGGAATTGAGAGCTGTGTACAACAGCTTTCATCAAGCGGCACACCTTCTTCAAGGTCGTCCCATACAAATCCAGTCAGACAATGCAACGGCAGTAGCTTACATAAACCGCCAGGGCGGAACAAAAAAATAGAGCGGCAATGGCAGAGGTGACAAAGATATTCCTCTGGGCAGAAAGACATGCAAAAGCTCTGTCGGCAATTTTCATTCCGGGAGTGGACAACTGGGAAGCAGACTTCCTCGGCAGACACGATCCCCATCCAGGAGAATGGGGCCTCCACCCAGAAGTCTTTGCAAAGGTAGCAGATCGTTGGGGCCTTCCTCAAGTAGATATGATGGCATCACGTCTCAACCAGAAGCTTCAGAAATATTGTTCCAGGTCGAGAGACCCACAAGCAATAGCAATGGATGACTGGTGACCCAGTGGGTGTTTCAGACGGTGTAGCTGTTCCCTCCACTTCCACTAATACCAAAAGTTCTCAAGATCATCAGAAGAACAAGGGTTCGAGCAATTCTCATTGCTCCAGACTGGCAAAGGAGGGCTTGGTATCCAGATCTTCAGGAGTTATTACTGGAAGATCCTCAGCCTCTTCCTCTTCGTGAGGACCTGCTTCAGCAGGGGCCATTTGTTTATCAAGACTTGCCGCGGCTGCATTTCACGGCATGGCTGTTGAGTGCCAGATCCTAGCCCGTAAGGGCATTCCCAATGAAGTCATTCCCACACTTATTCTGGCCAGGAAAGGGGTAACGTCCAAACATTACCATCGTATTTGGAGAAAATATGTATCTTGGTGTGAATCCGAGAAGTCTCCTGCGGTGGAGTTTAAATTAGGACGTCTTCTCCTATTTCTACAGGCGGGTGTGGATGCTGGCTTGAGATTAGGGTCTATCAAGGTCCAAATGTCGGCCTTGTCCATTTTCTTTCAGAAACAGTTGGCTTCCCTTCCTGAGGTCCAGACGTTCGTGAAGGGGATTCTGCGCATCCAACCTCCCTTTGTGCCTCCTCTGGCGCCATGGGATCTTAATGTGGTGTTGCAGTTCCTTAAATCGGACTGGTTTGAGCCTCTACAAGAGGTAGAGTTGAAGTTTCTCACTTGGAAAGTGGTAATGCTGTTGGCCTTGGCCTCAGGCAGACGAGTGTCTGAATTAGGGGTTCTGTCACACAAGAGTCCTTATTTGATTTTTCATGAAGATAGAGCTGAACTGCGGACGCGTCAGCATTTTCTTCCAAAGGTTGAGTCTTCTTTCCATATCAACCAACCTGTGGTGGTGCCAGTGGCTTCTGACACCTCAGCCATTTCAATGTCCTTGGATGTCGTCAGAGTATTGAGGACTTATGTTGCAAGAACGGCTCGGATAAAGAAAACAGAATCTTTGTTTTTCCTCTATGACCCCAACAAGATTGGGGGTCCTGCTTCTAAGCAGACTATTGCACGCTGGATCAGAGGTACCATTCAGCGTGCTTATTCCACGCCAGGATTGCCGCTACCGAGTTCGGTAAAGGCCCACTCTACAAGGAAAGTGGGTTCTTCCTAGGCGGCTGCCCGGGGAGTCTCGGCGTTGCAAATTTGCCGAGCAGCTCCTTGGTCAGGGGCAAACACGTTTGCTAAGTTTTACAGGTTTGACACCTTGGCTGCTGATGACCTTCAGTTTGGTCAGTCAGTTCTGCAGGAACATTAGCACTTTCCCGCCTGTACTGGGGGCTTTGGTGCATCCCCATGGTACTAAAATGGACCCCAGCATCCTCTAGGACATAAGAGAAAATAGGATTTTAATTACCTACCGGTAAATCCTTTTCTCGTAGTCCGTAGAGGATGCTGGGCGCCCGCCCAGTGCTCATTTTTCCTGCAAATTACGTTTTGTCTTTTTACACAGGTTCTCATGTGTTAAGATGTTTTACAGCAGTTGCTGTTACGTTATGCATGCACGTTAGCATGGGTTGTGTTAAAAGCCATGTTAGGCGACATGTTTTTGGTATGGCGTGAGCTGGTGTGAATCTCGCCACTAGTTTAATGTAAATTCTTCTCTCGAAGTTGTCCTTCTCCTCGGGCACAGTTCCTATACTGAGGTCTGGAGGAGGGGCATAGAGGGAGGAGCCACTTCACACTGTTGAAAAGTCTTAAAGTGCGGAAGGCTCCTGCGGAACCGTCTATACCCCATGGTACTAAAATGGACCCCAGCGTCGTCTACGGACTACGAGAAAAGGATTTACTGGTAGGTAATTCAAATCCTATTTTTCATACCTTGCATGCGGTAATAATCAGTTGTTTTTGTAAGCGTGGTTGATGCTGGGGCATTTGTAGTTCAGTTGCATCTACACTTATCACTGAAGAGGTGTAACTGGGCCCTAACAGAGTGGTTCAAAGTTCAGTGAGGGCATGCTGACAGAATCACATGCTATGCAGATTTGCACCTGAGCATAAATATGTTACTGGGCATATAATTTGTATATAGACTGGTTTAGTGCTTAAAGGAGTCCTAGAGAGGTGGTAGAACTCACCCCATCTAGCTGCCCCTAGCCCCTCCCTTTCTTGCCTACCTGACAGATTTCACACCCATAGCCCCTCCCCTTATTGCCCACCTCACAAAACATTTCATCTTCTACTGCTCCTCTCTGTCAGTACCTCAACTGGCTGCATGTATTTTACCGATTTCCATATAAAGTACTTCCACATAATCCTATTCACCAAAATATACCAACACATATCTCTTCTCTTATTTCCCTTATCTCCCAGCTCACCCCTCCATTCTGTACAAGATATTCCCAGTCATGGTTACAGGACTTTTTTCATGCCTCATCCACTCTGTGCAATTCCCTCCCATGCACAAAACTATCCAATAGTCTTCAAGGCTTTAAGCATTCCCTGAGCATTCACTTTTTCAGGCAGCTTGCCATATTCCAGAACATTACCTCTATAAGCTATCCTACCCAATTACCTTCTACACAGTCCACACATAACGTTACATATATTCTCTTACTACACTCACACGTCCTGCTGACCCCAGGCCAACAGTGTAACTGGACCATACAACCCACCCAGATACTCTGCAATCTGTCTAGACTTATGTGCACATTTTATCACTCATGCAGATCTTTCCCCTGATTCAACTCTTCCCTAACACATTTTATACTTCACACACCTCTTGCCCCTGATACAGCTTTCCCTCACACAGCTCTTTCCGTTGACACAGCTCTTCCCCACACAAAGCTCATCCCTCATACAGCTGTTCACCCTGACACAGCTTTTCCTCACAAAGCTTTTCCCTTGACACAGCTCTTCCCTCACACATCTTATCCCACACACAGCTCTTTCCCAAGTCAGATTTCTCCCCTCTCATACAGCTCAC
Source organism: Pseudophryne corroboree (assembly GCF_028390025.1). Taxonomy (NCBI): domain Eukaryota; kingdom Metazoa; phylum Chordata; class Amphibia; order Anura; family Myobatrachidae; genus Pseudophryne; species Pseudophryne corroboree. Next base: position 254,125,947 of record NC_086448.1, on the reverse strand, counting down.
CCCCCAACACAGCTTATCTCCAGTCATGCAGCTCCCCTCCCCAATGCAATTTATATCTCCTCATGTGGCTCCCCCATGCAGCTTATTTCACCTCATGTGGCTCCCATGTGCAGATTATCTCACCTTATGTGTCTCCTCCATGCAGCTTATCTCACCTCATGTGGCTCCCCCATGCAGCTTATCTCACCTCATGTGGCTCCCCCATGCAGCTTATCTCACCTCATGTGGCTCCCCCATGCAGTTTATCTCACCTCATGTGGCTCCCCCATGCAGTTTATCTGACCTCATGTGGCTCCCCCATGCAGCTTATCTCACCTCATGTGGCTCCCCCAAGAAGTTTATCTCACCTCATGTAGCTCCCCCATGCAGCTTATCTCACCTCATGTGGCTCCTCCATGCAGCTTGCTCCTCAATGTAGCTTATCTCACCTCATGTAGCTCCCCCATAAAGCTTATCTTACCTCATGTGGCTCCTCCATGTAGCTTGCTTCTCCATGCAGTTTATGTCACCTTATGTGGTTCCTCCATGCAGTTATCTCACCTCATGTGGCTCCCCAATTTCAGTTTATCTCACCTCATGTGGCTCCTCCGTGCAGCTTATCTCACCTCATGTGGCTCCTCCATGCAACTTATCTCACCTCATGTGGCTCTCCTATGCAGCTTATCTTCCTTCAACATATTAGGATAGTTTTCTCACGCTGCTGGCCGAAAGCAGTTTGCATAGAGATATTTAACAAGAACCCTCATCTGCTCACTTTCAGTGCATATTAAACTTTTAGCCCACTCTCCAATGCAGCATGTCATTGTATCTGCACATTCTGAATAACAGTGTTCAGTTTGCATACATTGACCCATACAATTCAAATTAATGCCTTTTTTGCACTCAAGAATTAGAATGCCTCATCTTGACAATACATCATTCTTGATCCCCCATACAGCTCTTTCCTACCTCTCTAGTGCTGGCCTACTCAGTCCTCCTCTTCCACCACCTGCAAGCTGTCTGTGTGGGTACTGTGACATCTCACTCCTCTCAGGGAGCTGGCAGCATCTCTTCCCGTGGCAGCACAGACAGACACGTGACAATGACATCACTGTGGTGCCTCATTTCCATCACCGCTAATGCCCATAGGGGAAATGGTGGAGGTGGAGATAGAGAAGGCGCAAACTATTTCGTACTGCCTGCTTTCCACATCTATTGATGTGGGTATCATGTTCAGTGCACAATCACTGGTCTCCTTCAATCATGCAGCCACAGCACTGCCTGTACACAGTGCTGTTGACGGGTATGGTGGCTGGCAGACTCCAAATCAGGGGTGGAACTGCCAGAGACAACGGAGTCGGTTGCCGCCTGGCTCCAGCCCTGAAGGGGGCACTACCTCCATTGTTCCTCAGCCGTATCGTACCCTTCCTACAATAATAGATACAGGAGCCGCCAAGTGGAGAGCCAGTGTGTAGAGCCCAGGGACTAGTTACAGGCTGTGCAGCACTGCTTTCATGACTCAGCCCGGCTTCCCCGCCTCCACCACTGCAGCACTGCCAGCAGAGTGGGTACACTGGCTCCTTCTCTCACCGCCACATAGCGCACACAGTGGGCTGAGCAGCACTGTAGCTGGCTGCCTGCATGCTCCGCCCTCTCCTGGCCTCTACGGCTGCAGCCTCCCCTGTGACCAAGTGATCCCAGAGCCAAGTGAACTCGGAAACAAGAGAGTGGCGCGGGGAGTGGAGAGGCAGAGGTATAGGATGGGAGATGGTGAGGGGTGCGGGGCTGGGAAGCGGCTGTGTCCTGTTAAGTAGGTGCTGTCAGATAACTGTCAAGAATGCCCGCTGCTGTCACAGCTCACAGAATCTATTTACTAAGCCTGGCCCTGTCTCTCCTCTCTCCTGTCCCTGTCACCCCTGTCCCATCCCATTCCTGCTGCCTCTGTGCTGGCCCTGTCTCCCCTCTTTCCTGTCCCTGTCACTCCTGTCCTGTCCCATCCCTGTCACCTCTGTGCTGGCCTATCTCTCCTCTCTCCTGTCCCTATCACCACTGTCCTGTCCCATCCCTGTCACCTCTGTGCTGGCCCTGTCTCCCCTCTTTCCTGTCCCTGTCCCCCTGTCCTGCCACCTCTGTGCAGGCCCTGTCACTCCTGTCCCATCCCTGTCACCTCTGTGCTGGTCCTGTGCCCCCTCTCTCCTGTCACCCCTGTCCTATCCCTGTCACCTCTGTGCTGGCCTATCTCTCCTCTCTCCTGTCCCTATCACCACTGTCCTGTCCCATCCCTGTCACCTCTGTGTTGGCCCTGTCTCCCCTCTTTCCTGTCCCTGTCCCCCTGTCCTGCCACCTCTGCGCAGGCCCTGTCACTCCTGTCCCATCCCTGTCACCTCTGTGCTGGTCCTGTGTCCCCTCTCTCCTGTCACCCCTGTCCTATCCCTGTCACCTCTGTGCTGCTGGCTCTGTAATCTCTCTCTGCCAACCCTTACATTCTGTCCCTGTCCCCTCTGTCCAGTCACTGCCACCCCTGTCCTGTCCCTGTCCTGACCCTATCACCTCTTTGCTGGTCCTGTTAACCCTTTCTCCTATTCCTTCAGCTCTGTCCTGGTTCTGCCCATTGTCAAAGTCGGAAAATATTGCAGTACACACATCACGTACAAACCACACACACATGTCCGCCATGCGTGCACATATCCGCAAATTGCGCATGGTCGCGATTTGAGCGTGGTATGAGTAATTACAGTGGAGTTTGTACTCTCATGGAAAAGCCACAAAGACATATCATAAATCTAATATATATATATATATATGTTGTATAAATCGCACACTGTCTGCGTTAACCTTTAAATAGCATGAAAATCAGTCACACATAAATTAAAACTCCCAGAGACTAAAATACAATGGCCTTATTTACACTAAGCTTTGAAATTCTATGAAGAAGTCATACACCTTTGTTTACTAAAATAGCCAAGTTTCTATTTAAAACAATGAGTACTGAATTGTCATTGTCTCACCTGAAAGTAAAAACAAACAAAGTGACAATACCCAGGAACCGAAGCTGTTTAGAAAATCAGAAACAATAGCTAACCACAACAAGACCAGACAGATAGAAATTTAAGATATTAACATTCCTAGTCTAAAACCCATGGAAATGTAAGTGTTCATATATATATAAATAAATATATAATTCCTAACAAATTGTAATAGCAGGAGTATGTGTGTACGTGTGTGTGTGTGTATATATATATATATATATATATATATATATGTGTATGTATATATATATATATATATATATATATAAATATGTGGATATATGTATATCTTGAAGATTGAAATAGATAATCATATCATGTGTGGGATCATATTGTTCAGAGACACGTCAACATTAATCTGGTGGGAATAAGAACATTATTAAATATTACCTCATTAAGTTATTAATAATACCAGATTTATAAATTAATGTGATGGGTTTAACTGATCATGGGGCGGGAACTCAGATGTAAACAACAGAAACCACATCTCAAGTCCTAGCCATCGCCCACTTCTTGAACTGACCAATGGTCCCCGGTGCACAGGATATGTCCCACCCCCGAACCAATGGAAGAAAAGCACACAGTGTCTATTGTATTATGTTTTGATCTACTGAATAAAGAGCGAGCTGCAGGCCAGGTCACTATCACAGACTCTTAACGCTTTCAACCTGACAAGCAGAGGACCGGCCGGGTTGCGCTTGTGAACATACTCACGTATGTACATTGACTGTAGCCATTATTCTGTTGTAGATTTATCTTGTTAGCCTGTAGTGTATAATTTGTACTGTTTTACCTTTTGAAATAATCCACTGTGGCCTTAGAACCCTGTGGTTCAACTACATATCGGTGTTGTGTCCTCATTTCCCTGCTAGGGTTTAAAGCGTATTTAACTGTATAAGGTTTATAAGTATTGATAAGGTGTATGCACTGCGGGTACTTTATACCGTCAGCGCTACTTAAGGTTTAAGGTATAACATCATTGCAGTGCTTTGTTGCATAAAGGTTTAAAGTGTAACCATATTATTACATTGTATTACTAATAAGGTTTAAAGGTTATCAATTGTGTGCGCGCGCTGTGCGTACTCTGTACACTCAGCGCGGCGTGTGTACGCCAAGTACGTACCACGTACGGGACTCTGTACGCAAATAGCGTACAAAGTGCGTAGCGCGTGTATTCAGGTAAAAGTGTATCTAGAGGTATAGCTTTATGGTTTAAGATAATATCGACATTATCAATTGGGAGCATCGTCCGTTTTTTTCTCATACCAGCAGACTAGCAGGTTACAACAGACTTTATCCATCAGCAAAAGGGCGGACAGGTACCCTGCGTGAACCCTTTCCTGGTCGCAGGATACACTGGAAACCCTATTTGTATGCTGATTAGATGGCGTCTGCTCTGCATGGTTTGTAGGGATGCTGGTGGGACCCGTAAAGTGAATAAGCATAGCTATTTAAAAAGTCTGTGAATTTCTGTTTGGCACCAAATGCGCCCACAATACAAGCATACACCTGTACTCTGCATATCTGATCATATTGTTGCAAAACAAGGTACAAATGAGTCATATTGTGTTTGATTCAGATTGGATTGCTTATCTGTTAAGTAGGGTAAAAGTACATTTAAAAGTTGCTGCAAAAGCCTTGATATAGTGTTTTTTTTACTCAGGCCTAAAATAACTTCAGGGGCTTGCATGGTGTGTGATTTCTTTGTGACAAAGGAAGCCGCATGGTCTGTCCTCCATTTTGGACTAACCACATGGCTTGTCCTCCATTTTGTGTAACCCTCATGGATGTGGAAGGGGGAGGAGCAGCGGCCATGTTGGGAAGGTAATTTTTCTAAATGGCTGATTTTCACTGCCCGGAATAATCAGCCCTCCTTGGTCAAAAATAAATCACCATTTATGAGTTACCAATGCATTTATTTAACCCATGCCATAGTCAATTACAAATAGTTTCAGATGGGGCTTAATGAAAGTTAATAGTAAGATGAATAATTGATGTAAGAAGTACACACAGAGATAAAAAAGTTTTTTCTCTCTCTAAGATTCAGTTAACTCTGCTTGCTATAAGATAGCCATTGAAATGCAAATTAACCTGTGTAACTGCTTTTTCCTAGCAGTGAAAAAAAAAACACCTTTACAGGCAGCCAATAGCACAAATTGTTCAGTGTCCAAGATTTAGTTTAAATAAAACCTTCTCTACTGTATTACCTCTGGGGAAAGCTATCAGTTAACAGGAAAAGATATTTTTCTGATCAGAAAACTATAGAGTGTTAGTGTGGGCTGAATAAGGTGTGAATGTACTGAACCTCGCTTGGTGAACTTGGTGAACTCGGTGAACTTGGTGAAACTTGGTGAACACGGTCTAGGTGAATACGTGGTGAGCACGGTCTAGTTGAATACGTGCAACGGAGTGTGATTAAGTTTTCGTGATATTACACTCCGGCTGTTTTGGAGCACAGTGTGAAGACTCCAGTGATCCTACCACTTATAGATAGCAAGTGTCTATGAGCGGTACGATTGGACCACACGGTTGTGTGGGAAATACGTGGCGCAACGTGATACGAAGTTTTGCATATTTGTGTGTAAATCTCGTCATCATACGCGTTGTGTAAAGCACATGCAAGCGTGATTTGTGTAAAGTAAAGGTTTAGGGAGTTTTCGCTGGTCCCTCCAGAGGCAGATATTCACTGGGTACCTAAAGGCCCAGGGGATATAGGCCGAAGTAGGGCCTGCAACGGCTACACGTGTCTGCTAAAAAAAAAAAAAAAAGGCGGATCCGTGATACTTGGAGCAGAAGAAGATAGTGGAAGAACTTTGAGGACTTCCACCGGTAGACTACTGTGTTTGGTGCATTTTAGGAAGTTTTCCCGTGTTAAAAAGGTCCACAATGGGAGCCAAGTGCACAACACAGGGATGTTCCTCAGTCAGGGTTCAGACAGCAGAATTGAGACCCAGGGGGTCAGCTCGGTTAGTAATGTGGGGGAAGTATGGTCCCCACACTGAGACCTTTTGTGATGGATGGACACAAATGACTGTGGGGAATAAAGCATCATTTCCTGGGATAGGTAGTTTTGAACCAGAGGCATTGCAGAATTTAAGGGTTAGGATATGTCTGATAAAATCCCAAAAGCAAAGGGTCAGACACACAAACTGTTTAAATTTATGGCAGCAAGAGGGCGATATGCAAGAGAAATTAACATATGCAATCGGTTCCAAACCTAGCGGGAATGAGAACACAAACACACCATTGTCAACACAGGTCGAAGGGGAACAGAAGGCTACAGTCAATGATACATCCGTAAATGATAGTAATATGAAAGAGCAATGTATTAACCCTAACTTTTGCAAAATGTATCCTGTTTTGAAGTCTCTCCAAGGTTTTAGGTCACAGGAAGATGAAGGAGTCCGCCAAATCGCAGCTCTCCTCCAAGCAGTCATGTTGCAGGAAACTCAGGTGGGACCTGTCCAACCAGGTAGTGCAGTAACAGTATTCCCCAATGAAAGAACGGGTGAGGTCACAGCTACCAGTAAGTATGAGACAGTTTATTGCACAGAAACAACACCACACAGTAAACAGATTAGGAACGGAATGGTAGGATTACACCCTGTCTTGGAAATAGTAACTCCCAATGGGGGAACCGATAGTCAGGGAGTAGTCCTCACCGAGAGTAATGCAATGTATTGCCCGTGGCCCAGAGATGAGCTGCGATCAATCATTTCAGAATTCCCCAACCCTCGGAAGCATTTAGCCAGATGTCAGAAATTTATCATAGATCTGGGTAATGTGTATGAACCAACAAACCAACATTGGCGGACATTTTTGAAAGCATGCCTACCCCCTAATATTGACACCCAAAAATGTATCACTGATTGTAGATTAGAGTCAGATATTCCTATGACTGACAGAAACAATCAGGAAAATATAAAACGAATTAATAGGCAATTAGAGTTGTGTTTTCCCACTGAGTGGAGAAGAATTTTCTCCATAAAACAGAGGGAAAATGAAATGGCATCTGACTATTTCCACCGAGCACTGGAGGAAATGGACAGATACATGGGGGAATTAGATGCAGGGAACGATGAAAAATACAGAGAAGTGGCTGTGTCTGTGCTAATGGACGGACTCGATCAGACAGTGAGGGACAAAGTACAAACATCTTTGCCTGGTTGGAGAGGGGTCACAGTAGCTTGCCTTAGAGAGTGCGCAATTGAACATCATAGGAATATTGCTAGGCGTAGAAAACTGCGAGAGGAGAGGCTGAGGATTGAAAGTATGCAGGCTCTTACACCAAAGTCTCATCAGCCCAAACCCCAAAACCCTAGTAGTAACAAAAGACCGATAATATGTTACATTTGTAAAAATAAAGGACATTTTGCTAGAAATTGTAGGAGTAGTAGAGCACATAGCCAATATAGACCCCTAGACAGACTAAATAAGCCACGTTAGTAAACACATAGACGGGATCAAGGGACATATAGTAAGGAATCACGAGCAGTATAGAAAAACACAGATTCAGTTAATGGGAAGAACAGAATATATGCAATTTTACCCTTTTGACAGAATTTACGGAGATTAGGAGGAGGCTTCTAAACTTCTGCTTCTCTCCCTCTAGCAGAAGTGACCTCTAAGTAATTTAACAGGAGTTTTGTTAGAGACGGTATACATATAGAGTGCTCCCACCCAGGAAGCACAAAATATGTTAAAATACCCACGAAGGCTAATATTGCATTTCACTGTTTTAGAAGCATGTCCATCACAGGTAGAGGAAATTATCTCAAAGATACCGGGTTCCCTATGAACTTAGAATGGACAAGACACTGGATTGATGGCTGGGATAGTCCCAGTAGAGATATAACACACATAGAATTTTTTTTTTAAGGGAACAGCCTGATTAGGGAATCATTCACCGTAGTGCCCAATCCAGATGTCAAACTTTGTAAAATCTTCTTTGTTACTAAACTCTGTGATTTGTCTTCAAAGTTTCCTCTTCATCTCTGATGTTCACCGACAGATTTACAGCTCAAACGTCACATGTCTACTCGGTCTTTTCAGAGGTCTGCCCAAACCCAGTATATCTCACCAGCATCACTGTGCCTGGCCATGCACAAATGGTGGAGAGTGGAAATACTGGTGAAGGGAGACTGTGCATAGATACCGATAGACATGATGGTGTGAAAGCCTGATGGTGAACGCAAATCTGACAAATTTTCTTTTTATTATTTTCTCTCTCTCTTTTTCACTTTCCACGGATGGTTTACTTCACACAACTGATAATACACAACAGTTAAACACATTGTAATGCAAGATTCATGTTCCCTATAGAAAGGTCGCTGACTCGGAGAGAACATCGTATCACTGGAGTGTCTGTTCCGGGAAGGTTGAGAGGCAGGACTATTGTCACGGCACCTGAGCACGAAGAACAACAAGACCAGAGGCGGTTGTCGCACCAGTTTTTCTTTTTACTTTTTATTATTTTCTCCATCTCCCATTACCCTCCTTTCCTCCCCCTTCTTGTTCCCTTTCTCTCCCCTTAACAAGATGGACTTACCCCAAGAGACTGCGTTACGAGTTTTCCTGTTAACCCTGTTGTTGACCAGAGCAGTCTGTTTCGGTGAGAGTACCAGAGAGGTCAAGAAAGGATCTGGAATGGGTTCTGGTTGCAAGGACGGATTTGTAGAATTCCAAGAGCAACACATCCATCGAGCAAAGGCGAGTATCAGAAAACGATCTGGTAGTCAGGAAACTAGGAGGCACTGTGAAGGGTTATTGGCTGAGGAAAATTGCATTTGTAGGAATTGTGAAAACATAGTTGAGGATGGGTGCATCCAGAGATGTCAGTCCAGCCTTAATATCAACATGGACCGTCATCCATTGAGTGATTACCACTCACTAGTGGGTAAGGTCTTAAACCAGTCAGGACTAGTACCGTACCCGTTAACGATAGATGAGGTACTCAAATTACGGGGTGGGAGACCGGTGGACAAGAAATTTAATATTTCTAGGCCCCCTAGTTTGAAGCTCCACCAGTACCATGTGGATAGATCCTTAGTGTGTTTCAACATTTTCAATTCCCGAAAGCCGGGAAATTGGGAGGTGACATGGAATAACCAAACCATGGCATTCTCGCACAGAGCTGATAGGATACCCGTAGATTCTGAACTTATACGCCAAATAGCCAACAGTGGAAGGTATTGTCGGTACAGGTATACTCAAGGAAGTAAGACCATGCGGGTTGGAGAAGTATCACCAGGGTACTGTGCGCAAATCATACAACCTGATACGTGTACTGAACAGATGAGAGAGTTAGGGATAGGATTTTTCACTTGGAAAGTTTGCAATATGGTAATGTCATATTCTGACCCATATGTTCTCCCCGATGATGCTTATTTCATATGTGGGAGGAAGGCTTGTAAGTGGCTTGCCCCAAACTCAGAGGGATTGTGTTACATTAGAAGAGTGTTGCCAGAGGTTATAACCATAACCCATGATAAGATGAAAGACGTTCACCGCAGTGCTCAAGCTCCTTATGCTCATACTCATTATGAACACATCGTTAAGAGACACATTATAGATAGGACAGAGCACATAGCCTCTGATTTGATCCACAAATCCACCGGGATTCAATTCCTTCTCGCATTAGATATCACCCGTACTGCCAGAGGAATTATAAATTATAGGTACATCCATGCGCTAGCGAATCTTATAGATAATATCACTGAGATGTATGACGACACCTTCAGGTATACGGGAAGGGAGTTGCAAGCTTACAAAACGGAACTGATCCAGCACAGGATGGTCCTCAATTATATCACAGCCATGACGGGAGGGTACTGTGTCACATTGGCAACTCAATATGGTGTAAAGTGCTGCACGTATATTACAAACAGCACTGACGACCCAACTGAGATCATTGATCAAAAGATGGACGATATCTTGCAGTTGAAGTGGGAGTTCCGACGGAGACACAACCTTACCCTGACTGCTGTGAGTAATTAACTGACCGGCTGGGTCTCATGGTTGAACCCACGCAATTGGTTCTCAGGTTTAGGAGAATGGGCTCAAAATGTTATTATGAGTGTAGGAAAGTTTCTCCTTTGTATCCTGGGAGTCGTCATAATTATTGGCTTGATATTTAGATGTGTTCGAATTTTAATGCGGTGCAAGCGCAGTACAAAAGTGATGAGTTTAAGGAGCAGGGGCATTGCTACAGCAGCAGATTTAATTTATGACCCATCTATAGAAACGATGTTGTGATAAGGATTGCAAATGAATTCCACGGCCCGTTTCTTTCACCCGTTTTTCCTTTGTTTTCCCTCAGCAAAAATACACCCATCCGGAAAAGACTTCAATCAACACCCAAGAATGATTACGCAAATGTTATGTGAATGTATTTTTGATATGTTTCTTATTTTCATCTCTACAACCTTCAGGTAGTGACTAGAGATGAGCGGGTTCGGTTCCTCGGAATCCGAACCCGCCCGAACTTCATTTTTTTTTACACGGGGCCGAGCGACTCGGATCTTCCCGCCTTGTTCGGTTAACCCGAGCGCGCCCGAACGTCATCATCCCGCTGTCGGATTCTCGCGAGGCTCGGATTCTATCGCGAGACTCGGATTCTATATAAGGAGCCGCGCGTCGCCGCCATTTTCACACGTGCATTGAGATTCATAGGGAGAGGACGTGGCTGGCGTCCTCTCCGTTTATAGAGAAGAGAGTGAGACTAGAGTAGAGAGAGACACAGTAGTAATTTTGGGGAGCATTAGGAGGAGTACTACTACTTGCTGAAGTGATAGATAGATAGTGTGACTGTATAATGTATATCTGACTTGTGGGGGAGACACTGACAGTGGGGAGCAGTTAGAGTCTGAGAGCAGGACTCAGGAGTACATATAACGTACAGTGCACACTTTTGCTGCCATTGTGACCACACTGACCACCAGTATAATATATATTGTGATTGTCTGCTTAGGAGTACTACTTGCAAGTTGCTGATAGTGTGACCAGTGACCTGACCACCAGTTTAATAATCACCACCAGTTTAATATATATAATATATATATATAATTGTATATAATATATATATAATATTGTATACCACATACCCGTTTTTTTTCTTTTTCTTTCTTCTTCTTTATACATACTACTATAGTAGCTTACTGTAGCAGTCTGCGGTGCTGCTGAGCTGACAGTGTCCAGCAGGTCCGTCATCAGTCATTACATAATAAATATATATACCTGTCCGGCTGCAGTACTAGTGTGATATTATATATATATATATATATTGATTTCATCTCATTATCATCCAGTCTATATTAGCAGCAGACACAGTACGGTAGTCCACGGCTGTAGCTACCTCTGTGTCGGCAGTCGCTCGTCCATCCATAATTGTATACCACCTACCCGTGGTTTTTTTTTTTCTTTCTTCTTTATACATACTACTATAGTAGCTTACTGTAGCAGTCTGCAGTGCTGCTGAGCTGACAGTGTCCAGCAGGTCCGTCATCAGTCATTACATAATAAATATATCTACCTGTCCGGCTGCAGTACTAGTGATATTATATATATATATATGTATTGATTTCATCTCATTATCATCCAGTCTATATTAGCAGCAGACACAGTACGGTAGTCCACGGCTGTAGCTACCTCTGTGTCGGCAGTCGCTCGTCCATCCATAAGTATACTAGTATCCATCCATCTCCATTGTTTACCTGAGGTGCCTTTTAGTTGTGCCTATTAAAATATGGAGAACAAAAATGTTGAGGTTCCAAAATTAGGGAAAGATCAAGATCCACTTCCACCTCGTGCTGAAGCTGCTGCCACTAGTCATGGCCGAGACGATGAAATGCCAGCAACGTCGTCTGCCAAGGCCGATGCCCAATGTCATAGTACAGAGCATGTAAAATCCAAAACACCAAATATCAGTAAAAAAAGGACTCCAAAATCTAAAATAAAATTGTCGGAGGAGAAGCGTAAACTTGCCAATATGCCATTTACCACACGGAGTGGCAAGGAACGGCTGAGGCCCTGGCCTATGTTCATGGCTAGTGGTTCCGCTTCACATGAGGATGGAAGCACTCAGCCTCTCGCTAGAAAAATGAAAAGACTCAAGCTGGCAAAAGCACCGCAAAGAACTGTGCGTTCTTCGAAATCCCAAATCCACAAGGAGAGTCCAATTGTGTCGGTTGCGATGCCTGACCTTCCCAACACTGGACGTGAAGAGCATGCGCCTTCCACCATTTGGACACCGGTGTTTGTGTCGGCCACTAGGGTCGCTTATCTTACTCACACAGCTACCTCATTGCGCCTCTTTTTTTCTTTGCGTCATGTGCTGTTTGGGGAGTGTTTTTTGGAAGGGCCATCCTGCGTGACACTGCAGTGCCACTCCTAGATGGGCCAGGTGTTTGTGTCGGCCACTAGGGTCGCTTATCTTACTCACACAGCTACCTCATTGCGCCTCTTTTTTTCTTTGCGTCATGTGCTGTTTGGGGAGTGTTTTTTGGAAGGGCCATCCTGCGTGACACTGCAGTGCCACTCCTAGATGGGCCCGGTGTTTGTGTCGGCCACTAGGGTCGCTTATCTTACTCACACAGCTACCTCATTGCGCCTCTTTTTTTCTTTGCGTCATGTGCTGTTTGGGGAGTGTTTTTTGGAAGGGCCATCCTGCGTGACACTGCAGTGCCACTCCTAGATGGGCCAGGTGTTTGTGTCGGCCACTAGGGTCGCTTATCTTACTCACACAGCTACCTCATTGCGCCTCTTTTTTTCTTTGCGTCATGTGCTGTTTGGGGAGTGTTTTTTGGAAGGGCCATCCTGCGTGACACTGCAGTGCCACTCCTAGATGGGCCCGGTGTTTGTGTCGGCCACTAGGGTCGCTTATCTTACTCACACAGCTACCTCATTGCGCCTCTTTTTTTCTTTGCGTCATGTGCTGTTTGGGGAGTGTTTTTTGGAAGGGCCATCCTGCGTGACACTGCAGTGCCACTCCTAGATGGGCCCGGTGTTTGTGTCGGCCACCAGGGTCGCTTATCTTACTCACACAGCTACCTCATTGCGCCTCTTTTTTTCTTTGCGTCATGTGCTGTTTGGGGAGTGTTTTTTGGAAGGGCCATCCTGCGTGACACTGCAGTGCCACTCCTAGATGGGCCAGGTGTTTGTGTCGGCCACTAGGGTCGCTTATCTTACTCACACAGCTACCTCATTGCGCCTCTTTTTTTCTTTGCGTCATGTGCTGTTTGGGGAGTGTTTTTTGGAAGGGCCATCCTGCGTGACACTGCAGTGCCACTCCTAGATGGGCCCGGTGTTTGTGTCGGCCACTAGGGTCGCTTATCTTACTCACACAGCTACCTCGGTGCAAATTTTAGGACTAAAAATAATATTGTGAGGTGTGAGGTATTCAGAATAGACTGAAAATGAGTGGAAATTATGGTTTTTGAGGTTAATAATACTTTGGGATCAAAATGACCCCCAAATTCTATGATTTAAGCTGTTTTTTAGTGTTTTTTGAAAAAAACACCCGAATCCGACAAAAAAAATTCGGTGAGGTTTTGCCAAAACGCGGTCGAACCCAAAACACTGCCGCGGAACCGAACCCAAAACCAAAACACAAAACCCGAAAAATTTCAAGTGCACATCTCTAGTAGTGACACACATAGTCGACAGGTGATATCCACATATTAGCATTCACATATGTTTCCCCTCCATGTATCATCAACTAAATGTGCACCCCATTTGTTGGAACAAGAAGCCGAAAAGAGCTCGGTAGTGTTTATTGGCCCACTTACAGACCCTTAATACGTGATAAGAAGGATTTAATGTATACTTCGCAATACCTCGAAGCTTATCTAGAACATATACAGCACGATGATACATGCCCCTCAGACATGGATTCATACATACATGCTTTTTACTATCCCACTAGGTCATACATTTCCCGCCTACACCTCTCCTCCTACCATCCAACCATTTGTAGATATTGTATTGTATATTTTTCTGTTTAGTGATTAGATAGTGGCAGTTATTGTTGACTTCCAAAGGGTAGACTGTCAAAGTCGTAAAATATTGCAGTACACACATCACGTACAAACCACACACACATGTCCGCCATGCGTGCACATATCCGCAAATTGCGTATGGTCGCACCCGCGGTCCTGCGCGGTTTGAGCGTGGTATGAGTAATTACAGTGGAGTTTGTACTCTCATGGAAAAGCCACAAAGACATATCATAAATCTAATATATATATATATATATTGTATAAATCCCACACTGTCTGCGTTAACCTTTAAATAGCATGAAAATCAGTCACACATAAATTAAAACTCCCAGAGACTAAAATACAATGGCCTTATTTACACTAAGTTTTGAAATTCTATGAAGAAGGCATACACCTTTGTTTACTAAAATAGCCAAGTTTCTATTTAAAACAATGAGTACTGAATTGTCATTGTCTCACCTGAAAGTAAAAACAAACGAAGTGACAATACCCAGGAACCGAAGCTGTTTAGAAAATCAGAAACAATAGCTAACCACAACAAGACCAGACAGATAGAAATTTAAGATATTAACATTCCTAGTCTAAAACCCATGGAAATGTAGGTGTTCATATATATTATATATATATATATATATATATGAATGAATAAATATATAATTCCTAACAAATTGTAATAGCAGGAGTATGTGTGTACGTGTGTGTGTGTGTGTGTGTGTATATATATATATATAAGTAACGGAGTTTAGGCGGCACTCAGAGGACTTTCTAGGTGCTGAAAGAAACCGGCACTATAGCCTACTTGTCATCAACGTTTCAGTTTTATTTCAAAAACTTTCGTCAGGATACAGAACAATACAAACCACATACCTTATATAGATAATACACCCACAGTGTTAGGCTCATGGTCCCGGGGCCGTGGCTGCAGTGGATGACGTCACACAACGTGCGACGGGTGCCGCTTTTGCACCGGGTCCCGGCAGCCGTTGCCTAGAAACCAATGAATAAATTAACTAATTAACCCATATAACCCGAAAATGATGTACAGTGAGAATTATTCCATGACTGAGTTAAATATTACTGATCATGGTGAGTTCACTACAGACTGCTTTAACCATGCAAGGAAATATTAATTAGCAATAGAAGAACTGCTATATAGCAGAAATTGAGAACATAACCCATAAAACCCATTAGGGAAAAACAACAAATGGGTAAAGAAGCACAATGCTAATTACTTTAAATGAAACACCAATATAGCAATATGCATAAAACCATATTATTACAAATACAAAATGGGTTATGTTCTCAATTTCTGCTATATAGCAGTTCTTCTATTGCTAATTAATATTTCCTTGCATGGTTAAAGCAGTCTGTAGTGAACTCACCATGATCAGTAATATTTAACTCAGTCATGGAATAATTCTCACTGTACATCATTTTCGGGTTATATGGGTTAATTAGTTAATTTATTCATTGGTTTCTAGGCAACGGCTGCCGGGACCCGGTGCAAACGCGGCACCCGTCGCACGTTGTGTGACGTCATCCACTGCAGCCACGGCCCCGGGACCATGAGCCTAACACTGTGGGTGTATTATCTATATAAGGTATGTGGTTTGTATTGTTCTGTATCCTGACGAAAGTTTTTGAAATAAAACTGAAACGTTGATGACAAGTAGGCTATAGTGCCGGTTTCTTTCAGCACCTAGAAAGTCCTCTGAGTGCCGCCTAAACTCTGTTACTTATACATTCCACTATCAGTGGCAAGGAGGGCACCAAGGCGTTTCCTGACTTGTTAGACGGAGTGCCAGCCAACGCAACGACTCTACATTTGTTCCTGTATCTGGACCGGATTGGACCGTTCCTGATTTCAGGAACACGGCAAGGCACCCTCCATTTGTCTTAACTACAGTCAAGGCTCTCCCAGACGGAATCGTCTGACATCTTTTTCTTCACACGGTTGGTGTGATGTCACAGGAGAACATTGTTCCACAAGTGAGTGGGTTTAGAAATATAGTTCTGCCACATGGGGAAACCCTAAGCTTCTCGGATGCAGAAGCTGATTCCATTTACTTTAAAGAAAATTTCCAGATCTCCGGTGGTGATATCTCTATAGAACAACTTTACCATGAACTGCTCAGACTAAAGAAAAAGGAGGTAGATTACCTCATGCACGGGATCACTCTGACAGATTATCACCGTGCAAAACAAATTTCCAGAGGATTCCGAGTTAAAAACACTCCCACCATTGGAAAGCATAATCCTGAATTCTGCAGGAGGTGGGTGGCTGTACTAAATAAGTGCAGCTATGACCTGATGTTACTTGTGATCGAAGAATCCTCAAAAGAATTGAATTCGGTTAAATCTAAGATCACTGCCTTCGAGTCTTTACATAAGGATAATCTAACTAAGGACTCTGATACAGATTGGCTTACCAAACTGAGTGAACAAATCGACACCTATAAGCGAAATCTGGTCAAATACAAAAGGGACAAGCTTACCAAGGTACAACGGGATTATCAAGAAAACACTGTATACCTGTGGACACAAAATCCAGGTGGCAACCCCCGGACACGATTTCGCCCTTCACAGAGACGATTGCGTCCTCTAGATACAGACTCTTCTAGTGTGGAATACAGCTCTCACAGTGAAGTAGAGGACCATAGAGCTAAATCATCTGGTAAACCCCCTTTAGGGGTTCGTACACGCGCACAGCGGGAAGACCACGCAGGACCCGGACGAGGCGCGGCGGGCAGAGGCAGAGGGACCAAAGCAAAGCAGCCAAAGAGTCGCAAGTGACAGCGGTCTTTAATTTATCGGATCGCAACCTGAGTACAGCAGAGATGTCTGTTCTCAGTAAAGGCCTCTCATTTGTTCCAACTACACCGTTTAATCATCTCCAATGGAAAATAGATTCCTATAAATTTTCCAGATCTTTACGTATCAAAGAATTTTTTGAAAAAACTCCTCCAGCCATTCCCTCCACAGGTCCTGAGGTGCCTGCCTGCATTAAAACTAAGTCAAGATTTGACCCCACCTCCAGCAATACATCCATCAAATGTTTTTCCAAAACTTTGGATAGAGCTGTGACAGCTCATGTACAACAGAAACTGCCTTTGACTAATAACTTATCCCTAGCAGAGCGTCAGGCACTGCGGGATCTTAAGATGGACAAAAACTTGATTATACGAACTGCTGATAAGGGAGGTGGCATCGTCCTACAAAACCTGACTGACTACAAGCAAGAGATTTACTCTCAACTACAGGATGTGAACGTGTATGAACAGCTACAAGATGACCCTACTCAGCAGTATAAAGGTGAATTAGAATGTATCTTGAAACAAGCCGTCACCAATGGCATCATTTCAGAAGAAGTAAGTCGTAATCTGACCCAAGATAACCCTGTCTCACCCATATTATACACCATCCCCAAAATGCACAAAAATCCACAACGTCCCCCGGGACGGCCGATTATTTCAGCCAGAGATTCAATATACTACAAAATCTCTAAATACCTTGATACATACTTACAGCCATTGATTCAAGCGCACAGTATGTTTCTGAAAGACACCACCACATTAATCAACAAACTATCTACCATTTCACCATTACCTGACAATAGTTTACTCTGCACGTTAGATGTGGTTTCTCTTTATACCAATATACCACACGATGAGGGCATTGAGGCAGTGAGAGTATTTCTCTCAGACAATCCCAGGTATAGGGGCCCTGACCTAGATTTTTTTCTGACATTACTTAACCTCACCATGAAACGGAATTATTTCCTTTTTGACGGCAGATGGTACCGGCAGCGGCGGGGCTGTGCAATGGGTTCTTGCGTAGCTCCGTCGTTTGCTAACATCTACATGTTCAAAATTGAACAAGATTTAATTTTTGCTAACAGCTCTATATCGGGTGATCTATTATGGATCACTCGTTATATAGATGATTTGCTATTAATTTGGACCGGCACTAAGCAGCAGCTTGAGTTACAATTGTCCAATCTGAATACATTAGATCCCACCATTAAATTTACATGGGACATAAGTGATACAGTTGTCCATTATTTAGATGTCAACATCTCTCTTGATCAGGGCACCATACACACATGTCTGTACAAAAAACCCACTGATAGAAACACTTACCTACATGCGCAGAGTCAACACCCACCTGCTTGCATCAGAGGTTTGCCCTTTTCACAATTCCTGCGAGTCTGCAGAATCTCAGACTCCCGTGAAAAAACTGTGATTGATATCGATACTATGATTATACAATTCTTACAATGTGGATATAAATATGAAGACTTACAGCAAGCCAAAAAGAAAGCACTCGCCATACCTAGAAACAAGCTTCTCATACCCACAGAACCAAAGCATACACTACACAATAAACAGGTGTTTGTGCAAGAGTATCATCCATCCAGTAATATTATCACGAACAAAGCTAAAGAACTTTGGCCGATTGTAGCCTTAGACCCAGACCTAAATTTTGCCAAAAAATCTCGTATCCTTCCCAGCTTTACCAGGAACAAGAACTTGAAGGACTTGCTAGTCAGAAATGATATTACTGGCATTATCCCTACTGGACAGCCCCATTTCTTAACACGCAAGCCAGGTTGCTACAAATGCACTGGCTGCATAACCTGCAGCTATATGGAATCTGGAAAAGACTTTTGTCACCCACACACTGGGGTCCGCATTCCCATTAAACATATTGTAACCTGCAGCAGTAGATTCGTTGTCTACTACATCAGATGCCCTTGTGGTTTATTCTATGTGGGCAAAACCAGCTGCATGTTCAAAGAAAGAATGGCCACACATAGGATGGCCATCAGACAAGCATTGGATGGTGGCAATCAGGACCAACCTGTGGCAAGACATTTTAAAATCTTCCAGCACAATCTCTCTACACTTAAGTACAAGATCATTGATCATGTTCCGGCTAATATCAGGGGGGGAGATAGAAATAAGCAACTTTTACGTCTGGAAACACGCTGGATCCACAAACTGAATACTGTGGCTCCAGCCGGACTTAACGAATATATCTCATGGAATTGTTTTTTGTAATGCTTTAAGTGTTTAATTAGCTGTGGTATGCTACACTGATTTGGAGTAGAATGAAGCTTGAAATTAGGTATGTGGACCGGTGTATTCTCGTGGCGCTGCCTGCACCCTAACACGCCTTAAGGTCTTGTTTCATTTTTTCAAGTGGTGCCTTAATGAGATCTATTTTGTATGCTTTATTTGTAATAATATGGTTTTATGCATATTGCTATATTGGTGTTTCATTTAAAGTAATTAGCATTGTGCTTCTTTACCCATTTGTTGTTTTTCCCTAATGGGTTTTATGGGTTATGTTCTCAATTTCTGCTATATAGCAGTTCTTCTATTGCTAATTAATATTTCCTTGCATGGTTAAAGCAGTCTGTAGTGAACTCACCATGATCAGTAATATTTAACTCAGTCATGGAATAATTCTCACTGTACATCATTTTCGGGTTATATGGGTTAATTAGTTAATTTATTCATTGGTTTCTAGGCAACGGCTGCCGGGACCCGGTGCAAACGGGGCACCCGTCGCACGTTGTGTGACGTCATCCACTGCAGCCACGGCCCCGGGACCATGAGCCTAACACTGTGGGTGTATTATCTATATAAGGTATGTGGTTTGTATTGTTCTGTATCCTGACGAAAGTTTTTGAAACAAAACTGAAACGTTGATGACAAGTAGGCTATAGTGCCGGTTTCTTTCAGCACCTAGAAAGTCCTCTGAGTGCCGCCTAAACTCCGTTACTTATACATTCCACTATCAGTGGCAAGGAGGGCACCAAGGCGTTTCCTGACTTGTTAGACGGAGTGCCAGCCAACACAACGACTCTATATATATATATATATATATATATATGAATATGTGAATATATGTATATATTGAAGATTGAAATAGATAATCATATCATGTGTGGGATCATATTGTTCAGAGACACGTCAACATTAATCTGGTGGGAATAAGAACATTATTAAATATTACCTCATTAAGTTATTAATAATACCAGATTTATGATTAATGTGATGGGTTTAACTGATCATGGGGCGGGAACTCAGATGTAAACAACAGAAACCACATCTCAAGTCCTAGCCATCGCCCACTTCTTGAACTGACCAATGGTCCCCGGTGCACAGGATATGTCCCACCCCCGAACCAATGGAAGAAGAGCACACAGTGTCTATTGTATTATGTTTTGATCTACTGAATAAAGAGCGAGCTGCAGGCCAGGTCACTATCACAGACTCTTAACGCTTTCAACCTGACAAGCGGAGGCCCGGTCGGGTTGCGCTTGCAAACATTCTCACGTATGTACATTGACTGTAGCCATTATTCTGTTGTAGATTTATCTTGTTAGCCTGTAGTGTATAATTTGTACTGTTTTACCTTTTGAAATAATCCACTGTGGCCTTAGAACCCTGTGGTTCAACTACATATCGGTGTTGTGTCCTCATTTCCCTGCTAGGGTTTAAAGCGTATTTAACTGTATAAGGTTTATAAGTATTGATAAGGTGTACGCACTGCGGGTACTTTATACCGTCAGCGCTACTTAAGGTTTAAGGTATAACATCATTGCAGTGCTTTGCTGCATAAAGGTTTAAAGTGTAAACATATTATTACATTGTATTACTAATAAGGTTTAAAGGTTATCAATTGTGTGTGCGTGCGCTGTGCGTACTCTGTACACTCAGCGCGGCGTGTGTACGCCAAGTACGTACCACGTACGGGACTCTGTACGCAAATAGCGTACAAAGTGCGTAATGCGTGTATTCAGGTAAAAGTGTATCTAGAGGTATAGCTTTATGGTTTAAGATAATATCAAGATTATCACCATGTCACCCCTGTCCTGGCCCTGTCACCTATGTCCTAGTCCTACCACCTCTCCCTTGTTCCTGTCACCTGTATCTTGGTTCTCTATCTTGGCCCTGTCATTTTTGTACTTCCCCATTGTACGGTCCCTGTTATCTCTGTATTGGCCCTGTCACCTCTGTTCTGTCCCTGACATCCATGTCTCCTGTCTCCTCTGTTCTGTCGGGTTAGGTATAGGTGACTGGCACTTGGGATCCTGCTGGTCACCGTACCGACGCCAGGATCACGGGGATTACAATCCCGCTGCCCGGGGGGCAAGTGCCACCTGCTTGGTGGCAAGCTGCACTCGTCACAGGTTCTATTCCCACTCTATGGGTGTCGTGGGAATAGTCCCTGCTAATCAGCATGCCGACTGTCAGGATTTTGCGGCTGCGGGATATAGGCGTCGGTATTGTGACCGACGGTCTCCTGACTACCGGTCTCCTAACTGCATCCCGTTCTGTCATGGCCTTGTCACCCCTGTACTCTCCCTGCCCCCTCTGTCCTGGTCTTGTCACCCATCTCTCCTGCCCCTCTGTTCTGTCCTGGCCATGTCACCTCTGTCCTGCGCATATCCCATCTGTCTGTCCTGGCCCCACTAGACTGTCCCTTTTATCTCAGTACTGGCCCTGTCACCCCTGTCCTGGCACTGTCCCTATTGGTCCCGTCAACTTTGTCCTAACCCCAAATTATATATAATTTTCCCTTTTTTTTCGTAGGGTGGGGGCACCAAACTATAACTTGGCTCCGGGCGACAGGGATAAACTTACGCCACTGCTCCAAATACAACTGACAGAACGCAGTTCAGTCCCGTTCTTGACTTCCTTAACCCCTGGACTGGTTTAAGTTTTCCCTGAAGATGAAGATGACGTCAACAAGTATGAAACCTTAACACAAAGATGTATATAACTGCATACGGGTGAATATATGCATTTATTTATTCACATGCAATGTGGGAGCTTCTTTGGACAATTTACATTGAACTCAGCATTAGGGCTACACACCATGAATCTGGCGACTGGTGGTCTGGAGGAATATCAGTATGCCTCTTGCTGTCACAACTCACAAAAGCAAGAAAAGTTACAAATAGTTTTCAACAGTGTTCATTTAGCAAATTAAATAAGTGATAGCATAAAATTGATCATTCACCAGATAACAGAAATAAGGGTTTCCAGTGCTAGGTACAGTGTAATTAGTTAATGGCGTAAAGATAATATTTATATGTCAAATAATGTTCATGTAGGTTTGTAATGTATTATACATAATGATTTCATTTTTAATTGATAGAAGTTAAAAACTGAGGTCACACATAAAGAAAATCTGCAAAACTGAAGCTGTAAGGCTTAACATCCTATGCAGTTCTTATTCAGCAGTTTGTTTAAATCAGTTTTCCAACTCATCAGTTTTTGAAGGTATAAAACGTCTCTGATATAAACATTTCCAGGAATTCCCTGATATGTGTATGGCAAGTAATGAAGTAATTTGTCATATATTAGTGTGATGATTCATCTCTGCAAGCGGGGGAAATTAAAAATGTACAGTGTGCAAACATAATGCAAAAATGCACATCTACAGTATACTAATTACACAGTACTGTAGTCGTCAGTGTATTATGGGCCTTAGTCATGGACTCATATTGAGTAGAAAAACACGTCTAGAGTAAGTTGCAATTGCACGTTTTCCTTTTCCCTTATGTACCTGTGTCAGACAGGGCTGTAGAGGGTATCCGGACTCCAGGTCGACCCCAATTGGTCGACACACTGTAGGTCGACACCAGTAGTAGGTCTACAAAGACAAAATGTCGACATGAACAAAGTCGACATGGAAAAGGCTGACATGAGTTTTCAATTTTTTTTTCTTATTTTTAACTTTTTCATTCTTTACGATCCACATGGACTACGATTGGGAATAGTAACCTGCCCGAAGTTCACTCGCCATGCGAGGGGACACGGTGCACTAACTGGGGTTCCCAGTCACATTACAAAGAAAACGACACCAAATAAAACATAAAAAAACTCATGTCAACCTTTTTCCATGTCGACCTTGTTTATGTAGACCTTTTGTCCATGTCGACCTATTTCTGGTGTTGACCTAAGGTGTGTCGACCAATTGGTGTCGACCTAAGTGGTGTTGATGTAATTGGTGTCGACCTTTAGTTCCAGACAGTGGAGGAACTAGCAAGCGGTGTGCCCAGGTGCGACAAAATGCTTTGCCCCCCCCCCCCCCCCTCCAACCCATCCAAGTCCACCCCCTCACCCCTGGAGAGGATCTGGTGAGGGGGACCTGCTCAGGGCCAGAGAAATGGATACCTAGCAACAGTGCCGTAACTAGACATTTTAGCACTGTGTGCAAGAAACAGCATCGGAGCCCCACCCCTGCATGCAAAACAGGGGCAGTGCGCGCTGTAAGCGCGCGCAAAAATACATAGTGGCGTGGCATCGTGGGGAAGGGGTGTGGCCCCAAACTAATACCAATTCATAAAACGGTGCACAGTAGTCTCCATTATTCAAATTACGCCGCAGAGTAGCACCACTACACCAGGTAGAGACCCTTTTACACCTTACGGCGGACAGATTCCTCTTTTTACACATTACGGCAGACAGCGTGCCCTTGTTACACATTACGGCAGACAGCGTCCCCTTTTTACACATTACGGCAGACAGCGTGCCCTTGTTACACATTACGGCAGACAGCGTCCCCCTTTTTACACATTACGGCAGGCAGATTCCCCCTTTTTATACATTGCGGCAGGCAGATTCCCCATTTTTACACATTGCGGCAGGCAGATTCCCCCTTTTTACACATTGCGGCAGGCAGATTCCCCCTTTTTACACATTACGGCAGACAGAAGAAAGAAAGAAAGAAAGAAAGAAAGAAAGAAAGAAAGAAAGAAAGAAAGAAAGAAAGAAAGAAAGAAAGAAAGAAAAAAAAAGAATTATACTTACCCTCTCCGCCTGCTCAGGCTCCTCGGTGCAGCTTCTGGTCACAATTCCCGGGCAGGAGAGAAGGAGGAGGAGGGAGGTGGAGGAGGGAGCCGCAGCAGCGCTGTGTTATTGGTGGAGGCGCTGCTGCTGCTGTCCCTCTGCTTCACTATAGGCTGTTCTCGGAAGACAGCCTATAGTGAAGCAGAGGGACAGCAGCAGCAGCAGCGCCTCCACCAGTAACAAAGCGCTGCTGCGGCTCCCTACTCCACCTCCCTCCTTCTCCCTCATACCGCTGCTCCTCTCCTCTCTGTCTGGGCAGCTGTTTGCCTCCAAGTCCACTGGGATGGTAAAGTATGAACAAGTCAGTTCCAATGAAAAAATCATGAAAAACTCATGTCGGCATTTTGACCTGTCAATATTTTACATGTCAGTATTTTGACCTTGTTAGTATTTTAAATGTCGGTATTTTGTCCATGTCGGGATTTTGACCGTCGGTCAATTGCTGTCGGGATTTCGACCGTCAGGATTTTGATTGTCGGTAAATTGACTGCATCCCTCCCTACCCACACTGCAGCCCAGCACACAGGAGCATGTGCTGGGCTGAAGAGAAGAGCTACAGCCCACACTGGGCCCCTCCATGAGACCTGGGCCCAGGTAATTAGTACCCCCTGAGTCCTAGCTGCCGCTGCAGCTTATCACTGCTCACACTTCCCCAATCTATCGCTAACCCAGCGGCAGAACTAGAGAGTGGAGGGTCTAGGTGCATATACACCCTCAAGCACCTACACCCTAATTTTGAGTGGGACACAAGCACAGTTGAAAATATACACATGCCCTCAGAGCCACATTTGCCTCTTTCTATGCCATCAGACCCCTCCTCCGCAGGACCCAGCATTTGTCACACATGTCCCCATGCTCACCAGCTACTGACAGTAGTGCTACTTATTTACATTGTGCTACATGGTATAAGGCAAAATCCACATTACGCCACACGGTATGAGACGAAATTCACATTATGCCACATGGTGTGAGCCATTATACGGTAGGAGCCAAAATTTACATTATGCCACATGGTATGAGCCGAAATTCACACTATGTCACATGGTGTGTGCCAAAATTCATATTGTGCCACACGGTATGAGCCGAAATTCATATTATGCCACATGGTATGAGCCAAAATTCACATTATGCCACATGGTATGAGCCGACATTTATATTATGCCACATGGTATGAGCCAAAATTCACATTATGCCACACAGTATGAGCTGAAATTCACATTATACCACATAGTAGGAGTCAAATTCATATTATGCCACACGGTATAAGCCAAATTCACATTATGCCACATGGTATGAGCCGAAATTCACATTATGCCACATGGTATTAGCCAAATTCACATTATGCCACACGGTATGAGCCAAATTTTCAATATGCCATACGGTATGAGCTGAAATTCTCATTATATCACACAGTATGAGCCGAAATTCACATTATGCCACATAATATGAGCCAAATTCACATTATTCCCAGAGCCAGCCCTAATCAATTTGATACCCTAGGCATATTTTAGCTGGTGTCCCTAGCACCGCCACTACAGATATAGCCAGCCTCATTGTTGCTGCGGTGCGTACCCACGAGCATACGCATCGTGTCAAGCTGCACTGAATGCCGTATTGCAAATAGTTGCAGCCAGCGTTCGCTCCGTAGAAGTCTAAAGAATGCACGTGAATATGCACGCGCACATCATAATTGCACACCAGTTCTTTCAGTCTCATCCTGTACTTTTAATGACATCTATTCTGTGCCTCAATAGTCATGGAAAATGCACAATCCTAGACACACTCTGAGCAATGTAATTGAAAGCCTTACACAAGCAGAAAGGTGACACATTTAATCAAGATAGCCCTAATACACACACACACACACATGCACACACTGTCAAATACACTGACACACACACTGACACAAACCTTACCTTCTACTTCCTGGCCGGGCTCCATGGGATGGCTGCTGTTAGAGATCCACCTGCACCAGCAAGAGAAGGCAGGGCTGCACACAGATCGCCGGGCCCAGGGAAAGTTGGGAGTGTGGCCTAATCGCAGACCCCCGTAGCCACACCCACTTTTACAAAAACGCCTCCAAATCAGCAGGAACTGCCAGGCCGGGAGAGGAGGCGCACGGGACCACAGGCAGTGCAGAGCAGCAAGCTGGGCTCGGCGGTGGCCCGCAGCGATCATCACTCCACTGTGCTGCAGCAGGTGTGGCATATGGGGGGTGCCACACATTAGGGGGTGCCTGTGCACACCAGGCACCCCCGTGTGCACACCTATGTCTATTGTGCCGGTTCTACACCCCCCCCAGGACCCAACGCTCCAGGTTGTAGCGTTATCAGCCTATTGGTTGATCTGGCCCTGACACTTAAGGTCACTGAGAGAGCTGTTGGTACCCTTTACACAGCAGATAAGCAGTTACTGACTATCAAAATTTCCTTTACTACATTTATAAGTCAAAATATCTACAGTATGTCTCCTTTCCTCCTATTGCTCTCTGAGAGACACTGTCCTCTCCTGACTGGAAACAGGGCAGTCGAAAGCCGGGCTGGGTCCAGGTACTTTTCAAAGGTCGTGGCCTAATCACAGGAGGTGTGGTCATGTACCTTAGAAAAAATTACTGAAAAAAATAGTATTTTAAGCACCTCCATGGCCACACTGCAGCCCAGTACACAGGAGCATGTGCTGGGCTGAGAAGAAGAGCTGCAGCTGCTGCTGCCAGGTAAGGTGGAGGGGACATGGGCCCCTACTGGACCCTCACTGGGCCCATCCTTCAGACCTGGGCCCAGGTAATTGTACCCTCTCCCCCCCCCCCCCTCTCGGCACCACTGACTGGAAATAGGTTGGTTAATTACAATATATATATATATATATATATATATATAAGTGATGTGCACCGGAAATTATTCGGGTTTTGTGTTTTGGATTCGGGTGTTTTTTTTACAAAAAACCCTCAAAAACAGCTTAAATCATAGAATTTGTAGGTCATTTTGATCCCATAGTATTATTAATCTCAATAACCATAATTTCCACTCATTTCCAGTCTATTCTGAACACCTCACAACATTATTTTTAGTCCTAAAATTTGCACAGAGGTCGCTGGATGACTAAGCTAAGCGACCCAAGTGGCCAGCACAAACACCTGGCCCATCTAGGAGTGGGCCAGGAGTGGCACTGCAGTGTCAGACAGGATGGCACTTAAAAAAATAGTCCCCAAACAGCACATGATGCAAAGAAAAAAAGAGGTGCACCAAGGTCGCTGGATGGCTAAGCTAAGCGACCCAAGTGGCCGACACAAACACCTGGCCCATCTAGGAGTGGCACTGCAGTGTCAGACAGGATGGCACTTAAAAAAATAGTCCCCAAACAGCACATGATGCAAAGAAAAATGAAAGAAAAAAGAGGTGCAAGATGGAATTGTCCTTGGGCCCTCCCACCCACCCTTATGTTGTATAAACAGGACACACTTTAACAAACCCATCATTTCAGCGACAGGGTCTGCCACACAACTGTGACTGAAATGACTGGTTGGTTTGGGCCCCCACCAAAAAAGAAGCAATCAATCTGTCCTTGCACAAACTGGCTCTACAGAGGCAAGATGTCCACCTCCTCCTCATCGTCCGATTCCTCACCCCTTTCACTGTGTACATCCCCCTCCTCACAGATTATTAATTCATTCCCACTGGAATCCACCATCTCAGGTCCCTGTGTACTTCCTGGAGGCAATTGCTGGTGAATGTCTCCATGGAGGAATTGATTATAATTCATTTTGATGAACATCATCTTCTCCACATTTTCTGGAAGTAACCTCGTACACCGATTGCTGACAAGGTGAGCGGCTGCACTAAACACTCTTTCGGAGTACACACTGGAGGGGGGGCAACTTAGGTAAAATAAAGCCAGTTTGTGCAAGGGCCTCCAAATTGCCTCTTTTTTCTGCCAGTATACGTACGGACTGTCTGACGTGCCTACTTGGATGCGGTCACTCATATAATCCTCCACCATTCTTTCAATGGTGACAGAATCATATGCAGTGACAGGAGACGACATGTCAGTAATCGTTGGCAGGTCCTTCAGTCCGGACCAGATGTCAGCACTCGCTCCAGACTGCCCTGCATCACCGCCAGCGGGTGGGCTCGGAATTCTTAGCCTTTTCCTCGCAGCCCCAGTTGCGGGAGAATGTGAAGGAGGAGCTGTTGACAGGTCACGTTCCGCTTGACTAGACAATTTTCTCACCAGCAGGTCTTTGAACCTCTGCAGACTTGTGTCTGCCGGAAAGAGAGACACAACGTAGGTTTTAAATCTAGGATTGAGCACGGTGGCCAAAATGTAGTGCTCTGATTTCAACAGATTGACCACCCGTGAATCCTGGTTAAGCTAATTAAGGGCTCCATCCACAAGTCCCACATGCCTAGCGGAATCGCTCTGTTTTAGCTCCTCCTTCAATCTCTCCAGCTTCTTCTGCAAAAGCCTGATGAGAGGAATGACCTGACTCAGGCTGGCAGTGTCTGAACTGACTACACGTGTGGCAAGTTCAAAGGGTTGCAGAACCTTGCACAACGTTGAAATCATTCTCCACTGCGATTGAGTCAGGTGCATTCCCCCTCCTTTGCCTATATCGTAGGTAGCTGTATAGGCTTGAATGGCCTTTTGCTGCTCCTCCATCCTCTGAAGCATATAGAGGGTTGAATTCCACCTCGTTACCACCTCTTGCTTCAGATGATGGCAGGGCAGGTTCAGGACTGTTTGCTGGTGCTCCAGTCTTTGGCACGCGGTGGCTGTATGCCGAAAGTGGCCCGTAATTCTTCGGGCCACCGACAGCATCTCTTGCACGCCCCTGTCATTTTTTAAATAATTCTGCACCACCAAATTCAATGTATGTGCAAAACATGGGACGTGCTGGAATTCGCCCAGATGTAATGCACGCACAATATTGCTGGCGTTGTCCGATGTCACAAATCCCCAGGAGAGTCCAATTGGGGTAAGCCATTCTGCGATGATGTTCCTCAGTTTCCGTAAGAGGTTGTCAGCTGTGTGCCTCTTATGGAAAGCGGTGATACAAAGCGTAGCCTGCCTAGGAAAGAGTTGGCGTTTGTGAGATGCTGCAACTGGTGCAGCCGCTGCTATTCTTGCTGCGGGAGGCATTACATCTACCCAGTGGGCTGTCACAGTCATATAGTCCTGAGTCTGCCCTGGTCCACTTGTCCACATGTCTGTGGTTAAGTGGACATTGGGTACAACTGCATTTTTTAGGACACTGGTGACTCTTTTTCTGACGTCTGTGTACATTTTCGGTATCGCCTGCCTAGAGAAATGGAACCTAGATGGTATTTGGTACCGGGGACACAGTACCTCAATCGATTCTCTAGTTCCCTGTGAATTAACGGTGGATACCGGAAACACGTTTCTCACCACCCAGGCTGCCAAGGCCTGAGTTATCCGCTTTGCAGCAGGATGACTGCTGTAATATTTCATCTTCCTCGCAAAGGACTGTTGGACAGTCAATTGCTTACTGGAAGTAGTACAAGTGGTCTTCCGACTTCCCCTCTGGGACGACGATCGACTCCCAGCAGCAACAACAGCAGCGCAAGCAGCAGTAGGCGTTACACTCAAGGATGCATTGGAGGAATCCCAGGCAGGCGCGGACTCGTCAGACTTGACAGTGACATGGCCTGTAGGACTATTGGCTTTCCTATCTAAGGAGGAAATTGACACTGAGGGAGTTGGTGGTGTGGTTTGCAGGAGCTTGGTTACAAGAGGAAGGGATTTAGTTGGCAGTGGACTGCTTCCGCTGTTACCCAAAGTTTTTGAACTTGTCACTGGCTTCTGATGAATGCGCTCCAGGTGACATATAAGGGAGGATGCTCCTAGGTGGTTAACGTCCTTACACCTACTGTACTTATTACAGATTGACAAAGGCAATACACGGCTTGACACCAGTTGTCCGCATTTCTGTTGAAATAATTCCACACCGAAGAGGTGATTTTTTTTGTATTTTGACCATGCATGTCAATGGCCATATTCGTCCCACGGACAACAGGTGTCTCCCCGGGTGCCTGACTTAAACAAACCACCTCACCATCAGAATCCTCCTTGTCAATTTCCTCCCCAGCGCCAGCAACACCCATATCCTCATCCTGGTGTACTTCAACAGTGACATCTTCAATTTGACTATCAGGAACTGGACTGCGGGTGCTCCTTCCAGCACTTGCAGGGGGCGTGCAAATGGTGGAAGGCGCCACCTCTTCCCGTCCAGTGTTGGGAAGGTCAGGCATCGCAACCGACACAATTGGACTCTCCTTGGGGATTTGTGATTTAGAAGAACGCACAGTTCTTTGCTGTGCTATTGCCATCTTAACTCTTTTAAGATTTCTAGCAGGAGGATGAGTGCTTCCATCCTCATGTGAAGCTGAACCACTAGCCATGAACATAGGCCAGGCCTTCAGCCGTTCCTTGCCACTCCGTGTCATAAATGGCACATTGGCAAGTTTACGCTTCTCCTCAGACGATTTTGATTTAGATTTTTGGGTCATTTTACTGAGCTTTATTTTTTGGGATTTTACATGCTCTCTACTATGACATTGGGCATCGGCCTTTGCAGACGACGTTGATGGCATTTCATCGTCTCGGCCATGACTAGTGGCAGCAGCTTCAGCACGAGGTAGAAGTGGATTTTGATCTTTCCCTATTTTACCCTCCACATTTTTGTTCTCCATTTTTTAATGTGTGGAATTATATGCCAGTAATATATCAATAGCAATGGCCTACTACTATATATACTGCGCACAACTGAAATGCACCACAGGTATGGATGGATAGTATACTTGACCACACAGAGGTAGGTAGAGCAGTGGCCTACTGTACCGTACTGCTATATATTATATACTGGTGGTCAGCAAACTGTGCAAAACTGAAATGCACCACAGGTATGGATGGATAGTATACTTGACGACACAGAGGTAGGTAGAGCAATGGCCTACTGTACCGTACAGCTATATATTATATACTGGTGGTCAGCAAACTGTGCAAAACTGAAATGCACCACAGGTATGGATGGATAGTATATTTGACGACACAGAGGTAGGTAGAGCAGTGGCCTACTGTACCGTACTGCTATATATTATATATACTGGTGGTCAGCAAACTGTGCAAAACTGAAATGCACCACAGGTATTGATGGATAGTAAACTTGACGACACAGAGGTAGGTAGAGCAGTGGCCTACTGTACCATACTGCTATATATTATATACTGGTGGCCAGCAAACTGTGCAAAACTGAAATGCACCACAGGTATGGATGGATAGTATACTTGACGACACAGAGGTAGGTAGAGCAGTGGCCTACTGTACCGTACAGCTATATATTATATATACTGGTGGTCAGCAAACTGTGCAAAACTGAAATGCACTACAGGTATGGCTGGATAGTATACTTGACGACACAGAGGTAGGTAGAGCAGTGGCCTACTGTACCGTACTGCTATATATTATATACTTGTGGTCAGCAAACTGTGCAAAACTGAAATGCACCACAGGTATGGATGGGATAGTATACTTGACGACACAGAGGTAGATCAGTGGACTACTGTACCATACTGCTATATATATAGTTATACTGGTGGTGAGCAAAATTCTGCTCTGTCCTCCTACTATATACTACAATGCAGCACAAATATGGAGCATTTTTCAGGCAGAGAACGTATAATACTGGTGGTCACTGGTCAGCAAAACTCTGCACTGTCCTCCTACTATATAATACTGCTGGTCCCCAGTCCCCACAATAAAGCAATTAGCACACTGAGCACAGATATTTGCAGCACACTGAGCACTGATATGGAGCGTTTTTCAGGCAGAGAACGTAGATATTTGCACTTGCAGCACACTGAGCACAGATATTTGCAGCACACTGAGCACAGATATTTGCAGCACACTGAACATAGAAACTGAGAGGACGCCAGCCACGTCCTCTCACGATCATCTCCAATGCACGAGTGAAAAATGGCGGCGACGCGCGGCTCCTTATATAGAATACGAATATCGCGAGAATCCGACCGCGGGATGATGACGTTCGGGTGCGCTCGGGTTAACCGAGCAAGGCGGGAGGATCCGAGTCTGCTCGGAACCGTGTAAAAAAAGGTGAAGTTCGGGGGGGTTCGGATTCCGACAAACCGAACCCGCTCATCACTAATATATATATAGATATATTTTTTTCCTCTTACGTCCTAGAGGATACTGGGAATCTATTTAGTATCATGGGGTATAGACGGGTCCACTAGGAGTCTTGGGCACTTTTAAGAATTTGATAGTGTGCAGTGATCGCAGAAACGCGCTACAGCGCGTTTTTTACCCCAAAATGAGGACTGGGGACTCAATTTTTAAGAATGGGCGGGTACCCGGGGACGCGCTCCGTTGGAATTGCTCTCTGACATTATTTGTCAGAAGTGTGTCAGGCGGCAGCTGCTGCTGGGCGGGAAGAAGCTGGCGGTGCCGGGAATTGTTAACATGCTGAGAAGACTGAGCCGTTATCGTCAAGCCATGGGAAGCCGCAGCGCGGCGCTCCGGGGCTTGATCCACACTTGTCACCCACTCCCTGGCTGCACTAGTCCGCGGGCGGGGAGAGGGGGGGGTCAGTCCGCGACGCAAGATTACTAATGATACGGGAGGTGCCGGAGCCGCCACCAGATGACATCACCCGGCAGAGTGATGAAGCAAGCCGGACCCGCCACCTGGGAACAGATCTCTGCACAGAGCTGGCAGTGCAAAGGAAATTTAGCTGGGGTCTGAGGATGCAGGGACACTGGGGAAGGGGTGTGAGTGCTGTGCTGAGCCAGTGTGTAGGGCCAGGCAGAAACTGAACAGCAGTAGGCCAATGCTGCCTTAACAGTGTCTGCCAGCCCAGTGTCCCCCCACCATTACTGACCCTGCCAGCCCAGTGTTTCCACCTTCCCTTCCCAACCAGCCCACTGTGTTATCTCACTGCCCTCCCATCTAGAACCCCCCTGTCAGTCCAGACACACTGATTCCCCTCCCCAACTCAGCCCAGTGTAACCTCCTCACACCCCTATCTCTCTGCCCCTCTACCTGATGCAATGTGAATAACGTGCTCTACCTGGCGCAGTGTGAATAACGTGCTCTATCTGGTGCAATGACTATAATGTGCTCTACCTGGCGCAAAGTATAATGTGCTCTACCTGGCGCAGTGTGTATAACGTGCTCTACCTGGCACAATGTGTATAACGTACTCTACCTGGCGCAATGTGTATAACGTGCTCTACCTGGCGCAATGTGTATAACATGCTCTACCTGGCGCAGTGTGAATAATGTGCTCTACCTGGCGCAATGTGTATAACGTGCTCTACCTGGTGCAATGTGTATAACGTGCTCTACCTGGCGCAATGTGTATAATGTGCCCTACTTGGCACAGTGTGAATAACGTGCTCTACCTGGCGCAGTGATGTATAACATCCTCTACCTGGCGCAGTGATGTATAACGTCCTCTACCTGGCGCAGTGATGTATAACGTCCTCTACCTGGCGCAGTGTGTGTAACGTGCTCTACCTGGTGCAGTGTGTGTAACGTGCTCTACCTGGCGCAGTGTGTGTAACATGCTCTACCTGGCGCAGTGTGTGTAACGTGCTCTACCTGGCGCAGTGTATGTAACGTGCTCTACCTGGCGCAGTGTGTGTAACGTGCTCTACCTGGCGCAGTGTGTGTAACGTGCTCTACCTGGCGCAGTGTGCATATTGTCATCTACCTGGTGCAATATGTATAATATACTCTGCCTGGCGCTAAGTGTATAACCTGCTCTGCCTGGTGCTAATAACATGCTCTAGCTGGAGCAAAGTGTATAACGTGCTCTTCCTGGCGCAGTGTGTATAGGAGGTTCTACCTGGTGCAATGTGTATAAGCGGCACTACTGTGTGGTATAATGTGAATTGGTACTATTATGTGGTCACGCCCCTTTTCCATTAAGCCATGCCCCTAAATTTTTGGTGCGCGCCTTCGGCGCGCACTGCCTAATCTTTAGGTTCTAGGAGGTGGAGAACCAATTCACTTTCTACCAAAGGGCACCAAAATGTCTAGTTACAGCTCTGGTGCAGGGTGTCCTGCATGCTACACAGCCCAGCAGCACTGTTAACCCATACCCCCACCTTGAAACAAGATTAAGATTAATAAGAACCTTAATTCCGATGGGACCCAGAAAAGGACCGGTAGGACCCCAATTTTTAAAAGTGAGGGGTCCCTGGGACCCACTTTTTTTGGCTCAGCACGATCACTGGTGTGCGCTGTTTCCTCCCTCTATGCCCCTCCTGCCAGGCTCAGTTTAGAAAATGTGCCCGGAGGAGCCAGTCACATCACTGGAAGCTCCTGAAGAGTTTTCTGCATTTATTTTATTTGTTTGTTATTTTCAGGTAGGTCTGGATGGCACCAGCCTTCCTGCTTCGTGGGACTTAGGGTGGGCAACCTCTTGTAGAGTTAATGGTCCCATTCTCCGCTGACAGGACACTAGCTCCTGAGGGAATTATTTGCATGCCCCACCACGGCAAGCGTACATTCCCGCAGCACGCCACCACTCCTGACAGAGCCAGAAGATAGAAAAGTGGTGAGTACTAAGCCGGCGTCCCGGATAGCGCGTCGCCGGCCATTATGACGTCATGAGGGTACGAGGATACACGGCTTCTATTGGGGGCGGCGGAGTCTCCGGACTCAGTACACAGTGCGGATGCACCGCTTCTGAGGGAGCGAACTGAGTCTAAGTACACTATCGGTGTACACAGTACCCAGACTGGCATTACAGACTTAAAAGGCGACTGACTCCATTTTAAGCACTAACATTACCTCAGCCAGTATAAAAAAGCGGGAAGACTGCGCACCATTGATGGGGCGGGGCTTCACTATGAGCAGATCCAGCAGCTCACCAGCACCATTTTCCCTCTGCAGTGGACACAGACGCTAACTGACAGGGATGCACAGCTTCTCCGGAGAGACTCCAGATTACCTTAGCGGTACCAGGGGGTCATAGCAGTGGGGGAGTGCTTACTAGTGTACTAGGTCCCCAATCTGGGTACTTAGTCTGTGACCTAGCTAAGCTTGGCATTAACAGTAAGGGCGCTGTGTGCTGGCTCCAGGCTATCTCTATGTCTCTTTTGAAGGGCTCTTTGTGGGTTAATTGTGCATTTAACCTTTTCCTGTGTGTGTGTGTTGTCACTGTCACAGTATGTCAGACAAAGAGTGCGTTTCATGTAAGGCACAGTGTTCCTCTTCTCCAGGGGGTTTACTGCAGTGTACTCAGTGCAGTATTTACCTTCCCAAGCTAGCGGGGCGGAGCCAGCTTGGCTGGATTCCATAGGGGAATGATTTCCAATATTTCTACTAAATTGTCCCACAATGAGAAAGAGTCGCAATACTTAAGACAATCGATGACTGAGTTTATGAACAGAGACTCAGTACCCAAACCAGCGTCTCAGTTCCCTACCATTTGTTCGCAAAACCGTCCTTTAGCCCATATCCTGCAGTCTGATTCTGATGATGAGGGGTCAGACATGGAGGAGGGGGAGGTGGACTCAGAGGTGGGAGAGGCTACTCTGTCACAGGGAATAGAGGCTCTCACAGAAGCTATCAGAGAAGTTCTACATATCCCTGATAAGGTAACAGAGGAGACTGAGGAATCTTATTTTAATATAAAAAAGAAATCCTTAGCCACTTTTCCTGTATCAAATTAACTAAATACCCTGTTTGAAGAACCGTGGGTTAATCCTGATAGGAAATTTCAAATCCTCAAAAGGTTGATAGAATTTTTTCTCTTACGTCCTAGAGGATGCTGGGGTCCACATTAGTACCATGAGGTATAGACGGGTCCACCAGGAGCCATTGCCACTTTAAGAGTTTAAAAGTGTGGGCTGGCTCCTCCCTCTATGCCCCTCCTACCAGACTCAGTTTAGAAAATGTGCCCAGAGGAGCTCTCCTGAGCTTTCCTAAAAAAGTTTAGTTTAGAGTTTATTATTTTACAGGGAGGCTGCTGGCAACAGCCTCCCTGAGCGTGGGACTAAGGGGGGGAGCAGCGTCCACTGCGAGGTCTGAGCCACTGACTCCGCTGACTGGACACTGAGCTCCAGAGGGGTCTGATCGGTCTCCGCTACAGGGGAATTGTTGATAGAGGCTATCAGGGATGTGTTAAATGTTAATGATACCACACCTGAGCAGGTTGAGTAGGCTTTTTTCACTGAAAACAAGAAGGCCTCGCTAACCTTCCCTGCGACAAAGGAACTGAATGCTATATTTGAAATAGCCTGGGTGATCCCTGAAAAGAAGTTTCAGATCCCAAAGAGGATCTTTCCCTGAGGAGGATAGGAAAAAGTAGGAAAACCCACCGATTGTTGACGCATCTGTATCCAGACTCTCAAAAAAGGTGGTTTTACTTGTACCGGGATCTACCGCCTTAAAGGAGCCGGCAGATCGGAAAATTGATAATACACTGAAATCAATGTACACTGCTTCGTGGGCCATATTACGTCCCACTATTGCTAGTGCATGGATTGCAAAGGCTATAGTGAAGTGGTCGGCTGCCTTAATGGAGGATTTGGATACAATGGATAGGGATGACGTTGCATTGTATTTACGCAACATTCATGATTCTACAGGTTTTATGGTAGAATCATGAAAGACCTGGGTTCCATGGCTGCGGGAATTTCTTTCATGTCTGTTTCAGCTTGTCAGGGACTGTGGCTCCGCCAGTGGTCAGCCGACGCGGAATCCAGAAGAAGTGTGGAGTCGCTACCCTATACAGGTCAGGCTCTCTTTGGGGAAGCTCTAGATGCGTGGATATCTTCCCTCAGCAGCACCTGCTCCGAAGAAATCCTTCTCCTCAGCTGCGCAGCAGTCCTTTCGGCCTAACAAGACCAGAAAGGCCAGATCATCCAATACCTTCTTCAGGGGAGGTAAGGTTAAGTCCAAGAAACCTGCCGCTGCAGGTTCCCAGGAACAAAAGCCTGCTTCAGGTACCCCAAAATCCTCCAGATGACGGTGGACGGGACGGCCCGGAGGTGGAGCCTGTGGGACCGAGACTCAGACAGTTCTGTCATGTCTGGGTATCGTCCGGCCTGGATCCCTGGGTGGTAGATATTGTGTCTCAGGGATACAGGCTGGAATTTCAAAGTCTCCCTCCTCATCGTTTTTTCAAGTCGGGCCTACCAAGTCTGTTGGAGGACAGCACAGTGCTTCAAGATGCTGTCCAAAAGCTGGTGGAGGCACAAGTCATTGTGCCGGTACCACCGCACATGCTGACAATAGGTTACTATTCGAACCTTTTTGTGGTACCGAAACCGGAGGGTTCGGTCAGGCCCATTCTGAACCTAAAATCATTGAACCCCTTTCTAAAGAAGTTTAAGATGGAGTCTCTCAGGGCGGTGATATCAGGTCTGGAAGAAGGGGAATTCCTGGTATCACTGGATATCAAGGATGCGTACCTTCACATTTCAATTTGGCTGCCGCACCAAGCTTATCTCCGCTTTGCATTACTGGACTGTCATTTTCAGTTCCAGGCCCTGCCTTTCGGCCTCTCCACAGCACCGAGGGT
This sequence comes from Pseudophryne corroboree, assembly GCF_028390025.1. Taxonomy (NCBI): domain Eukaryota; kingdom Metazoa; phylum Chordata; class Amphibia; order Anura; family Myobatrachidae; genus Pseudophryne; species Pseudophryne corroboree. Next base: position 254,088,509 of record NC_086448.1, on the reverse strand, counting down.
GTTTACCAAGGTGATGGCGGAAATGATGATGCTACTCCGCAAGCAGGGTGTGAACATCATCCCTTATCTGGACAATCTCCTGATAAAGGCATCGTGCAGGGAGAAGCTACTGCAGTCCATTGTTCTCACAACGCGGCTGCTCCGGAGTCACGGGTGGATTCTGAATTTTCCAAAGTCACATTTGGAACCAACCCAGAGATTGTCATTTATGGGAATGATTCTGGATACGGAAGTGCAGCGGGTGTTTCTTCCACGGGACAAGGCGTTGGTGATCCAATCCATGGTACGGGATGTCTTGAAGCCACCCAGGGTGTCGGTTCATCAATGCATTCGCCTATGGGAAAGATGGTGGCCTCCTACGAGGCTCTCCAGTATGGGAGGTTTCATGCTCGGACCTTCCAACTGGACCTCCTGGACAAGTGGTCAGGATCTCACCTCCACATGCATCAGAGAATTCGTCTGTCGCCAAGGGCAAGAATTTCACTCCTCTGGTGGCTCCAATTGCCTCACCTCCTGGAAGGCCGCAGGTTCGGGATTCAGGACTGGGTCCTGCTAACAATCGATGCGAACCTCCGGGGCTGGGGAGCATTCACTCAAGGGGTGACCTTCCAAGGACGTTGGTCAAGCCTGGAAGCCGGCCTGCCCATCAACATTCTGGAACTAAGAGCCGTCTACAACGGTCTGCTTCAGGCGGCCCCTCTTCTATGAAACAGGGCCATTCAAGTACAGTCGGACAACGTAACAGCGGTGGCTTACATAAACCGACAGGGCAGAACGAAGAGCAGAGCGGCAATGTCAGAGGTGACAAGAATACTCCTCTGGATGGAAAAGCATGCGTTGGCACTGCCAGCCATCTTCATTCCGGGAGTAGACAACTGGGAAGCAGACTTCCTCAGCAGACACGATCTCCATCCAGGAGATTGGGGTCTCCATCCGGAGGTGTTCAAGGAGGTAACAGATCTTTGGGGTCTACCCCAAATAGACATGATGGCCTCTCGTCTCAACAAGAAGCTTCAGCGTTATTGTTCCAGGTCGAGGTACCCACAGGCAGTGGCAGTGGACGCCCTGGTGTCTCCGTGGGTGTCAGTGTATGTGTTTCCACCTCTCCCACTAATTCCGAGAATCCTAAAGCTCATAAGGAGAACAAGGGTTCAAGCGATCCTCATTGCCCCAGACTGGCCAAGAAGGGCTTGGTACGCGGATCTTCTGAATCTACTGCAAGAAGAGCTGAGGCCTCTTCCTTTTCGGGAGGACCTGTTACAGCAAAGGCCGTTCACCAATCAAGACTTACCGCGGCTACGTTTTACGGCATGAAAGTTGAGCGCCTGATTCTTGCTCGGAAGGGTATTCTGAAAGAAGTTATTCCTACCCTCATACAGGCTAGGAAAGGTGTAACGTCAAAACATTACCATCGTATTTGGAAGAAATATGTTTCTTGGTGTGAGTCCAAGAAGTTTCCTGCGGTGGAATTTCAACTGGGATGTTTCCTCCTCTTCCTGCAGGCAGGAGTGGATATGGGGCTGAGGGTGGGATCTGTGAAGGTCCAGATTTCAGCTCTATCAATTTTCTTTCAGAAGCAATTGGCTGCCCTACCTGAGGTTCATACATTTTTGAAGGGAGTTCTGCATATCCAACATCCCTTTGTACCGCCTACGGCGCCATGGGACCTCAAAGTAGTGTTGCAGTTCCTCCAGTCGGATTGGTTTAAGCCTCTGCAGGAGGTGGAGCTCTAATTTCTTACATGGAAGGCGGTCACTTTGTTGGCCTTAGATTCTGCTAGACGTGTATCCGAGTTGGGGGCTTTGTCATGCAAAAGCCCTTAATTGATCTGAAGATTGAGCTGAGCCCCGGACTCATCAGCAGTTCCTTCCAAAGGTTGTGTCGGCATTTCATATCAACCAACCTATTGTAGGGCTAGTGGCTACTGACTCCTCAATTACTTCAAAGTCCTTGGATGTCGTGAGGGCTCTGAAGATTTATGTGAAGAGAACCTCTTGTAACAGGAAGTCGGACTCTGTTTGTCCTATATGATCCCAAGAAAATTGGGTGTCCTGCTACTAAGCAGTCTATTTCTCACTGGATTAGGTTCATATCCAGCATGCTTATTCTACGGCAGGACTGCCATGTCCAAAATCTGTTAAGGCCCACTCTACTCGTAAGGTGGGATCTTCCTGGGCGGCTGCCCGGGGTGTATTGGCAGTACAACTTTGCCGAGCGGCCACTTGGTCGGGGTCGAACACGTTTGCAAAGTTCTATAAGTTTGATACTTTGGCCTCTGATGATCTGAAGTTCAGTCAATCAGTTGTGCAGGAGCCTCCGCGCTCTCCCTCCCATTCTGGGAGCTTTGGTACATCCCCATGGTACTAATGTGGACCCCAGCATCCTCTAGGATTTAAGAGAAAGTAGGATTTTGGTACTTACCGGTAAATCCTTTTCTCGTACTCCGTAGAGGATGCTGGGCGCCCGCCCAGCGCTTCGTTTGCTGCTGTTGTTATTGGGTTCAGTACGACTTCATTTTAGTTGAGTACTGCATTGCTACTTGGTAAGTAATGTTCCAGCCGTTGCTGAATAGTTCAAGCTAGTTGTCTTGACGTGCCTTGTATGTGTGAGCTGGTATGAATCTCATCACTATCTGTGTAATTCCTTCTCTCGAAGTATGTCGTCTCCTCGGGCACAGTTTCTAGACTGAGTCTGGTAGGAGGGGCATAGAGGGAGGAGCCAGTCCACACTCTTAAACTCTTAAAGTGCCAATGGCTCCTGGTGGACCCATCTATACCCCATGGTACTAATGTGGACCGCAGCATCCTCTACGGACTACGAGAAAAGGATTTACCGGTAGGTACCAAAATCCTATTTTCCTTTTCCTCCTGAGGATAGGAAAAACATGGGAAAATCCACCAATAGTGGATGAATCAGTATCTAGGCTGTCATGGAAAATTGTATTTCCTGTCCTGGGTGCAGCCTCCCTAAAAGACAGGGCTGATCGTAGAATTGAGAATACACTCAAATCTTTGTATACAGCTGCTGGGGTGGCCCAGAGACCCACTATTGCATGTGGGTGGATAACTAAGGCCATCACCAAATGGTCAGGTAACCTAATTGAGGGGTTATATACCTTGCCTCAGAGGGAGATTATTTCACTCCTGTAACATATACAGGACTCTGCAAATTTTAATGTGTAAGCCATAAAATAAATAGGATTGCTTAATGCACGCACCACTGCTATGGCAGTGTCAGCACACAGAGGCTTATGGCTACGCTAGTGGACTGCTGACATGCAGTGCCAGATTAAGGTCCACATGGGCCTGGAGCTGAAATTGACAAAGGGCCTAATTGTGTGCGGCACCAAGGGATATGGCTAGTGATATGGGGGGCATGGGGTGCAGTGATCGCGCTGAACAAAAAAAGTTGTGGGTCTCAGGGACTCCTCACTTTAAGATATTGGGGTCCTACGCCACTTTTTCTTGGTCCCATCACAATTTATGCATTATAGGGAGTGCTGGGGGAAGGCAGCAGTTGGGGTAGAGCTGGGGGTTGAGGCAGGGAACACTTGTGGCAGGGAGGGGGTTAAGGGCAGGCAGTGCTAGGGGTAGTGAGGAGGTAAGAGCAGGCAACAGTTTGAGAAGTGCTGTGAGTGGGTAGCAGTTGGGGTCGAGGGAGATAAGGGCATGCAGGAGAGGGTAAGGAAAGACAGCAGAAGGGTCAGTACTGGGGCAATGCTGGGGATAGGAAGGGATAGAAAGGGTGTAAGTGTAGGTAGGTACTGGGGGCAGTACTGGGGACAGTGGTAGATTGCAGCTGGGGCAGTATTGGGGCAAGGAGTGGGTTAGGGGCAGACAGTACAGAGGAAATGCTGGGGGTAGCGAGGGGGTAAATTTAGGGGGTTGAAAGTACACTGCTTTGTAATTATTAGAGATGAGCGCCGGAAATTTTTCGGGTTTTGTGTTTTGGTTTTGGGTTCGGTTCCGCGGCCGTGTTTTGGGTTCGAACGCGTTTTGGCAAAACCTCACCGAATTTTTTTTGTCGGATTCGGGTGTGTTTTGGATTCGGGTGTTTTTTTCCAAAAAACCTAAAAAACAGCTTAAATCATAGAATTTGGCGGTCATTTTGATCCCAAAGTATTATTAACCTCAAAAACCATAATTTCCACTCATTTTCAGTCTATTCTGAATACCTCACACCTCACAATATTATTTTTAGTCCTAAAATTTGCACCGAGGTCGCTGTGTGAGTAAGATAAGCGACCCTAGAGGCCGACACAAACACCGGGCCCATCTAGGAGTGGCACTGCAGTGTCACGCAGGATGTCCCTTCCAAAAAACCCTCCCCAAACAGCACATGACGCAAAGAAAAAAAGAGGCGCAATGAGGTAGCTGTGTGAGTAAGATTAGCGACCCTAGTGGCCGACACAAACACCGGGCCCATCTAGGAGTGGCACTGCAGTGTCACGCAGGATGTCCCTTCCAAAAAACCCTCCCCAAACAGCACATGACGCAAAGAAAAAAAGAGGCGCAATGAGGTAGCTGTGTGAGTAAGATAAGCGACCCTAGTGGCCGACACAAACACCGGGCCCATCTAGGAGTGGCACTGCAGTGTCACGCAGGATGTCCCTTCCAAAAAACCCTCCCCAAACAGCACATGGCGCAAAGAAAAAGAAAAGAAAAAAGAGGTGCAAGATGGAATTGTCCTTGGGCCCTCCCACCCACCCTTATGTTGTATAAACAAAACAGGACATGCACACTTTAACCAACCCATCATTTCAGTGACAGGGTCTGCCACACGACTGTGACTGATATGACGGGTTGGTTTGGACCCCCCCCAAAAAAGAAGCAATTAATCTCTCCTTGCACAAACTGGCTCTACAGAGGCAAGATGTCCACCTCATCATCACCCTCCGATATATCACCGTGTACATCCCCCTCCTCACAGATTATCAATTCGTCCCCACTGGAATCCACCATCTCAGCTCCCTGTGTACTTTGTGGAGGCAATTGCTGCTGGTCAATGTCTCCGCGGAGGAATTGATTATAATTCATTTTAATGAACATCATCTTCTCCACATTTTCTGGATGTAACCTCGTACGCCGATTGCTGACAAGGTGAGCGGCGGCACTAAACACTCTTTCGGAGTACACACTTGTGGGAGGGCAACTTAGGTAGAATAAAGCCAGTTTGTGCAAGGGCCTCCAAATTGCCTCTTTTTCCTGCCAGTATAAGTACGGACTGTGTGACGTGCCTACTTGGATGCGGTCACTCATATAATCCTCCACCATTCTATCAATGTTGAGAGAATCATATGCAGTGACAGTAGACGACATGTCCGTAATCGTTGTCAGGTCCTTCAGTCCGGACCAGATGTCAGCATCAGCAGTCGCTCCAGACTGCCCTGCATCACCGCCAGCGGGTGGGCTCGGAATTCTGAGCCTTTTCCTCGCACCCCCAGTTGCGGGAGAATGTGAAGGAGGAGATGTTGACAGGTCGCGTTCCGCTTGACTTGACAATTTTGTCACCAGCAGGTCTTTCAACCCCAGCAGACTTGTGTCTGCCGGAAAGAGAGATCCAAGGTAGGCTTTAAATCTAGGATCGAGCACGGTGGCCAAAATGTAGTGCTCTGATTTCAACAGATTGACCACCCGTGAATCCTTGTTAAGCGAATTAAGGGCTCCATCCACAAGTCCCACATGCCTAGCGGAATCGCTCCGTGTTAGCTCCTCCTTCAATGTCTCCAGCTTCTTCTGCAAAAGCCTGATGAGGGGAATGACCTGACTCAGGCTGGCAGTGTCTGAACTGACTTCACGTGTGGCAAGTTCAAAGGGCATCAGAACCTTGCACAACGTTGAAATCATTCTCCACTGCGCTTGAGACAGGTGCATTCCACCTACTATATCGTGCTCAATTGTATAGGCTTGAATGGCCTTTTGCTGCTCCTCCAACCTCTGAAGCATATAGAGGGTTGAATTCCACCTCGTTACCACTTCTTGCTTCAGATGATGGCAGGGCAGGTTCAGTAGTTTTTGGTGGTGCTCCAGTCTTCTGTACGTGGTGCCTGTACGCCGAAAGTGTCCCGCAATTCTTCTGGCCACCGACAGCATCTCTTGCACGCCCCTGTCGTTTTTTAAAAAATTCTGCACCACCAAATTCAAGGTATGTGCAAAACATGGGACGTGCTGGAATTTGCCCATATTTAATGCACACACAATATTGCTGGCGTTGTCCGATGCCACAAATCCACAGGAGAGTCCAATTGGGGTAAGCCATTCCGCGATGATCTTCCTTAGTTGCCGTAAGAGGTTTTCAGCTGTGTGCGTATTCTGGAAAGCGGTGATACAAAGCGTAGCCTGCCTAGGAAAGAGTTGGCGTTTGCGAGATGCTGCTACTGGTGCCGCCGCTGCTGTTCTTGCGGCGGGAGTCCATACATCTACCCAGTGGGCTGTCACAGTCATATAGTCCTGACCCTGCCCTGCTCCACTTGTCCACATGTCCGTGGTTAAGTGGACATTGGGTACAACTGCATTTTTTAGGACACTGGTGAGTCTTTTTCTGACGTCCGTGTACATTTTCGGTATCGCCTGCCTAGAGAAGTGGAACCTAGATGGTATTTGGTAACGGGGGCACACTGCCTCAATAAATTGTCTAGTTCCCTGTGAACTAACGGCGGATACCGGACGCACGTCTAACACCAACATAGTTGTCAAGGCCTCAGTTATCCGCTTTGCAGCAGGATGACTGCTGTGATATTTCATCTTCCTCGCAAAGGACTGTTGAACAGTCAATTGCTTACTGGAAGTAGTACAAGTGGGCTTACGACTTCCCCTCTGGGATGACCATCGACTCCCAGCAGCAACAACAGCAGCGCCAGCAGCAGTAGGCGTTACACGCAAGGATGCATCGGAGAAATCCCAGGCAGGAGAGGACTCGTCAGAATTGCCAGTGACATTGCCTGCAGGACTATTGGCATTCCTGGGGAAGGAGGAAATTGACACTGAGGGAGTTGGTGGGGTGGTTTGCGTGAGCTTGGTTACAAGAGGAAGGGATTTACTGGTCAGTGGACTGCTTCCGCTGTCACCCAAAGTTTTTGAACTTGTCACTGACTTATTATGAATGCGCTGCAGGTGACGTATAAGGGAGGATGTTCCGAGGTGGTTAACGTCCTTACCCCTACTTATTACAGCTTGACAAAGGGAACACACGGCTTGACACCTGTTGTCCGCATTTCTGGTGAAATACTTCCACACCGAAGAGCTGATTTTTTTGGTATTTTCACCAGGCATGTCAACGGCCATATTCCTACCACGGACAACAGGTGTCTCCCCGGGTGCCTGACTTAAACAACCACCTCACCATCAGAATCCTCCTGGTCAATTTCCTCCCCAGCGCCAGCAACACCCATATCCTCCTCATCCTGGTGTACTTCAACACTGACATCTTCAATCTGACTATCAGGAACTGGACTGCGGGTGCTCCTTCCATCACTTGCAGGGGGCGTGCAAATGGTGGAAGGCGCATGCTCTTCACGTCCAGTGTTGGGAAGGTCAGGCATCGCAACTGACACAATTGGAGTCGGACTCTCCTTGTGGATTTGGGATTTCGAAGAACGCACAGTTCTTTGCGGTGCTACTGCTTTTGCCAGCTTTAGTCTTTTCATTTTTCTAGCGAGAGGCTGAGTGCTTCCATCCTCATGTGAAGCTGAACCACTAGCCATGAACATAGGCCAGGGCCTCAGCCGTTCCTTGCCACTCCGTGTGGTAAATGGCATATTGGCAAGTTTACGCTTCTCCTCCGACAATTTTATTTTAGGTTTTGGAGTCCTTTTTTTACTGATATTTGGTGTTTTGGATTTGACATGCTCTGTACTATGACATTGGGCATCGGCCTTGGCAGACGACGTTGCTGGCATTTCATCGTCTCGGCCATGACTAGTGGCAGCAGCTTCAGCACGAGGTGGAAGTGGATCTTGATCTTTCCCTAATTTTGGAACCTCAACATTTTTGTTCTCCATATTTTAATAGGCACAACTAAAAGGCACCTCAGGTAAACAATGGAGATGGATGGATTGGATACTAGTATACAATTATGGACGGGCTGCCGAGTGCCGACACAGAGGTAGCCACAGCCGTGAACTACCGCACTGTACTGTGTCTGCTGCTAATATATAGACTGGTTGATAAAGAGATAGTATACTCGTAACTAGTATGTATGTATAAAGAAAGAAAAAAAAACCACGGTTAGGTGGTATATACAATTATGGACGGGCTGCCGAGTGCCGACACAGAGGTAGCCACAGCCGTGAACTACCGCACTGTACTGTGTCTGCTGCTAATATATAGACTGGTTGATAAAGAGATAGTATACTCGTAACTAGTATGTATGTATAAAGAAAGAAAAAAAAACCACGGTTAGGTGGTATATACAATTATGGACGGGCTGCCGAGTGCCGACACAGAGGTAGCCACAGCCGTGAACTACCGCACTGTACTGTGTCTGCTGCTAATATAGACTGGTTGATAAAGAGATAGTATACTCGTAACTAGTATGTATGTATAAAGAAAGAAAAAAAAAACCACGGTTAGGTGGTATATACAATTATGGACGGGCTGCCGAGTGCCGACACAGAGGTAGCCACAGCCGTGAACTACCGCACTGTACTGTGTCTGCTGCTAATATATAGACTGGTTGATAAAGAGATAGTATACTCGTAACTAGTATGTATGTATAAAGAAAGAAAAAAAAACCACGGTTAGGTGGTATATACAATTATGGACGGGCTGCCGAGTGCCGACACAGAGGTAGCCACAGCCATGAACTACCGCACTGTACTGTGTCTGCTGCTAATATAGACTGGTTGATAAAGAGATAGTATACTCGTAACTAGTATGTATGTATAAAGAAAGAAAAAAAAACCACGGTTAGGTGGTATATACAATTATGGACGGGCTGCCGAGTGCCGACACAGAGGTAGCCACAGCCGTGAACTACCGCACTGTACTGTGTCTGCTGCTAATATATAGACTGGTTGATAAAGAGATAGTATACTCGTAACTAGTATGTATGTATAAAGAAAGAAAAAAAAACCACGGTTAGGTGGTATATACAATTATGGACGGGCTGCCGAGTGCCGACACAGAGGTAGCCACAGCCGTGAACTACCGCACTGTACTGTGTCTGCTGCTAATATATAGACTGGTTGATAAAGAGATAGTATACTCGTAACTAGTATGTATGTATAAAGAAAGAAAAAAAAACCACGGTTAGGTGGTATATACAATTATGGACGGGCTGCCGAGTGCCGACACAGAGGTAGCCACAGCCGTGAACTACCGCACTGTACTGTGTCTGCTGCTAATATAGACTGGTTGATAAAGAGATAGTATACTCGTAACTAGTATGTATGTATAAAGAAAGAAAAAAAAACCACGGTTAGGTGGTATATACAATTATGGACGGGCTGCCGAGTGCCGACACAGAGGTAGCCACAGCCGTGAACTACCGCACTGTACTGTGTCTGCTGCTAATATAGACTGGTTGATAAAGAGATAGTATACTCATAACTAGTATGTATGTATAAAGAAAGAAAAAAAAACCACGGTTAGGTGGTATATACAATTATGGACGGGCTGCCGAGTGCCGACACAGAGGTAGCCACAGCCGTGAACTACCGCACTGTACTGTGTCTGCTGCTAATATATAGACTGGTTGATAAAGAGATAGTATACTACTAATATTATATATACTGGTGGTCAGGTCACTGGTCACTAGTCACACTGGCAGTGGCACTCCTGCAGCAAAAGTGTGCACTGTTTAATTTTAATATAATATTATGTACTCCTGGCTCCTGCTATAACCTATAACTGGCACTGCAGTGCTCCCCAGTCTCCCCCACAATTATAAGCTGTGTGAGCTGAGCACAGTCAGATATATATACATTGATGCAGCACACTGGGCTGAGCAGTGCACACAGATATGGTATGTGACTGAGTCACTGTGTGTATCATTTTTTTCAGGCAGAGAACGGATATATTAAATAAAACAAACAACTGCACTGTCTGGTGGTCACTGTGGTCGTCAGTCACTAAACTCTGCACTCTCTTCTACAGTATCACAGCCTCAGGTCAATCTCTCTCTCTCTCTCTCAACCCTAATCTAAATGGAGAGGACGCCAGCCACGTCCTCTCCCTATCAATCTCAATGCACGTGTGAAAATGGCGGCGACGCGCGGCTCCTTATATAGAATCCGAGTCTCGCGATAGAATCCGAGCCTCGCGAGAATCCGACAGCGTCATGATGACGTTCGGGCGCGCTCGGGTTAACCGAGCAAGGCGGGAAGATCCGAGTCGCTCGGACCCGTGAAAAAAAACATGAAGTTCGGGCGGGTTCGGATTCAGAGAAACCGAACCCGCTCATCTCTAGTAATTATACCACTAAATCACGGTGTAAGGCAGTTTTTTATTCCAGCAGTAACTGGCAATAGAAAACCAGAGGTAGAGGGTGATGCCTTGTGGAGACAGAGAGTGCCAGGAGGGTGATGGAGAGATGGGGAGATAGTGATGCAGGGGAGAAGCAGAGGGTGACAGGGAGAGGCAGAGGGTGACAGGAGATTGTGATAGTGAGATGCATTGGGTGATGCCAGGGTGTGGGTGACATAGAGGATAACGGGGAGAGGCCATCGAGAGTAAGGTGACAAGTAGATATAGGAGGAGACGGAGAGGCAGTGGGTGACAGGAAAGAGTGATGGGGATAGAGAGGGTGATGGGGAGAGATAGTGGGAGACAGAGAGGCAGTGAGTCACAGTGTCACGTCTCCTTTATGCGTGCACAGATAAAGCTTGGGCATACGCTCCAACTGCTCCCATTGCGATGGATATGGGACAGACCAAGAAGGGGAGGTAATGGAGTAAGGGACCAGAGATAGGGAGACAAGACAGATCGATAGGGATGGAGCCATGATAAAGCAGGGGTACGGGGGAAGGCGGGACAGCGGAGCTGGGGCAGACGCTGGGTGATGGGAACAATATGATCATATGCAGAATGTCTCTAAATAATAATTAGAACACTGTCATGGATAATTATGGAACCACTGCCTGCTACAATGTCTCACCTGGTGAGTGCACCCCCAGGGCCCCAGCACCCACAGCTATTCCACTGACACCAGATGGTGCTAATGCAGCAGTAGAGACTTCCTCCAATTCTCCCTGAGCCTGGCATTCATGCTGCCTGCTCCGAGTCCTCTCACTCCATGTCCTGTAGAATCAGATAGAGCAGCAGCACTCTTATCCACACAAACAGTGATCCGGAGCGCGCTACTGCACACTGCACACAGCTCCTCAGCCACACACACAGTGACCCGGAGCACGCTACTGCACAGTGCACACAGCTCCTCAGCCACACACACAGTGACCCGGAGCACGCTACTGCACAGTGCACACAGCTCCTCAGCCACACAAACAGTGACCCAGAGCGCGCTACTGCACAGTGCACACAGCTCCTCAGCCACACACACAGTGACCCGGAGCATGCTACTGCACAGTGCACACAGCTCCTCAGCCACACACACAGTGACCCGGAGCACGCTACTGCACAGTGCACACAGCTCCTCAGCCACACACACAGTGACCCGGAGCACGCTACTGCACAGTGCACACAGCTCCTCAGCCACACACACAGTGACCCGGAGCACGCTACTGCACAGTGCACACAGCTCCTCAGCCACACAAACAGTGACCCGGAGCACGCTACTGCACAGTGCACACAGCTCCTCAGCCACACACACAGTGACCCGGAGCGAGCTACTGCACAGTACACACAGCTCCTCAGCCACAGCCAGAAGGGTTGGCTGCAGTGTCATAACTTTATTCTCATTGCCCAGAGGAAAGTTAGAGTTCGGTGCCCCCCACCTCCCACACAGCTATCTACCCTATTATAGCTATCCCTTCCTCACACAGACCCCCCTCCACACACACACTCTCCCCCCTTAGCTCCCCAGAAACACACATACAGCGCACCACCCTCACACAATCCCCCATCACAAAGCTTCTCCCCCTTCCTGCTGCTCCTTATCTACCCTCTGCCCGCTCCCTCCTGACGGGTCAGCGGACCTCCTTAGGTGACAAAATGGGATGGGACTCACTCACCGATCCCCCTAATTTCCGTGCCACCTAGCTCCTCTCCTCCTTAGATGGATCCATCACCATCTTGTCATCCTTTGCCCCTCATACAGAGACACAGACCCTCCCCCCAGCAGCTATCTACCCTATTATAGCTATCCCTTCCTCACTCCCCACCCAAAAACACACAGTTCTGTCACCCATTACAGTCAGCTCCCCTGAAACACACATACAGTGTACCACCCTCAGACAATACCCCATCAGAAAGCTGTCCTGTCCTCACACAGACCCAACCCCCCATTACTCAGCGCCTCTCAAACAGCGCACCACCCTCACATAGATCCCGCCCCCCCTCACATATACCGTAGGTCACCTTTCCTCATACAGATTCCCACACACAGGCACAGCTCTCCCCAGTCCCCAATCAGCTGCTCTCCCCAGTCCCCAATCAGCTCTTTACTCCCACCACACACACAGCAAGCTATCCTCCCCACAGACACACAAACTCTTTAGTTCACCCACACAGATCCGCTCCCCTACACTGAGATCTCCTCCAGGCGCACAGTCTTAACGGTCGGCTTTCACTTCCGCCGCGGGAGGATCACCAGTGATCGGGACACAGTGTGTGAGAAGACACCACTTCTGAGAAACACTCAGATGCCAGGAAGGGGGGGGGGGGAATGTGGGCTGCCCGATCACTGTGACTAGCAGTGATTGGGACACGCTGGAGGCGGAGCTGCGGCTGCAGGAGGACCGGCCGAGTCTCTAGCAGCGATTAAATGTGGAGATGGGAGGCGCTGCTGGCAGTGATTGGATGTGGAAACGGGGGGATGCTGCCGGCGGTAATTAGCTGAGACAGGGAATGCTGCTGATTGGTTGGGGAGTCAGAGCGCATCCTGCAGGACACGCTCATATTTAAAAATTGAGTCCCTCGCTGCCTATAGCACGTAAAATACACACACACATATAGTACACACACGTACACCACCTCAACATATACACACAGTACACACTACACATACATACCGTATGCACACACCACATGCACATACAGTACACACACACTACTGCTGGATATATACACACAGTACACCAACACACACCACCACATATACGCACAGATATAGTACACACACACACACACACACACACACACACACACACACACACATAGTACACACTACACACACACACACACACACACACACACACACACACACACTACTGCTGCACATATACACACAGTACACCAACACACACCACCACATACACACACACACACACACACACACACACACACACTACTGCTGCTTATATACACACACACCACCACATATACACATACACACACACACACACACACACACACACACACACACACACACACATAGTACACACTACACACATACAGTACACACCACCACATGTACACACACACACATAGTACACACTACACACATACAGTACACACACACACACACACACACACACACACACACACACACACACACACACACACTACTGCTGCATATATACACAGTACACCAACACACACCACCACATATACACACACATACAGTACACACTACTGCTGCTGCATATATACACACAGTATACCAACACACACCACATATACACACACATACAGTACACACTACTGCTGCTTATATATACACACCACCACATATATACACACACAGCAGGGTACACACATACACACCACTGCTGAATATACACACAGTACAACAAGCACACCACTGCTGCTTATAAACACAGCACCACATATAAACACACACACAGAGTATACACACTACGAGTACGTACACCTTCAGTACTAGGCTTCCTACAGCAGCTGCAGCTCCTCATGTAGTCTGGGGGCGGAGCTTGTGACAAGCTCAGTCAGGACCCTGGAGAAGGAGATACTGGAGGGGAGGGGTGGCCACCACACTGCCTGGACGGCTCTCTGACTCTGTGATTGATCTCAGAGACTGCTGCAGCTGGAGGACGCGAGGTAGGGGAGAGAGAGAGGGCAGCCGCTTCCGCTGGCAGTGTGTGACAGGAAAAAGTTTTTTTTTCCTGTCAACGCTGTCAGTGAGTCTCCTGTGGGCCTATTTTCAATGGGGGGCCTGGAGCTGCAGCTCCATCCGCCCCATTGTTAATCCGGCCCTGCTGACATGGACTCCAGGAAAGGCGTGGAAGGCCTACCCTTCACAGGAGAGGCCTTATTTGGAGATGAACTAGACAAATGGATCTCCAAAGCTACTGCGGGTAAGTCCACGTATACTATCTTCCTTATGCAGCTGCCCCAGCCAGGAAGGCCTACTCAGGACCTAATCTACAGTCCTTTTGGACTGCCAAGTTTAAGGGCAAAACTAGAGGTTCTTCTACAGCCACCATAGGCGCTAGAGGTAAACCACGAAAATCAGCAACTGCCGGTTCACAGGAGCAGAGCTCAAGCTCTGCTTCCTCAAAGCCTTCAGCATGACGGTGGACCGCGATGCCTGGAAGACTGGCAGGTGGGAGCCTGACTAAAATGTTTCAGTCACATCTGGACAACATCATGCCAGGATCCCTGGTTCATAGATCTTATTTTCCAGGGCTACAGACTGGAGTTTCAGGAGTTCCCACCTCACAGATTATTTGAATCAGGCTTCCCAGTTTCACAGGAAGCAAGTATAACCTTACAGGACGCCATTCAAAAACTGGTACAGACTCAGGTCATTGATTCAGTTCCACCTCATCTGCAAAACAAGGGATATTATTCCAACTTGTTTGTAGTACCGAAACCGGATGGCTCGGTAAGACTGATTTTGAACCTCAAGTTGTTGAACCCATACTTACGAGTGTTCAAATTCAAGATGGAGTCTCTTAGAGTGGTTATCTCAGGTCTGGAGGAGGGAGAATTCCTAGTGTCTCTATATATCAAGGATGCGTACCTTCACATTCCGATCTGGCCGCCTCATCAGGCTTATCTACGGTTTGCATTGGAGGAGTATCCCTACCAGTTCCAGGCCCTGCCATTTGGTCCCTCCACGGCACCGAGAGTGTTCACCAAGGTGATGGCAGAGATGATGTTTCTGCTCTGCAAACAGGGAGTGAACATAATTCTGTACCTGGATGATCTTCTGATAAAGACACCATCCAGGGAGCGGTTGTTGGACAGCATCAACTACTACTCCTGGATTACGGGTGGATTCTGAACTTACCAAAATCTCACCTAGAATAGACGCAGAGGCTCTCCTTCCTGGGAATAATACTGCTCACAGAGTCTCAGAGAGTGTTCCTTCCCTTGAAGAAGGCTATGGAAATCCAGTCGATGGTTCGCGCTGTCCTGAAGCCAACCCGGATCTCGGTGCATCTGTGCATTTGCCTTCTGGTAGAAAATGGTGGCCTCTTACGAGGCACTTCAGTACGGAAGGTTTCATGTGAGGCCCTTCCAGCTGTATCTATTGGACAAATGGTCCGGATCACATCTTCACATGCACCAGAGGATGTGTCTGTCGCCAAAAGCCAGAATCTCCCTTCTGTGGTGGCTACATACTTCTCACCTCGTCGAGGGTTGGTGGTTTGGGATTCAGAATTGGATTCTGCTAACCACAGATGCAAGCCTCAGAGGTTGGGGAGCAGTCACCAAGGGGGGCAGTATCAAGGAAGATGGTCAAGTCTGGAAGCCATCCTTCCAATAATCATCTTGGAACTCGGGGCAATCTACAACACCCTTCTGCAGGCCTCATCTCTACTTCGGAATTAGGTCATTCAGGTCCTGTCGGACAATGTAACGGCGTTAACACACATAAACCGACAAGGCGGAATGAAAAGCAGAGCAGCAATGTCGGAGGTGTCTAGAATTCTCCTCTGGGTGGAATAACACTCCATGGCATTGTCGGCGGTCTTCATTCTGGGAGTAGACAACTAGGAAGCAGACTTCCTCAGCAGACACGACCTGCTCCCGGGGGAATGGGGCCTCCACCTAGAGGTGTTCCGGTGGTTGACACGTCGGTGGAGTTTTTTCACAGATCGACATGATGGCCTCTCGACTCAACAAGAAGCTCAAGCGGCATTGTTCCAGGTCGAGAGACCCACAAGCAGTGGCAGTAGACGCTCTAACAACTCCGTGGGTCTACCAACTGGTGTACGTGTTTCCTCCACTTCTGATCCCAAGAATACTAAAAGTAATAAAAAGGGAAAAGGTTCAAGCAATCCTCGTTGCTCTGGACTAGGCCTGGTACGCAATCTTCTCGAGATGCTGATAGAAGATCCGTGGCCTCTACCTCTTCGCGAGAATCTTCTGCAACAGGGCCCATTCGTCTGTCAAGACTTACTGCGGCTACGTTTAACGGCATGGAAGTTGAACGGCTGATTCTAGCAAGGAGAGGGATTCCTGACAAGGATTCCGACTATGATCCAAGCCAGGAAGGGGGTAATGTCAAAACATTACCACCGTATATGGAAAAAGTACATCTCTTGGTGTGAGAGCAGACAGTATTCCGAGGTGGAATTTCATCTGGGACATTTCCTGCTTTTCCTGCAGTTGGGAGTGGATATGGGCCTACGCCTAGGCTCTATTAAAAACCAGATTTTGGTTTTGTCTATTTTCTTTCAGAAACAATTGGCTTCTCTCCCTGAAGTCCAGACGTTCTTGAAATGTGTTCTGCACATCCAGCCTCCTTTTGTGCCTCCCACGACATCTTGGGATCTAAATTTAGTGCTGCTGCTCCTTCAGTCGGACTGGTTTAAACAATTACAGGAGGATGACGTAAAGTAACTGTTGGCCTTGGCCTCAGCAAGACGTGTGTTGGAGCAAGGGGTGTTGTCTCACGAGTCCCTACTTAATTTTCCATGAGGACAGAGCTGAACTCAGAACTCGTCAGCAATTTAATGGTGGGTCCCCAGGCGGGACCCACCATTAAATCGCATTTCGGTCATGGTTTAAGGAGACGAACCGCGACGCTGGCATGGACACTGTGACAGAGCAGGGTAGCCACTATATCCACCAGGGCATGATAGTAAAATATCCACTTTAATAAGGCTCCATAGTAACCGGTGGTGAAGACCAGCATAGGGGAAAAGGCGCTTGACCTGTAACCCTTCCCCCAGCTCCGGGTGCCATCTACTGCTGGTGTTCCCGCCCTGGAGCTGCCTCACACTCTCCCTCACTCCCTGACTGAGATGCTGGGTGCCATTTTCTAAAATAGATGCGACTGGTCTTTGGGACTGCAGGGCAAGGTCTCCATTGTACACCCGCCTGTACATCAGCGCCGTGGTTTTACAAACACTTGAGTATTCTACATGTCGATAATAAGACAGCGTTAGTTAAGAACAAGTGTACCTGTGCCAGAATATATTTCTCTTACATCCTAGAGGATGCTGCGGTCCACATTAGTACCATGGTATATAGACAGGTCCCTTGGGAGCCATGGGCACTATAAGAAGTTTAATGGTGTGGGCTGGCTTCTCCCTCTATGCCCCTCCTACCAGACTCAGTTTAGAAAATGTGTAAAGAGTTTAGGCACAGGGAGGTTGCCGGCAACAGCCTCCCTGCTTCATGGGACTTAGGGGGGGAGTAGTGTCCAACCCTCGAGGTTAATGGTCACTATCTCTGCTGACAGGACACTGAGCTCCTGAGGGTGATGATCGCAAGCTTCCGAGGTGACTGCTCACTCCCGCAGCACTGCCGCCACCCCCTAACAGAGCCAGAAGAAGTTGAGTGGTGAGTAGGACACCGTTGACCCAACAAGCGGGGAGCCGGTGAGAATGGCGGCATCAGGGTGGGAGCGCTGTGCTCCGGAGGGCTCAGAGGCACACTGTGCGGTGCTGTGAGGGGCGCCCTGGGCCAGCGCGATACCCTACAAACTGGTCACTCGAGCTATCAGGGACTATGTCTACTGCCAGCAATGTATTACCTCAGGCCAGTATAATCTTCTAAAGTGCAGGAAGATGCGCCATTACAAGGGGGCGGAGCTTCTCAGTGGATCCAGCACTCACCAGTGCCATTTTCTTCCTGCAGTTCCACAGGCAGAGACGCTGACCTGGAGCGCTGACCCTCCACATAACTCCAGCTATCCTGTGCGGTACCAGGGGGTTATAGAAGGGGGGGGGGAGTGTTTTTTAATCATATAACAACTGTGTAGTCTATTTAGGTTACTCAGTTAGCGCCAGGCTTTTATTCTATAACTGCCTACTGGGGCACTGTGTGTGCTGGCTCCTTAACTCTGTGTCTCTCTGAAGGTACTTGGGGGAAACTGTGTGTGACATTTTCCTGTGTGTGTGTGTGTGTGTGTGTGTGTGTGTGTGTGTGTGTGTGTGTGTAAATATATCTCACATTGCCACGTCTAGGGACTCTGTATCTTGTGCTGCAGAGTGTGTATCTTCTCCAAAGGAATCCATTCCATGTACTCAGAAATATAATATAATGTCTCAGCCCGCTAAATCTGAACCATTGTGGGTGGATTCAATTAAGGGAATGATATCCCAGATTTCATCTAGGATAACTCATAACGAGACTGAAACACAGGTGTTAAGGAAATCTGTAGAGGTTTTGTCATGTTCTGTTCCCAATGTCTCCTTAAGATCCCCTGGTATACAGTATGCCCACAAAAACGTGCTCTTGCCCAGATAATGCAAGTCAACACTGATACAGACTCTGATACGGGAGACGGTGATGGGGTTATATGGGGGGTGGTGAGGCACCCCTTGCTGAGGGGGTGCAGCTCATGATTGAGGCCATTCGGGACGTTTTACACATTGCTGACAAAGTACCTGAGCAGGTCGAGGAGGCTTACTTTACAGACAATAAGAAAGCTTTCCTTACCTTCCCTGAGATTGAAAAATCCTGGGAAAAACCGGAGAAAAAATTCCAGATCCCAAAAAAGGTTCTCATTGCTTTTCCTTTCCCTGAAGAGGATAGGAAAAAGTGGGAAAAACCCCCCTATAATAGACGCTTCTGTATCTAGATTGTCTAAAAAGGTGGTCCCTGGGTCTACCACTTTGAAAGAGCCGGCAGACCACAAGATTGAGACTATGCTCAAATCCATATACACTGCTTCAGGCATGGCGCTAAGGCCCACTATCGCTTGTGCATGGATTTCTAAAGCCATAGTAAAGTGTCAGGCACATTACTAGAGGATTTAGATACTATGGATAAAAGTGACAATGAAATGTTTTTACGTCACATACGGGGTTCTGCAAGTTTCATGGTGGAGGCCATGAAGGACCTTGGTCATCTGAATACATGGACGTCTTCCATGGCTGTCTTGGCACGCAGGGGACTCTGGCTGCGCCAATGGTCTGCGGACGCGGAATCTAAGAAGAGTGTGGAGAACCTACCCTTCACAGGTTAGGCTCTATTTGAGGAAGCGTTAGATGCGTGGATCTCCACGGCAACTGCTGGTAAGTCAACCTTTTTTCCCTCTGCTGCACCACAGACTAAGAAATCATATTCTACGTCTGCGATGCAGTCCTTTCGGACCGCTAAAAAAAAAAAAAAATCCGCACCCACTTTCTTTAGAGGTGGCCGGGGGAAATCCCCGAAAACCTACACCCGCAGGTTCCCAGGAACAGAAACCTGGTTCTGCTTCCTCAAAATTCTCGGCATGACGGAGGACCCCCCAGTCTGGAGTTCGGGCAGGTGGGAGCAAGACTAAGAAATTTCAGTCAGGTCTGGGTGTCCTCTTGCCTGGATCCCTGGTTACTGGAAATTGTTATTCAGGGGTACAGACTGGAGTTTCAAGAACTCCCGCCTCACAGGTTCCACCTCACCTACACCACAAGGGTTATTACTCAAACCTGTTTGTGGTACAGAAACCGGATGGTTCGATAAGACCAAAATAAAACCTAAAGTCATTGAACCACTACTTGAGGGAATTTAAATTCAAGATGGAGTCTCTGAGAGCGGTGATCTCAGGTCTGGAGGAAGGGGAATTCCTGGTATCCCTGGATATCAAGGATGCGTTTCTTTCACATCCCGATCTTGCCGCCTCACAGGGCTTATCTCAGGTTTGCACTACTGGACTGTCACTATCAATTCCAGGTGCTGTCGTTTGGCCACTCCACGGCACCAAGGGTTGTTTACTAAGGTGATGGTGGAGATGATGCTACTCCTCCACATGCAGGGTGTGAACATAATTCCTTATCTGGATGACCTACTGCTAATAGCGTCTTCCAGGGAGAAGCTGTTACAGAGCACTGCTCTCATGACTCAACTACTCCAGGAACATGGATGGATCCTGAACCTTCCAAAATCGCATTTAGAGCTGATAAGGAGACTGTCCTTCCTGGGGATGATCCTCGACACGGAAGTACAGAGGGTGTTTCTGCCAGAGGAAAAAGCGTTGGTGATACAAACAATGGTCCGGGATGTCCTGAAGACATCCCGGGTATCGGTTCATCAGTGTATTCGTCTTCTGGGGAAGATGGTTACCTCCGACAAGGCTCTACAGTACGGAAGATTCCATGCACGGTCTTTCCAACTGGATCTCCTGAACAAATGGTCGGGATCTCATCTTCACATGCACCAGAGGATACGTCTGTCACCGAAAGCCAGAATATCGCTCCTCTGGTGGCTGCAAACTTCTCACCTACTAGATGGCCGCAGGTTCGGGATTCAGAATTGGATCCTCCTAACCATGGATGCAAGTCTCAGAGGTTGGGGAGCAGTCACCTAGGGGGAAAACTTCCAAGGAAGGTGGTCAAGTCTGGAATCCATCCTTCTGATAAACATTCTGGAACTAAGGGCCGTGTACAATGGTCTTCTACAAGCAGCACATCTTCTAAAAGATCAGGCCATTCAAGTTCAGTCTGACAATGTAACCACAGTGGCCTATATAAACCGACAAGGCGGAACGAAGAGCAGAGCTGCAATGTCAGAGGTAACAAGAATCATCCTCTGGGCGGAAAAGCATGCGGTGGTGCTGTCAGCAATCTTCATTCCGGCAGTGGACAACTGGGAAGCGGACTTCCTCAGCAGACACGATCTCCATCCGGGAGAGTGGGGCCTCCACCCAGAAGTGTTCGCAGAGGTGACAATTTTTTGGGGCGTACCTGAAATAGACATGATGGCCTCACGCCTCAACAAGAAGCTTCAGAGTTATTGTTCCATGTTGAGGGATCCACAGGCAGTGGCGGTGGATGCCCTGGTAACTCTGTGGGTGTTCAATTCATTGCATGTGTTCCCTCCACTTCTACTCATCCCAAGGATTCTCAAACTAATAAAGCGAACAAGAGTTCAGACGATCATCATTGCTCCAGACTTGCCAAGAAGAGCTTGGTATGCAGATCTTATAGAGTTACTGCTGGAAGATCTGAGGCCTCTTCCTCTTCGAGAGGACCTTCTGCAACAGGGGCCGTTTGCTTATCAAGACTTACCATGGCTACGTTTTACGGCATGAAGGTTGAACACCAGATCTTAGCTCGGAAGGGCATTCCGAACAAAGTTATTCCTACCCTGATATAGGCTAGAAAGGGAGTAACGTGAAAACATTACCATCGGATTTGGAAAAAGTACGTGTCTTGGTGCGAATCCAAGAAGTTTCCTATGGTGGAGTTTCAACTTGGACGGTTTCTCCTCTTCCTGCAAGCAGGGGTGGATGTGGGCCTGCGCCTGGGCTCCATAAAAGTCCAGATTTCGGCCTTGTCCATTTTCTTCCAGAAACAATTGGCTGCTCTCCCTGAGGTTCAGACATTCTTTCTGCACATTCAACCTCCCTTTGTGCCTCCAACAGTACCTTGGGACCTGAACGTGATACTGCAGTTCCTGCAATCAGATTGGTTTGAGCCTTTGCAGGAGGTTGAGGTCAAATTTCTTACTTGGAAGACTGTCACACTGCTGGCATTGGCATCTGCTAGACGTGTGTCAGAATTGGGGGCATTGTCCTACAAGAGCCCCTACTTGATTTTTCATGAAGATAGAGTTGAGCTCAGGACGCATCAGCAATTTCTTCCGAAGGTTGTGTCGGCTTTTCATATCAACCAACCTATTGTGGTGCCAGTGGCTACTGACTCCTCAATCACTTCAAAGTCTTTGAATGTTGTGAGTGCTTTGAAGATTTATGTGAAGAGAACTTCTCTTCACAAAAAGTCGGTAGCTTTGTTTGTCCTTTATGATCCCAACAAGGTTGGGTGGCCTGCTTCTAAGCAGATGATTTCTCGCTGGATCAGGTTTACTATCCAGCATGCTTATTCTACAGAAGGCTTGCCGTGTCCAAAATCCGTTAAGGCCCACTCTACTTGTAAAGTGGGTTCTTCCTGGGCAGCTGCCCAGGGTGTCTCGGCTTTACAGCTTTGCCGAACAGCAACTTAGTCAGGGTCGAACACGTTTGCCAAGTTCTACAAGTTCGATACTCTGGCCTCTGAGGACCTACGGTTTGGTCAATCGGTTCTGCAGGAGCCTCCACGCTCTCCCTCCTGTACTGGGAGCTTTGGTAAATCCCCATAGTACTAATGTGGGCCCCAGCATCCTCTAGGACGTAAGAGAAAATAGGATTTTAATTACCTACCGGTAAATCCTTTTCTCGTAGTCCGTAGAGGATGCTGGGCGCCCGCCCAGCGCTTCGTTCTCCTGCAGTTGTTACTTGGTTTGGTACTACCTTGTTCCTTAGTTAAGTACTGCATTGTTACTTGGTTAAGTACTGTTGTTCAGCTGTTGCTGACTTGTTCAAGCTGGTTAGCTAGGTTTGCCTTGTTATGTGTGAGCTGGTGTGAATCTCACCACTATCTGTGTTTTTCCTTCTCTCGAAGTATGTCCGTCTCCTCGGGCACAGTTTCTAGACTGAGTCTGGTTGGAGAGGCACAGAGGGAGGAGCCAGCCCACACTAATACATTCTTAAAGTGCCCATGGCTCCCAAGGGACCCGTCTATATCCCATGGTACTAATATGGACCCCAGCATCCTCTACGGACTACGAGAAAAGTATTTACCGGTAGGTAATTAAAATCCTATTTGTACGAGTATTCTGATATATACATCCGGTCTCAGACCGTGCATTGTTTTATATATATATATATATATATATATATATATATATACATACAGTATATATGTGTGTTCATATAATAATCCAATGCAATTTTATTGTCATGAAAATAATTATCTGCATTGCAAATGTGACTGTGTGTGCCTGTATCTGCTATGTGATTTCACTGCGGTGTATTCCAGATATATCTATGGGATCAGTACGTAATCCCGCTGGACGGGATCCCGGCGGTCGAAATACCGACGCTGGAATCCCGACCACACAATCCCGACAGGGGTGGCGAGCGGAATGAAGCCCCTTGCGGGCTCGCTTCGCTCGCCACGTTGCGGGCACGGTGCCTCGCTATGCTCGGCACACTATCATACTCTCCCTCTATGGGTGTCGTGGACACCCACGGGGGGAGAATATGTCAGGATTGTGCCGGTATTTCTACCGCCGGGATTCCGTCCGGCGGGATGTTGACCGCATCCCATATCTATCACTGTATACTGTACCCTGGGGACTAGGTGCATCTGGGTCCATATATAGTGCATCACAGTATTTACCTATTACGTGTATTCTACTGTGTACTCAGTCACATAATACCAGATTTTTTCGTAGGTGTTGTGTACTGGGTACTCAGTCACATGCTAACGGATTTATTCGCAGGTACTGTACTCTGGCTTCATCGTACTAAACTGCTCTCTGTTGCATTTGTGTATAATGTTTAACATGTAGGGCAGTAAATCTGGGGACACTCCTGCATCCTGCAGAGCATGCGCAACGGATTTACCTGAGGGGGAAGTTTTGTGTGATGGGCTATGTGCTATGTCTCATACATCTCCCAGTCAGTCCGCAGGTCCTGTAATCAATCAGGAACAAAACTGAGCTGCGTTCTCAACCCTACTGGGTTCTCTAGTTTAACGCTTTATGCCCCCTATGGGATCACCTGTAACATTACAGTCTCTGATGTTCCCATGGTTACTCTGCTTTGGCCGGGAAAATTTTACCTCACGGATTGTAGCGTATGACCCATTTCCTGGTCAGGCAAAACCCTATTCCAGGTCACTCTCGTGTCTCTGGGTCATCCGAGCAGGCTGCTTCTTCCTCCCTATCCAATAATCTCTCTGATATTTTATATGAAGAGAGAGGGATCATGCTGTCCTGTCAGTCCCTATATTAGGTGTTCCTGACAAGGATTTTCCATTGCTAAATGATACCACTACCCTTGTGGTTACTGGGTAACAAATTCTACAAATCATTGATGATAAGAGGATTCCCCTACTGTGGTTAAGCAAACTGATATGTTCACATATCAGAGGGCAATTAAAATAATTCTGTTACCACAATCTGACCATTAAGTGTACATCCGACAAGACTCCTGGTCTAATCCAGGGAAGACATTCCCCCTCTCTACAACTGGCATTAGCTCAATATCCTCCCCCTGCAGAGTTATATAATGAGTAGGTAATTTACTGCTAGTGAACTCATGTGTCACCCATCGGGTGTCGTCCATTCTGCCTCTCACCACTATCCCCTCACTGTAGGAACTGACAGGTAAGCATGTGGAGGGATGCCTGAAGTATATTACTTCCTTACGGGTGTTGTACATAGACTATGATTGCGTCCTCTTGGGGATGCAAAATAGATTGATGACTGGATCAGGCATTAGAGAAAGAGCTGCCCGAAGATATATCTGACAATGCCAGACAATCCCTGTCTCACAATATAACCGCCACCTTTTTATTCACCAGGAGAAGTCCCCTGAGGCAGGTGTGTTGGCTGCCAAGGCGTCGAATACGTCTGTCCTGGCTTGCCGTATTCTGTGGTTGAGGTGGTGGATGGTGGACCTGGACTCCAAAAGTCCTTGGAGGTATTCCCCTTTTACTGGCGACATCTTATTTGGGGAAGACCTAATCAAAAATGGGGTCTGAATCGGCGGTTACTATGACTGCCTTTTTCCCAAATGTTACTCTCTCTGCACAGAAGGCAAAAGGTACCACTTTTCTCTGCTTTCAGCCTAAAGGGAAAGCGAACCCGAGATTGTTTTGTGCTCCCAACAACCACTAAGCCCAAGGCCTAATGTTCCTGGGCTGCTCGTCAGCCTGCTTCTCATGACAAGCCTGCTGCATGACAGGACAGGCCTCCCCATGGAGGATCCCAGGGTGGGGGGCCAACTTCTACTATTCATCCAGGTCTGGTTAATGACCACTGAATGGTGCGATAAGTTGTTTCTCACGGGTACGCAGTCTCTTCCCAGAGACGTCCCCCTCGCCAGTTTTGCACATCGGTTATCCCTTCAGATCCGTTAAAGGCTCTACTGATGGTTGTACGTTCCCTCCTGGATACAGGAGTGTTAGTGCCGGTACCTCTTTTCCAGAGAGGCAGAGGATACTACTCGACCCTGCCTCTAGTCCCGAAACTTGATGGGTCTTTCCGGCTTATTCTCAACCTCAAATCACTGAACAAGTTTGTGAGAGTGTCCATCTTCCGTATGGAAACACTGCGTTCAGTTGTACTGGCCATGGACCCGGAGACTATATAGTATCCCTGGTTATACAAGATGCTTACCTGCATATGCCAATTGCCATATCGCATCAGCAATTTCTGCGGTTTGCTATTGGCAACCTTCACTATCAATTCCAGGCTCTGCCATTTGGACTGGCCATGGCACCTCAGGTCTTCACCAAGATTATGGCCATGATGACGGCTCATTTCCATCGACAGAGTCAGGTCCCTGCCGTATCTGGATGATTTGCTGATTCTAGCAAACTTCCATGATGTCCTCCTCAGTCATCTACAACTGACGGTTAACTTCCTACAAGCCCACGGTGGCTCATCAACTGGAAGAAGTCCTCGCTGGTCCCTGCTCGGAGCATGGTGCACCTGGGGGCACTACCGGACATACACAGTCAACGGCTGTTTCTGTCTCCAGAGAAGGTCCTGAAACTTCAGGACAGGATTAGATACTTTCTTTCTTGCCAAAGAGTGTCTGTACACTCGGTGATGCAAGTACTATGCCTCATGGTGTCGGCTTTCAACATGGTAGAGTACGCTCAATTCCATTCCTGCCCTCTACAGAGGTTAATCCTTTCCAAGTGGGATGGCCTGCCTCATTGGATCAGGTCTCACATGATCCCATTGACTCCGGAGGTTCGCCTGTCACTGACCTGGTGGCTACAGGACCAGCAATTGAGAAGGGGCCGTCCCTTCTGGACCCCCAACTGGGTCCTACTGACTACGGACGCCAGTCTGAAGGGTTGGCAGGGCAGTGTTGGAGCAATACTCTTTCCAGAGTCAGTGAACCATGGAGAAATCACTGCTCCCGATAAACATTCTGGAACTGCGGGCCGTGTTCTATAATTTGTCTCTCGCCCTGCCTATGATACAGAACGGGCCTGTTCAAGTACGGTCAGACCACACCATCACGGTGGCGTACATAAACCATCAGGGCGACACTCGAAGCCGCATAGCAATGATGGAAGTGTCAAAAATCCTTCGTTGGGTGGAACGCCTTCTGCTGGCAATATCGGCATTCCGGGAGTCCTCAACTGGGAAGGTGATTTCCTCAGTCTTCAGGACGTGCATGTCGGAGAGTGGAATCTTCATCCGGAAGTCTTTCAACTCCTAGTGAACAAGTGGGGCCTACCAGATATAGACTTGATGGCGTCTCGACACTATCACAAAGTTCCAGTCTTCGGATCAAGAACCAAGGATCCTCAAGCAGAGTTCGTGGACGCTATGGCAATTCCATGGAACTTTCGGCTGCCCTACATGTTCCCTCCAGTGTCACTCCTGCCCAGGGTACTACGGAAGTTCAAACAAGAAGGAGGAATACTACTTCTAGTTGCTCCAGCATGGCCCAGATGGCATTGGTTCTGAGACCTGCCAGTCTATCGACAGAGCGTCCTCTTCTACTTCCTCAACGCCCAGACCTCCTGGCTTTGATGGCGTGGCGCTTGAAGCTTTACTACTGAGGGCCAAAGGGTTCTCTGAGGCGGTCATCCAAACTATGCTGAAGGCCCGCAAACTGGCATCTGTGCGGATTTATTATAGGGTCTAGAATTCTTACCTCACCTGGTGTGCTGCTAAGAATGGCGATGCTTACAAATTCAGTACTTCCAGTACTTCCAGATTTCTGGCTTTTTTGCAAGAAGGCCTGGATTTAGGACTTCGTCTGGCCTCCCTCAAGGTTCACATATCTGCCTTGTCGGTGTGGTTTCAGAGAAAAATTGCATCTATACCTGACATTCATACATTCACTCAGGGCTTACTGCGGATTCAACCTCCCTGTGTCCCTCCTGTGGTTCCATGGGATTTGTCTGTTTTCCTGAATGCTCTGCAAGAGTCTCCCTTTGAACCTCTTGAGTCGGTGGACTTTGAATGGCTCACAGCTAAGGTCCTGTTTATGCTGGCTATTGCCTCTGCTAGAAGGGTGACTTTGGCGCTTTGTACTGTCGTCCACCCTTTTTAATATTTCATCGTGACCAAGCAGTTCTTAGAACTCGCCAAGTCCACTGTGCACTGCTCGCCGCCGAGCTTAGTCTCTCCTTTCTTACATCAGCAGTCCAGCGGCGAGTGACAAGAGAGAGCACTGCCAGCGAAAGATGATGGCAGGTACCCAGCTGATGTGAGCCAAATCATGGGCTCAGATCTCTCTCTCATTAAATAGATGGGAATGTGTGTACCGCTCTGTGCATTGTGCATTGTTATCATTCTGTGTGTAATTTTTATATAATACCGTGCCTTTTTTCTCCTTTATCTATACCTATTTATATATGGGGGGGGGGGGGGGGGGTGATGGTAGGGTTTAGGTTACCCTGCAGGGGGAGGGTTATGGTTACATTGCGGGGAGGGAGGGATAGGGTTAGGCACCCCTAGGAAGGTTGCAGTTAGGCTGTGGGGAGGGAGGGTTAGGCCGAGGGGCAGTGAGGGTTAGGCTGCGGGGGAGTAGGGAGGGTTAGGGTTAGGCTGCGGGGGAGGAGGGAGGGTTAGGGATAGGCTGCGGGGGAGGGAGGGTTAGGCTGCTGCGGAGGAGGGAGAGTTAGGGTGAGGCTGCAGGGGAGGGAAGGTAGGGTTAGGCCGTGAGGGAGGGTTAGGGTTAGGCCACAGGGGAGTTAGGGTTAAGCTGCGGGGGAGGAGGGTTAGGGTTAAGCTGCAGGGGAGGGAGGGTTAGGGTTAGGCTGCAGGGAGGGTTAGGGTTAGGCACCACCTGGGAGGGTTTGGGATTAGGCGGAAGGGCGGAAGGGGGGGTTAAGTTTAGGCTGTGGGAACGGTGGGTTAGGGGTTTTTGGGATCAGGGTTAGCTTTTAAAATTAGCCAGTGTCAGAATTTTAAACATTAGGATGACGCTGTCTGTAAGGTACACTGGGTTTCACAGGGTCCCCACCCTGACACACTTAGCTTCTTTGGGTTTGTATGGCATTAGCCGCTAGTCCCATCTCCTGACGTGAGAACGTGGTTCTATGTGACTAACATCTGCCTTCTCTTTTACCTGCTTCTGCATTGGACTGGGTAACAAAACTGAGCTCACAGTGCCTGGAGGCGGGGTTATAGATGAGGCCCCGCAAAGCATTCTGGGACAGTTTAACGACTTAGCCTGTTGGTGCTTCTGGATCAAGATCCATCTCTACACCGCTGATATATTACCTGTGGAACCCAGTGTACCTTGCAGAAACAGATTTAACCATGGTAAGTCTACCATAAATCTCCTTTTTATTTTGCTGAGTTCTTTACCGTTTTGTACTGTATATTTACTATGTAGGGTGCTGCAGAAATGTATGGCACCTTGTAAGTAAATGCTAACAATAATTAATGAAAATAGAAACTACACATTATCTCAGATTTGATAAATCTAACTTGTGCTGATCTTCTTTGTCTATTATTAATATTCCATTATTAAAATGCATTGTTAAAGGTATAACTACTATAGGTCCAGAAGACGTGATTTAAACAGAATAAAGATAATCCACCAGCCTGTGTAATATCCTAAACAATCCACCAGCCTATGTAATATCAATAAACATTGTGAAGGTTTCTAATACATTATACCGCTGTGTATTATCCAGTGAGATCCTATGCCACTATGTATGGCTGTAATATATAATATTTAGGGAAGGCAAAATGCAATTTAACACTTGAACTCCAGGGGGCAAAGTGTGTGTTTATATAAGTGGAGATGTTGTCCATAGCAACCGATCAGATTCTAGCTGTTATCTTCTAGAAGGTACTAGATAAATAAGAAGAATATGATTGGTTGCTAAAACCAACATCTCCACTTCTATAAACCTGCACTTTAGTAAATATACCCCCAGTGCTCTATTTATGATACTGATGAAAATGACTTATCAGAATATGAAAGTGCTAGGACTGTTGCAGAGTGCATTCATTAGTGTATGATACACACATGCATTCAAGGACACACACACACACACACACACACACACACACACACACACACACACACACACACACACACATATTTTAACATATACACGTGTGTGTGTGTGTGTGTGTGTGTGTGTGTGTGTGTGTGTGTGTGTGTGTGTGTGTGTGTGTGTGTGTAGGTAGGTATCACAACAGACTGAAATAAACTTTAAAACACAATGGTTACTAATTGGGCACGCCTACAGCAGTCGACCCTCGATTTTGTTACTGTTGTGTTGTGTGCCACGTTATTTCAATATGGTGGCACATAACAGCAAAGAGAACTAGGCAGGAAATTCAGATTGCCATGTAGTGTGAAAATAGTGAATATATTCATATATGGATACATCCATGCTCTGGCTGCTTCAGTTAGTTAGGTCCAGTAGTGCAGTTGGGATGCGGTCAGGATCTCGGCAGTCGGAATACTGACAGCGGGATTCCAATGGTCGTAATCTCGAAACATCCTACTGGTCAATACTGTGCTTTGGGCTTGGGGTTAAGGTCAGGCACTAGGGAGAGGGTTAGGGTCAGGATGTGGGGGTGGGGGTAGGGCTAGGTGGAAGGGGGAGAGGGTTAGGCTGCAGGAGGAGAATGTTAGGGTGTGGCTGCATGGGGGAAGGTGGTTAGGGTTAGGCAGCGGCAGGGGGAGGTTAGGGTTAAGCTGCGGTAGGGGTGGGTTAGGGTTGGGATTAGGGGTAGTGTGAAAATACTTATTCAATCCGCCAGGATTCCAACCATCAAGTCGATATTCTGACTGTCGGGATCTCGACTGCCGGGATTTCATACCCAACCCATGCAGTCAGCTCTCTCTTCTGATTATCAGAGCTGTGCATCCAAAGCCACTGTACTCTCTAAACTAGCTAATGCAGATACCTTATTAAAGACTGCATCCAGAAGGGCTGCATTGTACATCTGTTGAATTCTTCCTGATAAATTCAGTTTTTAACATTGTCTTTTCCATAATGCTCATTCCAATAATGACATTTCCACCCGAGGAGCGCATGAGTACAATTCCTGTAATAAAATACAGCGAATATAATAGCTCTAAGGGGCATATTTACCAATATTTGTAATTTCACCCCATTAAATATTATTTATATCACTGCATAGTGTGTCAATAAGAAATTATAAAATTCTGAATTTGCCAAAATGTGTCTTGCCAGGACATAGGCTCTGATAAAACACCATCCTGGTGAAGAGTTACAAGTAAAGTAAACTATCATTTTACTTCTGACCCCAACGAGCCTAATGCACATGTGCAACTGTGGACTAATTCCTGGGGAGGGATCCAAAAGATCCCTCTTTCATATAAATGTGGTCTATAGGATACCATGGGCTAATGTAATCTGAAGATGGCGTTACCCACTAAAGCCAATCTCCAGAAAGCTTTGCATTCCAGTGTTTGGTACATTTCTCAATTTAGCAGTCCCCATAGAAACCAAAAATGGGGGAGTGCACCAGATATCTACAACACCTAGTGCTGTACCCCCTACATACATTCTGGCAAAACTTTATATTTGTGAGTAAAATTACTGTTTCCCACAAAACCATTTTGATAAATATGCCCCTAAATCTTCACAAGTAACACTCCAGTTTCATCCTTTTGTTTTATTCTGATCCTGGAACTTCTGTTTAACATGTGCACCGTGTATGCCATATAATACATCTTGCTAGTCTCAACAGCTCAGTATTGCCACTTCATAATACACATCATACATTGGCTATTTGGGTCTTAATTGAAGACATTGAAAGGGATAAAGAAGAGACTCAACTCAATTATAAATAATTTCGGAGCTACTGGTCCAAACAAGATACATTATTGCTGACATTGGGATATGCAATTAACTCAATTAAATAAAAACCTTCATAGCTCACTTCTGGCTTTATCACTTAAGAAATACTAGGCGTTATCATGCCCTCAGGCATATGTCCAGAAAGGGACCGATGTTGCCCCTTTGGCTTTGTTTCAGCCACATTGGAATTAAGCATTTTCTAGTTTCTATAATATATGGCAGTTTCATTTCATTAGCACAGTACATTTTTTTATACTGAACCATGGATTTATGTTTTCCTTTAATTGCCAACTTGATATCCTGGTCAAAACTAACAATAATACAGACTACTATAAACATGCAGTATATCTAGTTGTTTCTAGTTTTCAGAATAAGGGCCATACAGTATTTATCATTACAAATTCCCTGATAACCATGCCACATGTTTTTTTTGTTTTTTTTAGGTACCTCCATATGTATGAAGCTGGTAGTGGAGGAGAATAGCAAATATTATTTAAGGATTGGTGGCTTTTTGTAGCAAAACCGCCATTCCCATGTTCTCTGTGGAAACCATAATTATGTAAAATGTATCGGAGCTTGAAGTCGTATCCTAATTAGAGATGTGCGGTGGGCACTTTTTGTGTTTTGGTTCTGGTTCCATCCTCGTGTTTTGGATCTGGATTGGTTTTTCCAAAACCACCCTTTCGTGTTTTGGTTTTGGTTTTGGATTTAGATGATTTTTGAAAAAAACATAAAAACAGCTAAAATCACAGAATTTGGGGGTCATTTTCATCCTACAGTATCATTAACCTCAATAACCTTCATTTCCACTCATTTCCAGTCTATTCTGAACACCTCACAATATTGTTTTTAGGCCTAAAAGTTGCACCGAGGTAGCTATATGACTAAGCTAAGCGACACAAGTGTGCGGCACAAACACCTGGCCCATCTAGGAGTGGCACTGCAGTTGCAGACAGGATGGCACTTAAAAATTCTAGGCCCAAACCGCACATCATGCAAAGAAGAAAAAGAGGTGCAATGAGGTATGATTAAGCTAAGCGACACAAGTGTGCAGCACAAACAACATGGAACGTTCTGGAATTTGCCCAGATGTAATACATGCACAATATTGGTGGCACAGGAGTGCGTACCCCTAAACCACACACACACACGGCAAAGCCTGTAAAATTAATTTGGATAATAATAACCCTTTTATTTGGAGCTAATATAATAATATGCAGCACAGGCGAGCGTACCCCTACACCACACAGGGCAAACCCTGTAAAATTATTTGGATAATAATATAAGTAATGTACATATTTTATTTGCCTTTTATTTGTAGTAAATAATATACAGCACAGGACACCACCACTGGACTGATGCAGCACAAGACAGCACCACTGGACTGGACGTATACTGCAGTACCACTGGACATATACGGCAGTATCACTGGACTGGACTTATATGCCAATACCACTGGAATTATACGGCAGGATCACTGGACTTATTCGGCAGTACCGCTGGACTTACATGTTAGTATCACTGGACATATACGGCAGTACCACTGGACATATATGGCAGCACAGGACACCACCACTAGACTGATGCAGGATAACACAGCACCACTGCAATGGACTGGACTTATACAGCAGCACTGGACATATGGTAGCAGAGGACACCAGCACTGTGACTGGACTGATGTAGCACAAGACACCACCACTGGACTGATGCAGCACAACACAGCACCACTGGACTGGACTTATACAGCAGCACTGGACATGTGGCAGCAGAGGACACAACCACTGTGACTGGACTGATGCAGCACAGGACACCACCACTAGACTGATGCAGGATAACACAACACCACTGCAATGGACTGGACTTATACAGCAGCACTGGACATATGGCAGCAGAGGACACTAGCACTGTGACTGGACTGATGTAGCACAAGACACCACCACTGCACTAATGCAGCACAACACAGCACCACTGGACTGGACTTATACAGCAGCACTGGACATGTGGCAGCAGAGGACACAACCACTGTGACTGGACTGATGCAGCACAAGACACTACCACTGAACTGATGCAGAAAAATGAGGACAGAGACACGTCCTCTCTCTACACTCTCCAATGCCGGAGTGAAAATGGCGGTGACGTGCGGCTCCTTATATCCTTATATGGAATCCACACCCCGCGAGAACCAGACAGCGGGATGATTACGTTTTGCCTCTTTCTGGTTTCCGAGTCAGGCGGGAAAACCCGAGCCTGACTCGGATCCGGGCTCGGGTGGTGAAGTTTGGGCCATGAGATTTCAATTCATGGAATTCTCACCAAATTCAACACATTCTACACTCACCCTAAAACTAACCCCTCTGTACACATTACAGCTACCATTATCCACTCCCCTCTTCTAAACACTCATGAGCTTTATACTTACCTCTCTGCAAGTACTTTGACAACCACAATTGGCCACCAGAATAAACACTCGCAAACATCCACCAATATTTATCTCACTCTTCTGCTTTTATTAGCTGGTGATATATCACCAAATCCAGGCCCCAACCACCTTTCCCTCTCACACTCTGCTGTCTCAAAACAACATAGAAATCCATCTAACCTCATAAATATCACGTGTCTCCCATCCCCCTCCAAGTCACTAAAACGTGCCTTATTGAATGCACGCTCTGTTTGTAACAAATTAACATCCATCCATGACCTCTTCATATCTCACAACTTTAATCTGCTGGCTATACCAGAAACATGGCTCACACAATCAGACACTGACTCCCCTGCAGCACTGTCACACGGTGGTTTCCACTTCTCACACACACCGAGGCCTAATAATAGTAAAGGTGGTGGAGTTGGAATCTTACTGTCACAGTTTTTCAAATACACTGTTCTACCTCAGGTTCCATCACTCGCATTCACATAATTTGAAGTTCACTCTATCAGGATTTTCACCCCCTTCTCTCTGCGTGTTGCAGCTATCTATTGCCCTCCTGGGCAACCTAAACAACAATTTCTAGAAGATTTTTCTGCCTGGCTCCCAAACTTCTTATCCTCTGACATCTCCACCATCCTTATGGGCGATTTTAATATAGCTCTTGACAGTCCACAATCTGTTCATGCATCCAAACTCCTCTCTCTAACCTCCTCTCTTGGCCTAACCCAATGGTCCGACTCCTCTACTCACCAGGAGGGCCACTGCCTTGATCTTGTGTTCACCAGGCTCTGCTCAGTTTCTGAATTCATTAACACTCCTTTCCCTCTCTCTGATCACACCCTGATCACCTTCACAATCTCTTCTATTACTTTAAATTCTAGGACACTAAAACCAAGCAAGCCTCCTCTAACCCGCAGAAATACTAACAATATACATTTTCAACAACTTTCCACTTCTCTGCAACAACTGCTCTCACCAATCTCTACATTTACCACACCTGACACTGCTGTATCCCACCTGCACCAGACCCTAGAGCAGGGATGGGGAACCTTCGGCCCTCCAGCTGTTGTTGAACTACACATACCAGCATGCCTTGCTACAGTTTTGCTATTTGGCCATGCTAAAACTGTTGCAAGGCATGCTGGGATGTGTAGATCATCAGCAGCTGGAGGGCCGAAGGTTCCCCATCCCTGCCCTAGAGAGTGCCCTTGATGAAGTGGCTCCAGCTACCCATCACACTCCACGTAGGCTTAGATGCCAACCATGGCACTCTAAATCAACAAGACATTTACAGAAACTGTCACGTAAAGTAGAACGTCAGTGGCGGAAATCTCAGAATCCAAGTTACTTTCTCACATATAAGACTACCTACCACTCCTATCGTCAGGCCCTGGACACTGCCAAACAAACATATTTCCAATCTTTCATCTCTTATCATGCCACCAACCCCAAGCGACTTTTTAATACATTTAAATCACTTCTTTACCCTCCCTCACCTCCCCAACTAGCTACTATCCGTGCACAAGAACTTGCTTCCTACTTCAAGGATAAGATTGATAAAATCCGAGATGAAATGGTATGCTCTAACTCAGCCAGTGACCTGCTCAATTCCCTACCTGAACCCTCTGGCACTTTCTCTTCATTTGATCCCACAAATAAAGATGAAGTATCAACACTATTTTCATCCTCCTACTCCACTACCTCTCCTCTTGATCCTATACCCTCCCAGGTCAGTAAGACTTTGTCTCCTGTGCTTATCCCAACCTTAACTAAAATCTGCAATCTCCCTCTCTCTACTGGTATCTTTCCCTCTCTATTTAAACATGCAGTCATTATTCCCATTCTAAAAAAACACAACTCTGACCCAAACACACTCTCTAACTACCATCACATTTCTCAGCTACCCAGTCCCTCCAAGCTACTTGAGAGACTTTCCTACACTCGCCTTACACACTTTCTTAACTCCCACAACTTATTGTACCACTTCAGTCAGGCTTTCGTGCCCAACACTCCACAGAGACGGCACTGACCAAAGTAGTGAATGATCTAGTCACTGCTAGATTAAAAGGCCATTACACACTACTTATTCTTCTAGATCTCTCTGCTGCTTTTGACACTGTTGACCACTCTCTTCTCATACAAATACTACAATCCCTAGGTCTTCAGGACACAGCCCTTACTTGGTTCTCATCCTACCTATCTAATCGCTCTTTCAGTGTTCACTTCTCTGATTCTACTTCCTCTTCTCTACCTCTTATCAGTTGGAGTACCGCAAGCCTCAGTCTTAGGTCCTCTGCTTTTCTCAATCTATACCTCCTCTCTTGGTAAACTAATCAGCACCTTCGGATTTCAGTATCATTTGTACGCTGATGATACTCAAATCTACCTATCCTCCCCAGATTTGTCACCATCTGTATTGGCTCGCCTCGTGTCACTGGATGCCTGTCTGCCATTTCATCTTGGATGTCATCTCGCCACCTCAAACTCAACATTTCCAAAACAGAATTAATTATTTCCCCTACCAACTAAGAGTAGTTACCAACCTGATATCTCCATAACTGTTGACAATGCAACTATCCACCCTACCCCACAAGCTCGTTGCCTAGGTGTCACCCTTGACTCTGAACTGTCCTTTGTTCCACACATTCAATCTGTCTCTAAATCATGTTACATGCACCTTAAAAACATATCCAAAATACGCCCTTATCTTACACAAGACACCGCAAAAACTCTAATCCATGCACTCATCATCTCCCGGATTGATTATTGTAATAGTCTCCTTATTGGGCTTCCCAAACATAGGCTCTCACCGCTTCAATCCATTTTAAATGCAGCTGCGAGGCTAATCTTCCTCGCCAGACGTTCTTCATCTGTTGATCCCCTCTGTCAGTCCCTCCATTGGTTACCGGTATTCTATAGTGTCAAATATAAAATACTTTTACTTACATACAAGGCTATTAACCAAACTGCACCATCATACATCTCCTCACTCATCTCAAAATATCTCCCTACCAGACCTCTCCGCTCTGCACAAGATCTGCGTCCCTCATCCACATGTATTACCTGTTCCCACTCAAAATTACAGGACTTTACCCGGGCTTCACCCACTCTGTGGAATGCACTCCCACGCACAATAAGACTCTCTTCTAGTCTCCAAACCTTTAAACGTTCCCTGAAAACTCATCTCTTCAGACAAGCCTACCAAATTTCAGACCCACACACATAACCTTCAATGCTTCCCTATCAAGTTACATCCCCTCTGTACTGTCCACATAAACTCACATTTTGTCTTCCAACATATCATACAACCCATTAAGAACCTAGCAATCTGGGGAACCATTATGTAACAGGTAGCATCTATCCTTGTGTATCAATGCCTATTTCCCTATAGATTGTAAGTTTGCGAACAGGGCCTTCCTACCTCTGTCTGTCTGTCTTTGCCCAGTTTTGTTCTATAATTGTTGTTCTAATTGGAAAGCGCAACGGAATATGCTGTGCTATATAAGAAACTGCTAATAATAATAATAATAATAATAATAATAATAATGAGAACCGAACCCGCAAATCTCTAATCCTAATGCTATCTTTCAATGGCATTATAAGCATTGTCGTTTCTATCATGGGTACAATGTGTGCAGTGCACACAGGCAACTGGGTCCAGGGGGCACACACCACAGACACTGCACCCATGCTGTGTTAATATTTACTTTTCCAGAGTCCCACGATGGGTGCTGAAGTTGCAGCACCCACGGAAAAAATTCAGTCCCAAAATGACCTCCGCGCATGCGCACTAGGAAATTAGTCTCCAGACCATGGAGGGCACCATGTTTCCGGAGACTTGCGCATGTGCAGTATACTCTAGAACAGTGCCAGAGCCTATGAAGCAGTGGATTGGAGTTGGTCTACCCAGAGTCTGCACATGGGCCTCCTCCTCTTTTAAAATGCCTCTGATTATAAGGCATTTATTTTTTTGCAAAAACTGGACAGCGCAGAGGGATCTTTTAGATCCCTCTCCTGACTTTGTGTAGATCCTCCAGCAGATTATCTTCCTAATTAAGGATAAGAATTTTTACAAGCCTGTTAGCATTTTCCAATCTGCTGTGTCCCTAGTCACAGCTCCAATCCTCCATTATTTGTTCCTTTCATGCTGTAAATGTTTGACTCATATACAAAGACAATTTCACAATCTCCAAAATCATTATGCTATGAACTTCAAACTCACACACCTATGATCGCCGAACCTGTCTCGGGTAATTTCCTTTGATACATACCAAAGAAGATTTTTGCAATGATGTGAAAGTGATTTGACTGGTAAATGACCATATATTAGTTGTGAATTTTAATAGTACCCCACAACTGGAGAGATTTTCTAATGAAACTGAGATAACACCAAGAGGGTATGTAATAGGGTGTTAAAATCAGGATGTGAGAAATTTTGAGAGAGTTTTATTGTTTTTTCAAAGTGCCAATTATTTACATGGCAAAATCCACCTGGTTTTGCCGAGATTGTCGGGATCTCAGCAGTCGAAATAGCAATACCGGAATCCCAACACTGCTCAGAATGTTGGGTCCCGACATTGATCACAATCTCGGCGCCGAGATCCCGAACGAGGATTTGCCGAGGCTGCGGAGAGGTAAGCTGCGGGGGGTTTGGGGGAGGGTTAGGGTTAGGCTGTGGGGAATGGGACTTAGGTTTATGCCAGGAAGGGTTAGGAATAGGCTGTGGAAAATGAGGGTTAGGGTGTTTGGGTATTAGGTATAGAATAATTACTTACAAGATGTTTGGATCCTGAGCGTTGGGTGCCGCTGTCAATATTATGTGGCGGCATCCTGATACCATCCCGTTTTGCCATGTAAATGATTGCCACTTTAAAAAAAACAGGAGAACTCTCACAAAATCTCTCACATCCTGATTCTCACACCCTATTACATTCCCCCCCCATCAGGGGCATTTCTAGAGAGGAGGAGGCCCGTGCACAGGCTCCGTCCGGACCACCTCCTCTCTAACCGGCAGCGCAGAGACTCTGGGGGACCCTATCGCTGTCCCAGAGCCTAGGGCGCATGCGCAGATCTCTGGGAAAATGGCATGGTGCCCATTTTCCCAGTGATTTTCCTAATGCACAACACCAGGAACGTGGCATAGGACTCAGGAAGGTGAGTATTAAACATAGTGGGTGCAGTGTGTTTGGTGTGGGCTCCCCTGGACTCAAGGGGACCCATGTGCACCGCGCACACTGCACCCATTATAGATATGCCAGTGCCCCCCATATCTTATCACCAGACCCATTTTCATTTTTTCTCTGTATTTTGAATAGGTCAAGGATAACTTTTATGCTACTCAATTTAATGTTAGTCATAGTTTTTTGGACATTATAGGGAAAATAAACATAAATAAAGGTAAAAGATCTCAGTCTTTGTTTTGTATCTTCTTCCTTTGCTCAAACTGGTGTTAATCAAGATCACGTTGACATCCCCTCAAAATAGAAAAACTCTAGGGAACATGCAGCAGGTTTCATATGAATTTATTTGAAATTATGTTATTGTACTGTAGTCTCTGCTGAGTCGTTGATTTTATTGCTATCTGTCTGGGCACCTTATGGCTCTATTCCTGATCTGGATCCCTGGTCAACTTGATGAGTACAGTTGACTGTAAAAATACTTATTATCATGGGTGTGTAATATGAAGCCTTCCAGCTGCTGTGAAACTACACATCCCAGCATGCTGTGCTGTATATCATAATTGATTATATGCTAATTGTGTAATTTTAATTAATTAGCGGGGCCTGATGACATGATTAACCCGGCCCTGCCACCATCCACCTGCTTCTCCTCTCTGGGCATCTCCTGGAGAGGAATTCATTAAGGTAGGCAAGTATGGTATGTATACCCTTTGTTATATATCCTCTACTGTAAATTGTTATAGATATTAAAAATCACCTTGGAACTCTGTATTCCTCATAAGTGTACTAGGCATCCAGCCCTCTGCTGTGGTAACAGAACTCTTCAGAGACTTCTTATAGCCATATGATTTACCGCAGGAGTGCATTATACAATATATAAATACTACAAGCTCTATGATGGAACATACACCATTTGAAGCAGATCTGAGTACACTCAGATCCGTAGAAAGCTTTCCCGAGCCCCGGTAATGAAGAAGTCATGACCTAATTTGTGGACGTGTGGCCACGGCTTCTTTATAAAATGCTGGGCTGTGGAAAGAGGCTGCTACAGGTAATGGGGGAGGCGCAGACCATTAGTACCTGTTCACCCCACTTGGCATCACTGAGTATGCTTATAAAGCATCTCTTGCGTGAATTTGTAGTGTGAATTCTCAGAAATAGGCGCATGCCAATGCAGGTCATGCAGAGTAGTGTGCATTTTCCTCGCATCTACATTTTATGACTGAAGAGGTGGAACTAAGTTGTGGTGGAACACTCAAATAGGCAAAGTTCTGTGAGGATATATTCACACAGATACAGTCTAAACAGACCTGGATGTAAGCAAAAATACTCCTGTTTAGAAGAAAATACATTTCACCTACTGTAGAAAAGTAAAAAGTGTACACTGATGATGATGATGATGACTTACAGTAAACCAGAAGCTTACGTTCCCTCACGTGGATGCAGGGTATGCAGTCGCATCTTGAGATTTGTATGTTTATGGGTGAATACACATATATTCTTTTAAGCAATGAACTTCCGATTTATTTCCCACTCTGTATAAGGTCCATAATGTTTATAGGCATACTCATTTTTTTTATTTAAGTTATTTGTTGCTTTTTTTTAATGTACTACTTCCGAGGAACCGCAGTAGCATTTGCTGTCGATTCTACTGTAACTTTATGCTAATGCTAGTATAAGCACTTCCTATTGTGCACAACTGTGCGTCTTACTGTCTAAGGGCTGGGCCACATTAAGCAGCTGCAGTCACAATTATCCCACTTTGTATGCCTTTAGTTGCACTTACAACCATCGGACGCTCCATTGAGACTTACACCAGCCCCATGCTAGATGCAGATTTACCATCAATGTATTGCTGTCAATGTGAATGAGTAAGCATTTGAGTTTGCAATCAGCTCTGTAATACAGCAGCAACGCTCCCATAATATGCCCATAATA
Source organism: Pseudophryne corroboree (assembly GCF_028390025.1). Lineage (NCBI taxonomy): Eukaryota > Metazoa > Chordata > Amphibia > Anura > Myobatrachidae > Pseudophryne > Pseudophryne corroboree. The sequence goes on along the minus strand of NC_086448.1, from coordinate 254,047,699 downwards.
CAGTACATCTCCGTGCGTCTGAATAGCCACTTACCAGTCACCGCCCATGAACGGGTGTGGTACTTTAGGTCGACATACACTGGGCCGACCACATTTGGTCGACATGCATTAGGTCGACATGATCGTTAGGTCGACATGGTCATTAGGTTGATATGTGCTAGGTCGACATGGGAAAAGGTCGACATGAGTTTTTTTTTACTTTTTGTGGTGTCATTTTCTCCGAAAAGTGACGGGGAACCCCAATTAGTGCATCGTGTCCCCTTGCATGGCGAGCAAACTTCTAGCAAGGTGCCTCGCTCTGCTACCACTGCGCTCACCACAGGTTACCTTTCCCAATTGTAGTCCACGTGGATCGTTAAGTATGAACAAGGTATAAAAATAAAATAAGAATGTGAAAAACTCATGTCGACCTTTTTCCATGTCGACCTAATGCAAGTCGACCAAACCTGGTCGACCCAATGTATGTCGACCTAACTCATGTCTAACTAATGACCGCCATCCCCCATGAACACCCAATACATTTCCCATACATTTAAAAAATCATGCATCTCAATCAGGGCCGGTGCAAGGTCTCTCTGCACCCTAGGCAAAGTTACAGCCAAGCACCCCCTAACATGCAAACCCCCCACCACCACTGCCACCTCTTGGAGAGGAGATGCAGGTGGCCACTTGGGCAAATGGTATCATTATACACATACAGAGAAAAGGGACAACAATCAAGGACAATTAAAGTTAAAAAGTATAATGTAAAGAAATTCACAACATTTTGTGACACTGGTCCGTATTCAGCAGTTCTGCGATTGTAGTGGAACTGCAACTGCTGAGAATCGCACAGCAAGAGCCACCCAGCATGGTAAAAGTCTACCCAGCACAGAACAAGCCGCTCACCAATACGTTAGGAAGTTTGTGAATGCAGCCGCAGAATTGAAAATGCATTGCAAAAATTGAGCACCATCGACAGTTGCGGTTGACCCAGGGCTAGTCAGAATAATGAGAATGCAGTCGCAATGGGAGCCATGTTTTAAGTTGCAACAATCGCAGCTGATGTCAGATGCATGCTGCAAAAACGACCATGGGTCTAATTCAGACCTGATTGCTCCTCTGCGATTTTGCAGAGGTCTGCGATCAGATAGTCACAGCCCATAAGGAGTGAAAACCTGCCCCGTGCAAGTGTGCGAATGCATGCGTACGCCGTGCACAGTTTGGCCTTGCATCTGCGCACTGCGAGACATACGCATGCGCAGTTGTTCAATAATCGCCTCGTCATTCTAAATCATACAACAGCGATCAGGTTGGACTTAGGCCCAATGACATGCCTACAATTTCTCAACCACTCCCGCAAACGCCATGTGTACGCCCACCACCTGTCAATCAACCTGAGATCACATCCCAAAAAGATGCAATTGCAGGAGAATCGCAAGTCACGCACACTAAGTGCATTCACAGTGCATGCGCAAACAGCTGATAATTGGCAGATCTGCGATTTTGCTAATTTACAACTGAACCTGAATAAGGCCCATTGCTCACAATACACTTTCACTTTCAAATCCTTAAGTGACACCCATTTTTTCTGCCTATGTATACACGCTAGTGTGTGTGTATATAATATACATATATATAATTTAGAGATGTGCGGCTGGCACTTTTTCGTGTTTTGGTTTTGGTTCTAATTCCACTTTCGTGTTTTGGTTTTGGCTTGATTTTGCCAAAACCACCCTTTCGTGTTTTGGTTTTGGATCTGGATGATTTTTGACAAAAAAAAACATAAAAACGGCTAAAATCACAGAATTTGGGGGTAATTTTGATCCTATGGTATTATTAACCTCAATAACATTCATTTCCACTAATTTCCAGTCTATTCTGAACACCTCACACCTCACAATATTGTTTTTAGGCCAAAATGTTGCACCGAGGTGGCTGTATGACTAAGCTAAACGACACAAGTGTGCGGCACAAACACCTGGCCCACCTAGGAGTGGCACTGCAGTGTCAGACAGGAGGGAACTTTTCAAAAAACTAGGCTCCAAACAGCACCTCATGCAAAGATGTAGAAGAGGTGCAATGAGGTAGCTGTATGACTAAGCCAAGCGACACAAACAATTGGCCCATCTATGAGTGGCACTGCAGTGGCAGACTGGAGGGCAGATAACAAAAAAGGCCCCAAACAGCACATGATGCAAAGAAGAAAAAAAGGTGCACCGCGGTTGCTGTATGACTAAGCTAAGAGACACAACCACCTGGCCCATCTAGTAGTGTCATGCAGTGGCTGAATGTCGAGAGTGGGCCACAATTGTTTGGTCCACTGACAGCATCTCCAGCACGCCCCTGTCATTTTTAAAAAAAATTGCAATTGGTGGACTTATACGGCAGTACCCCAGGACTAATACAGCAGTACCCCTGGACTCATACGGCAGTGTCACACAGGATGGCACTTTCAAAAACTAGGCCCCAAACAGCACCTCATGCAACGATGTGGAAGAGGTGCAATGAGGTAGCTGTATGACTAAGCCAAGCGACACAAACAATTCCAACTGTAATTATATGTACAAGTCACTGGAATTATACGTTCAAATCACTGGAATTAATTGGCAAAATCACTGGAATTATACGTCCAAATCACTGGAATTAATTAGCAAGATCACTGTAATTATACGTCCAAGTCACTGGAATTAATTGGCAAAATCACTGTAATTAATAATTATACGTCCAAATCACTGTAATTAATTGGCAAAATCACTGTAATTATATGTCCAAATCACTAGAATTGGCAAAATCTCGCTATCGCCTGCCTAGTGAAGTGGAATCTAGATGGGATTTGGTACCACCAGGGACACAATACCTCCTTCAATTGTCTAAATCCTACTGCACTAATGGCGGATACCGGACGCACGTCTAAAACCAACATAAGTGTCAAGGCCTCAGTTATGAGGGCTTCCATCGTCATGTGAAGCTGAACCACTAGTCATGAACATAGGCCAAGGCCTCAGCCGTTCCTTGCCACTCCGTGTCGTAAATGGCATATTGGCAAGTTTACGTTTCTCATCAGACCATTTAAATTTATTTTTTTGTGTCTTTTTACTGAACTTTGGGTTTTTGGCTTTTACATGCCCTCTACTATCACGATGGGCATTGGCCTTGGCAGACGACGTTGATGGCATTTCATCGTCTATGTCATGGCTAGAGGTAGCAGCTTCAGCACTAGGAGGAAGTGGTTCTTGATCTTTCCCTATTTTATCCTCAAAATTGTTGTTCTCCATTATTTTTCTGGAGTTATATAACACAATATGCGGCACAAGAGAGCGTACCTCTACACCTCACAGGGCAAACACTAAAAATTATTTGGATTAAATATTAATAACTCCTTTATTTTGAGTAAATAATATACTGCACAGGACAACACCACTGAATTTATATGGCAACACCACTGGAATGGATTTATACGGAATTATATGGATTTATATGGAATTATACGGCAGGATGACTGGAACTATATGGCAGTATCACAGGAATTATACGCCAGTATTCTGAGAATTATACGGCAAAATCACAGGAATTATACGTCCGTATCACGGGAATTATACGCCAGTATTACAAGTATTATATGGCAATATCACAGGAATTATACGCCAGTATCACGGGAATTATACAGCAATGTCACGGGAATTATACACCAGTATCACGGGAATTGTGCGACAGTAACACTGGATATATGGCAGCAGAGGACACCACTACTGTGACTGGTCACTGAACTGATGCTGCATAAGACACTTCCCCTGGTCTAATGCAGGACAACACAGCACCACTGAAAGGGATTTATACAGCTACACTGGATATATGGCAGCAGAGGATACCAAAACTGTGACTGGTCACTGGACTGATGCTGCACAAGACACTACCCCTGGTCTGATGCAAGACATAACAGCAAAAATGCAAGGGACTTCTACAGCAGCCAGCAGCACTAGGGACATATAGCAGCAGAGGACACCAACACTGTGACTGGCTGGACTGATGCAGCATAAGACGCTGACTACACTGGACTGGACTGAACAACACAAGACAGCACAAGACTCGCCATCCCACTTTCCCGCCCCCACACAGACACTGAGGATGGAGACACATCCTCTCGCTACACTCTCCGAGACTGAAGTGAAAATGGCTGTGACGCGCGGCTCCTTATATGGAATCCAAATCCCGCGAGAATCTGACAGCGAGATGATGACTTTTGCCTCGTTCGGGTTTCCGAGTCAAGCGGGAAAACCAGAGCCTGGCTCGGACCCGGACTCGAATGGTGAAGTTCGGTACGGTACGGTTCGGTTCTCTGAGAACCGAACCCGCTCATCTCTAAAATATATATATATATATATATATATACATATATATATATATATACACTGCTCAAAAAAATAAAGGGAACACTAAAATAACACATCCTAGATCTGAATGAATGAAATATTCTTATTAAATACTTTGTTCTTTACATAGTTGAATGTGCTGACAACAAAATCACAAAAAAATTATCAATGGAAATCAAACTTATTAACCCATGGAGGTCTGTATTTGAAGTCACACTCAAAATTAAAGTGGAAAAACACACTACAGGCTGATCCAACTTTGATGTAATGTCCTTAAAACAAGTCAAAATGAGGCTTAGTAGTGTGTGTGGCCTCCACGTGCCTCTATGACCTCCCTACAATGCCTGGGCATGCTCCTGATGAGGTGGCGGATGGTCTCCTGAGGGATGTCCTCCCAGACCTGGACTAAAGCATCCGCCAACTTCTGGACAGTCTGTGGTGCAACGTGGCGTTGGTGGATGGAGCGAGACATGATGTCCCAGATGTGCTCAATTGGATTCAGGTCTGGGGAATGGGTGGGCCAGTCCATAGCATCAATGCCTTCGTCTTGCAGGAACTGCTGACACACTCCAGCCACATGAGGTCTAGCATTGTCTTGCATTAGGAGGAACCCAGGGCCAACCGCACCAGCATATGGTCTTACAAGGGGTCTGAGGATCTCATCTCAGTACCTAATGGCAGTCAGGCTACCTCTGGCGAGCACATGGATGGCTGTGTGGCCCCCCAAAGAAATGCCACCCCACACCATTACTGACCCACTGCCAAACCGGTCATGCTGGAGGATGTTGCAGGCAGCAGAACGTTCTCCTTGGCATCTCCAGACTCTGTCACGTCTGTCACATGTGCTCAGTGAGAACCTGCTTTCATCTGTGAAGAGCACAGGGCGCTAGTGGTGAATTTGCCAATCTTGGTGTTCTCTGGCAAATGCCAAACGTCCTGCACAGTGTTGGGCTGTAAGCTCAACCCCCACCTGTGGACGTCGGGCCCTCATACCACCCTCATGGAGTCTGTTTCTGATCGTTTGAGTAGACACATGCACATTTATGGCTCGCTGGAGGTAATTTTGCAGGGCTCTGGCAGTGCTCCTTCTGTTCCTCCTTGCACAAAGGCGGAGGTAGCGGTCCTGCTGCTGGGTTGTTGCCCTCCTACGGCCTCCTCCACATCTCCTGATGTACTGGCCTGTCTCCTGGTAGCGCCTCCATGCTCTGGACACTACGCTGACAGACACAGCAAACCTTCTTGCCACAGCTCGCATTAATGTGCCATCCTGGATGAGCTGCACTACCTGAGCCACTTGTGAGGGCTGTAGACTCCGTCTCATGCTACCACTAGAGTGAAAGCACCGCCAGCTTTCAAAAGTGACCAAAACATCAGCCAGAAAGCATAGGACATGAGAAGTGATCTATGGTCACCACCTGCAGAACAACTCCTTTATTGGGGGTGTCTTGCTATTTGCCTATAATTTCCACCTGTTGTCTATTCCATTAGCACAACAGCATGTGAAATTGATTGTCAATCAGTGTTGCTTCCTAAGTGGACAGTTTGATTTCACAGAAGTGTGATTGACTTGGAGTTACATTGTGTTGTTTATGTGTTCCCTTTATTTTTTTGAGCAGTGTGTATATATATATATATATATATATATATACTGTATGTGCATATAGGGTCTGGTGGGGATATTTAACTGTATGTATAGACATACATATATTTGTATACTCCTTACTGTGTTCCATCCCCCATCTGTAAGTTCATTACTGACCCCCTTCCTCCACTCTGCATTGTTCCTGTGTTTTCCATATTATGCTGTTTACAAGTGCAAACCCCTCATTGGGCTGTAAGATCTGTACTGTCTGTGGTCCCACAGAAACCCCCATGGCTTACTTACCTTAAAGTGGTTTCCTTTTTCCCCCCGCAATAGGCATAGTTTTCTTTCAGGCGGCAGCAGCATTACAGCGACGCTGCGGGTGCACACATGTAGTCAGGTGCTGCTTCCTGCTGGAGAGCTGGGATCTAGGGGCCTGGAGGAGATGCATCAGGGCTATGAGGAGTGGTTGTGGGGGCGCCGCTCGTGAGCCATAGTTACATCCTTCTCCTATGTTTGTTCACATGACTTGGGGCCAGATGCATCATGGCTTGGAAAGTGATAAAATGGAGAGTGAAAAAGTGCCAGCCAATCAGGTTCTAACTGCCATGTCATAGGCAGTGTTTGAAAAATGGCAGTTAGGAGCTGGTTGGATGGCACTTTTTCACTCTACATTTTATAAATTTCCAAGTGATGATGCATCTGGCCCTTGATGTTACACGTGTCAGCACGGAGGAAGCACTGAGATGCTATGTGGTACAGTCTGATGGCAGCAGCTGCACCTGCTTAAACCCGCAGCAGCAGCCAGCGCAGTGTAAAAGGAGTAGGCCACATACAGAGACATCCTTCAGTTTTTTGCTAGATGAATTCAGTGGTGAACCCACTCAGTGACCGGCGCCCCTAGGCAGCCGCCTAAAGCTGCCTAATGGTAGAGCCGTCCCTGATCTCAATACGTACTGCCACTGTGTGGGTACGCACTATGGAATGCATGTGCTAGGGATCTTTGCACATGTGCAGTAGCAATAGATGGCCAATATATTGGAGGACATAGGTAATTGTGTCCCTGTATGTTGTCTGGATTTATAATTTTTATCACGTTATACATCCTGACTAAATTGTTTCCATGTTGTTTATTGTAATTAAAAAATAGTTACAGCATGAGCTAATATATTTTGCTGTTTGTCTGAGCCTGAAAATTAGCAACATTAACATTAAACTAGTATAATGACTAAATATTGCATTAATTGAGGAGTCCATATCATGGCAAAATTAAGGAAAGGAAAATTGTCCAAGTAAAAAAATATATATATATTTTTGTGGTTAATTTATTCCCGTCCATCCTTATTCGAAAAAAACAAGAATAGTTATTAGTATAATTTTCATCTGTTTATACAGTCCAAATAATTCACTGAGTTTGCATATGATATTTACTGCATGTGAATACAGTAGTGTGGTGTTTGGGAGTGACAGTGACACTGCTGGGTCTGGACAGAAAGCCTTGGAGTCCCAGGCCCGGACATAGAGGCTCCTACCCTGTGTAGATGGCTCTATCAGTGTGGGGTCCTGGGCCAGGCAACTGATGGCTGGAGACACAGAAGGATGGCTGGCTAATGAGACAGAAGGGGGTCTTCTGATGAGACAGAAGAGGGGCTGACTGGAGAGACAGAAGAAGGCTAGCTGGTGAGACAGAAGGGGACTAGCTGGAGAGACAGAAGGGGGGGGGGGGGGGTGGAAAGAGAAAGGGGCTGGCTGTTAACAGTTCAGTCCTGGACCCCACAATTTCTTATGGCAGCCCTGCCACAAAGTGTCTCTTGTGTATTAGTCCCATGTAGAAATGAACATGTAGCCAGCATTAGCAATCATATTTTATGCACTCATCAGCTGCTGGACTCTGTATTTTGGCAGCTTCAGCTGTAAATAGTTCATAGTAAACAATGTAACCTTATTTTGCAATTCAAACCTTTAATCTTCTGATATTCCATTTCCAGGTACACTGGCTCCAATTTGTAACGCAGAAGTACAGTACTGTCAGGTGAAATCATCCAGACATCCACTTAAGGATTCTTCTATAGGTTAAATCAGAGGTTCCAAAACTGTGTGCCGTGGCTCCCTGGGGTGCCTCGGGACACTTGCAGGGGTGCCTTGGGTTGGTGGTCCAGGACCAATTCAAATTATTAATGGTCAATATAATAGGCAAAACCAGTGCTGGTGGCTGCCAGTCATAAAATATGTGGCCAAAAAGAAGCAAATCTTGTCCCTCACCACACAACTGCCCCTAAGGATGACATATAAACTAGAGATGAGCGCCTGAAATTTTTCGGGTTTTGTGTTTTGGTTTTGGGTTCGGTTCCGCGGCCGTGTTTTGGGTTCGAACGCGTTTTGGCAAAACCTCACCGAATTTTTTTTGTCGGATTCGGGTGTGTTTTGGATTCGGGTGTTTTTTTCAAAAAACACTAAAAAACAGCTTAAATCATTGAATTTGGGGGTCATTTTGATCCCAAAGTATTATTAACCTCAAAAACCATAATTTACACTCATTTTCAGTCTATTCTGAATACCTCACACCTCACAATATTATTTTTAGTCCTAAAATTTGCACCGAGGTCGCTGTGTGAGTAAGATAAGCGACCCTAGTGGCCGACACAAACACCGGGCCCATCTAGGAGTGGCACTGCAGTGTCACGCAGGATGTCCCTTCCAAAAAACCCTCCCCAAACAGCACATGACGCAAAGAAAAAAAGAGGCGCAATGAGGTAGCTGTGTGAGTAAGATTAGCGACCCTAGTGGCCGACACAAACACCGGGCCCATCTAGGAGTGGCACTGCAGTGTCACGCAGGATGGCCCTTCCAAAAAACCCTCCCCAAACAGCACATGACGCAAAGAAAAAAAGAGGCGCAATGAGGTAGCTGTGTGAGTAAGATTAGCGACCCTAGTGGCCGACACAAACACCGGGCCCATCTAGGAGTGGCACTGCAGTGTCACGCAGGATGTCCCTTCCAAAAAACCCTCCCCAAACAGCACATGACGCAAAGAAAAAAAGAGGCGCAATGAGGTAGCTGTGTGAGTAAGATTAGCGACCCTAGTGGCCGACACAAACACCGGGCCCATCTAGGAGTGGCACTGCAGTGTCACGCAGGATGTCCCTTCCAAAAAACCCTCCCCAAACAGCACATGACGCAAAGAAAAAAAGAGGCGCAATGAGGTAGCTGACTGTGTGAGTAAGATTAGCGACCCTAGTGGCCGACACAAACACCGGGCCCATTTAGGAGTGGCACTGCAGTGTCACGCAGGATGTCCCTTCCAAAAAACCCTCCCCAATCAGCACATGATGCAAAGAAAAAGAAAAGAAAAAAGAGGTGCAAGATGGAATTGTCCTTGGGCCCTCCCACCCACCCTTATGTTGTATAAACAAAACAGGACATGCACACTTTAACCAACCCATCATTTCAGTGACAGGGTCTGCCACACGACTGTGACTGATATGACGGGTTGGTTTGGACCCCCCCCAAAAAAGAAGCAATTAATCTCTCCTTGCACAAACTGGCTCTACAGAGGCAAGATGTCCACCTCATCATCACCCTCCGATATATCACCGTGTACATCCCCCTCCTCACAGATTATCAATTCGTCCCCACTAGAATCCACCATCTCAGCTCCCTGTGTACTTTGTGGAGGCAATTGCTGCTGGTCAATGTCTCCGCGGAGGAATTGATTATAATTCATTTTAATGAACATCATCTTCTCCACATTTTCTGGATGTAACCTCGTACGCCGATTGCTGACAAGGTGAGCGGCGGCACTAAACACTCTTTCGGAGTACACACTTGTGGGAGGGCAACTTAGGTAGAATAAAGCCAGTTTGTGCAAGGGCCTCCAAATTGCCTCTTTTTCCTGCCAGTATAAGTACGGACTGTGTGACGTGCCTACTTGGATGCGGTCACTCATATAATCCTCCACCATTCTATCAATGTTGAGAGAATCATATGCAGTGACAGTAGACGACATGTCCGTAATCGTTGTCAGGTCCTTCAGTCCGGACCAGATGTCAGCATCAGCAGTCGCTCCAGACTGCCCTGCATCACCGCCAGCGGGTGGGCTCGGAATTCTGAGCCTTTTCCTCGCACCCCCAGTTGCGGGAGAATGTGAAGGAGGAGATGTTGACAGGTCGCGTTCCGCTTGACTTGACAATTTTGTCACCAGCAGGTCTTTCAACCCCAGCAGACTTGTGTCTGCCGGAAAGAGAGATCCAAGGTAGGCTTTAAATCTAGGATCGAGCACGGTGGCCAAAATGTAGTGCTCTGATTTCAACAGATTGACCACCCGTGAATCCTTGTTAAGCGAATTAAGGGCTCCATCCACAAGTCCCACATGCCTAGCGGAATCGCTCCGTGTTAGCTCCTCCTTCAATGTCTCCAGCTTCTTCTGCAAAAGCCTGATGAGGGGAATGACCTGACTCAGGCTGGCAGTGTCTGAACTGACTTCACGTGTGGCAAGTTCAAAGGGCATCAGAACCTTGCACAACGTTGAAATCATTCTCCACTGCGCTTGAGACAGGTGCATTCCACCTACTATATCGTGCTCAATTGTATAGGCTTGAATGGCCTTTTGCTGCTCCTCCAACCTCTGAAGCATATAGAGGGTTGAATTCCACCTCGTTACCACTTCTTGCTTCAGATGATGGCAGGGCAGGTTCAGTAGTTTTTGGTGGTGCTCCAGTCTTCTGTACGTGGTGCCTGTACGCCGAAAGTGTCCCGCAATTCTTCTGGCCACCGACAGCATCTCTTGCACGCCCCTGTCGTTTTTTAAAAAATTCTGCACCACCAAATTCAAGGTATGTGCAAAACATGGGACGTGCTGGAATTTGCCCATATTTAATGCACACACAATATTGCTGGCGTTGTCCGATGCCACAAATCCACAGGAGAGTCCAATTGGGGTAAGCCATTCCGCGATGATCTTCCTCAGTTGCCGTAAGAGGTTTTCAGCTGTGTGCGTATTCTGGAAAGCGGTGATACAAAGCGTAGCCTGCCTAGGAAAGAGTTGGCGTTTGCGAGATGCTGCTACTGGTGCCGCCGCTGCTGTTCTTGCGGCGGGAGTCCATACATCTACCCAGTGGGCTGTCACAGTCATATAGTCCTGACCCTGCCCTGCTCCACTTGTCCACATGTCCGTGGTTAAGTGGACATTGGGTACAACTGCATTTTTTAGGACACTGGTGAGTCTTTTTCTGACGTCCGTGTACATTCTCGGTATCGCCTGCCTAGAGAAGTGGAACCTAGATGGTATTTGGTAACGGGGGCACACTGCCTCAATAAATTGTCTAGTTCCCTGTGAACTAACGGCGGATACCGGACGCACGTCTAACACCAACATAGTTGTCAAGGCCTCAGTTATCCGCTTTGCAGCAGGATGACTGCTGTGATATTTCATCTTCCTCGCAAAGGACTGTTGAACAGTCAATTGCTTACTGGAAGTAGTACAAGTGGGCTTACGACTTCCCCTCTGGGATGACCATCGACTCCCAGCAGCAACAACAGCAGCGCCAGCAGCAGTAGGCGTTACACGCAAGGATGCATCGGAGGAATCCCAGGCAGGAGAGGACTCGTCAGAATTGCCAGTGACATGGCCTGCAGGACTATTGGCATTCCTGGGGAAGGAGGAAATTGACACTGAGGGAGTTGGTGGGGTGGTTTGCGTGAGCTTGGTTACAAGAGGAAGGGATTTACTGGTCAGTGGACTGCTTCCGCTGTCACCCAAAGTTTTTGAACTTGTCACTGACTTATTATGAATGCGCTGCAGGTGACGTATAAGGGAGGATGTTCCGAGGTGGTTAACGTCCTTACCCCTACTTATTACAGCTTGACAAAGGGAACACACGGCTTGACACCTGTTGTCCGCATTTCTGGTGAAATACCTCCACACCGAAGAGCTGATTTTTTTGGTATTTTCACCTGGCATGTCAACGGCCATATTCCTCCCACGGACAACAGGTGTCTCCCCGGGTGCCTGACTTAAACAAACCACCTCACCATCAGAATCCTCCTGGTCAATTTCCTCCCCAGCGCCAGCAACACCCATATCCTCCTCATCCTGGTGTACTTCAACACTGACATCTTCAATCTGACTATCAGGAACTGGACTGCGGGTGCTCCTTCCAGCACTTGCAGGGGGCGTGCAAATGGTGGAAGGCGCATGCTCTTCACGTCCAGTGTTGGGAAGGTCAGGCATCGCAACCGACACAATTGGACTCTCCTTGTGGATTTGGGATTTCGAAGAATGCACAGTTCTTTGCTGTGCTGCTTTTGCCAGCTTGAGTCTTTTCATTTTTCTAGCGAGAGGCTGAGTGCTTCCATCCTCATGTGAAGCTGAACCACTAGCCATGAACATAGGCCAGGGCCTCAGCCGTTCCTTGCCACTCCGTGTCGTAAATGGCATATTGGCAAGTTTACGCTTCTCCTCCGACAATTTTATTTTAGGTTTTGGAGTCCTTTTTTTTCTGATATTTGGTGTTTTGGATTTGACATGCTCTGTACTATGACATTGGGCATCGGCCTTGGCAGACGACGTTGCTGGCATTTCATCGTCTCGGCCATGACTAGTGGCAGCAGCTTCAGCACGAGGTGGAAGTGGATCTTGATCTTTCCCTAATTTTGGAACCTCAACATTTTTGTTCTCCATATTTTAATAGGCACAACTAAAAGGCACCTCAGGTAAACAATGGAGATGGATACTAGTATACAATTATGGACTGCCTGCCGAGTGCAGACACAGAGGTAGCCACAGCCGTGAACTACCGTACTGTACTGTGTCTGCTGCTAATATAGACTGGTTGATAAAGAGATGTCTATGTAACTATGTATGTATAAAGAAGAAAGAAAAAAAAACCACGGTTAGGTGGTATACAATTATGGACGGACTGCCTGCCGAGTGCAGACACAGAGGTAGCCACAGCCGTGAACTACCGTACTGTACTGTGTCTGCTGCTAATAATATAGACTGGTTGATAAAGAGATGTCGTAGTAGTATGTATGTATAAAGAAGAAAGAAAAAAAAACCACGGTTAGGTGGTATACAATTATGGACGGACTGCCTGCCGAGTGCAGACACAGAGGTAGCCACAGCCGTGAACTACCGTACTGTACTGTGTCTGCTGCTAATATAGACTGGTTGATAAAGAGATGTCTATGTAACTATGTATGTATAAAGAAGAAAGAAAAAAAAACCACGGTTAGGTGGTATACAATTATGGACGGACTGCCTGCCGAGTGCAGACACAGAGGTAGCCACAGCCGTGAACTACCGTACTGTACTGTGTCTGCTGCTAATATAGACTGGTTGATAAAGAGATGTCTATGTAACTATGTATGTATAAAGAAGAAAGAAAAAAAAAACACGGTTAGGTGGTATACAATTATGGACGGACTGCCTGCCGAGTGCAGACACAGAGGTAGCCACAGGCGTGAACTACCGTACTGTACTGTGTCTGCTGCTAATATAGACTGGTTGATAAAGAGATGTCTATGTAACTATGTATGTATAAAGAAGAAAGAAAAAAAAACCACGGTTAGGTGGTATACAATTATGGACGGACTGCCTGCCGAGTGCAGACACAGAGGTAGCCACAGCCGTGAACTACCGTACTGTACTGTGTCTGCTGCTAATATAGACTGGTTGATAAAGAGATGTCGTAGTAGTATGTATGTATAAAGAAGAAAAAAAAACCACGGTTAGGTGGTATACAATTATGGACGGACTGCCTGCCGAGTGCAGACACAGAGGTAGCCACAGCCGTGAACTACCGTACTGTGTCTGCTGCGACTGGATGATAAATGATATAAAAAATATATATATATCACTACTGCAGCCGGACAGGTATATATTATATAGTATATAATGACGGACCTGCTGGACACTGTCTGTCAGCAGAATGAGTTTTATTTTTATAGAATAAAAAAAACAACAACACACAAGTGAAGTCACACGACGAGTGTTTAACTTTTTCAGGCAATCACAATATAAGTATACTACTAACTATACTGGTGGTCAGTGTGGTCAGGTCACTGGTCAGTCACACTGGCAGTGGCACTCCTGCAGCAAAAGTGTGCACTGTTTAATTTTAATATAATATTATGTACTCCTGGCTCCTGCTATAACCTATAACTGGCACTGCAGTGCTCCCCAGTCTCCCCCACAATTATAAGCTGTGTGAGCTGAGCAGTCAGACAGATATATAATATATATAGATGATGCAGCACACTGGGCTGAGCCTGAGCAGTGCACACAGATATGGTATGTGACTGAGTCACTGTGTGTATCGCTTTTTTCAGGCAGAGAACGGATATATTAAATAAACTGCACTGTCTGGTGGTCACTCACTATATAATATTATGTACTCCTGGCTCCTGCTATAACCTATAACTGGCACTGCAGTGCTCCCCAGTCTCCCCCACAATTGTAAGCTGTGTGAGCTGAGCAGTCAGACAGATATATAATATATATAGATGATGCAGCACACTGGGCTGAGCCTGAGCAGTGCACACAGATATGGTATGTGACTGAGTCACTGTGTGTATCGCTTTTTTCAGGCAGAGAACGGATATATTAAATAAACTGCACTGTCTGGTGGTCACTCACTAGTAAACTCTCTGCACTCTCTACACTTCTACAGTACTCCTCCTAGTCCTAAGCTCCAGTAAATCTCTCTCTCTTATAATCTAAATGGAGAGGACGCCAGCCACGTCCTCTCCCTATCAATCTCAATGCACGTGTGAAAATGGCGGCGACGCGCGGCTCCTTATATAGAATCCGAGTCTCGCGATAGAATCCGAGCCTCGCGAGAATCCGACAGCGTCATGATGACGTTCGGGCGCGCTCGGGTTAACCGAGCAAGGCGGGAAGATCCGAGTCGCTCGGATCCGTGTAAAAAAAGCTGAAGTTCGGGCGGGTTCGGATTCCGAGGAACCGAACCCGCTCATCTCTAATATAAACGCAATCTACTTAATGTAATATTTGTTTCTAAATTTCTCAATAAGAAGTTTTTGTCCTAGGGGTGCCGTGAAAAAAATTCTGATATTCTAGGGCGCCGTGATTCAAAAAAGTTTGGAAACCACTGGGTTAAATCATATCTCCCAACATGACCCTCTCCAGGAGGGACACAATGCTCTGCTTCTGGACTTTTCTCTTAATTTATGATAGCCAGCACTTGTTTTGAACTGGTTAGTGGATAAGAAAGGTGTTTCAGCACACGTGATGGCAGTCATATATTAAGAGGGAAGTCCAGGAGCAGAGCGTCTATCCTGGAGAGGGTCTTGTTGAGAGTTATGATTAAATGTCTACTACTTGAATAGATAGTTTAAGAAATGCACAAAAAAAACTTTTCAAATTAAATTGCAGCACAACTCAACAAGATTAATATCTCCAGATGACTGGAGTGCTCTGAACTGACAGGTCAATGTCATCTTGAAGCACTTGATATTTAGCTATCTTTAGACATTAAGTTAACAAAACAAAAAAAGTTCCAAAAAAAAAGAGATTCATCCAGTTAATGATGTGGAAAGGATATAGGTCCTTGGTGAAATTTGTCTGTACCCTAATGCATTACACATATAGTAACAAAAGTTAAATCCTAGCCAAAAAAAAAGGGATTCCATAACATTTGTTAAAAAACCACTTGTCTGTTGTGAGAATCAATGGAAACATTTCTGTCATTTTTAAACATCCATATTGAAAAATGTAATTTACTACATTATACTGGATGTACTTGATTCCTTTTGTAGATTACACTTTTCATGTGACATTTTCAGTCTTGAATTTCTTCATCAGCCAATTTTTCAAACAGACATTTTTCGGCACCTGTGTTTTTTGTCTGCCTCCAGCAAATCCCCACACATGAACCATTGGAAATACACGCTGACCTTAACGATGAAGGATCGGACATACTTCACTCAGAGCACTCAGCAAGCAATCAGCCTGCATCCCAGTGACATTCATCACAGCTGCCGGCAACAGCCTTTAATTCATCTGGTATTTAACCAGGGTGAAATGCCCTGTGGCTATATCATGTTTGTTGGTGTCAGCTGAACCCAGCTCATCTCCTGTTCTAAAGTTCAGGATTTCACACCAAACCGCAGCATGTTCTGTTACTGAACATATCTGCCTTTTCTTTGTCTTATGTAATGTTTCTCGACTTGCTGATCCTACAAATTGGTGTCATGTTTTCTAGCAGGGTCCAAAATCAAAACAACAAAAGGATTTAAGAAACTGTGAGGAAGGAAATTGTAGCAAGGCAAAAATACAAGGCACAAAGTCTATATCAGCGAATAACCTCATTTGTCACTACAACAACTGAAAATTTTGATGGTGTCACATAAAAAATTATAAATTTAGCACATATATTCGATAACAACATATAGTAAATATATATATATATATATATATATATAAACAACAGACAGGTCCGGCTCTCCCATTAGGCAGTACAATAGCGCTGGGTGCCTCCACAGTAATGAGATACAAACAGCAGGAGGTGCGGCACTCCAAGCGACGAGGACAAAGTTACACTTGAATCCAAGTTGAAGACAACGTTTCAATGCGTTTTACTTATGCATTTTCATTAGGTCAAACAAGAAAGAACAAACGTGCTTACCTAAATAGTGTGTGCAAACGCCACCACCGCGCTTCCGGATCACAGGCACCCGCCAGGTCCGTCGGCGCTCTCACATGACGTCATCACCCATGGCTGGTTACTATAGCAACAACAGTAAACAGAGTGGTACTGACGTGCTCTGAGAAAATCTCTAACCAATGCAGGCATAGAAAACAGCATAATGTAACCACACATATAGAGATTTGCCAAAATAAGACAATACATCAATGAATTAATACAAGTTATCATATAACGTAGATAAACTACACAGTATTGAAACACTAATGAGCAGAGTGGTATTGGAGTATTCTAAAGAAGTTTCTAACTAGTATACGCATGATAAGTACAGTAAAGGCATGATAAGAGCACACATAGTGGATCTCACTGAGACATAAACTCTACTATTACAGGTGAAAGCCACAACTACAGAGGCTAATGCAATTCTCCCATGGGTAGGTCAATTTAGTCCCGCCAGTAGTGGCATTAACCACATATCCAAGCTCCTATGCTTTCTGGCTGATGTTTTGGTCACTTTTGAAAGCTGGCGGTGCTTTCACTTTAGTGGTAGCATGAGACGGAGTCTACAACCCACACAAGTGGCTCAGGTAGTGCAGCTCATCCAGGATGGCACATCAATGCGAGCTGTGGCAAGAAGGTTTGCTGTGTCTGTCAGCGTAGTGTCCAGAGCATGGAGGCGCTACCAGGAGACAGGCCAGTACATCAGGAGATGTGGAGGAGGCCGTAGGAGGGCAACAACCCAGCAGCAGGACCGCTACCTCCGCCTTTGTGCAAGGAGGAACAGAAGGAGCACTGCCAGAGCCCTGCAAAATGACCTCCAGCAAGCCACAAATGTGCATGTGTCTACTCAAACGATCAGAAACAGACTCCATGAGGTTGGTATGAGGACAGCACAACACCGTGCAGGACGTTTGGCATTTGCCAGAGGACACCAAGATTGGGAAATTCGCCACTGGCGCCCTGTGCTCTTCACAGATGAAAGCAGGTTCTCACTGAGCACATGTGACAGATGTGACAGAGTCTGGAGATGCCAAGGAGAACGTACTGCTGCCTGCAACATCCTCCAGCATGACCGGTTTGGCAGTGGGTCAGTAATGGTGTGGAGTGGCATTTCTTTGGGGGGCCACACAGCCCTCCATGTGCTTGCCAGAGGTAGCCTGACTGCCATTAGGTACTGAGATGAGATCCTCAGACCCCTTGTGAGACCATATGCTGGTG
Organism: Pseudophryne corroboree; assembly: GCF_028390025.1. Taxonomy (NCBI): domain Eukaryota; kingdom Metazoa; phylum Chordata; class Amphibia; order Anura; family Myobatrachidae; genus Pseudophryne; species Pseudophryne corroboree. Next base: position 254,029,883 of record NC_086448.1, on the reverse strand, counting down.
CGGTTGGCCCTGGGTTCCTCCTAATGCAAGACAATGCTAGACCTCATGTGGCTGGAGTGTGTCAGCAGTTCCTGCAAGACGAAGGCATTGATGCTATGGACTTGCCCGCCCGTTCCCCAGACCTGAATCCAATTGAGCACATCTGGGACATCATGTCTCGCTCCATCCACCAACGCCACGTTGCACCACAGACTGTCCAGAAGTTGGCGGATGCTTTAGTCCAGGTCTGGGAGGACATCCCTCAGGAGACCATCCGCAACCTCATCAGGAGCATGCCCAGGCGTTGTAGGGAGGTCATACAGGCACGTGGAGGCCACACACACTACTGAGCCTCATTTTGACTTGTTTTAAGGACATTACATCAAAGTTGGATCAGCCTGTAGTGTGTTTTTCCACTTTAATTTTGAGTGTGACTCCAAATCCAGACCTCCATGGGTTAATAAATGTGATTTCCATTGATAATTTTTTTGTGATTTTGTTGTCAGCACATTCAACTATGTAAAGAACAAAGTATTTAATAAGAATATGTCATACCGCCCAACATGACCCTCTCCAGGAGGGACTCAATGCTCTGCTTCTGGACTTTTCCCTTTCTCTATGGTTGCCGGCACCTGTGTTGAACAGGTTAATGGATAATAAAGGTGTTTCAGCACAGGTGATGGCAATCACAAATTAAGAGGGAAGTGCAGGAGCAGAGTATTCTGTCCCTCCTGGAGAGGGTCATGTTGGGAGGAGTGTATATATATATATATATATATATATCTCAAAATTTCATAAAAGGTCATGGGAAAAAAGTCTTTAAGATCCACAATTTCCATCCGTATCCCAATGTCTATCATACTGTATGTATCGTGCAGCTCCTCCAGACGGTCCAAACCCTGAAAGGGTGCACAATTTAGGCAACAATATAACAACACTTTACTAAATAATAATGCTCACATACATCTAAAAGCAGGATATCAAGTGTAGTCACTTCGCCCAGGTGTAGCCGCGCCAGCATTTCTAGACCACCTGGCTTCTCTTTCACCCACCACAGCAGCAATTCTCTTATATTGTCACAAATCCTGGCACCGTCTCCAGGCACTGGGACTGGCACCTGATGTCACCATGTCACCGTCAACAAGTCATTCACAATGCATTTCATCACAGAACGTACTTCGTCAGGGTGTAATTATTACTTGTATGGTCCTGATGACAGGAGGAATGCTCCGAAACATTGATGTCTTAATACAGGTAATTTTTTGCATTATTGAAGTCCTTAGTGCCGTTTCTATGAAGTTGTGTTATGTTATATGACAGGCATCGGGAGGAGTTGACAGTATGAGTTAAGTTGAGTGCCTATATGGGAGGCATTCAAGTTGCCAGCTGCCAGGATTCCGACACCCGGTGAAATACTGGCGTTTGCAATCCTGACTGCTGCCTGGAATCCCCACTCGTGTGGTGGTCCGCACTACCATTGGAGGGAGAATATAACCCTGTGGCAACCGACGGATGCCACCGGGCCCGAAGCATGGCAACTGCAGTGAGCCTGCAAGGGGACATGCTGCGCTCATCACCCGCATTCCGGCTACCTGGGTCCCGGCAGCCGGGATATCATACTGAATTTATATATATATATATATATATATATATATATACACACACACACACACACACACACACACACACACACACAGTATTGCACAAAAGTTTTGGGGAGTTGTGGAAAAAATGCTGCAAAATAAGCATGTTTTCAAATATAGAAGTGTTGGTAGTTTATTTTTCATCAGTTACGTAAATGCAAAGTCAGTGAACAGAAGAGAAATCTAAATCAAATCAATATTTGGTGTGACCATCCTTTGCCTTCAAAAGAGCATCAATTCTCCTAGGTGTACTTGCACACAGTTTTTGAAGAAACTCTGCAGGGACGTTGTTCCAAACATATTGGAGAACTAACTATAGATCTTCTGTGGATGTAGACTTGGTCAAATCCTTCTATCTCTTCATGTAATCCCAGACAGACTTGATGATGTTGAGTTCCGGGCTCTGTGGGGGCCATATCATGACTTCCAGGACTCTTTGTTCTTACAGAATAGCTATTTTATATAAGTCATTATGAGAAATAAAAACAGTACACCTATGTACCATATAGGGCTAAAGGATTTGTAGTTATTGTCTGGACTAGAGTTTTCCTTTCATCTATAGAAAGTATAGAAATGTGAATGACATGGATTTAACTTGTTGGTTTAAAAACATTAAAGGGCTATTAAATTAGAAGTGAGGTGCGCACATATTTGCCTTTTATAGTGGGCTGAGCATCTCTAGTTTTCTTTCCAGCACACATTGATGGAGCGCGAGGAAAAACCAGCAATGTCACTGGATGCAATGCGCTGTTTCCGAACAGCACATTAAGAACAAGCCGCTAATTGAATTGCCCGCAAAATTTGCCAACAAATACTTTATTTGTAACATGCCCGTATGTTAGACCAATCATTTTCTAAATGCCTTGGTCTCACTTGTTATATTATAAGTGAATGCAAAGTAATAAAAGTAAATGCAAGGCCACAACTGGGGGTGGGGCATGTGTCCTGGGCGCAGAATTTGAGGGGTCGCAGAGACCTTGTCTGGCTCCTTCCACCTGCTGCCTCCTTCTTCCCCCTGTCCACCACTGCTGCAGTATATGCCTCACTAATAACATGCCCAAAATCATGGCACCCTCTCTCCCCCCGTGATCACCCCCACCCCGTGCTGCGTGTGCTCCAGTTGGTGCAACCAACTTACCCTGAATCTCTGTGAGCCTGACAGCGATGTGTGCGGTAGCTCTGGGAGCCGGGTGGCCTGGACACACTTCGGCTGTGTGAGCACCTGGGCGTGTGCACAGTGGGGATCCGGCATGACCTGTACCTGGCGGTGGAGGAGGAGGCCAGGCTTTGGGCCCTTGGGGCGGACTTCCAGTGCAAGGAACATGGGGTGGCTCATCACCTTCAATGGCTTGGCCAGCTGCTGTGCTACCCGGTGCTGGACAGGAAAATGTAGCCATCAGTGAGTACAGGATCCTACATTGTGTCCAACCTCACTATAAACTGTATACACCTACCTCCTGTCTAGCCTCACTATATACTGCATACACATACCTGCTGTCTACCATCACTATGTACTGTTTACCAGGGCCGTAACTACATGTGTGCCAGGTGGGCCTGGCACACAGCGCAGTTGCCCTGAGGGCGCATGGCCAGCGGCATGTAATGAGTCAAATTGACTCATTATATGCCGCCTCTGCTGTGTGCGCCGTGCACCGCTGCCGCGCTGTGGAGGAGAGAGCAGTGCCGGGCAGCGGAGAAGGAGGAGGAGGGAGGGGGACTGGAGCCTCAGCAGCGCTATTTCATTGGTAGTAAGTGCCGCTGCAGCTGTCCCCTCTCCTTCCGTATTGGCTGCCCGGCGCTGCTGTGGATGCTGGGATGCGGTTCCTCCATCCCAGCATCCACAGCAGCGCCGGGCAGCCAATACGGAAGGAGAGGGGACAGCTGCAGCGGCACTTACTACCAATGAAATAGCACTGCTGCGGCTCCAGTCCCCCTCCCTCCTTCTCCTTGTCCGATGCCTGCACCAAGGGAGCTGCCAGCACGAGGAGCCTGTCAGCGGGGAGATGGTAAGTATATCTCTCTCTCTCTCTCTGTGTCTCTCTCTCTCTCTCTCTCTTTCTCGGGGACACCGTCTGCCATAATGTATAAAAAGGGGGTCTGACTGCCGCAATGTGTAAAAAGGGGTACACCATCTGCTGTAATATGTAAAAAGGGGGCCTGGCTGCCGCAATGTGTAAAAAGGGGGACTGGCTGCCGTAATGTGTAAAAAGGGGGACTGCCTACCGCAATGTGTAAAAAGGGGGACACCGCCTGCCGTAATATGTAAAAAGGGGGCCTGGCTGCCGCAATATGTAAAAAGGGGGACTGGCTGCCGCAATGTGTAAAAAGGGGGATGCTGGCTGCTGCAATGTGTATAAAGGGGGACACCGTCTGCCGTAATGTGTAAAAATGGGGACGCTGTCTGCTGTAATGTGTAAAAAGGGGATGCTGTCTGCCATAATGTGTAAAAAGGGGAACGCTGTCTGCCATACTGTGTAAAAATGGGGACGCTGTCTGCCGTAATGTGTAAAAAGGGGACGCTGTCTGCCGTAATGTGTAAAAATGGGGACGCTGTCTGCCGTAAGGTGTAAAAAGGGTGCGCTGTCTGCTATAATGTGTAAAAAAGGGGGACGTTGTCTGCCGCAATGTGTAAAAAAGGGGACATTGTCTGCTGTAATGTGTAAAAAAGGGGGACGCTGTCTGCCGTAATGTGTAAAAAAGGGACGCTGTCTGCCATAATGTGTAAAAAAGGGGGACGCTGTCTGCCGTAATGTGTAAGAAAGGGGACGTTGTCTGCTGTAATGTGTAAAAAAGGGGGAAGCTGTCTGCCGTAATGTGTAAAAAAGGGGACGCTGTCTGCCGTAATGTGTAAAAAAGGGGACGCTGTCTGCCGTAATGTGTAAAAAAGGGGACACTGTCTGCCGTAATGTGTAAAAAGGGACGCTGTCTGCCGTAATGTGTAAAAAGGGACGCTGTCTGCCGTAATGTGTAAAAAGGGGGACGCTGTCTGCTGTACTATGTAAAAATGGGGACGCTGTCTGCTGTAATGTGTAAAAAGGGGACGCTGTCTGCCATAATGTGTAAAAAGGGGGATGCTGTCTGCCACTAAAGGTGTAAACGGGGGACGCTGTCTGCTGTAATGTGTAAAATAGGGGACGCTGTCTGCTGTAATGTGTAAAAAAGGGGGACGCTGTCTGCCGTAATGTGTAAAAAAGGGGGACGCTGTCTGCCGTAATGTCTAAAAAAGGGGACGCTGTCTGCCGTAATGTGTAAAAAAGGGGACGCTGTCTGCCGTAATGTGTAAAAAGGGACGCTGTCTGCCGTAATGTGTAAAAAGGGACGCTGTCTGCCGTAATGTGTAAAAAGGGGGACGCTGTCTGCTGTACTATGTAAAAATGGGGACGCTGTCTGCCGTAATGTGTAAAAAGGGGACGCTGTCTGCCATAATGTGTAAAAAGGGGGACGCTGTCTGCCACTAAAGGTGTAAACAGGGGACGCTGTCTGCTGTAATGTGTAAAAATGGGGACGCTGTCTGCTGTAATGTGTAAAAAAGGGGGACGCTGTCTGCCGTAATGTGTAAAAAAGGGGGACGCTGTCTGCCGTAATGTGTAAAAAAGGGGATGCTGTCTGCCGTAATGTGTAAAAAAGGGGACGCTGTCTGCCGTAATGTGTAAAAAGGGGACGCTGTCTGCCATAATGTGTAAAAAGGGGGACTGTCTGCTGTAATGTGTAAAAAGGGGGACGCTGTCTGCCGTAATGTGTAAAAAATAAGAATTTACTTACCGATAATTCTATTTCTCGTAGTCCGTAGTGGATGCTGGGGACTCCGTCAGGACCATGGAGTTTAGCGGCTCCGCAGGAGACAGGGCACAATAATAAAAGCTTTAGGATCAGGTGGTGTGCACTGGCTCCTCCCCCTATGACCCTCCTCCAAGCCTCAGTTAGGATACTGTGCCCGGACGAGCGCGCATAATAAGGAAGGATATTGAATCCCGGGTAAGACTCATACCAGCCACACCAATCACACCGTACAACCTGTGATCTGAACCCAGTTAACAGTATGATAACAACGAAGGAGCCTCTGAAAAGATGGCTCACAACAAGAATAACCCGATTTTTGTAACAATAACTATGTACAAGTATTGCAGACAATCCGCACTTGGGATGGGCGCCCAGCATCCACTACGGACTACGAGAAATAGAATTATCGGTAAGTAAATTCTTATTTTCTCTAACGTCCTAAGTGGATGCTGGGGACTCCGTCAGGACCATGGGGATTATACCAAAGCTCCCAAACGGGCGGGAGAGTGCGGATGACTCTGCAGCACCGAATGAAAGAACTCCAGGTCCTCCTCAGTCAGGGTGTGCCCCTGACCAAGTAGCAGCTCGGCAAAGTTGTAAAGCCGAGACCCCTCGGGCAGCCGCCCAAGATGAGCCCACTTCCTTGTGGAATGGGCTTTTACTGATTTTGGCTGTGGCAAGCCTGCCACAGAATGTGCAAGCTGAATTGTACTACAAATCCAGCGAGCAATCGTCTGCTTAGAAGCAGGAACACCCATCTTGTTGGGTGCATACAGGCTAAACAGCGAGTCAGATTTTCTGACTCCAGTCGTCCTGGAAACATATATTTTCAGGGCCCTGACAACGTCAAGTAACTTGGAGTCCTCCAAGTCCCTAGTAGCCGCAGGTACCACAATAGGTTGGTTCATGTGAAAAACAGAAAACACCTTAAGGAGAAATTGAGGACGAGTCCTCAATTCTGCCCTGTCAGAATGAAAAATTAAGTAAGGGCTTTTATACGATAAAGCCGCCCATTCTGACACACGCCTGGCTGATGCCAGGGCTAATAGAATCTTCACCTTCCATGTGAAATATTTTAATTCCACAGTGGTGAGTGGATCAAACCAATGTGACTTTAGGAAACTCAAAACAACATTGAGATCCCAAGGTGCCACTGGGGGCACAAAAGGAGGCTGTATATGCAGTACCCCTTTTACAAACGTCTGAACTTCAGGCACTGAAGCCAGTTCTTTCTGGAAGAAATTTGACAGGGTCGAAATTTGAACCTTAATGGACCCTAATTTTAGGCCCATAGACAGTCCTGTTTTCAGGAAATGTAGGAAACGACCCAGTTGGAATTCCTCTGTAGGGACCTTCTTGGCCTCACACCACGCAACATATTTTCGCCAAATGCGGTGAAAATGTTTTGCGGTTACATCCTTCCTGGCTTCGACCAGGGTAGGGATGACTTCATCTGGAATGCCCTTTCAGGATCCGGCGTTCAACTGCCATGCCGTCAAACGCAGCCGCGGTAAGTCTTGGAACAGACAAGGCCCCTGCTGGAGCAGGTCCTTTCTTAAAGGTAGAGGCCACGGTTCTTCCGTGAGCATCTCTTGAAGTTCCGGGTACCAAGTCCTTCTTGACCCATCCGGAACCACGAGTATCGTTCTTACTCATCTCCTTCTTATGATTCTCAGTACTTTTGGTATGAGATGCATAGGAGGGAACACATACCCTGACTGGTACACCCACAGTGTTACCAGAGCGTCCACCGCTATTGCCTGAGGGTCCCTTGACCTGGCGCAATATTTGTCTAGTTTTTTTGTTCAGGCGGGACGCCATCATGTCCACCTTTGGTTTTTCCCAACGGTTTACAATCATGTGGAAGACTTCCCGCTGAAGTCCCCACTCTCCCGGGTGGAGGTTATGCCTGCTGAGGAAGTTTGCTTCCCAGTTTTCCACTCCCGGAATTAACACTGCTGAGAGTGTTATCACATGATTTTTCGCCCAGCGAAGAATCCTTGCAGTTTCTGCCATTTCCCTCCTGCTTCATGTGCCGCCCTGTCTGTTTACGTGGGCGACTGCCGTGATGTTGTCCCACTGGATCAATACCGGCTGACCTTGAAGCAGAGGTCTTGCTAAGCTTAGAGCCTTGTAAATTGCCCTTAGCTCCAGTATATTTATGTGGAGAGAAGTCTCCAGACTTGATCACACTCCCTGGAAATTTTTTCCTTGTGTGACTGCTCCCCAGCCACTCAGGCTGGCATCCGTGGTCACCAGGACCCAGTCCTGAATGTCGAATCTGCGGCCCTTTCATAAATGAGCACTCTGCAGCCACCGCAGAAGAAAACACCCTTGTCCTTGGAGACAGGGTTATCCGCTGATGCATCTGAAGATGCGATATGGACCATTTTCCCAGCAGATTCCACTGAAAGGTTTTTGCGTGAAATCTACCGAATGGGATCGCTTTGTAAGAAACCACCATTTTTCACAGGACCTTTGTGCAATGATGCACTGATACTTTTCCTGGTTTTAGGAGGTTCCTGACTAGCTCGGATAACTCCCTGGTCTTCTTCTCCGGGAGAAAACATCCTTTTCTGGACTGTGTCCAGAATCATTCCTAGGAACATTAGACGTGTCGTCGGAAAAAGCTGCGATTTTGGAATATTTAGAATCCACTCGTGCTGTCGTAGAACTACTTGAGATAGTGCTACTCCGACCGCCAACTGTTCTCTGGACCTTGCCCTTATCAGGAAAGCGTCCATATTTCTTTTAGGAAGAATCATCATTTCGGCCATTACCATGGTAAAGACCCGGGGTGCCGTGGACAATCCAAACGGCAGCGTCTGAACTGATAGTGACAGTTCTGTACCACGAACCTGAGCTACCCTTGGTGAGAAGGGCAAAATTTGGACATGTAGGTAAGCGTCCCTGATATCCAGTGACACCATATCGTCCTGGTTCGCTATCACTGCTCTGAGTGACTCCATCTTGATTTGAACCCTTGTATGTAATTGTTCAAATCTTTTAGATATCACCGAGCCGTTTGGCTTCAGTACCACAATATAGTGTGGAATAATACCCCTTCCCTTGTTGTAGGAGGGGTACTTTGATTATCACCTGCTGGGAATACAGCCTGTGAATTTTTTTCCAATACTGCCTCCCTGTCGGAGGGAGACGTTGGTAAAGCAGACTTCAGGAACTTGTGAGGGGAAGACGTCTCGAATTTCCAATGTACACCTGGGATACTACGTGTAGGATCCAGGAGTCCACTTGCGAGTGAGCCCACTGCGTGCTGAAACTCTTGAGATGACCCCCCACCGCACCTGAGTCCGCTTGTATGGCCCCAGCGTCATGCTGCGGACTTGGCAGAAGCTGTGGAGGACTTCTGTTCCTGGGAATGGGCTGCCTGCTGCAGTCTTCTTCCCTTTCCTCTAACCCTGGGCAGATATGACTGGCCTTTTGCCCGCCTGCCTTTATGGGTACGAAAGGACTGAGACTGAAAAGACTGTGTCCTTTTCTGCTGAGATGTGACTTGGGGTAACAAAAGTGGATTTTTCAGCTGTTGCCATGGCCACCAGGTCCGATGGACCGCCCCTTTATACGGCAATACTTCCATGTGCCGTCTGGAATCTGCATCACCTGACCACTGTCGTGTCTATAAACATCGTCTGGCAGATATGGACATCACATCTACTCTTGATGCCAGAATGCAAATATCCCTCTGCGCATCTCGCATATATAGAAATGCATCCTTAAAATGCTCTATAGTCAATAAAATATTGTTCCTGTCAAGGGTATCAATATTTTCAGTCAGGAAATCCGACCAAGCCCCCCCAGCGCTGCACATCCAGGCTGAGGCGATTGCTGGTCGTAGTATAACACCAGTATGTGTGTATATACTTTTTAGGATATTTTTCAGCTTCCTATCAGCTGGCTCTTTGAGGGCGGCCGTATCTGGAGACGGTAACGCCACTTGTTTTTATAAGCGTGTGAGCGCCTTATCCACCCTAAGGTGTGTTTCCCAACTCGCCCTCACTTCTGGCGGGAAAGGGTATACCTCCAATAATTTTCTATCGGAGGAAACCCACGTATCATCACACACTTTAATTTATCTGATTCAGGAAAAACTACAAGTAGATTATTCCCACCCTACATAATACCCTTATTTGTGGTACTTGTAGTATCAGAAATATGTAACACCTCCTTCATTGCCCTTAACATGTAACGTGTGGCCCTAAAGGAAAATACGTTTGTCTGTGTCGACCAACTGAGGTAAATGGGCGTTTTTACAAGCCCCTGACGGTGTCTGAGACGCCTGGACAGGTACTAATTTGTTTGCCGGCCGTCTCATGTCGTCAACCGACCTTGCATCGTGTTGACATTATCACGTAATTCCTAAATAAGCCATCCATTCCGGTGTCGACTCCCTAGAGAGTGACATCACCAATACAGGCAATTTGCTCCGCCTCCTCACCAACATCGTCCTCCTACATGTCGACACACACGTACCGACACACAGCACACACACAGGGAATGCTCTGATAGAGGACAGGACCCCACTAGCCCTTTGGGGAGACAGAGGGAGAGTTTGCCAGCACACACCAAAAACGCTATAATTATACAGGGACAACCCCTTATACAAGTGTTTTCCCTTATAGCATTTTCACATATGTAATCATATCGCCAAATAAGTGCCCCCCCTCTCTGTTTTAACCCTGTTTCTGTAGTGCAGTGCAGGGGAGAGCCTGGGAGCCTTCCTCACAGCAGAGCTGAGCAGGAAAATGGCGCCGTGTGCTGAGGAGAATAGGCCCCGCCCCCTAAAACGGCGGGCTCTTCTCCCGGAGTTTGTGAGATCTGGCAGGGGTTAAATACATCCATATAGCCTCAAGGGCTATATGTGATGTATTTTAGCCATAAAAAAGGTATAATACATTGCTGCCCAGGGCGCCCCCCCCCAGCGCCCTGCACCCTCAGTGACCGCTGGTATGAAGTGTGCTGACAACAATGGCGCACAGCTGCAGTGCTGTGCGCTACCTTATAAAGACTGAACGTCTTCTGCCGCCTGTTTCTGGACCTCTGGACCTCTTCAACTTCGGCATCTGCAAGGGGGGTCGGCGGCACGGCTCCGGGACGAACCCCAGGGTGAGACCTGTGTTCCGACTCCCTCTGGAGCTAATGGTGTCCAGTAGCCTAAGAAGCAAATCCATCCTGCACGCAGGTAAGTTTACTTCTCTCCCCTAAGTCCCTCGTAGCAGTGAGCCTGTTGCCAGCAGGACTCACTGAAAATAAAAAACCTAACTTAAACTTTTATTCTAAGCAGCTCAGGAGAGCCACCTAGATTGCACCCTTCTCGGCCGGGCACAAAAATCTAACTGAGGCTTGGAGGAGGGTCATAGGGGGAGGAGCCAGTGCACACCACCTGATCCTAAAGCTTTTATTATTGTGCCCTGTCTCCTGCGGAGCCGCTAAACCCCATGGTCCTGACGGAGTCCCCAGCATCCACTTAGGACGTTAGAGAAAAGGGGACGCTGTCTGCCGTAATGTGTAAAAAGGGGACGCTGTCTGCCGTAATGTGTAAAAAGGGGGACTGTCTGCTGTAATGTGTAAAAAGGGGGACGCTGTCTCCTGTAATGTATAAAAGGGGCTCTACCTGGCATAGTGGTACTGTGCAGCCTAATTTGAATAATGGAGACTACTGTGCACCGTAGTATGAATTGCTATTATTTTGTGGCCACGCCCCTTACCCATGAAGCCACGCCCCTATATATTTTTTGCGCACACTGCCCCTATCTAATGTAGTTTCTTGCACACAGCGCTAAAATGCCTAGTTATGGCACTGCTGTTTACACCTACCTGCTGTCTACCCTCACTATATACTGTGTACACCTACCTGCTTTCTATATTGTATATATTGAGGGTAGACAGCAGGTAGGTGTATACAGCTCAGAGTCACTCGGGGTCCGACCTCCGGAGTAGGGGTACTACTATGTGACATAACGTGCTATAAAGGGCATTGCTACTGTGTGGCATATTGTGAATAAGGGGATCTACTGTGTGGCATAACGTGTATAAGGGGTACTATCGTGTGGTGTGGCAGTGGTGTTGGGTGCCAAATTATTGCCTTGCCCCAGGTGACGAAAGCCTTAGTTTTGGCCCTGGTAACTGTATGTAATTTCATTATAAGTATTATAGCGTAGTTTCATTTAGAATCTAACTTTGCATCTGGCAACTTTCCTAGATTGATGCAATCTACCAGTCAAGTCAATTCAGCCTATTGGTATATCTCTAAATGTTACATCTCTATAAACCATTCTTGGGTAAGCACATGCACTCATCACTAGTGGCATATTTACTCTTGTGGGGTCAGTAAAACAGAATAAAACAGATTCACTCCTTATTATTTATAAGATGTCAGATTTCTAGCATTAGTTCCTCACTATGTGACAACCTGAGGGCTTTATCCACATTCCCTATGCCATTACAGGGAAAACATGTTTAAATCCATCCAGCATTTGTGTAGTCCCTATATTTAATTTGATTGCCTCTAGCCAAACGCTGTATTTGACCTGTTGTGTTGCATTTATTTTTTTCTATGCACTGTTCTTTTTTATGGATTTTAATGTGAGTGCCATTTAATTATCAAAGTTACATAGATACAGTACATGGCATGTTTAAAAAATAATTGAAATACTGTAGTGCCTGCAATCAGGCATACATATGCATGTATATGTATACATATGTATGTATGTATGTATGTATACATATGTATACATATGTATGTATGTATGTATGTATGTATGTATGTATGTATGTATGTACACATCAATTATTAACCTAGTATTGTATACAGCAGTGTCTGCTAACTTCTGTGGGGCTGTGACATACAGTACCTGTCGACAGACATCTAACACATCATTTCTGCAACACTACCAATATTAAATGATAATATGTAAAAACATATCTGTATATTTAAATACCAAAGTGAATAACGACTAGCTTATGTCAATTATGATTAAGACATGAGTGTTAATGGGAGCATTGTGTGCAGAGTGAGCCCACCCTGCACCACATACCTTGCACCCATCATAGGTAAGGCCCATGCATGGTGCTTTGGTCACACTGATTAAGTGTCCCAGGAATTTAGATGTAATGTTAAACAAATCAAGTCAAACATATACTACTTATATTACTGACAGATATAAAAGCAATGGGAAAATGTGGCTCTTAAAATTACTGCAAATAATACAAAGTCTTATAACACTTTATATTCTTCTTTTTTTGGCATCACCATTCAAATAACAATAGTGGAGTGTCCATTTCTCCTTTCTCATTATATTGTGCCATTGTCACCTTTAAGATGACACTCACATCTTGGTTTAACAGCTAACTTTATTTGTCATGGTTGCAGACAACATTTCCTTTTGGCCAGTGGTGGAACTAGCGAGTGGGGGGGCCCAGGGGCAAAATATGCTTTGGGTCACCACCCAATGACTATGAGGACTGGCGTCCCTTAACTAATCAGATGAGTATAATGTTCGTAACAAGTGTCAATATAGACAGTAGCTATTCAATTAAGATTTTGGGTCTATTCAATTTAGATTTTGAGTAGGCCACTCTCAAAAGTTCAGGAGATTTCTGGGGGGGGGGGGGGGGGATCCCAGTTTCAATAAATGAACACAAGTAAACTGAAAAATATCTTACAGATACCGTATGACATCAGAGCCACACGTGCCTCTTTGCCATAAGCCTCCTCATCTGCAGGACACCAGCATTTATCACATATGTCCCATGCTCACCAGCTACTATCAGTAGTGCCCCTTTTTTAAATTATGTCACGCAATATTGGAAATTCACATTATGCCACTCAGCAGATCTACTTATTGACATTATGCCACACAGTAGAGCTGCATATTCACATTAGGCCACACAGCAGATCCACTTATTTACATTATGCCACACAGTGGTGCCAATTCACATTATGCCACACAGTAGTGCTAACTCATATTATGCCACACAGAGCCACTTATTCACATGCCACACAGTAGAGCCACTTATTTACATTACACCACACAATAGTGCCAATTCACATTATGCCACATAGCAGAGCCACTTATTCACATTATGCCACACAGTAGTGCCCCACACAATATTTTCAATTTAAAATGATGCCAGACAATAGTGCCCCTTATGCATATAATATATCATAACATAGTATATGATGAAGGAATGAGTATCAATTATTTTTTCTATAGATACAGCCACCATTTACCTCCCCTCAAAGCTGGGACTGATGCTGGTTGTCATAGTTAAGATGAAACCTCCTCACTTACTCAGCAGCTCACCACCTGTCCTTTTACTGCCACTGAAAAGTACACAGCACTCAGTGTGTGGCGTGAGGAAGGGGAAGCGTGGCCAATGAACGGCTGAGCAAAGCAGATTTTACGGAGGTGGTATACATAAAGAGAAGGTGGGCACATGATGATGGAGGGGATAAGGGACACTCAGCTGACAGAGGGCCTAATTCAGATCTGATCGTAGCAGCAAATTTGTTATTAGTTGGGCAAAACCATGGGCCTAATTCAGAGTTGACCCCAGCAGCAAATTTGTTAGCAGTTGGGCAAAACCATGTGCACTGCAGGGGGGGGATATAGCATGCACAGAAAGAGTTAGATTTGGGTGGGGTGTGTTTAAACTGAAATCTAAATTGCAGTGTAAAAATAAAGCAGCCAGTATTTACCCTGCACAGAAACAAAATAACCCACCCAAATCTAACTCTCTCTGCAAATGTTATATCTGCCCCCCCCCCCTGCAGTGCACATGGTTTTGCCCAACTGATAAGAAATTTGCTGCTGCAATCAACTCTTAATTACCTCCCATGTGCACTGCAGGGGGGCAGATATAACGTGCAGAGAGAGTAGATTTGGGTGGGGTGTGTTCAAACTGAAATCTAAATTGCAGTGTAAAAATAAAGCAGTCAGTATTTACCGTGCACAGAAACAAAATAACCCACCCACATCTAAAGGGCCCTACACACTCAGCGACTGGCCGGCGGCGACCCGGCGGCGTGGCAAGGGGGGGGGGGGGTGAAGTTTCTTCACTCCCCCCATCACCCTGCTCCATAGCCCTGCATGCTAATATGGACGAGATTATATCTGCCCCTCCTGCAGTGCACATGGTTTTGCCCAACTGCTAACAAATGTGCTGCTACGATCAGGTCTGAATTACCTCCATGTGCACTGCAGGGGGGGGGGGGCAGATATAACATGTGCAGAGAGAGTTAGATTTGGGTGGGGTGTGTTCAAACTGAAATCTAAATTGCAGTGTAAAAATAAAGCAGCCAGCATTTACTCTGCACAGAAACCATACAACCAACCCAAATCTAACTCTCTCTGCACGTTATATCTAGCCCCCTGCAGTGCACATGGTTTTTCCCATTAGCTTACACATTTGCTGCTGCGATCAGATCTGAATTAGGCCCAGAGCTGTGAGCCATGAGTAGAAGGTGTAAGAAACTGCCATGCAGCCTGCGGAGGTGGTCTGAGCTACCCTCAATACCTTGAACGAGAGCTGTCTATGTATTCTATTAAGGAATGGTTACCTAATAGCTGTGCCTCCACTCAAGCTATGTGTAGTATTTAACTACCGTTAAGGCTTGCTTGAGTAAGCCTGATCTCTATCCTTAGGGGATGATTCCCTTATATCATAGATATATTATCTAATATACCTGTCTCTTTCTTCCAGGATCTTCAGATCAACTTCCAGACGGACCAGACACACATGGCAAGTATAACACTTTAATGACCAGTACCAAATGGATTAAGTATACATTAACATTTCATCAATTACACATTCCCCTTTAAGTCATTAATCCATGCTAACCCCCTGTCAATTAGGCCTATACACAGTACCTGCATGCAATACAACAAATCCTTTTTCTTTTCAAGACACCCTTAGGTGTTAGAGTGACCTGGGTACTCTTAATATGATAGTGCACTATAAGGGCCCATAAACTTCCTAAAAATAACAGCAGTTAATACAGAATGTCTGACACTATGTTTTAGTATCAACTATCAGTTCTCCCTTCAGTTAAAGAGAAAGATGTTTGGCTCAGTCTACTTATGGTAGCGATTACTTTCTCCTATAAGGTTACTTATAGTTCCTCCTTGGCAGATAACAGAAAGTATCTATTTAGCTCATAGATAGTAACATCAACAGTTGATTACCAAGGAATCTGTATCCTTTCCTCAGTAAAAATGTTACCGTAGTTGTCCAGTATTAAACTAAACTCCTAAGAAGCTGGTATGATAAACCTTTGTTATGCTGCGTCCTTGTGTCCATTTGAAGTAGCTGATGCTTTCTATATTTCAGAGCATATATAGCTTTTCGATTCCTGTATGCCTCAAATTATTGTTGTCTCTTAGGATGAGTCTATATTAAATATATCTGCAAGAGATGGTTTCTCTTATCATAGTCACAGCGAGCTCAAATCCTTTAACTTTAAAACTAATAGTCTCTTACGTGTCAGTCCTTCTTACGGGTTCACGAATATACATATAACACAGTTGTATTAAAGTGCCACAAGCTAGTCCTTGAATCGGGATGATATTCTAATCCTTTGTGGCTAAGAGGCTTTAACATTCATCCAATGTCACTGTAGTATGGCTACCTTTAATGTCCTTGACTCTAATTCTGCTAATTCAGGGGCATAAATACACACATTAGGTGGCAGCTTTAGGGTGTTACTTTCTATTTAGCGCTGCGGAACAATGTCTCTGGCTCTCCTTTGACTGATGTGATGCTGATATATGGGGGAGCTTTAAAACTATTTATGAAGCGTTAAACAGTTCAAGTTTCACTCCACTCCTCCTGTTACATATATATATCCAGTGCTTTCTACCTTCTCCTTAGCACTATGATTAAGCCGTACATGGAACTGTAATTATAGGTCACTCTGACTACTGTGACCCATTACTATCCTCCTGCTTAATAGCCATTATTGCGGCCTAGCCCTGGAGTCCTTAGTCCCAATATGAAATTGACTATGCACAATAGTCACCTATGGCTTGCTGTGCTTAGTGTAGGGGTAATATAAATGGCTGGATTATACACTCACACTTCTACGATCTAGTGATGCTGCTGCAGGCTGCTCCCCCGACTCCTCCCTAACACTTACAGCCACACAGAATGGAGCCTCTACTGCTGGTCCTGGCTTCTTTGTTGTGGCTGTCAGAGTCTGTGCCGGTAATAGGTAGGAAGGAACCCTCTCTGTCTCCCTGTCATAGGTGTGCCCTTCCAATACTGCTGGGTGAGTTGACTAGCGCTAATGCCGGGTTCTATGAACAGTGCTGAGTCTCAATGCTGCTGTCACCACCTTTACAGTAAGGAAGCCCTGTTCTGGCTACACACACTAAGCCCCCTCCGGCCGCCGCAATGTATACCGCTCAGCTCTAATGCGGGCGACGGCCGGAGCAGCAAAAAACTATGTCCTCTCACCAAGGGATATGCAGTCTCTCCCTCAGCTACACTCACAGCACCTCTCCACCCCTCTCTAGTAGTCACATGACCAACTCTGAGGTGATGCCCCACCCACTGGCAATCACCCCACTAGGTGATTGACAGTTAGGAGCACAAGGGCATTAACCCTTTAGATACACTGTGAAACCATAAAATAAGCCTTAATTGTGTTCACCACTACATTTACATCAATGTACATACAATTACATATATGTGAACTGTATTATTTACCTCAAAACATGCATACAGTATTACAACATCCATTAACTTTTATATGAATAATATATATGCTTATACTCCATTTTAGTCACCATATTATAACTACCTCAGTATAAGTATTATTTAAACCCTAAATCAGGGTTACATTTATGTGATCAGTGAAGTGTATCCCTGTGTCTTGGGGGGTGGAGGGATGGAGAAGGCAAAGGGGTGCATGTGCAGCTACTTTAATCCATGCTGGGCCCAATGTCAACAGCAGTGTTCATAAGCCCATTATAATCGCAGAGATGTGGAGGTGAGAGGAGGAGTGGGGAGAAGCCTCAAGCTTCTCCTCTGGCTGGGCCACCTCCTACTTCTTGGTTGGGCCTGCAGTCGGCCATGGCATGCTATAATGAGTAATTCTAACTAGAGATGAGCGGGTTCGGTTTCTCTGAAACCGAACCCGCACGAACTTCATGTTTTTTTCACGGGTCCGAGCAGACTCGGATCCTCCCGCCTTGCTCGGTTAACCCGAGCGCGCCCGAACGTCATCATGACGCTGTCGGATTCTCGCGAGACTCGGATTCTATATAAGGAGCCGCGCGTCGCCGCCATTTTCACACGTGCATTGAGATTGATAGGGAGAGGACGTGGCTGGCGTCCTCTCCATTATAAATTAGATTAGAAGAGAGAGAGAGATTGTGCAGAGTCAGACAGAGTTTACCACAGTGACCAGTGCAGTTGTTGTTAGTTAACTTTTATTTATTTTAATATAATATATCCGTTCTCTGCTATATCCGTTCTCTGCCTGAAAAAAAACGATACACAGCAGCAGCCAGTCACACAGTGTGACTCAGTCTGTGTGCACTCAGCTCAGCCCAGTGTGCTGCACATCAATGTATAAAAGGCAAAGCTTATAATAATTGTGGGGGAGACTGGGGAGCACTGCAGGTTGTTATAGCAGGAGCCCCCAGGAGTACATAATATTATATTAATTTAAAATTAAACAGTGCACACTTTTGCTGCAGGAGTGCCACTGCCAGTGTGACTAGTGGTGACCAGTGCCTGACCACCAGTATAGTAGTATATTGTTGTATGTATTGTATACTATCTCTTTATCAACCAGTCTATATTAGCAGCAGACACAGTACAGTGCGGTAGTTCACGGCTGTGGCTACCTCTGTGTCGGCAGTCGGAACTCGGCAGGCAGTCCGTCCATCCATAATTGTATTACAATATATACCACCTAACCGTGGTATTTTTTTTTCTTTCTTTATACCGTCGTCATAGTGTCATACTAGTTGTTACGAGTATACTACTATCTCTTTATCAACCAGTGTACAGTGCGGTAGTTCACGGCTGTGGCTACCTCTGTGTCGGCAGTCGGCAGGCAGTCCGTCCATCCATAATTGTATTATTATTATAATATATACCACCTAACCGTGGTTTTTTTTTCATTCTTTATACCGTCATAGTGTCATACTAGTTGTTACGAGTATACTACTATCTCTTTATCAACCAGTGTACAGTGCGGTAGTTCACGGCTGTGGCTACCTCTGTGTCGGCAGTCGGCAGGCAGTCCGTCCATCCATAATTGTATTATTATTATAATATATACCACCTAACTGTGGTATTTTTTTTTCTTTCTTTATACCGTCGTCATAGTGTCATACTAGTTGTTACGAGTATACTACTATCTCTTTATCAACCAGTGTACAGTGCGGTAGTTCACGGCTGTGGCTACCTCTGTGTCGGCAGTCGGCAGGCAGTCCGTCCATCCATAATTGTATTATTATTATAATATATACCACCTAACCGTGGTTTTTTTTTCATTCTTTATACCGTCGTCATAGTGTCATACTAGTTGTTACGAGTATACTACTATCTCTTTATCAACCAGTGTACAGTGCGGTAGTTCACGGCTGTGGCTACCTCTGTGTCGGAACTCGGCAGGCAGTCCGTCCATCCATAATTGTATTATATACCACCTAACCGTGGTTTTTTTATACCACCTAACCGTGGCAGTCCGTCCATAATTGTATACTAGTATCCAATCCATCCATCTCCATTGTTTACCTGAGGTGCCTTTTAGTTCTGCCTATAAAATATGGAGAACAAAAAAGTTGAGGTTCCAAAATTAGGGAAAGATCAAGATCCACTTCCACCTCGTGCTGAAGCTGCTGCCACTAGTCATGGCCGAGACGATGAAATGCCAGCAACGTCGTCTGCCAAGGCCGATGCCCAATGTCATAGTACAGAGCATGTCAAATCCAAAACACCAAATATCAGAAAAAAAAGGACTCCAAAACCTAAAATAAAATTGTCGGAGGAGAAGCGTAAACTTGCCAATATGCCATTTACCACACGGAGTGGCAAGGAACGGCTGAGGCCCTGGCCTATGTTCATGGCTAGTGGTTCAGCTTCACATGAGGATGGAAGCACTCAGCCTCTCGCTAGAAAAATGAAAAGACTCAAGCTGGCAAAAGCAGCACAGCAAAGAACTGTGCATTCTTCGAAATCCCAAATCCGAATTCCGAGCCCACCCGCTGGCGGTGATGCAGGGCAGTCTGGAGCGACTGCTGATGCTGACATCTGGTCCGGACTGAAGGACCTGACAACCATTACGGACATGTCGTCTACTGTCACTGCATATGATTCTCTCACCATTGATAGAATGGTGGAGGATTATATGAGTGACCGCATCCAAGTAGGCACGTCACACAGTCCGTACTTATACTGGCAGGAAAAAGAGGCAATTTGGAGGCCCTTGCACAAACTGGCTTTATTCTACCTAAGTTGCCCTCCCACAAGTGTGTACTCCGAAAGAGTGTTTAGTGCCGCCGCTCACCTTGTCAGCAATCGGCGTACGAGGTTACATCCAGAAAATGTGGAGAAGATGATGTTCATTAAAATGAATTATAATCAATTCCTCCGCGGAGACATTGACCAGCAGCAATTGCCTCCACAAAGTACACAGGGAGCTGACATGGTGGATTCCAGTGGGGACGAATTGATAATCTGTGAGGAGGGGGATGTACACGGTGATATATCGGAGGATGATGATGAGGTGGACATCTTGCCTCTGTAGAGCCAGTTTGTGCAAGGAGAGATTAATTGCTTCTTTTTTGGTGGGGGTCCAAACCAACCCGTCATTTCAGTCACAGTCGTGTGGCAGACCCTGTCACTGAAATGATGGGTTGGTTAAAGTGTGCATGTCCTGTTTTGTTTATACAACATAAGGGTGGGTGGGAAGGGGCAAGGACAATTCCATCTTGCACCTCTTTTTTCTTTTATTTTTCTTTGCGTCATGTGCTGTTTGGGGAGGGTTTTTTGGAAGGGACATCCTGCGTGACACTGCAGTGCCACTCCTAGATGGGCCCGGTGTTTGTGTCGGCCACTAGGGTCGCTTATCTTTCTCACACAGTCAGCTACCTCATTGCGCCTCTTTTTTTCTTTGCGTCATGTGCTGTTTGGGGAGGGTTTTTTGGAAGGGACATCCTGCGTGACACTGCAGTGCCACTCCTAGATGGGCCCGGTGTTTGTGTCGGCCACTAGGGTCGCTAATCTTACTCACACAGCTACCTCATTGCGCCTCTTTTTTTCTTTGCGTCATGTGCTGTTTGGGGAGGGTTTTTTGGAAGGGACATCCTGCGTGACACTGCAGTGCCACTCCTAGATGGGCCCGGTGTTTGTGTCGGCCACTAGGGTCGCTGAGCTTAGTCATCCAGCGACCTCGGTGCAAATTTTAGGACTAAAAATAATATTGTGAGGTGTAAGGTGTTCAGAATAGACTGAAAATGAGTGTTAATTATGGTTATTGAGGTTAATAATACTATGGGATCAAAATGACCCCCAAATTCAATGTTTTAAGATGTTTTTTAGGGTTTTTTGAAAAAACCACCCGAATCCAAAACACACCCGAATCCGACAAAAAAAATTCGGTGAGGTTTTGCCAAAACGCGGTCGAACCCAAAACACGGCCGCGGAACCGAACCCAAAACCAAAACACAAAACCCGAAAAATTTCAGGCGCTCATCTCTAATTCTAACTCATTATAGTAGTGGTCGGTCCCCTTGATTGGCTGGTACTTTACCTCTCTCCACTATCACTCTCCAAGGATTAGCACATTTGCTCCTTTATCGCTCTACAAGGTTTAATACATCTCTATCTGTTTGAGAACTCCTTCCTTATCTAAAGCTGATTATCCAAGGTGCTCTGTTTGAATTGTCTGGCTGTAGCCCCACCCTGCAGCCTGCTAGAAGCAGTTATAGCTGAATTCACACAAAGACATGAGGTAAGTCACTCACTTTTCCATAATAAAGGGATGATTTTGAGTCGGATGGATATCTTTGTATTGATGCAAATACATTTCGTGGGGTTTTGCAGAGAAGCAAAAGAAGACTGTTTGGTCTATCTGGGGCACACTTAACAATAATTATACGGAAAGTATATAGATGTAATTAAAACTTAACTTTTAAAATTATTCAGAATAAACCTATAGTCAGATGACTGGAGGCGTCAAACAGAGTGCTTAAAAAGCGTATTAAATTGTTTGCTCACTACTACTCTATTGAATAAAATTCCTAAGAGTATGTAGACATTGGAGAGTGAGCAAGTATTAAAGGAGATATTAAGGAGCGAAAATTTCTATTTATCTGTTCTCTTTGCCAAATTTCTAATATAATTAGTATATTAACAATTTAAGAGAGCAGGAGTGGGCTGAGTGAATCCAAGCACCCAAAGAGTACACGGATAAGATGTGGGCATAAATTACAGATCTATTCGTCTAGAATTGTCTCAAATAGGGATTAGGTCCCAAAAGAATCAAAAGAAATAGTGTGGACCATTCACTTCTGCTTTTGCCCATCTGTAGCCATCGAATGGGCAATGAGAGAGTGAGGAATCTGGTCAAGAAGAAAGAAAATTACACTTCTGCTTTTCAATGTTAATCGAATGATTAAACTGCCCTATGTTCCTACAGTATCGGGTATTGCCAGGGGGTCTCCCTCTCTGATACTGACCCGGCCCAACACTGCTTGGCTTCCAAGATGAGATGAGATGTGGTGTGACTGTAGATTATGGGTAGTTGACCTGGAGTTCTATAAGGATCTTAATCCATTCTGGATGAGAAAGTGTATTGGATTCAAGCAAAATAGGTATGTTGGTTGAAAGGGAGAAAGATCAGAAATAAGGTGAGTATTACACTTCTGCTGTCCACACAGGGGCCTCTGTTGACTTAGATTGATATTGCAGAGTGCTCCCCAATTTTGTGAATGAGAGAGTGTACTGAAAAGAGATTAATAATTTAGCCAAAAATCAAAGAGAACATTCTTTTCTCCTAGAAAATGCTAGTCACATTCATTGAGGTTATTTAATTAAATGCATATAGAGATGTATCATACATGAAACACTGATTTGTCCTTTCTGAGAGACTCACTTGGGTCATTCGCAATGTAAAAATGGTCTCTGAAGCTGTTATAATTAGGTAATCTTAGTACCATATTTATAACAAATCATAGATGCAAAATAGCTTGTCTGTGAGCTTCAGAACTAAGAACAGAAGGAAGACTGTATACAGTGTTGTAATGGTCAAGCACTGCGTCAAAGTTTCACTGCAGGTTTAGCAGATGGACATTGTTACCAAATAATTCCAAAATTTTCTCCTAGAAAATGCTAGTCACATTCATTGAGGTTATTTAAATGCATATAGAGATGTATCATACATGAGACACTGATTTGTCCTTTCTGAGAGACTCACTTGGATCATTCGCAATGTGAAAATGGTATCTGAACTGAAGCTGTTATAATTAGGTAATCTTAGTACCCTATTTATAACAAATCACAGATGCAAAATAGCTTGTCTGTGAGCTTCAGAAATAAGAACAGAAGGAAGACTGTATACAGTGTTACAATAGTCAAGTCCTGCGTCAAAGTTTCACTGCAGGTTTAACAGATGGACATTGTTACCAAATAATTCCAAAATATGTCATAATAATGAGCAGTGAATATTTCCTTATACACAAGGCACAGCCAGAAAATGTACCACTAGACAGATCTATCCTTTTGCATACGCATTGGAACTGATCATTGCGTTTTAAATTATAACCCACAGTATACTCTATTATATTCTTTTAGCCAAGAAATTCTGAAACATAAATGCATCAAAGGAGTTTCTGGTCAAAAGTACCAAACAAAAACACACATATTGAGGTAGTTTAATTGTAGCCAAAATACACAGTGTCAATTAATATATGTATAATTCCAGTGATAGAAATTAAATCGCTGGGTATGGTGTGGCGACCTAAAGCTATTAATCACAGAGGTGGAGTGATGATAATTATTGTGTAGTCATGGTGATAAATTCAATAAGGAATAGAGAAAGGGGGGCTAAGGTTCATGTATTTCACAATACCGCAATTCTATGAGATATAGCGTGCGCTGGAAATCATCATATAGGATTCTTTGTTGGGGAAAATGATGTTCGATGTGGAGCGCCAGATCAGAAGTCCGCAGGAGTTGTCAGGTTGACACACTGTGCAAGAGCAAGTTCAAGTATTTTTTCCCAAAATTAACGATTTTGGGAAAAATTTGAGGTGCAAGAAATGAGACGCTGTGATTTCTACAGAAATCTGTGTCTCATTATCTCTTCTCTAATTAAATAGCAAAAATCCCATTGTCAATAGAAGCTATTGGTCTGTGAAACTCCTATAAACAAAAGCCTGATTCATGTTTGTAAGTAAAGCAAAAAAGCAAGCAACTGGGCAAAACCATGGCCCTCATTCCGAGTTGTTCGCTCGCAAGCTGCTTTTAGCAGCTTTGCACACGCTAAGCCGCCGCCTACTGGGAGTGAATCTTAGCATAGTAAAATTGCGATCAAAAGATTAGCAGAATTGCGAATAGACACTTCGAGGCAGTTTCTGAGTAGCTCCAGACTTACTCGGCAACTGCGATTAGTTCAGTCAGTTTCGTTCCTGGTTTGACGTCACAAACACTCCCAGCGTTCGCCCAGACACTCCCCCGTTTCTTCAGACACTCCCGCGTTTTTCCCAGAAACGGCAGCGTTTTTTCACACACCCATAAAACGGCCAGTTTCCGCCCAGAAACACCCACTTCCTGTCAATCACATTACGATCACCAGAACGAAGAAAAAACCTTGTAATGCCGTGAGTAAAATACCTAACTGCATAGCAAATTTACTTGGCGCAGTCGCACTGCGGACATTGCACATGCGCATTAGCGACTAATCGCTCCGTTGCTGAAAAAAATAACGAGCGATCAACTCGGAATGGCCACCCATGTTGCACTGCAGGTGCAGCAAATGTAACGTGCAGTGATATTTAGATTTGGATGAGTTATTTTTTTCTGTGCAGGGTAAATACTGGATGCTTTTGCATGTAGCCCACAAATCTTAGACAGCTCTATTTTTACACTGCAATTTAGATTTGAATACACCCCACCTAAATCTAAGTCTCGCTGCACATGTTATATCTGCCCCACCTGCAATGCAGTGGCGCCGAGAGGGGGGAGAGAGTACAAATTACCCGGGCCAAGATCTGATGGAGGGGCTTCCTCCCCCTTAACTGGCAGCAGCAGCTGCAGCTTTTCTCCTCAGCCCAGGACACGCTGCTGTGTTTTGGGCTGGAGTGGGGCCATGGTGGCGGTTAAAATAAAAACATTTCGGTAGATTTTCTAAAGATTCATGACCACTCCTCCTGTGATTAGGCCACACCCCCAGAAAAGTACCTGGGCCCAGCCAGGCTCTTGACTGCCCTGCTGCAGTGCAGCATGGTTTTGCCCTGTTGCTTGCTTTTTTGCTTAACTTACATATATGAATCAGGCCCAATGTTAATTTATGAAGCCACTTTGCGCCTGCTGTCTCTAGTATATGATAATAGAGCTCATTGGTGTTGTCAGTCGAAACACTCTAAAATCACAGATAATATGAACGGGATCCGGTCTTTAGGTCGACAGTAAGTATTGGTCGACAGTAAGTAGGTTGTCATGGTTTCTAGGTCGACAGGGACTCTAAGTCGACATGTTCTAGGTTGACATGACAAAAGGTCGACATGAATTTTTCACAATTTTTTTGTTCCATTTTTTAAACTTTTTCATACTTTATGATCCACGTGGACCACAATAGGGAATGGTAACCTTGCCCGAAGCATGCAGGACTAATTGCGGTTACTGGTCACTGTATGGAGAAAAACGACACAAAAAAACCTAAAAATAAACTCATGTTGACCTTTTCTCATGTTGACCTACTACATGTCGATCTAGAGTCCCTGTCGACCTAGAAACCATGTTGACCTACTTACTGTCGACCAATAGTGGTCGACTTAGAAACTGTCGACCTAAGTCTAATCTACCTAACATTAGAGATGAGCGGGTTCGGTTTCTCTGAATCCGAACCCGCCAGAACTTCATGTTTTTTTTCACGGGTCCGAGCGACTCGGATCTTCCCGCCTTGCTCGGTTAACCCGAGCGCGCCCGAACGTCATCATGGCGCTGTCGGATTCTCGCGAGGCTCGGATTCTATCGCGAGACTCGGATTCTATATAAGGAGCCGCGCGTCGCCGCCATTTTCACACGTGCATTGAGATTGATAGGGAGAGGACGTGGCTGGCGTCCTCTCCGTTTAGAATAGATTAGAGAGACACTTGATTTACTAATTTTGGGGAGCATTAGGAGTACTCAGTACAGTGCAGAGTTTTGCTGATAGTGACCACCAGTTTTATTTATAATCCGTTCTCTGCCTGAAAAAAGCGATACACAGCACACAGTGACTCAGTCACATACCATATCTGTGTGCACTGCTCAGGCTCAGGCCAGTGTGCTGCATCATCTATTATCTATATATAATATTATATATATCTGTCTGACTGCTCAGCTCACACAGCTTATAATTGTGGGGGAGACTGGGGAGCACTACTGCAGTGCCAGTTATAGGTTATAGCAGGAGCCAGGAGTACATAATATATTATATAGTGAGTGACCACCAGACACACAGTGCAGTTTATTTAATATATCCGTTCTCTGCCTGAAAAAAGCGATACACACAGTGACTCAGTCAGTCACATACCATATCTGTGTGCACTGCTCAGGCTCAGGCCAGTGTGCTGCATCATCTATATATATTATATATCTGTCTGACTGCTCAGCTCACACAGCTTATAATTGTGGGGGAGACTGGGGAGCACTACTGCAGTGCCAGTTATAGGTTATAGCAGGAGCCAGGAGTACATAATATTATAGTAAAATTAAACAGTGCACACTTTTGCTGCAGGAGTGCCACTGCCAGTGTGACTAGTGACCAGTGACCTGACCACCAGTATATATAATATTAGTAGTATACTATCTCTTTATCAACCAGTCTATATTAGCAGCAGACACAGTACAGTGCGGTAGTTCACGGCTGTGGCTACCACTGTGTCGGCACTCGGCAGCCCGTCCATAATTGTATATACCACCAAACCGTGGTTTTTTTTTTCTTTCTTTATACATACATACTAGTTACGAGTATACTATCTCTTTATCAACCAGTCTATATTAGCAGCAGACACAGTACAGTGCGGTAGTTCACGGCTGTGGCTACCTCTGTGTCGGCACTCGGCAGCCCGTCCATAATTGTATATACCACCTAACCGTGGTTTTTTTTTCTTTCTTTATACATACATACTAGTTACGAGTATACTATCTCTTTATCAACCAGTCTATATATTAGCAGCAGACACAGTACAGTGCGGTAGTTCACGGCTGTGGCTACCTCTGTGTCGGCACTCGGCAGCCCGTCCATAATTGTATATACCACCTAACCGTGGTTTTTTTTTCTTTCTTTATACATACATACTAGTTACGAGTATACTATCTCTTTATCAACCAGTCTATATATTAGCAGCAGACACAGTACAGTGCGGTAGTTCACGGCTGTGGCTACCTCTGTGTCGGCACTCGGCAGCCCGTCCATAATTGTATATACCACCTAACCGTGGTTTTTTTTTCTTTCTTTATACATACATACTAGTTACGAGTATACTATCTCTTTATCAACCAGTCTATATATTAGCAGCAGACACAGTACAGTGCGGTAGTTCACGGCTGTGGCTACCTCTGTGTCGGCACTCGGCAGCCCGTCCATAATTGTATATACCACCTAACCGTGGTTTTTTTTTCTTTCTTTATACATACATACTAGTTACGAGTATACTATCTCTTTATCAACCAGTCTATATTAGCAGCAGACACAGTACAGTGCGGTAGTTCACGGCTGTGGCTACCTCTGTGTCGGCACTCGGCAGCCCGTCCATAATTGTATATACCACCTAACCGTGGTTTTTTTTTCTTTCTTTATACATACATACTAGTTACGAGTATACTATCTCTTTATCAACCAGTCTATATATTAGCAGCAGACACAGTACAGTGCGGTAGTTCACGGCTGTGGCTACCTCTGTGTCGGCACTCGGCAGCCCGTCCATAATTGTATATACCACCTAACCGTGGTTTTTTTTTCTTTCTTTATACATACATACTAGTTACGAGTATACTATCTCTTTATCAACCAGTCTATATTAGCAGCAGACACAGTACAGTGCGGTAGTTCACGGCTGTGGCTACCTCTGTGTCGGCACTCGGCAGCCCGTCCATAATTGTATACTAGTATCCAATCGATCCATCTCCATTGTTTACCTGAGGTGCCTTTTAGTTGTGCCTATTAAAATATGGAGAACAAAAATGTTGAGGTTCCAAAATTAGGGAAAGATCAAGATCCACTTCCACCTCGTGCTGAAGCTGCTGCCACTAGTCATGGCCGAGACGATGAAATGCCAGCAACGTCGTCTGCCAAGGCCGATGCCCAATGTCATAGTACAGAGCATGTCAAATCCAAAACACCAAATATCAGTAAAAAAAGGACTCCAAAACCTAAAATAAAATTGTCGGAGGAGAAGCGTAAACTTGCCAATATGCCATTTACCACACGGAGTGGCAAGGAACGGCTGAGGCCCTGGCCTATGTTCATGGCTAGTGGTTCAGCTTCACATGAGGATGGAAGCACTCAGCCTCTCGCTAGAAAAATGAAAAGACTCAAGCTGGCAAAAGCAGCACAGCAAAGAACTGTGCATTCTTCGAAATCCCAAATCCACAAGGAGAGTCCGACTCCAATTGTGTCGGTTGCGATGCCTGACCTTCCCAACACTGGACGTGAAGAGCATGCGCCTTCCACCATTTGCACGCCCCCTGCAAGTGCTGGAAGGAGCACCCGCAGTCCAGTTCCTGATAGTCAGATTGAAGATGTCAGTGTTGAAGTACACCAGGATGAGGAGGATATGGGTGTTGCTGGCGCTGGGGAGGAAATTGACCAGGAGGATTCTGATGGTGAGGTGGTTTGTTTAAGTCAGGCACCCGGGGAGACACCTGTTGTCCGTGGGAGGAATATGGCCGTTGACATGCCAGGTGAAAATACCAAAAAAATCAGCTCTTCGGTGTGGAGGTATTTCACCAGAAATGCGGACAACAGGTGTCAAGCCGTGTGTTCCCTTTGTCAAGCTGTAATAAGTAGGGGTAAGGACGTTAACCACCTCGGAACATCCTCCCTTATACGTCACCTGCAGCGCATTCATAATAAGTCAGTGACAAGTTCAAAAACTTTGGGTGACAGCGGAAGCAGTCCACTGACCAGTAAATCCCTTCCTCTTGTAACCAAGCTCACGCAAACCACCCCACCAACTCCCTCAGTGTCAATTTCCTCCTTCCCCAGGAATGCCAATAGTCCTGCAGGCCATGTCACTGGCAATTCTGACGAGTCCTCTCCTGCCTGGGATTCCTCCGATGCATCCTTGCGTGTAACGCCTACTGCTGCTGGCGCTGCTGTTGTTGCCGCTGGGAGTCGATGGTCATCCCAGAGGGGAAGTCGTAAGCCCACTTGTACTACTTCCAGTAAGCAATTGACTGTTCAACAGTCCTTTGCGAGGAAGATGAAATATCACAGCAGTCATCCTACTGCAAAGCGGATAACTGAGTCCTTGACAACTATGTTGGTGTTAGACGTGCGTCCGGTATCCGCCGTTAGTTCACAGGGAACTAGACAATTTATTGAGGCAGTGTGCCTCCGTTACCAAATACCATCTAGGTTCCACTTCTCTAGGCAGGCGATACCGAGAATGTACACGGACGTCAGAAAAAGACTCACCAGTGTCCTAAAAAATGCAGTTGTACCCAATGTCCACTTAACCACGGACATGTGGACAAGTGGAGCAGGGCAGGGTCAGGACTATATGACTGTGACAGCCCACTGGGTAGATGTATGGACTCCCGCCGCAAGAACAGCAGCGGCGGCACCAGTAGCAGCATCTCGCAAACGCCAACTCTTTCCTAGGCAGGCTACGCTTTGTATCACCGCTTTCCAGAATACGCACACAGCTGAAAACCTCTTACGGCAACTGAGGAAGATCATCGCGGAATGGCTTACCCCAATTGGACTCTCCTGTGGATTTGTGGCATCGGACAACGCCAGCAATATTGTGTGTGCATTAAATATGGGCAAATTCCAGCACGTCCCATGTTTTGCACATACCTTGAATTTGGTGGTGCAGAATTTTTTAAAAAACGACAGGGGCGTGCAAGAGATGCTGTCGGTGGCCAGAAAAATTGCGGGACACTTTCGGCGTACAGGCACCACGTACAGAAGACTGGAGCACCACCAAAAACTACTGAACCTGCCCTGCCATCATCTGAAGCAAGAAGTGGTAACGAGGTGGAATTCAACCCTCTATATGCTTCAGAGGTTGGAGGAGCAGCAAAAGGCCATTCAAGCCTATACAATTGAGCACGATATAGTAGGTGGAATGCACCTGTCTCAAGTGCAGTGGAGAATGATTTCAACGTTGTGCAAGGTTCTGATGCCCTTTGAACTTGCCACACGTGAAGTCAGTTCAGACACTGCCAGCCTGAGTCAGGTCATTCCCCTCATCAAGCTTTTGCAGAAGAAGCTGGAGGCATTGAAGAAGGAGCTAAAAGGGAGCGATTCCGCTAGGCATGTGGGACTTGTGGATGCAGCCCTTAATTCGCTTAACAAGGATTCACGGGTGGTCAATCTGTTGAAATCAGAGCACTACATTTTGGCCACCGTGCTCGATCCTAGATTTAAAGCCTACCTTGGATCTCTCTTTCCGGCAGACACAGGTCTGCTGGGGTTGAAAGACCTGCTGGTGACAAAATTGTCAAGTCAAGCGGAACGCGACCTGTCAACATCTCCTCCTTCACATTCTCCCGCAACTGGGGGTGCGAGGAAAAGGCTCAGAATTCCGAGCCCACCCGCTGGCGGTGATGCAGGGCAGTCTGGAGCGACTGCTGATGCTGACATCTGGTCCGGACTGAAGGACCTGACAACGATTACGGACATGTCGTCTACTGTCACTGCATATGATTCTCTCAACATTGATAGAATGGTGGAGGATTATATGAGTGACCGCATCCAAGTAGGCACGTCACACAGTCCGTACTTATACTGGCAGGAAAAAGAGGCAATTTGGAGGCCCTTGCACAAACTGGCTTTATTCTACCTAAGTTGCCCTCCCACAAGTGTGTACTCCGAAAGAGTGTTTAGTGCCGCCGCTCACCTTGTCAGCAATCGGCGTACGAGGTTACATCCAGAAAATGTGGAGAAGATGATGTTCATTAAAATGAATTATAATCAATTCCTCCGCGGAGACATTGACCAGCAGCAATTGCCTCCACAAAGTACACAGGGAGCTGAGATGGTGGATTCCAGTGGGGACGAATTGATAATCTGTGAGGAGGGGGATGTACACGGTGATATATCGGAGGGTGAAGATGAGGTGGACATCTTGCCTCTGTAGAGCCAGTTTGTGCAAGGAGAGATTAATTGCTTCTTTTTTGGGGGGGGTCCAAACCAACCCGTCATATCAGTCACAGTCGTGTGGCAGACCCTGTCACTGAAATGATGGGTTGGTTAAAGTGTGCATGTCCTGTTTTGTTTATACAACATAAGGGTGGGTGGGAGGGCCCAAGGACAATTCCATCTTGCACCTCTTTTTTCTTTTCTTTTTCTTTGCATCATGTGCTGATTGGGGAGGGTTTTTTGGAAGGGACATCCTGCGTGACACTGCAGTGCCACTCCTAGATGGGCCCGGTGTTTGTGTCGGCCACTAGGGTCGCTAATCTTACTCACACAGTCAGCTACCTCATTGCGCCTCTTTTTTTCTTTGCGTCATGTGCTGTTTGGGGAGGGTTTTTTGGAAGGGACATCCTGCGTGACACTGCAGTGCCACTCCTAGATGGGCCCGGTGTTTGTGTCGGCCACTAGGGTCGCTAATCTTACTCACACAGCTACCTCATTGCGCCTCTTTTTTTCTTTGCGTCATGTGCTGTTTGGGGAGGGTTTTTTGGAAGGGACATCCTGCGTGACACTGCAGTGCCACTCCTAGATGGGCCCGGTGTTTGTGTCGGCCACTAGGGTCGCTTATCTTACTCACACAGCGACCTCGGTGCAAATTTTAGGACTAAAAATAATATTGTGAGGTGTGAGGTATTCAGAATAGACTGAAAATGAGTGTAAATTATGGTTTTTGAGGTTAATAATACTTTGGGATCAAAATGACCCCCAAATTCTATGATTTAAGCTGTTTTTTAGTGTTTTTTGAAAAAAACACCCGAATCCAAAACACACCCGAATCCGACAAAAAAAATTCGGTGAGGTTTTGCCAAAACGCGTTCGAACCCAAAACACGGCCGCGGAACCGAACCCAAAACCAAAACACAAAACCCGAAAAATTTCAGGCGCTCATCTCTACCTAACATACCACACCCATTATGAACATTAGGTACATTTGTGTTTTATAACAAATAATGTGCCCCTTACTAGGAATCTACCCTGGGGATATTTTACCCCAAGTATTACACACTGCTCTTGTCGTCTTATCACATTTCTTATACTTAAGACCTTACGTATAATAATCATAATGTCGCCTGGCCCATTGCCAGAAAGCTTCTACTTTCATTTGCATACTTTCTAAAGGAATTTATTTAAATGAACTTGTTAGTGGGAATAGGGAAATAACAAGCATGTGAATTCCCTGTGGTGATGGTTGTGTCATTTTTTATTAAAAAGGTACCAATGAACCATCTGTTCAAGTAAAGATCCTTCTATTTTTCACAATTATATGGTCTACTTCATATGTCAGAATTTTATTTTGCATGCTTAATTGAAATAAGCACAGTTGTAATTTCTGAAAGATATTCTTGTTTAATTTATATGTGTTAATTATGGTGTAATTAAAAAATCGCAGATATGTGTTTATGTGATGATATAAAAAATGGCAATTTGCTATTTTGTGGTTGCTTACATAACTGATTTTAAGTAACTACTAGCCAATCAGAATGATCTTGCACTCACATGTACATGACCAATAGCATAATTATGTACATGTATTAATGCTGACTCTGATAGAAAAGGTCACTTATATGCATGGGTTAAAGTTGGCCAGTGGGGTGGAACTGTGTTCAGTGGTTGCCATCGATGCGTGTTTTAGCCGGAACCATCGATGGTTAGAAACTATACTATTCTATACCATGGATGGTTGCTGCCATTGAAAAGCCACGTATGAGCAGAAAAGGCATTTGCTGAAGAAAGTCAGCCAGCAAACGTTTCCCAAAAGTTTCCCATGTACATGCAGCTGGCTGTTGCATGGCTGCTGTCACTCACTGTGTGACAGCCTGTGACACTGTGTGCAGCCACAGTAGGCTGTGGAGTGCTGATATTAATCACTTTACTAACTGAACAGCTGTAGCAGGGAGTAGACAGTCATTGACTCCTCCCTGGTATGCTGATAACATAGGCAGGGCAAGGTTCTAGTATCTGCCTTCTCTGTTTATGAAGATAGATACAGTGGGCAGGGAGGGGCTGAGCTGTTGAGTGACTGACAGGCGACAGCTAAGATGAGCAGCCAATGTCTGCTGTGGCTGTACTGGCTCTGCTGCCGGACCTGTGACTCTCACTGAAGAAGACAGTGTCAGCACTAAGTGCGGCAGGTGGCGGCAGCAGTAGTGTCTGTGAGTAGTGACTAGAGATGAGCGGATTCGGTTTTACTCGGTAAAACCGAATCCGCTCATCTCTAGCTAGTGACTGTGTGTTGTTGTGGGCAGGGGTGTATCTACCTATTGGCCAGGATGGCACTCGCCAGGGGCGCCAGGCAAGGAGGGGGCGCCGCCTGGCTGTGCCACCCGCGGCCAAAGGATAGAAAAGCAGTACTGTCAGACTGTACCTGGTGAGAGTCTGTTACTCAGGGCCGGCTCTAGGCATGTTCGAATAGAGCGGCCGCGCAGGGCGCCACCCTTAATGGGCGCCGCGCGCTGGCGCCGCCATGTTCGAACATGCAGCCGGCCCTGGTCACTGCAGGCGCTTGTGTGCACTGTACGCGCTGAGCGGCGCCGGCATCTAACGTCAGACGCCGGCGCAGCGCACACAGCGCACACAGCGCACACAAGCGCCTTGGACGCTTCCTGGCCGGCCGCCCTCCCGCCCGCCCCCGCCCGCCCGCACCCGCACGTCCGCCCGGACCCGGACAGCAGTAAGGATGGCACTGTGGGGGCATTTATCTGGCACTGTGGGGGCATTTATCTGGCACTGGGGGCATTTGTCTCGCACTGTGGGGACATTTATCTGGCACTGGGGGCATTTGTCTGGCACTGTGGGGACATTTGTCTGGCACTGGGGGCATTTGTCTGGCACTGGGGGCATTTGTCTGGCACTGTGGGGACATTTATCTGGCACTGTGGGGGCATTTATCTGGCACTGTGGGGACATTTGTCTGGCACTGGGGGCATTTGTCTGGCACTGGGGGCATTTATCTGGCACTGTGGGGACATTTATCTGGCACTGTGGGGCGCACTGTAGGGGCATTTATCTGGCACTGTGGGGACATTTATCTGGCACTGGGGGCATTTGTCTGGCACTGTGGGGACATTTATCTGGCACTGTGGGGGCATTTGTCTGGCACTGGGGGCATTTGTCTGGCACTGTGGGGACATTTGTCTGGCACTGGGGGCATTTGTCTGGCACTGGGGGCATTTATCTGGCACTGTGGGGACATTTATCTGGCACTGTGGGGCGCACTGTGGGGGCATTTATCTGGCACTGTGGGGGCATTTATCTGGCACTGTGGGGACATTTGTCTGGCACTGGGGGCATTTATCTGGCACTGTGGGGACATTTATCTGGCACTGTGGGGAGCACTGTGGGGGCATTTATCTGGCACTGTGGGGACATTTGTCTGGCACTGGGGGCATTTGTCTGGCACTGGGGGCATTTATCTGGCACTGTGGGGACATTTATCTGGCACTGTGGGGCGCACTGTGGGGACATTTATCTGGCACTGGGGGCATTTGTCTGGTACTGTGGGGACATTTATCTGGCACTGTGGGGACATTTGTCTGGCACTGTGGGGGCATTTGTCTGGCACTGTGGGGGCATTTGTCTGGCACTGTGGGGACATTTGTCTGGCACTGGGGGCATTTGTCTGGCACTGGGGGCATTTATCTGGCACTGTGGGGACATTTATCTGGCACTGTGGGGGCATTTATCTGGCACTGTGGGGACATTTATCTGGCACTGTGGGGGCATTTATCTGGCACTGTGGGGACATTTATCTGGCACTGTGGGGGCATTTATCTGGCACTGGGGGCATTTATCTGGCACTGTGGGGGCATTTATCTAGCACTGTGGGGGCATTTATCTAGCACTGTGGGGGCTTTTCTGTATCTACATATCTGGCACTGTGTGGCCATTTATGTATCTGGCATTGCTGGGGGGCATGTCATGTGTTGCTGGCACTGCTGGGGGGCATGTCATGTGTAGCTGGCACGGCTGGGGAGCATATCATGTAGTGTTCCCGCTAGGCAAAGTGTCTAACGTGCTCTGCATGGCGCAAAGTGTCTAATGTGCTCTGCCTGGCGCAAAGTGTCTAACGTGCTCTGCCTGGCGCAAAGTGTCTAACGTGCTCTGCCTGGCGCAGTGTGTTTTAACTGCACTACTGTGTGGTGTAATGCGAATTGCCACTATTATGTGGCCACGCACCTTCCTCACGAAGCAACGCCCCTAAATTTTTGCTGCGCACCTTCGGCGCGCACTGTCCATGCTTTGCCATGTAGGTAGATGAGTACCAAGCATTACAGTATGTACGTCATTTTGCCCTCCTAACTTAAAAATGTGCCCTCCCTGCCC
Source organism: Pseudophryne corroboree (assembly GCF_028390025.1). Taxonomy (NCBI): domain Eukaryota; kingdom Metazoa; phylum Chordata; class Amphibia; order Anura; family Myobatrachidae; genus Pseudophryne; species Pseudophryne corroboree. Next base: position 253,994,549 of record NC_086448.1, on the reverse strand, counting down.
TAAAAAGTGAACACTATCGTGTAACTGGCACTGCTAGGGGGGCATATTGTGTGTAGCTGGCACTGCTGGGGGGCATATCATGTCTATCTGACACTATACTGGAGACATTGTGTGTAAGGAACACTACTGTGGCTGTTGTGTGAGGCTGCTAATTGTGTGCGTAGAGGGTGTGTGAAAATATATTTATTTATAGTCGAATAATATGAAGTTATGAGGCCACGCCCACTTTCCAAGAGGCCACGCCCACTTTTCCTGGAAACGGGGGGGGGGGCGCGATTTTACATGTTTTCGCTCAGGGTGCTAGTAGGCCTGGAGCCGGCCCTGCTGTTACTGCTGGAGCGGCGCTGGTGTCCGTCAGCACCGCACTTGTAATCAGACTCAAAATAAACTACAGCTCCCAGCAGCCCTTGTTGCTGGGAGCTCCTGGCAGCAAGGGCTGCTGGGAACTGTAGTTTATTGTGAGTCTGCTTACAAATACGGTGCTGCTGGACACTAGTCTGATCACTAGTGCAGTGCGGTGCTGACGGACACTAGTCTGATCACTAGTGCAGTGCGGTGCTGACGGACACTAGTCTGATCACTAGTGCAGTGCGGTGCTGACGGACACTAGTCTGATCACTAGGGCAGTGCGGTGCTGACGGACACTAGTCTGATCACTAGTGCAGTGCGGTGCTGACGGACACCGGCGCCGCGGCGGCAGTAACAGACTCTCACCAGGTACACAGCAATTGTTATATAGCACAGTGCTATAGATCTATTTGTTGTTGAAGATAATAAAAAAGTGTCAGTGTTTGGGAGAAGGGACTGTAGAATCTGGAAATCTACACGATTTTCATGCATGTTAGATGTAAGTAAGTAGTAAGTAAGTGAAAACATTAACTTGTTGAGTGTAATAAAGAAAATACATATCTTACCTATTTCAAGGCCATGTTCAAGGAAACGTATATCAGTTAATTGTATAATTGATCATTTTATCTTGAAAGTGATGGCACCCTGATGTTTTTTCTACCAGGAAGTACTTCTACCATCCAACTAATAGTGTTTGGTTAATGGCTGGGTCCATTTGAGGCTCATCTCACTGCAGCTCATTAGCATTTCATTCAGGATGCAGTCAAGATGCCGGCATTTGGCATCCCGGCGATCGGAAAGCTGACGCCAGCATCCCGACACTGCTCGGAATGCTGATGCTGGCACTCCAACATAGATAGCGATGCAGAATGGCAAAATCCGGATTGAGTTGGTGCCAAAGTCTGTACTGGCAAGCCACGTGGGAGGGTTAGGGTTAGGCTGCGAGGGTGGGAGGGCTAGGGTTAGGCTGCAGGGAGGGAGATTAGGAAGGGTGGGTTAGGGTTAGGCACCACTGAAGAAGCTTTTGGGGGAGGGGGGCAGGTTAAGGTCAGGCAGGTGGGTTAGGGGGAAGGGATGGTGTAACGTGAATACGAGACACTACTGTGCGGTGTAATGTGAATGAGGGACACTACTGTGTGGCACAATTTGAATTGGAAGTACTATTGTGTCCACACCCTTCCCCCACAAGACCATGCCCCATTTCCAATACTCACACCTTATTCCAAATGTGTGTAGGGGGGGGCGCCAGCCCCTTACTTTGCCAGGGGCGCTCGGACCCCTAGATACACCCCTGGTTGTGGGCATATAAAAAAAACATTACCATGGGCTTCTTACCTACCATTGATGGCGGTACACCATTTGGTTCTCTGCCATCAATGGCAAAAGTATTCAACACCAACAAGAAACCATTGATAATTTCAAATCATCAATGGTTGAATGCCATCCCTAGCCAAGGGCCTGCAGATGGCAGGGGAAATCAGTTCCAAGAGTTACAGTACAATACAGTGGTGTACAGTACATGGTATATAAACATTTCTGAATCAGGGGACAGGACACTAAAATAAGCACCAGGGTGTCAGAGATCGAGGGCTATGTGCCATTGTAGTGAGTATGGAGTAGGAAATGGTCTAAGAAAGGAAAATAACATGATGGGAGAGGACCCTGCTCCTAAGAGTTTACATTCTGAGGGAGAGGGGCAGACAGACAACGCTGACACATATGGGGTAGAAGTGAGCATGTGACAGGGTTAGGATGAGAGATGGCTGGGTTTGATGTAGAAGTGGGTCTTGAGAGCCCATTTAAAGTTTTGTAGAGAGTTGGAGAGTATGATTGGGAGAGCTAGAGAATTCCAGAGGTAGGGAGCACCACAACCAATGTCTTGGAGGCAGGAATGGGAGGAAGTAATCAGTTGGCAGTAGAGGCAGTATGTATTTGTGGAGCAAAGAGGGTGGGTGGGAGGGTTAAAGGGAGATAAGGTCAGATATGTAAATGGGAGAGGATTTGGTGAGGGCTTTGTAAGTGAGTGTAAGAAGCTTTAATTGGATTTGGAAGGGGAGCCAGTGATGGCTTTGTAAGAGAGGGGAGGTGGATGTAGTATGTTTGGAGAAGATAAGCCGGGTAGCAGCATTGATGATAGATTGGAGTAGAGAGGAATTTGTCAGGGAAGCCAGATAGGAAAATATTACAGTAGTCCAATCTGGAGATGGCCAGTGAGTAGATGAGGGTCTTAGTAGCATTCAGGGTGAGAAAGGGAATATCCTAGAAATATTTTTGAGATGGAAATGTCAGGACTGCAAGAGTTACTTAATGTGTGGTTTGAAGGAGAGGGAAGAGTAAAGGATAACTCCAAGACAGTGTACTTAAGGGATTGTGTGAGGTGAGGTTACGCGGGAAGGTGGGAAGATGATCAGCACAGTCTTAGACATGCTAAGTTTAAGAAAACACTCAGACACCCAGGAAGAGCTAGCAGAGAGAAAGCTAGAAATATGAGTAAGGAGAGAAGGGAAGAGGTTGGGGAAGGAAAGTTAGATTTGAGTATCAACTACATAGAGATGATATTGTAATTCAAAAGCCTAAAGAGGACAGAGGAAGAGAGAAAATGAGAGGTCCAAGTGTAGAACCTTGGGGAACACCTACTGTTAGGGAAGTGCGAGAGAGGTGGAGTCAAAAGAGAAGAAAGAGGAGTGGTCAGAGAGGTAGGAAGACAGCCAGGAGAAGGCACTATCACGCAGACCAATGGAGTAAAAGATTTGCAGGAAGAGAGGGTGGTTCATTGTGTCAAAAGTGGCAAAGTGGTCAAGCGGAATAAGCAGAGAGTAGTGGCCCTTGGATTTGGCAGCATGGAGGTGCTTTTGTGAGGACAGATTCAGTGGAGTGGAGAGGACATAAGCCAGCCTGAAATGGGTTAAGGAGGGTGTGGAAGGACAGAAAGGCATAAGGTGGTTATAGACAATTAGAGTTTGGAGTCAAAAGAGAGGAGAGATGGGTCAGAAGTTGGAAAGGGTGTTAGGATCAAGGGCAGGTTTTTTCAGAATGGGGGAGACAAAGGCATGCCTGAAGGTAGAAGAGACCGTGCTTGATGAGAGGGAGACATTGAGGAGTTGGGCAAAATGGGAACAGGCAGAAGGAGAGAGGTAGTCGAGGAGGTGGGAAGGTAGGGTCTAGTGTGGAGATCAGGGACGTGCAGTCAGGGGAGGCAGGGGAGGCAGTGCCTCCCCTGTCTAATGATTAATATAATACAAAGAAGTATATGCTTTAGACTTTGTATTATTTTACTAATTTTTACATTGTAAAACCTATTTTAAAAGTGGGTCGGAGGCACCACTCTCAGTGCCGCCCGCTATTCATGTGAAATGGCCGGAAGCGGGGGGCCGGGCTAAGAATTGGGCAGCGAAAGCCCATTTAAAAAAGCAGCTGAAGCGGCACTAGTATAAGTGCCGCTTTGACAGGGGCGTGCTTTCATCCCATTTGAAAGCACGCCCCTGTCACTCAGTTAGCTGTGATTGGGCAGTGGGCGGCGATGGATACAGGGTAGGGGCTAACACCAAGCGATTCATTTTGGTTGCTGTGCCTCCTCCCGCTCCCCCTTCCACCCGGCACCTGTACACACCTGCCCTCCTGTCATCCACTGTATACTCCGGCGGCGGCACCCTCGGCTCACACACCCGCCCACCAGCATCTGTATATCCTCAAAAGGAGGATCACGGACGCTGCCAGCAGCAGTACCTCCAGCTGGGCACTGCTCTGCTCACGGCTGTCTCAGCTCCCCCGCTGCGCTCGTCCCGCCGCTACACTCTAGCAGACACTGACTGAGCGAAGGGGCCATGTGCTGCTGCTAGAGCTCCAGCCGACTGGAAGCTGGATGAGCTCAGATGATCATTACCCAGGTGCGGGATGCACAGGGAAGGGGGGGGGGGGGGAGAGACAATGGGAGTAGGGTGTGTGCTGGGGGTAGAGGATTATTGGGTGTATGTGAGGGAACAGGGGGACTAGCTTATGTGTTGGGGTAGAGGGTTGTATGTGGGAAGACTAGGGTTTTATGTGAGGAGACAAAGGGATTAGGGTGTGTGAGTGGTAGAGGGCTATGAGGTGTATGTGGGGGGATGGAGTGCTGGGTATATTGGAGCAGAGGAATATTTATTGTATGTGGGGGGACAGGGGGAGTAGGGTATGTTGTGGGGTAGAGGGGTATGCAGTGTATGGGGTCAGACATGGAAAGTAGGTTGTGCAGGGAGATGCGTTGTATGTAGGGGGGCAGGGGGAGTAGGTTGTTTATAGGGATATGGAGATAGAGGTTGGATATGGGGCAATAAGGGGCATATGTGGACTGTGGGAGATTATGGGGATGTATGGGGTTAACGGATAGGGTACTTGGTCAGAGGCCGAACTAGCGGTGATGCAGCCGGTGCATTGCACCGGGATACGCTGCAATGAAGGTGGTGGGATTATTAGCTAGGGGGCACCAACAAAAATCTTGCCTAGAAATGGGAGCTTGTCTGGCCAGCTGCCAGTAGCTGGCATAATAAAATTTGTTTTGTGCCAAGTGCGGCGCAGCACGTGTGACATCATGACGCATACCTCCCAACATGACCCTCTCCAGGAGGGACAGAATGCTCTGCTCCTGGTCTTTCCTCTTAATTTATGATTGCCCTCATAAAATTTGTGTGTACCGGGCCCCAAAATTTCTGTTGCCGGCCCTGGGCGCGATCCCCTCTCCTCTCCCAATTTCTCCAGCCCCACTTCTGTCACTGGCTCCCAGCAGCTGACCAGCCCCACCTGGAGCCCTGTCACGAGGCAACACAGCAGCATCTCTGCACCACAGGCCACAGCCTACACCCCGTCAGACTGCTGTGCACTCATCATCCAGCACTGCCCTGTACAGACTGAACCAAGGAGTGCTAGAGGACGAGCAGCCACATCACAGGGAGCAGGTTAGTTTACTTTCTTTGTTACTGATTGTGGCAGGAGGTGGGGGTTGGCCGGTATTGGCGGGGAAGAGTAGTGGGGACTTCAGTTTGACATGGGATAAGGTCACCAGTGATGTTTCCCGGGGACCCCTATGCTATACTTGTGGAAGATAGGTACAGTAATAATTTCCTCCTAGTATCACCCTCCACTGTCACCTGCTGCTGTTACCCTCATCCTGGGGTAAACCTCTCCATGGCGTCATCCTCTCTATGTCACTGCTGTCACCCTCTCCCTATCATCCACTGCTGTCACCATCTCCCTGGTGTCACCCTCTCCCTGGTGTCACATACTGCTGTCACCCTCTCCCTGGGGTAACCCTCTCCCCGGTGTCACCCTCTCCCTGTCATCCACTGCTGTTACCCGCTCCCTGGCATCACCTACTGCTGTCACTCTCTCCCTGGCATCACCCACTGCTGTCATCCTCTACCTGGTGTCTCCCTCTTCCTGTAACCCTCTCCCTGTCACCCACTGCTGTCACTCTCTCCGTCACCCACTGACGTCACTCCGTTTTCCACTGCTGTCACTCTCTCCATCATCCACCGCTGTCACTCTCTCCCTGCCACCCACTGCTGTCACAATCTCCCTGGCATCACCCTCTCCCTGTCATCCACTGCTGTTACCCTCTCCCTGGCATCACATACTGCTATCACCCTCACCCTGGGGTAACCCTCTCCCCGGCATCACCTTCTCCTTGTCACTGCTGTCACCCTCACCCTGTCATCCACTGCTGTCACCCTCACCCTGTCATCCACTACTGTTACCCTCTCCCTGGCGCCACATACTGCTGTCACCCACCGCTGTCACACTCTCCCTGGCGTCACCCTCTCCCTGTCATCCTCTCCATGGTGTCACCCTCTTCCTGTCACCCTGAGATGCAAATTAGCGGCAAGGGGCTGATGGCAGCGATTTTGAAGGCCATTGGCTGGGGCAGCAGCCATTGGTAGTGGCAGTAGAAAGCATTGGCTTGAGGGTGGTAGCGGGCATCGGCAGGACTCAGTGGACATTATGGTTGCAGTGCCTCCCCAGCCACTGACCTCACCGCACGCCACTGGTGGAGATGGCAGGAGGGTGAGGACCAGTTGAGGGGCATTACTTCATCTCCAGATACAGGGGAAAAAGAAGTCAGAGTTGGTAAGATGGATGGGGAGGGGTGGTCAGGGAAAGGAGTGGGCAGTTTGTTGAGGGTCTTTTGGGATGTTATGTCCTGGCATATGAATTAAATTTTTCGATGTGAAGCAGGTGGCAAAGTCAAGGGCAGAGTGTGAAGAAGGGAGTCGAGTTGGCAGTGGGCAGAGGAGGGAGTTGGCAGTGGCAAAGACACACTGTGGGTTCAAAGACTGAGAGGAGATGAGGTACTTGAAGTATGACTGTAAAGAGACAGAAAGGACAGCAATGTAGGATGAGAGCATAAATTAGAAATGGAGAAAATCTGCTTTAGAGCCTGATTTCCTCCAATGTTGCTCAGCAGTAGGTGAACATTTTTTTAGATATCTTGTGAATTGGAATGCCATAGTTTAGGTGTTGATCTGCGAGGGTGAACAGTGGTTGCTGGCGCAACAGAGTCAAGAACAGAAGTAAGAGAGGCATTGCATATGGAAGTAGCATGTTCAGGACAGGAGAGAAAGAGAATAGGAGAGACAAGTGAGTCAAGCAGTGAGAATAAGGAAACTATCGATGGACTCAATATTATTGCTATTGATGGCAACTCTAGGAGGTAGAGATGGAGAAAGCAGAGAGGGATAAGTTAAAAGAGAGCAGGTGATGGTCAGAGAGGGGGAATGGAGAGTTGTACATGTACAAGTCAGAAATATAACAATTAGTGTAGACTAGATCAAGTAAGTGGCCACTCACATTGGAGGGTGAGGAGGTCCACTGGGAGAGACCAAGCAAAGATATAAGATTAAGGAGTTTAGAGACAGGATTCTGTGGGGTTCTAAATTGGAATGTTGAAATCACCTAAGATAATGGAGGCAATGTCTGAAGACAACTGAAATCCCCCCTGAATTTGCCTATGATGTACAGTATTAGCAGTAATGACAGTGTGCTCTATTACACTATTTTACACTACTGCTGTGTATACGGATATAAACTTATGTGTAAATAAAAGCAGTGTTTTTTTGGTCCTGACACAAAATAAAATATTGTCTACCACACTCCTGAAGCCCAACTTTCATTTGTAAAGCATGGTATCAATGCATGTGTGACACCCACAAATCACTGCCAAAATTAAAGTACAATATACTGTACATTGTAAAGCTTTGCACTAAGTGATTGGCCCATTTGACAGGACTTGCTATTGCATTGTATACTACAATAGGGTATCCATCTGCTGCTATTGTTATCAGCACTGTAGTTTTGATTAGTAGAGCAATCTTCACCCAGTGGTGAAACTGTGTATTGCATGCTGAGTATATTCTTGCGCCTTTTTATGCCTTACCATGCCATACTATGCCAACCTGTGCTGATGTTATGCCGCGACTAAGACATATACACAGTGAAACTGTTACGTTCCTGGTGCTCAGAACAAGAGATATGTTGCGTAGTGAGTCCATGGCACCAGAACGTGATGCTGAAATAAGGTGTGGTATGGAAATAGCCCCTAGCAACCTACCTCCATTGTTTCAGCCGTGTGGTCAGTTCACGCCTGCGTGACTATGGTTTCTTGGGCCCACGGCAGCCGCGTTTGAAGGGCGGATTAGGTCTGCCCAACTCCGATGCCCCCAGGTCTTAGAGTGAGACAAGGCGTGAACCGAGACAGGATAATAACAAGGGGACCTCTAACTAAAGCAAACAGAAGGCTAGGGGCTACTAACAACCCTAAAACTAAATATATGTGCGGCACGACGCCAAAGGAAAAGGACAACAAAAGATACCACTGTCCACACCCCACACGGCACCGTCGTGTACCGGGGAGGACAGTGAAAACTGGAAACCTCCGCAAAAACACCAGTACAAAACAAACGCAAGGACTAAGCGGCCTAGGCCGCAACGCGCGGAAGAAGCCGCTACTCACGAAACCAAAAGAGAACCCCAATAAGCGAGAACCCCCCAGATGACTGCAACAGGTTCACTTGGACTGGAAGGATTCCCAGGACCGGCTTCAGAACTCCAGGACTCAGGAGCACAGGGAGCAGGATCGACCAGATTCAGCAGACTAGGAACAAACTTTGCAAGGCAGGAACAGCATACAGGAAGCTATCACCGGCGAGGCTGCAGTGTGCTGGCTCCCATTAAAATGCCCTGCTGGCCAATAACAGGAGGGCCAGCAAGACCAGCCCCCAGACCCTAATTACTAGTTGCCGTGCAGCTGCCCTGCTGCACAAACAACTAATCCAGTTTTATCTGGCAACGGGGAACGCGGTCCGCCAATGGCGTCCCCGTTGCCATGGACCCAGTGGCTGTAGACGCCCGGCGTCCTAGCATTGCCAGGGACCCGGTGGCTACAGTACGCACGGCGTCCTGGCGTTGCTAGGCGCCGGGCGGGCAGCGAGGGAGGTGAACAGCAGGAAATGGCCAGGCAGGGAGTTTAGTGTGATGTGGAAGGAGGTGAGGTGAGATGCCAGGGAAAGGAGGGAGGAAGAAGGGCTAGAAAGGGAGGATAGAGGTGGAAACGGGACAAGATTCAGTATTAGGTAGACAATGAGTGATGGCAGAGTTGATGAAAACATGGACATAGTGTGGAGTAGGTAAATAGGGCAAGGAAAACTGAAAATAGTAGTGGAGGAGTGAAGGCTGTAAGAGCAAGAGTGGTAGATTTCCAGAAATGCAGGTGAAAGTACAAGTGTTGGTAAAAATGTAAGCTCAACAACAGTAAATCTAGTTTGAAGTAAAATAAAATCATAGATAATATGGGTGCAGAAGTTGATTTTGACTGTGTTAGAAAGGACTGGTAACAAAGGGGTTAGGATATGTCCCTGCGCACAAATGCCGCCAACCCAAGGTCTATCCTAGTGTGTCACCTAACACACTGAAATAATGCTAGAAAGGGAATATTAGAATAATCCCTAGGTGGCGCAAATAGTAAAAAGTCCAAAGAAATTACCCGTGTGGGCTAAAGTCCGTTCCTTTTCATACAAGTGAGTTCATATATGAATCCGTCGTCCAAAGATGATGTATGAAAAAAAACACAATATAAACACAAATGTTCAGTACAGTCTCTGTGGGTATTAGAGGAACAAAATGTACACCCAGGTTCCTTCGACTATTCAGTACTTGGGATGTGCAGTTCTACTCGTAAGGTCCACCTCAGTGACTCGCATAAATGGACTGCTTACATGTGCTTACTTCTAAAACAATTGTATAAATCACATCAAGGTTTCTTTCACCCATACAAATGCAGTATCCAAAATAATCAAGCACCCACGAGTAGGTCTCTGGGTATATAGGATGCTCACGTGTATGCTTACTTCAAGGTGCGGTGTACTTTCACATCAAAGGTTTCTTTCGATGTTTTCCGCTGTCTTTCTCCTCTATTCCTTCAATTTTAATTATTACCAGCAGCCTATCGTCTTCCCAGCAGCAGCAAAGCTCCCCGCACCAGTATGCAGCAGCGCCATATACCTGCCGCCGCAGGTATATGGCGCTGCTGCATACTGGTGCGGGGAGCTTTGCTGCTGCTGGGAAGACGATAGGCTGCTGGTAATAATTAAAATTGAAGGAATAGAGGAGAAAGACAGCGGAAAACATCGAAAGAAACCTTTGATGTGAAAGTACACCGCACCTTGAAGTAAGCATACACGTGAGCATCCTATATACCCAGAGACCTACTCGTGGGTGCTTGATTATTTTGGATACTGCATTTGTATGGGTGAAAGAAACCTTGATGTGATTTATACAATTGTTTTAGAAGTAAGCACATGTAAGCAGTCCATTTATGCGAGTCACTGAGGTGGACCTTACGAGTAGAACTGCACATCCCAAGTACTGAATAGTCGAAGGAACCTGGGTGTACATTTTGTTCCTCTAATACCCACAGAGACTGTACTGAACATTTGTGTTTATATTGTGTTTTTTTTCATACATCATCTTTGGACGACGGATTCATATATGAACTCATGTGTTAGAAAGGAGATGATGTGAGTGTTGGCAAAAAAGCAATGGTAGTTCAGACAAGATTTTTTTAGTGTGTATATAGGCAAAATTGCATTGGTACAGCTGTGCAAATAATGAAACAAAAAAAATCAAATAAAAGCATTTGCCAGTGAAGTTGAATGTTTTTGCAATGTCTAAGTAGTACAGTGCTGGGTTTTCAGGTTAAACTACCAGGAGGTAAATGAAGTGAAGAGTAAGTGAACTCACATTTGTTTATATAAGTGTTCTCCTTCTGTTTTCCTAGAGCTTAACGTCGGTATATTCGCTATACTATGCTCAGCCTATTTGTCTTACACAGCCTGCAGAATTAAACTTAATATATACATTGTTGTAGTTGCTCATTATATTACCATATTTTGATACTGGAGTTCTACTTAGAAAAGTGGTAACAAATCATTATTTCCTGTGAAAAGAGTAATCTTTCAACACGTTTTGACTTACTGTCTTTGTCAAGGCATAGAGCAGTGGTTCTCAAACTTTTTGAATCATGGCACCCTAGAGTATCAGAATTTTTGTCACGGCACCCCTACGCCAAAAGCTTCCTATTGAGACATTTTTTAAGAATTTTTTAATTAAGTAAATTATGTTTCTATGACATCCTTGGGGTCAGTTCTATGGTGAGGAACAGGATTTGATTCTGTTTGTTCACATGAATTATGATTGGCCACCACCAGCATTGGTTTTGCCTATTACCCTGACCATAAATAATTTGAATTGGTCCTGGACCACCAATCCAGGGCACACCTACAAGTGTCCCGAGGCACCCCAGGATGCCACAGCATGGACAGGCAGATGTATTAACCTGGAGAAGGCATAAGGAAGGGATAAACCAGTGATAAGTGCAAGGTGATAAACGCACCAGCCGATCAGCCCCAATATGTCAATTAACAGTTAGGAGCTGATTGGCTGGTGCGTTTATCACCTTGCACTTATCACTGGTTTATCACTTCCTTGTGCCGTCTCCAGGCTTAAGACATCTGCCCCACAACTTGATAACCACTGGCATAGAGGGAGAGTGAACAATAAATAATAGAAAACAGATAGCGCTGCTAATGCACCACTCACCACACTTTAATAATAAATTACCATTGAATAGACCATAAGATAAGTGTGCATACTTGCATATAGTATATCTTAAAATATAGCAAATAGTATAAAACACTGAGTAATTACTGCAAGATTGATGGCAAAAGGTAAATGACAATCAGTCTCTAAGAAAGTATTTTCAAGTGTAACCTTGGTAATCCAGATTGAATTATATAAATGGAGAGCAATTGGTGAATGTGGGGATTTAATAATTAATTCAGTCCATCTCACCACGTAGAAGATTCTTTGCACTCACGCACTGGTCTCTTTAACTGTAGATATGATTTTGAAAACTCACTCCGTCCAGCTCCGCATATTATTTTTAAAAGTTTTTTTTTCAACTCACTAACCTGTAAGTGAAAAAAAGGTTAATCTGTGCTATTTCTTTTTATTGTGAAGGCCCGTATTCACGGGCAGATGTGGGGAGAGATGTGTGCTGAGCAAACCGGGGGTGGGGGTGCGGGTACCGCTCATTAGCGACCTGCTAGATTGAGCCTGCATGCAGACCAATCTAGCACAAGCAATAGCGATGCGCGGGGCTGCGCATCGCTATTGCTGTGGGGGGTACACACTGAGCGATCATGCTTAAAATCTAAGCAATCTAGTCAGATTGCTTAGATTATCGCTCCGTGAGTACCCCCCTTAAGAAACTGCCCAAAAGGTATGTTATGAAACTAGTTTTACTGATGTTGACTACTAAGCTGAATTTAATAATTCTGCTCTTTAAATTTAATGTAAATATTTTTATAGCGCATAATTTTTTATTTGGATAATCAAGTCTAAAAAATTACATCTAAGTTTACTGTTTTCAAAAGTCAATTGTATATTGTTTAAAATGTGTATGAACCAGTTCAACTCTCTACATGTCCTTTCAAAGAAAAAGTTATTTTTACCAAATTAGTACAACTGAGGGCAAATCTTGTGCCCATGGCTGTACATGTATTTCACAGAATGTATTAATTGGCAATTTGATTATAATTCCCTACCCGTATTTCTTAGTTTAAATTGAATATTTTAAATTAAAGTTGTTTAAATGTTTTACTATATGATTCTTGATTTGATAAGTTCATAACTGCTTCTATGCCTAAATCATCCTCTATGATTGTGGACAATTAAGTAACATTGGGGCGGATGTATTAAGCCTGGAGAAGTGATAAAGAGGTGATAAGTGGAAGGTGATAATGCACCAGCCAATCATCTCTTAACTGTCATTTTTCAAACCCATAATGATTGGCTGGTGCATTATCACCTTCCACTTATCACTTCTCCAGGCTTAATACATCTGCCCCATTGGCTGTTATTAGGAACAGGTCTTCTTGCTACTTGATTTCTTTTAAAATTATTAAATACAGTAAGTGGTGTTTTTTAGTTATTATATATTTGGTACCACATACAGTAGTGTATGTCTGTAGATGGTGATCTATAAATTGTGAAAAATTAGCAGTTTTTGTATTGGTTCATGCTTTAAAAGATCTTTCAGGGAATTGTTTATTATTCTTGTGTACAGTATCTTTGGTAGAACATAAATAACTTGAATGGTGGATTTGATATTATTCTTATAACTATTTAGTTCCTGTCACTTTACAATATTTTTTAAGTAAAGAACATGTAGCCATTATTCAGTTGTTTGTACTGTATATTTCTTTAATATAATATTCCCTTTTCATGACTTCTATCCCCCCACCTGATTATGGTATTATTGGATTTAATGTTCTTAAGGCCAATATTTTCAGGTAATAACAACCATAACAATATAAGCATTTTCACACACCCACGCACACACACAGACAGACAGACAGACAGACAAACACACACATATATATATATATATGGTGTATACTCGGATCGGCACTCTCCAAATGAATTCAATGGTGCTCCGGTGCCATCTGGAAAATGCATGCAGGCGTTTACACAGAGAACATTCAGCGGCACTCAGAGACTGCAAAATCCACAAATAAAGTGCAAGTGCTTTTAATCCATTGTAGCAAAAACAAGGGGTGATCCAACGTTTCGGGGTGCGTACGCCCCTTTGTCAAGGTGAACAAACACAGAGTAAGTGAACAAACAAAATCGTGTTACCTTTATGGTGTGGGAGACCCGGAAGGCGGGAGTTACAGCGGTGCCCGGGGGAATGTGAGGCTTCCGTCCCGGTGTGTGTAAAGCGCGACAGCCTCGGTCACGTGGGTCTTCCGCGTCACCGGATTCCGACTGTGTCTAGGCAACCAGGCGTCATGTTGCCATGGTTACCCGGCGTTCTGTGGCTTCCCGTTCGCGGAAGTCCAGTGATGGGGCTGTCAGTATGAAGTGCTGAAATAAAATCAGTGCAATGTGTGGAACACATAAACAGACATTAATGACTTAATGAGAGGGTCATCTAGGGAAAGTATCCTTAGGGAACATACTAATATGTCAAACAGATACAGGTCTAAAGGTCCGTACAAGTTCCATGTAGTCCATAGGCTGCAGTCCGTTATTAGCTAAGCTGGCAGGGATAAAATAGTACAGTGTCCTGGTGTGCTACATTGTGGCACAGGTGCATGATGTGCTTAAAAGATACTCCACTGTATTCTCTCGTTCAGTCCATCAGGTCGTACAGTGTTTAATTTAAACATCCAGCTAGCTTCCCGTTGGAGCAGGGTGCCTGCCCTATCGCCTCCTCGCAAACTGCTAGGAATATGGTCAATGATTTGAAAGCGGAGGTCGTTCAGAGAGTGTTGTTTTTCAGCATAGTGTCTGGCGACGGGCTGTTCTGATTTCTTATGTAACAGTGCAGCCTTGACTGCAGATCTATGTAGGGCCAGGCGTTCCCTGGCATTTTGTATGGTTTTGCCCACATATTGATATTTGCACGGACATGTTATAAGATAGATAATGTGGGTAGTTGTACAGTTAAGTACATGCCGTATCTTGTATGATCTGCCAGTGGCGGTGGAAGTGAAGGTGGATCCTGCATTCATATACTTGCATGTCTCACAGCCTAGGCATTTGAAGCATCCGGCTGCTTTTGTCAGAAAATTGACAACTGGTGTCTGATCGAGGCCTGTAATATCAGTGCGGACAACATAATTTTTAATGCTCTTCCCCCTGGTGTAGAACATCATGGGTCGTTTGTTTCGCAATGTACTAAGGTTGCCATCTGTCATTATAATAGGCCATAATGCCTTGAGTGCTCGTGGAACAACTGGGCTGGATGTATTGTATCGGGAGACAAAAGGTACTATCTGCTGGTCTCTCCTGGTTTTCTGTTTAAGGAGGCTTTTCTGTTCATGGTGGCCACTAGTTGTTGCTGATGCTGAAGGGATCCTTTCTTATATCCTCTGCTCTGAAAGCGCTCTGTTACCTGTGTTAATGCGCTTTCAAGTTGGTCAGGGTCACTGGTGATTCTAGCTGCCCTGATATATTGTGACTTGGGTAGGCCTTTTCTGAGAGCTGCTGGATGATGACTATTATGACGCAGTAGGGTGTTTTTGTCGGTCGGTTTGTGATATACTTCTGTGTATATCGTGTTGTCTTTGATGATAACGTTAACGTCCGAATAGTTCAACTTATTAGGGTCACATTGTGCTGTGACCTTAATAGGGGAGTCTCTGTTGTTAATAGTGGCAATCAAAGCGTCAAATGTGGCCTTCCCTCCAGTCCATAATAGGAACACGTCGTCTATGTATCTACAATAAAACGCAATGTATTGAGTGACCTGATCATCATTATCATTAACATAGCGCGTTCTTCCAGGAACATATAAATATTTGCGAAGGATGGAGACACATTGCTTCCCATGGAGCACCCGCTGACTTGACGGTAGAATTTCCCATCGAATAGGAAATAATTACGAATTAGCGTTAGTTCCAGTAGTTGAAGAAATAGCTTATGATCCAGGCTAGACATCTGTGTGTGGGTGAGAAAAGCTTGCATGGCTTTTAAACCTTGGTCATGTGGTATGCTTGTATACAGACTACAGATGTCTACTGTACAGATGATGGTTCCCGCGGGTACCTTCTCTATGGAGTTAAGCTGGTTAAGGAAGCTGGTAGTGTCTTTGGTGTATTTGGGTTGTTGGCTGATTAGGGGCTGCAATATACTGTCCAGAAATATTGAAATGGGTTGAAAAAGTGCATTGTGTGCAGAAATGATTGGTCTGCCAGGTGGACGGTCCATGCTCTTATGAATTTTGGGTACTAGAAAACAGTAGCGGTACAGAAGGAAATTCCTGTTTGAGAGAATGACATAACTTCGTAGAAATGAGGCCTGTGGTGCGAGCTGTTTCCAATATGCTGTCAAGTTCTGCCTTATACTGTTTTGTAGGGTCTGTTGTCAGAGCTTCATATACCGTATCATCTGCCAGTTGGCGGTATGCCTCTGTTCTGTAATCGGTGAGATTCATTATGACAATGCCGCCCCCCTTGTCGGCAGGGCGGATAATGATGTCTTTATAAGATCCCAAATTCTTAAGGGCTTGAAATTCAGACCGTGACAGATTGTGATGTACAGTTTTTGGCTGCTGCGTTCTTGGTGATGGACTGGTCCAGCAATCTGGTAAACGTCTTTATAGACGAATTAGACGAAGTGGGGTCAAATTTTGACTTCCGTACTGAATTGATGTATGCCTGATGTGCTTCTGGACGGGCTGTGGGCGGATGTTCCTGGAAGAATTCTTGTAGACGGAGTTTACGAGTAAATTTATTTAACTCAATTTGCCAAGTGAATACATCGAACTGGCTGGTCGGGACGAAGGATAGGCCATAATTGAGTACCTTGGTTTCTAGATCATTAAACTGACGATCGGAGAGATGCTATACTACAGTTTCTTCCTTGAGGCTGTGTTTCTGGAGCCTCGAGTTCTGTTGGCCCCTGCGGGTGGGCGACCTTTTGTTTTTGAGCCTGCCCCCGTGGCAGGCGTGCCCCCTAAAGGGAGGTCATTAGATTCGGTTGGGCCCTCTGAGTCGGCCATCATGAAGTCACTGTCGCTATTGGACGTTAAATTATCCCTGGATCTCTCTTCTCTGCGTTTCCGCCAAGTGTGTTTAGATCGGTAATTGTATGGCTTATGGTTGCCAGGTTCGCCACCCGAAAGCCACCTATAGACGCGATTGGTTTCGTAGTCGTCTTGGACTATGTGTAGTTTGGTCCGCTTAAACTTGATGAGCTCTTTTTTATGGTTGTCACATATAGTTTGGATTTTTTGTATGATGGTCTTATTTTCTTCTTTGGTAAGTAGTTCTTGATGCTCCTGTTCCACGGCTTTAATCTTGTCACGTGTATTTTTGAGTTCTTTCCCGGCTTCCTCCACGACTAATAACATCAGGTCCATACTGCACTTGTTTAAAATGCTGATCCACCGGTTACAGAAATCTGTGTTGAACCGGCCTATAGTAGGGACGTTGCGAATGCGGAAGCCTCTGGGGATCATTTTATCCCGATGATAGTTGGACAAAGATATGCCGTGCATGAGAAAATATAATTCTCTTTTTTTCAATTTGACGAGTTGATGATAAATGTCGTCCATGTTGAGCTGTTCGTCTGCTTCAGTAAGATCTTCTGTGAACAATAAGCGGTCTGCGTCGGCTTCAGTAAAACTGTAAAGATTGGCTTGGGTGGCCGTCTTGTCCGTGTGCAGCGACATGGTCTTGGAATTTGTACTTCTCTTACTGTAATAATAATAGTGCAAGGTGCATATGTGCCCAGGATGGCTGGTGGTGTTCCAAACTTCCACTAAGGTGCATCAACTGTGAGTGCAGAAAAGTGGCTGGTGCGTGCTGTGAGTGACTTCAACAGGTCTGTTCCTCCACAAAGCGGACTGGTAAATGGTAAATGCAGTAAAACAATAATGAAGCAGGGGTGCCTTATCCCATGTACGAACAGTGTGCCTGTAATGGGCACCTGTTTCCTGAAGATATGGTGTATACTCGGATCGGCACTCTCCAAATGAATTCAATGGTGCTCCGGTGCCATCTGGAAAATGCATGCAGGCGTTTACACAGAGAACATTCAGCGGCACTCAGAGACTGCAAAATCCACAAATAAAGTGCAAGTGCTTTTAATCCATTGTAGCAAAAACAAGGGGTGATCCAACGTTTCGGGGCGCGTACGCCCCTTTGTCAAGGTGAACAAACACAGAGTAAGTGAACAAACAAAATCGTGTTACCTTTATGGTGTGGGAGACCCGGAAGGCGGGAGTTACAGCGGTGCCCGGGGGAATGTGAAGCATCCATCCCGGTGTGTGTAAAGCGCGACAGCCTCGGTCACGTGGTTCTTCCGCGTCACCGGATTCCGACTGTGTCTAGGCAACCAGGCGTCATGTTGCCATGGTTACCCGGCGTTCTGTGGCTTCCCATGAACAGAAAAGACCTCCTTAAACAGAAAACCAGGAGTGACCAGCAGATAGTACCTTTTGTCTCCCGATACAATACACCCAGCCCAGTTGTTCCACGAGCACTCAAGGCATTATGGCCTATTATAATGACGGATGGCAACCTTAGTACATTGCGAAACAAACGACCCATGATGTTCTACACCAGGGGGAAGAGCATTAAAAATTATGTTGTCCGCACTGATATTACAGGCCTCGATCAGACACCAGTTGTCAATTTTCTGACAAAAGCAGCCGGATGCTACAAATGCCTAGGCTGTGAGACATGCAAGTATATGAATGCAGGATCCACCTTCACTTCCACCGCCACAACTACCCACCATTATCTATCTTATAACATGTCCGTGCAAATATCAATATGTGGGCAAAACCATACGGAATGCCAGGGAACGCCTGGCCCTACATAGATCTGCAGTCAAGGCTGCACTGTTACATAAGAAATCAGAACAGCCCGTCGCCAGACACTATGCTGAAAAACAACACTCTCTGAACGACCTCCGCTTTCAAATCATTGACCATATTCCTAGCAGTTTGCAAGGAGGCGATAGGGCAGGCACCCTGCTCCAACGGGAAGCTAGCTGGATGTTTAAATTAAACACTGTACGACCTGATGGACTGAACGAGAGAATACAGTGGAGTATCTTTTAAGCACATCATGCACCTGTGCCACAATGTAGCACACCAGGACACTGTACTATTTTATCCCTGCCAGCTTAGCTAATAACGGACTGCAGCCTATGGACTACATGGAACTTGTACGGACCTTTAGACCTGTATCTGTTTGACATATTAGTATGTTCCCTAAGGATACTTTCCCTAGATGACCCTCTCATTAAGTCATTAATGTCTGTTTATGTGTTCCACACATTGCACTGATTTTATTTCAGCACTTCATACTGACAGCCCCGTCACTGGACTTCCGCGAACGGGAAGCCACAGAACGCCGGGTAACCATGGCAACATGACGCCTGGTTGCCTAGACACAGTCGGAATCCGGTGACGCGGAAGAACCACGTGACCGAGGCTGCCGCGCTTTACACACACCGGGACGGAAGCTTCACATTCCCCCGGGCACTCCCGCCTTCCGGGTCTCCCACACCATAAAGGTAACACGATTTTGTTTGTTCACTTACTCTGTGTTTGTTCACCTTGACAAAGGGGCGTACGCGCCCCGAAACGTTGGATCACCCCTTGTTTTTGCTACAATGGATTAAAAGCACTTGCACTTCATTTGTGGATTTTGCAGTCTCTGAGTGCCGCTGAATGTTCTCTGTGTAAACGCCTATATATATATATATATATATATATATATATATATATATTTGCAGCAAAGACAAAAAGGCATGTTCCACAGGGTTCACTACGGCTGGCCAGCGGTCGGGCTCCCGGCGACCAGCATCCCGGCGCTGGGAGCCCGACCGCCGGCTTACCAACAGCGTGGCGAGCGCAAATGAGCCCCTTGCGGGCTCGCTGCGCTCACCACGCTACGGGCACGGTGGCGCGCTACGCGCGCCACACTATTTTATTCTCCCTCTATGGGGGTCGTGGACCCCCACGAGGGAAAATAAGTGTCGGTATGCCGGCTGTCGGGCTCCTGGCGCCGGTATACTGAGCGCCGGGAGCCCGACCGCCGGCATACAGAAGACCACCCGTTCCACATAGTTATACTGTACCAAAAAGTATGCCACAGTGCACACACTGGAGTTGAATTACAACATATGCCTGATGTGCACAGCAAATGGCTTCTGTTTGGCACAGTGTGTCTCAATCAGCGCCCTTCAGAGTCTAGCTTACTCTCAGCTTTTGCTACATGCAACAGCAGCCAGTATTCACATTGTACGCAAAAAATAAATCCATGTATTTTTACCCCCTGGCCCCTGCATTGCAATATGGTTTGTCAGGTACAAAGTTAATTGCTTTATTTGCTTTGCTGCCAGCAGAGACTCAGCCCCTAGGTGCATCTCTAAAATATTTTTTTCTGACCAGTGGTTTTTAACCATATATCACCATTATCCAGATATTGAGACAAAGAAATCAGACAATTGGAGTTGCTGATTCTTACCCTGGACTCTGTAGCACCTTGGAGCCCAACTATTTCCTATGACTCATTGCTGCTTTCTTACCTAGTAAAAAACATATGCAGGGGGAATAATTTTCATCTCTCCAAAGAGGACAATTGATCTGACTTTGTACTGTGCCTCCAAGGGCTACCAGAAACCTAGAAACCCCAAAATAAGGAATCCAATAACTTTTCAGGTACCCATATCCCTTGGGATTTTTGGCACCTAATCCTGTGTATTAATGGGATTCTTGAGGTCACTGTCTACTAGTGATGTGCACCGGAAATTTTTCGGGTTTTGTGTTTTGGTTTTTGGATTCGGTTCCGTGGCCGTGTTTTGGATTCGGACGCGTTTTGGCAAAACCTCCCTGAAATTTTTTTGTCGGATTCAGGTGTGTTTTGGATTCGGGTGTTTTTTTACAAAAAACCCTCAAAAACAGCTTAAATCATAGAATTTGGGGGTCATTTTGATCCCATAGTATTATTAACCTCAATAACCATCATTTCCACCCATTTTCAGTCTATTCTGAACACCTCACACTATTATTTTTAGTCCTAAAAATTGCACAGAGGTCGCTGGATGGCTAAGCTAAGCAACACAAGTGGCTGACACAAACACCTGGCCCATCTAGGAGTGGCACTGCAGTGTCAGGCAGGATGGCACTTCAAAAAAATTGTCCCCAAACAGCACATGATGCAAAGAAAAAAAGAGGCGCACCAAGGTCGCTGTGTGACTAAGCTAAGCGACACAAGTGGCCGACACAAACACCTGGCCCATCTAGGAGTGGCACTGCAGTGTCAGACAGGATGGCACTTCAAAAAAATAGTCCCCAAACAGCACATGATGCAAAGAAAAAAAGAGGCGCACCAAGGTCACTGTGTGACTAAGCTAAGCAACCCAAGTGGCCGACACAAACACCTGGCCCATCTAAGAGTGGCATTGCAGTGTCAGACAGGATGGCAGATTTAAAAAATAGTCCCCAAACAGCACATGATGCAAAGAAAAAAAGAGGTGCACCAAGGTCGCTGGATGGCTAAGCTAAGCGACACAAGTGGCCGACACAAACACCTGGCCCATCTAGGAGTGGCACTGCAGTGTCAGACAGGATGGCACTTCCAAAAATTGTCCCCAAACAGCACATGATGCAAAGAAAAATGAAAGAAAAAAGAGGTGCAAGATGGAATTGTCCTTGGGCCCTCCAACCCACCCTTATGTTGTATAAACAGGACATGCACACTTTAACAAACCCATCATTTCAGCGACAGGGTCTGTCACACGACTGTGACTGAAATGACTGGTTGGTTTGGGCCCCCACCAAAAAAAGAAGCAATCAATCTCTCCTTGCACAAACTGGCTCTACAAAGGCAAGATGTCCACCTCCTCCTCTTCCTCCAATTCCTCACCCCTTTCACTGTGTACATCCGCCTCCTCACAGATTATTGATTCGTCCCCACTGGAATCCACCATCTCAGGTCCCTGTGTACTTTCAGGAGGCAATTGCTGGTGAATTTCTCCACGGAGGAATTGATTATAAATCAGACAAGCAAAAAAAGAAAATAGTGTTGCAGCGCATATAGATTAGAATTATTAAAAGTCTATTTATTAAGACACATATATAAATAAAATATATTATGCAAACTATGCAATTTATACCACCGGCCGGTCAGTACACTTTTACAATAATTATTGCAAATATAAACTAGATATAGCATATATTGTAACGATTTACTTCCTATCCGTTCAATATATCTTAGTAACACTTATTGCAATGATTAAAATATAATTGATCTAATAATTACTCCGGCTGAATGATACACACAGTGTTCTTTCCTGTGAGGTTATATGACAGTCACTTTGATGAAAAAATGATGAAGTCAAGTTATTCCTCACATCAGGTGCAAATAGATGTGCTTTATATGGCCACAGCCTGTAATAAAAGTGAGCCAATGCTCCCTCTAAAAGCGTGTCTGGCCAGACATTTATATAGTACGGTCTCACCGCTCCTGTGCGTGGATAATTTCACCCGAAATGTCCTCCCCGGCTGCTGGTGCTTTCAACCCTTTATCGCGCAGTCATCTCTGGGGGACCATAGGAAAGAGGTGAAGAATTCCGATAGCACCTTGCTGGAGTGTGCGTTTTAGCTGTAGAGACCTCCGGATAGTGGTATATATCAATTTAAAAGAGTAATTGACGCGTTTCCCCGCCTCCCTCCGGGTTCAGCGGCTTCATCAGAATGAATGTGGTGTCTCCTTTCTCTTCATTTAAGCTGAGCGCTCAATTGTTAGCCCTCCCACCGTGTTGACATTGCACTCTCCTGTGTGTTTCAAGCCTCATTTTAGTTATGGAGCGCATGTCAGTTTTCAGGTGTATAACGGCTGCGGGACTTTTCATGATTTCAGTCCCATCTGTGATCAATCATTCATTAGCTGTGTCTAAAGCACACTGCAAATGCCTAACAAATTAATAAAGGATTTTATACAGCCTTCTGATAGTCAGAGCTTCTATTAAATAAATTGTTTCAAATGACTTCCTTATAGAATGTAAAGGAGAACAACATTCACTTCAAAAACCATACTATTTACTAAATATTACTGTAATAACCATATAACAATAAATATGATATTTGTGTTTATATATATCTTTTAGGAGACATATCGATAAATAATTTTTATAAGCATAAAAAGAGTGCATCTCAGCACGCATAGATTGTTCAATCAATCAATTCTGATATGTATACATACATCGAAAGAGGAGGGGTGTAATCTACACCCATGTCAAAGTTTTATCTAAAACATCCACCAAGATGAGAGATTACTCTATTATTCTATTATTCATATATAACTATTGTTTAATACCTAATTATTTTATTATATTATTTTATATGACACAAAGAGAGGTACATATAGAGAGTAAACATTTACATGATCCTAATATCTACATACATATATGTATGTGTATGTTTATTTCTTACTAACTTCCATCTAAGTAGTCTACAGCTAGTCCTATATCCAATATATTCAGTATCCAATACAAATTCCTGTGCGTCTGCGTGAACAGAATTACACATGCATATACACCCAAGGTATGCCTACACGTGCAACTAGATGTCCACATTGATACCAATGGAAAAAGACAACAAGGGGGAACTATCCGCATGTATCATAATAGACCATATTAGGCACAAAGGAATATATGTATGATACATAAAAATAAAAATAAAAATAAAAATAAAATAAAAAGACAAGAGACAATACGCAGCAGAAATCATATTTTTTGAGAATGAGGCCATAAGTTCTTTTTTATTTTTATTATTATTGCTACCAGGATAGGGGATGTCAATCCAATCAAGCGAAAGAACAGGGGGAAGGAACAGGAGAAGAATAGACATACTCTCATAGGGGGGGGGGAACGAAAAAATGCGTGGTATGGCTCTAAATGTTGTTTAACTCAATGGTATCATTGAGTCCATTCGGGACCATGGAATCTAATCTAAATATCCAAAAAGCCTCACGTCTGCACAGTCTCCCAAACCTATCTCCCCCTCTATATGTTTTCTTCACCTGTTCAATCGCTACCACTGATACGTTTTTCATATCACCATTCTGACATGATATAATGTGGTTTGACAAGGGATGTAATTTATTACCATTCTGTATATTTCGTTTGTGCTCCATATATCTAATATGGAACGTGCGGGTCGTTCGTCCAACATATTGTTTCCCACATTTACAGCTTAAGATGTAGATGACATATGAAGATTGACAATTTAAAAAATCTTTAATTTCAAATCTAGCTCCGGAGATAGACGAGGAGAATTCCACAGTTTTTCTAGGCGAGTTGTTACACATGAAACATCTGCTATTTCCACATCTATGGTAACCAACAGGTTTCTTTGGAAGCCATAATTTATCTATAATTGGTTCTTTTGCCATTCTAAAATGACTTTGAACCAATTTACTTTGAAGATTTTCAGACCTCCTAAAGATCACCTTTCCATGTGGGTTGATTACATCTTTAAGGATATCATCTTGTAGTAGAATGAGACTACTAATCAAATACAGAGAGGAGAAAGTTAGGAGTACTCAAGAAGAAATAGAGAGTCTACACACCCAGTTGAAAAAATTTGAAGGCAGTGCAGAATTTAAGGAGAGAGACATAAGGGTTAATAAAAAGATAGAGGACTTTGAAAAAAGCCTCATCGAAAGAAAAGAAAATAAACTTGATAGGGATATTCAAGACTATGACAAAGGAGAGGTATATAGCTACAGAGGTGGAGGTAATAGAGGCCAGACAAACGACGAGGGTCAAATTCAGCAGAATTATCATTATTCTAATTACCAACATCGAGAATTCAGGAATAGAAGGAATTCCTATAAAGGGAGGAATGATCGATACCAAGAGAACTTCTCCCACCATAGCTCAAAACAGAGAGGTCCCAAAACTCAATTCCACCAAAGGCGTAATGCATACCAAATACCAGTGAAGAATAGATTTGAGGTACTGGAGGACTACCAATCTCCAAGATACAATCAAGCTAGAGGACGGTTTTATAGTGGTCCCTCAGAGACTGAGGAGGAATGGGAGGCTTCACCACAGACCTCACATTTTTTAGGGAAGCGCCAATTATTAAGAGGCTCCCTAAGAGACGACCGCAAACTCCCTACAAAACGACCAAGAGAACAAGGAGAGGCCATAGAGGAGGAAGAAGAGGTAGAAATAAGCAAAAAGAAACCTCTTCACATAAAATAGAAGGAGACAATAATGGGATTTATAATTTATCCACCAAAGTATTAACAACAAACGAAACCAGACTCCTCGAAAGAGGCCTTAACTTTGCCCCTGTAACAAAACCCAACATTTTTGTCCTATTTGTAGACCTGAATCGTTACGTGAGAAATCTAAGTAGAAAGAGATTTTTTGCATTAAAAGCTATAAAATCAAAAAAAGAGTCAGGTATTCCTTTATTGTTGGATATAGATGAAATTGAGGCTTTAAAAAATTTAGAGGAATTAGAATCAGAATCAGCAGTGAAAGAGACCCAATATGTAAAAATATTCGATACTAACCGTGAAAAAGCATTTAGGAATAAATCAGAATTTTACCCTTTACAATATAAAGGACCTTTCATAGAATGTTTCTATAAGAGTACATTACAACAGTTCCGTGATATGTGTGAACGGGCAGATAAAAAAAAATTTCTGAAGGATAATTTGACTATGGGCGAAAGGAAATCCATTAAACTTTTGTGTGATGACAAAACTATAACCATTAAGCCTGCGGATAAGGGGGGTGGGATAGTTATCCTCAACACTATAGACTATGTACAAGAATCTTTGAGACAACTTAAGGATGAGAGATTTTATAGAGTGTTGGAGAGAGACCCCACCCCACAATACCAGAAAGATCTAGGAACGTTGCTGGATTTTGCTCTTGCCGAGGGTGTGATATCCAAAGAAACATTTTGGTTTTTGTTTAATAAGTACCCTATCATTCCTACCTTTTATTATTTGCCCAAAATTCACAAATCACTTCACCAACCACCGGGACGTCCTATTATTTCGGGGGTGGGTTCTCTTACTAGTAATCTATCTGCCTATGTTGATTTTCACCTACAAAGTCACGTAGAGAGTCTGAAGTCTTATATTAAAGACACTAAACATTTCTTAAATAAAATAAATTCGATACTATGGAAAGAAAATTATTACTTATTAACTCTGGATGTAGAGTCACTGTATTCCAATATACCCCATGAAAAGGGTATAAGAGCAATAGAAGAATGCATTCATAAGAGAAACCATCTACCAGACTCTCTATGTGACTTTTTGATTTCATCTATTAAATTTATTTTAGAGCACAATTACTTCACGTTTGATTCACGATATTATTTACAAACACGGGGGACTGCTATGGGGACCAGGTTCGCCCCGAGTTATGCGAACCTATACATGGGCGCCTTTGAGGATGACCATGTGTGGACTGAGCGCTACGGGGCGAACCTGGTCCTCTATGTACGTTTTATAGATGATTTGTTTATTATTTGGAATGGGGATATAGACTCCATACAATCTTTTATCACTAGTCTTAATAATAATAATTATGGTTTAAAATTCACTGCCACTTTTAGTTCAACACAGATTAATTATTTGGATGTCACACTCTCGGTGGGAGAGAATAGATTAATAACAGAAACTTATAAAAAACCAGTTGATAAGAACAAATATCTTAATTATGAAAGCTCACATTTAAATGCTTGGAAAAATAATATACCAAAAAGTCAGCTTATTCGCACAAAACGGAACTGTACTCTAGAAACCACATACCAAAATCAAGCTACCAAATTGATGAATACCTTTTCAGGACAAGGATACCCTAAGGGAATTATTCAGAAGGCATATGAAGAAGTTAATTTTATAGATAGACAAACGTTGTTACAAATGGAACATACACGGAAGAATAAAGACCCTAGTAGGGAGGAGAAGAATACAGGCTTTATTACACAGTTTAACGGCTGTTCTAAGGAAATTAAAAACATCATAAAAAAGAACACACCTATTCTACTACAAGATGATATCCTTAAAGATGTAATCAACCCACATGGAAAGGTGATCTTTAGGAGGTCTGAAAATCTTCAAAGTAAATTGGTTCAAAGTCATTTTAGAATGGCAAAAGAACCAATTATAGATAAATTATGGCTTCCAAAGAAACCTGTTGGTTACCATAGATGTGGAAATAGCAGATGTTTCATGTGTAACAACTCGCCTAGAAAAACTGTGGAATTCTCCTCGTCTATCTCCGGAGCTAGATTTGAAATTAAAGATTTTTTAAATTGTCAATCTTCATATGTCATCTACATCTTAAGCTGTAAATGTGGGAAACAATATGTTGGACGAACGACCCGCACGTTCCATATTAGATATATGGAGCACAAACGAAATATACAGAATGGTAATAAATTACATCCCTTGTCAAACCACATTATATCATGTCAGAATGGTGATATGAAAAACGTATCAGTGGTAGCGATTGAACAGGTGAAGAAAACATATAGAGGGGGAGATAGGTTTGGGAGACTGTGCAGACGTGAGGCTTTTTGGATATTTAGATTAGATTCCATGGTCCCGAATGGACTCAATGATACCATTGAGTTAAACAACATTTAGAGCCATACCACGCATTTTTTCGTTCCCCCCCCCCTCTATGAGAGTATGTCTATTCTTCTCCTGTTCCTTCCCCCTGTTCTTTCGCTTGATTGGATTGACATCCCCTATCCTGGTAGCAATAATAATAAAAATAAAAAAGAACTTATGGCCTCATTCTCAAAAAATATGATTTCTGCTGCGTATTGTCTCTTGTCTTTTTATTTTATTTTTATTTTTATTTTTATTTTTATTTTTATTTTTATGTATCATACATATATTCCTTTGTGCCTAATATGGTCTATTATGATACATGCGGATAGTTCCCCCTTGTTGTCTTTTTCCATTGGTATCAATGTGGACATCTAGTTGCACGTGTAGGCATACCTTGGGTGTATATGCATGTGTAATTCTGTTCACGCAGACGCACAGGAATTTGTATTGGATACTGAATATATTGGATATAGGACTAGCTGTAGACTACGTAGATGGAAGTTAGTAAGAAATAAACATACACATACATATATGTATGTAGATATTAGGATCATGTAAATGTTTACTCTCTATATGTACCTCTCTTTGTGTCATATAAAATAATATAATAAAATAATTAGGTATTAAACAATAGTTATATATGAATAATAGAATAATAGAGTAATCTCTCATCTTGGTGGATGTTTTAGATAAAACTTTGAGATGGGTGTAGATTACACCCCTCCTCTTTCGATGTATGTATACATATCAGAATTGATTGATTGAACAATCTATGCGTGCTGAGATGCACTCTTTTTATGCTTATAAAAATTATTTATCGATATGTCTCCTAAAAGATATATATAAACACAAATATCATATTTATTGTTATATGGTTATTACAGTAATATTTAGTAAATAGTATGGTTTTTGAAGTGAATGTTGTTCTCCTTTACATTCTATAAGGAAGTCATTTGAAACAATTTATTTAATAGAAGCTCTGACTATCAGAAGGCTGTATAAAATCCTTTATTAATTTGTTAGGCATTTGCAGTGTGCTTTAGACACAGCTAATGAATGATTGATCACAGATGGGACTGAAATCATGAAAAGTCCCGCAGCCGTTATACACCTGAAAACTGACATGCGCTCCATAACTAAAATGAGGCTTGAAACACACAGGAGAGTGCAATGTCAACACGGTGGGAGGGCTAACAATTGAGCGCTCAGCTTAAATGAAGAGAAAGGAGACACCACATTCATTCTGATGAAGCCGCTGAACCCGGAGGGAGGCGGGGAAACGCGTCAATTACTCTTTTAAATTGATATATACCACTATCCGGAGGTCTCTACAGCTAAAACGCACACTCCAGCAAGGTGCTATCGGAATTCTTCACCTCTTTCCTATGGTCCCCCAGAGATGACTGCGCGATAAAGGGTTGAAAGCACCAGCAGCCGGGGAGGACATTTCGGGTGAAATTATCCACGCACAGGAGCGGTGAGACCGTACTATATAAATGTCTGGCCAGACACGCTTTTAGAGGGAGCATTGGCTCACTTTTATTACAGGCTGTGGCCATATAAAGCACATCTATTTGCACCTGATGTGAGGAATAACTTGACTTCATCATTTTTTCATCAAAGTGACTGTCATATAACCTCACAGGAAAGAACACTGTGTGTATCATTCAGCCGGAGTAATTATTAGATCAATTATATTTTAATCATTGCAATAAGTGTTACTAAGATATATTGAACGGATAGGAAGTAAATCGTTACAATATATGCTATATCTAGTTTATATGTGCAATAATTATTGTAAAAGTGTACTGACCGGCCGGTGGTATAAATTGCATAGTTTGCATAATATATTTTATTTATATATGTGTCTTAATAAATAGACTTTTAATAATTCTAATCTATATGCGCTGCAACACTATTTTCTTTTTTTGCTTGTCTGATTTCTCAATCTAATAGGGGTGAGTGGCCCTATGTTGCTGGCAGCATATGGATTAGAAGTGACAGAGCGCTAGATTCAGTATTGGTTGAATTGATTATAATTCATTTTGATGAACATCATCTTCTCCACATTTTTTGGAAGTAACCTCGTACGCCGATTGCTGACAAGGTGAGCGGCTGCACTAAACACTCTTTCGGAGTACACACTGGAGGGGGGCAACTTAGGTAAAATAAAGCCAGTTTGTGCAAGGGCCTCCAAATTGCCTCTTTTTCCTGCCAGTATACGTACGGACTGTCTGACGTGCCTACTTGGATGCGGTCACTCATATAATCCTCCACCATTCTTTCAATGGTGTTATGAACCACAGGTAGTGGTTCATTCCTATTTTATGTTTATAGTTCTCTTGCAGGCCAGGATTTCCCTTTGTTCTGGTTTAGAAGATTCTTGTTTGCTGCCGGTGGTGAGTCTGTGTAATTGCAGCCTGTTTCCATGTGTTTGGCCTCACCTGTCTGCTCATTGCATCTTGTCAGTTTGGAGTCGTGCAACAGGACAGCTGCACGACATAATTAATTAGGGCTCTCTGTTATATTCTGGCTCAGTGCAATACACAGATGCCAGTGATAGTTCTTGAGTTCTGAGCTAGTTCCTGCCAGTTCCTGAGTGTCGGTTCCAGTGTCGGTTCCAGTGTCGGTTCGTGTCTGATCCCATGTCCTGCCGTGAAGCGTTCCTGTCCAGAAGTCATGTGGCTTTGTCTGTGCCTGGTCGAGTATCTGGCTTCTTGGTGTCCACC
This sequence comes from Pseudophryne corroboree, assembly GCF_028390025.1. Lineage (NCBI taxonomy): Eukaryota > Metazoa > Chordata > Amphibia > Anura > Myobatrachidae > Pseudophryne > Pseudophryne corroboree. The sequence goes on along the minus strand of NC_086448.1, from coordinate 253,964,770 downwards.
GGTCTGTCGTTTGGGTTTCTGCCTGTCCTCCGGTTCTGAGAGCCTGTGTCAGCTACATTGGGGGTTCCTGTCTGTTTGCCAGTATTTGTACCGGTTCCGTGAGTAGCGGCCTTGCCGCGTCCGTAGGCCTAGGCCGCTGTATTCTTTGGTTATATTTGTTACTGGTGTTTTGCAGAGGGTTCTGCATATGCTGTCACCGCCGGTACACAACAGTATTGTGTCGGCGTGTGGACAGCATTTCCTTTGTTGTTTTTCCTTTGGCGGCGTGCCGCACATATATTTAGTTTTAGGGTTGTTAGTAGCCCCTAGCCTTCTGTTTGCTTTAGTTAGAGGTCCCCTTGTTATTATCCTGTCTCGGTTCACGCCTTGTCTCACTCTAAGACCTGGGGGCATCGGAGTTGGGCAGACCTAATCCGCCCTTCAAACGCGGCTGCCGTGGGCCCAAGAAACCATAGTCACGCAGGCGTGAACTGACCACACGGGTGAAACAATGGAGGTAGGCTGCTAGGGGCTATTTCCATACCACACCTTATTTCAGCATCACGTTCTGGTGCTCTGGACTCACTACGCAACATCTCTCTTGTTCTGAGCACCAGGAACGTAACAAATGGTGACAGAATCATATGCAGTGACAGTAGACGACATGTCAGTAATCGTTGGCAGGTCCATCAGACCGGACCAGATGTCAGCACTCGCTCCAGACTGCCCTGCATCACCGCCAGCGGGTGGGCTCAGAATTCTTAGCCTTTTCCTCGCACCCCCAGTTGTGGGAGAATGTGAAGGAGGAGCTGTTGACGGGTCACGTTCCGATTGACTTGACAATTTTCTCACCAGCAGGTCTTTGAACCTCTGCAGACTTGTGTCTGACGGAAAGAGAGATACAACGTAGGTTTTAAATCTAGGATCGAGCACGGTGGCCAAAATGTAGTGCTCTGATTTCAACAGATTGACCACCCGTGAATCCTGGTTAAGCGAATTAAGGGCTCCATCCACAAGTCCCACATGCCTAGCGGAATCGCTCTGTTTTAGCTCCTCCTTCAATGTCTCCAGCTTCTTCTGCAAAAGCCTGATGAGGGGAATGACCTGACTCAGGCTGGCAGTGTCTGAACTGACTTCACGTGTGGCAAGTTCAAAGGGTTGCAGAACCTTGCACAACGTTGAAGTCATTCTCCACTGCGCTTGAGTCAGGTGCATTCCCCCTCCTTTGCCTATATTGTAGGCAGATGTATAGGCTTGAATGGCCTTTTGCTGCTCCTCCATCCTCTGAAGCATATAGAGGGTTGAATTCCACCTCGTTACCACCTCTTGCTTCAGATGATGGCAGGGCAGGTTCAGGACTGTTTGCTGGTGCTCCAGTCTTCGGCACGTGGTGGCTGAATGCCGAAAGTGGCCCGCAATTCTTCGGGCCACCGACAGCATCTCTTGCACGCCCGTTTCGTTTTTTAAAATAATTCTGCACCACCAAATTCAATGTATGTGCAAAACATGGGACGTGCTGGAATTTGCCCAGATGTAATGCACGCACAATATTAGTGGTGTTGTCCGATGTCACAAATCCCCAGGAGAGTCCAATTGGGGTAAGCCATTCTGCGATGATGTTCCTCAGTTTCCGTAAGAGGTTGTCAGCTGTGTGCCTCTTATGGAAAGCGGTGATACAAAGCATAGCCTGCCTAGGAACGAGTTGGCGTTTGCGAGATGCTGCTACTGGTGCCGCCGCTGCTGTTCTTGCTGCGGGAGGCAATACATCTACCCAGTGGGCTGTCACAGTCATATAGTCCTGAGTCTGCCCTGCTCCACTTGTCCACATGTCCGTGGTTAAGGGGATATTGGGTACAACTGCATTTTTTAGGACACTGGTGACTCTTTTTCTGACGTCTGTGTACATTTTCGGTATCACCTGCCTAGAGAAATGGAACCTAGATGGTATTTGGTACCGGGGACACAGTACCTCAATCAAGTCTCTAGTTCCCTGTGAATTAACGGTGGATACCGGAAACACGTTTCTCACCACCCAGGCTGCCAAGGCCTGAGTTATCCGCTTTGCAGCAGGATGACTGCTGTGATATTTCATCTTCCTCGCAAAGGACTGTTGGACAGTCAATTGCTTACTGGAAGTAGTACAAGTGGTCTTCCGACTTCCCCTCTGGGAAAAAACACAAAACCCGAAAACTTTCCGGTGCACATCACCAAATATATATATATATATATATACAACCTGGTATGGCGGCACTCAGATAAATTCACAGCTCAAGGCAGAAGTACAACGTTTCGGAGACTTTATTCACACTCCGTCATCAGGATGACGGAGTGTGAATAAAGTCTCCGAAACGTTGTACTTCTGCCTTGAGCTGTGAATTTATCTGAGTGCCGCCATACCAGGTTGTATTTTGTGGGCCTATTTGGGTTCCTTGGAGGGCACCGGAGCAGATGTAATTTTCTACTGGGAGTGCTGCCCTAACTGTGGATGTATATATATATATATATATATTTATTTGTGCATAGTATATACATACAATATATATATTTATGTGTGTGTGTATATATATACATATATATGTATGTGTGTGTATATATATATATATATATATATATTTTATTTTATTTTTCACATACATGGACATACATACTCACCCACAGAAACCCCAGTCGCGAAATCCTGCGTTTGCCCCTGGTCTACAGTCTCAGTATACACATCCACAAATGGCACATTTCTGGATGTTTCGTGTGTTACTTAAATGCTGTCCTGCTGCCACTGTCACTCATTGAAGGGAAAGGAATGAGTGACATACTTAGTAGTATATGAAGCACACCACTTCCTCCTGCTGCATATTCTTAGCTGGTTAGCTACAGAGTAAGATAGTCACTGCAATCTGCAGTAGACGGTAGCATTAGGGAGAGGCAAAGCCTAACAGTAGACAGTAGTAGCAAAGGTGTCACTCACCTCTTAGTTACCCGGTGCGGCAGGGGGTCGTGGCGTCGCGGGAGTTGGTGTGGTGACCCGTGGGAGGGATGTGGCTTCAAGGGAGGGGGCATGGCTAAGCGCCCTGACCCGCATTTTCGTCTCTCCGAGGGTCCGGGAGTTGCGGCCTGCCCCCGGAGACTGGCGTGTCTGCAGTGCCAGCTCCTACATGGTTACAGGAGCCAGGTTGCTGCACGTAATGTCACTGAGCAGGAGCTGGCACTTTTGTGTCACCCCTTGGGGATGGCACCCAGGTGCAGGCCGCACCCCCCGCATCCACCTTGTGACGCCACTGAGTAGTAGGGAAAGGAAAGACTGAGAGCCAAAGTGGGAGTAGAGTGTGAGTGAGGGGGTCCTGGGGACAGATGTATTTGTAGTTCTTGCAGTTGCAGTCCTGCAGCAGCACTTTTCATCAGAAGGACTCATAAGGACAGGAGTCCAAAAGTGAGAACTGGAGTTGTAAAATCTAAAAAGAAAATCAAACTGACATTGCCAGGGACTGGCACAACAACAAAAACAGCTTGCCCCATAAGAATTGTATTAAATTTGTGGTGCGAAGTCTGAGTGACAAATGAAAAAAATATATAAAAAAATAAGAGGTAATATATCCACATACTATACCGACAGTAGTACCATTGTGGAATTGGTGCGCTGTTGTCTGGTGGTGCTTAGTAACAGCAAATGATATAAAAATAAGTGGGATATTAATCTTCTTCTCTGGTATCACCATAATTATAACGTCATACAGGGGCGTCACTTTCCCTGATGACACCAGGTGCGGCCAGCTGTGAAAAGGAGGTTTGGCTTCATGCACGGGGTCATGACTTAGTGGGAGGGGGCATGGTGTCGCAATCCGGGGGTTCAGTATATGCGAGATGCACCCGGGGTGTGCTGTAGCTGCAGTGTTGGCTCCTACACACCTACACAGTGACAGGAGTACTGCACGTAAGGACTATAATAATCATTATGCTGTGTAGAAAAAAATAAAACACACACTTTTTTGGTGGACTGCACTTCAAAGTTCAACAGTTTGACATTGTGAAATTGTATTGTTGGACTTGGTGTGCTGTTGGCTGGTGGTGCTTAATATCAGTAAATTAATATTAAAATAAGACAGATAATAAACTCCTTCTCTGGTATAACCATAATGAGGGGCGGAACTCCTGGAGGCAACAGAGTCAATTGCCGCCAGGCTCCAGCCCTGAAGGGTGCACTTGGCTCCTGCTTTGTACCCCGACCGCAGGGCCGGAACTAGATCAGTGATACTGCAGCTCTCCTCCAAACCACCAGAACAAAATGTAAGTTGCTCAAATCAATTAGGAAATACAGTTCAGGTGCATGAAAGGGAGGGGGTAGTCTGAGCTAGAAATACATTGGGGATAAACCCCTGGTGTCCCCCAGCACACCGTGCTGTACCTGTACCAAGACATGAAAGACTATATACCACCAGCATCAGAGGAGCCTTGTCGGGGCCTGGTGGCTTATCATACGTTTGCAAACTGTATGTAACTAAGACCTCTGGATTTCTATTATATGTATGTATGTATGTATATATATATATATATAGCTCCTCCAAACCACGCCCCACTGTGACGATCACGGAAGTTCTCCCCCAGCCGGCACACTGAACTGAAGCAGCATATTGAGTGACAGGAACTTGGCATCCACAACATTAAAAAGCAGCTAATATCTTCAGGAGTCCTTGCAGCATAAAAGAATGAGTGGCTACAGGTCACTCTCTTCTGCTATTCCCTGCAGTATTGGATATCATCTCAGCAACACAGCGGCACCCACCCAAGTGTGAGTACTACACACTAACAATCAGCAGACACTTAACTGTTTCCTGCCTTGCTCCAATACTTGTTGGCAACTCTATCTACAGTACATACTCCTATATATTCCTGCAGGCTGGAGCATGACTGAATCACATGCACAATTTTCTCCTATAGACGTGTGGATGTTTTATATCTACTGATTGGCTTTGCAGTAACTTGGAGAACTCTTTTCCACATATTTGTGGGCGCTTAATAACAACCTGCTTACAATATGTGCCTAAAAGGGATATTAACTCCTCAACTAACTTTAAGACTAATGCCTAACTATTGCCTATTGTGATGTAACATATATAAGGGTAGTATTGCCTATATACTGTAAATGTCTCTACTGTGGTGTTACGTGTATAAGGGTACTATTACCTGTATACAGTAAGCATCTCTACTGTGGTGTTACATGTATAAGGGTACTATTGCCTATATACTGTGTGTCTTTACTGTGGTGTAATGTGTATAAGGGTACTATTGCCTATATACCGTAAGTGTCTTTACTGTAGTATAATGTGTATAAGGTTACTATTGTCTATATACTGTAAGTTTCTCTACTGTGGTGTAACGTGTGTAAGGGTACTATTGCTTATATACTGTAAGCGCATCTACTGTGGTGTAAAGTGTATAAGGGTACTACTGTGCTGAGTAACGTGAGTAATAGTTGCTATTGTGTGGTGTAATGTGAGTAAGAGGCACTACTGTGTGGTCTAATGTGAGTAACGGACACTACTGTGTTGTGTAATGTGAGTAACAGACACTAATTTGCAGTGTAATGTGAGTAACAGACACTACTGTGCAGTGTAACGTGAGTAACTAAAGCTACTGTGTGGTGTAACGTGAGTAACAAACACTACTGTGAGGAGTAAAGTGAGTAACTGACGCTACTGTGCGGTGTAATGTGAGTAACGGACAGTACTGTGCGGTGTAATGTGAGTAATGGACGCAACTGTGCAGTGTACTGTGAGTAATGGAGGCTACTGTGTGGTGTAATGTGAGTAACTGACACTAATTTAGTCAGTGATTTAGTGTAGGGTATACAAGTGTTAGTGATTTAGTGTAAGGTATACAGGTGTCAGTGATTTAGTGTAGGTTATAGAGGTGTCAGTGATTTAGTGTAGGATATAGAGAGGTCAGTAATTTAATGTAGGATATATAAGGTCAGTGATGTAGTGGCAGGTATAGGAGAGTCAGGGATGTAGTGGTGGGTATAGAGGAGTCAGTTAAAATACTAGTAATTTTTTTAGGGAGCACACATTTATCTTGCCTTCAGGCAACTGGGATGAAGTTATGCCACTGATCATAATTATAACATTCATATACCTAAGGACTATAATATTAATTTTAATGTGTTCAAAAAAATTAAAACACAAACTTTTTTTTTGCAGACTGCACTTCGAAGTGTGGCAGTACCATTGTGAAATTTCATTTGTGGAATTGGTGCACTGTTTTCTGGTGCTTAATAGCAGCAAATAGATACTATATAAAAAAATAAGATTTAAACTGCCTCTGCCATACCGTCCGTAATTATTGTCTAATTTAAATAAATATGTGTTAGTTTAAAAATGCTAACTTTTTCTTGTATTTCAAAGTGCCAATTTGGAATTTTATATTATGGAAACAGCACAAAAAGCTCAACTTTGTACATAACTCATAAAAAAGATTTGTGTAAGATGTCTGGTTTCATTTTTTGACAGCTGTTATAATAAGACTAAGGGCCTAATTTAGATCTGATCACTGAGCTGCTAATTTTGCTGTCCTGTGATCAGATAGTCGCCACCCACAGGGGGAGTGTAAATTAGCCGTGAAAGTGTGTGATCGCATGTGTAGCTGAACTGCAAAAATCCACTTTGTGCAGTCTGTGCACAACCCAGTACTTACTCCTCCGGTGCCAGAGGCGGAACCACCGCCAGTGCAACCAGTGCGTTGCACTGGGGCCCGCCACTGGCCAGGGGCCCAAAGCATGTAATGAGTCAAACTGACTCGTTACATACCGCTGTGTGCTGCAGGCAACCGCTGCCCGCAGCACACAGCCGCCCGCAGGACACAGGAGAGGAGCGCAGCAGCCAGGGGGGGGGGGGGGGGGGAGGAGGAGGGTGGTGGAGGAGGGAGCCGCAGCAGCGCTGTTTTATTGGTTGAGGCGCTGCTGCTGCTGTCCCTCTGTTTCACTATAGACTGTCTTCCGCCACTGTGAAGCGCATACCAGCATTCACAGCGGCGGAGGACAGCCTATGGTGAAGGACTGGGACAGCAGCAGCAGTGCCTCCACCAATAACACAGCGCTGCTGCGGCTCCCTCCTCCTCCTTCTCTCCTGCCCGGGATCTCTGGAGAAGGTGCACCGAGGAGCCTGAGCCAGCGGAGAGAGTAAGTATAATTCTTTCTTTCTTTCTTTCTTTCTTTCTTTCTTTCTTTCTTTCTTTCTTTCTTTCTTTCTTTCTTTCTTTCTTTCTTTCTTTCTTTCTTTCTTTCTTTCTTTCTTTCCGTAATGTGTAACAAGGGGGAATCTGCCTGCCGTAATGTGTAACAAGGGGGAATCTGCCTGCCGTAATGTGTAACAAGGGGGAATCTGCCTGCCGTAATGTGTAACAAGGGGGAATCTGCCTGCCGTAATGTGTAACAAGGGCACGCTGTCTGCCATAATGTGTAACAAGGGCACGCTGTCTGCCGCCATGTCTAAAAAAGGGACGCTGTCTGCCGCAATGTGTAAAAAGGGGACACTGTCTGCCGCAATGTGTAAAAAGGGCACGCGGTCTGCTGTAATGTGTAAAAAGGGGACGCTGTCTGCCGCCATGTGTAAAAAGGGGACGCTGTCTGCCGTAATGTGTAAAAAGGGGACGCTGTCTGCCGCCATGTGTAAAAAGGGGACGCTGTCTGCCGTAATGTGTAAAAAGGGGACACTGTCTGCCGCCATGTGTAAAAAGGGGACGCTGTCTGCCGTAATGTGTAAGAAGAGCACGCTGTCTGCCGTAATGTGTAACAAGGGCACGCTGTCTGCCGTAATGTGTAACAAGGGCACGCTGTCTGCCGTAATGTGTAGCAAGGGGGAATCTGCCTGCTGTAATGTGTAAAAAGGGGGAATCTGCCTGCCGTGATGTGTAACAAGGGGGAATCTGCCTGCCGTAATGAGTAACAAGGGGGAATCTGCCTGCCGTAATGTGTAACAAGGGGGAATCTGCCTGCCGTAATGTGTAACAAGGGGGAATCTGCCTGCCGTAATGTGTAACAAGGGGGAATCTGCCTGCCGTAATGTGTAACAAGGGGGAATCTGCCTGCCGTAATGTGTAACAAGGGGGAATCTGCCTGCCGTAATGTGTAACAAGGGGGAATCTGCCTGCCGTAATGTGTAAAAAGGGGGAATCTGCCTGCCGTAATGTGTAACAAGGGAAAATCTGCCTGCCGTAATGTGTAACAAGGGGTAATCTGCCTGCCGTAATGTGTAACAAGGGCACGCTGTCTGCCATAATGTGTAACAAGGGCACGCTGTCTGCCGTAATGTGTAAAAAGAGGACTCTGTCTGCCGTAATGTGTAACAAGGGCACGCTGTTTGCCGTAATGTGTAAAAAGGGGACGCTGTCTGCCATAATGTGTAAAAAGGGGACGCTGTCTGCCGCAATGTGTAAAAAGGGGACGCTGTCTGCCGCCATGTGTAAAAAAGGGACGCTGTCTGCCGTAATGTGTAACAAGAGCACGCTGTCTGCCGTAATGTGTAACAAGGGCACGCTGTCTGCCATAATGTGTAACAAGGGCACGCTGTCTGCCGTAATGTGTAAAAAGAGGACGCTGTCTGCCATAATGTGTAACAAGGGCACGCTGTCTGCCATAATGTGTAAAAAGGGAACGCTGTCTGCCGCCATGTGTAAAAAGGGAACTCTGTCTGCCGTAATATGTAACAAGGGCACGCTGTCTACCGTAATGTGTAAAAAGGGGACGCTGTCTGCCGCCATGTGTAAAAAGAGGACGCTGTCTGCCGTAATGTGTAACAAGGGCACGCTGTCTGCCGTAATGTGTAAAAAGGGGACGCTGTCTGCCGTAAAGTGTAAAAAGGGGGAATCTGCCTTTCGTAATGTGTAACAAGTGGGAATCTGCCTGCCGTAATGTGTAACAAGGGGGAATCTGCCTGCCGTAATGTGTAACAAGGGGGAATCTGCCTGCCGTAATGTGTAACAAGGGGGAATCTGCCTGCCATAATGTGTAACAAGGGCACGCTGTCTGCCATAATGTGTAACAAGGGCACGCTGTCTGCCGTAATGTGTAAAAAGAGGACGCTGTCTGCCGTAATGTGTAACAAGGGCACGCTGTCTGCCATAATGTGTAAAAAGGGAACGCTGTCTGCCGCCATGTGTAAAAAGGGAACGCTGTCTGCCGTAATATGTAACAAGGGCACGCTGTCTACCGTAATGTGTAAAAAGGGGACGCTGTCTGCCGCCATGTGTAAAAAGGGGACGCTGTCTGCCGTAATGTGTAACAAGGGCATGCTGTCTGCCGTAATGTGTAAAAAGGTTACGCTGTCTGCCGCCATGTGTAAAAAAGGGACGCTGTCTGCCGCAATGTGTAAAAAGGGGACGCTGTCTGCCGTAATGTGTAACAAGGGCACGCGGTCTGCCGTAATGTGTAAAAAGGGGACGCTGTCTGCCGCCATGTGTAAAAAGGGGACGCTGTCTGCCGTAATGTGTAACAAGAGCACGCTGTCTGCCGTAATGTGTAACCAGGGCACGCTGTCTGCCGTAATGTGTAACAAGGGCACGCTGTCTGCCGTAATGTGTAACAAGGGGAAATCTGCCAGCCGTAATGTGTAAAAAGGGGGAATCTGCCTGCCGTAATGTGTAACAAGGGGGAATCTGCCTGTCGTAATGTGTAACAAGGGGGAATCTGCCTGCCGTAATGTGTAACAAGGGGGAATCTGCCTGCCGTAATGTGTAACAAGGGGGAATCTGCCTGCCGTAATGTGTAACAAGGGCACGCTGTCTGCCGCCATGTGTAAAAACGGGACGCTGTCTGCCGCAATGTGTAAAAAGGGGACGCTGTCTGCCGCAATGTGTAACAAGGGCACGCAGACTGCCGTAATGTGTAAAAAGGTTACGCTGTCTGCCGCCATGTGTAAAAAAGGGACGCTGTCTGCCGCAATGTGTAAAAAGGGGACGCTGTCTGCCGTAATGTGTAACAAGGGCACGCGGTCTGCCGTAATGTGTAAAAAGGGAACGCTGTCTGCCGCCATGTGTAAAAAGGGGACGCTGTCTGCCGTAATGTGTAAAAAGGGGACGCTGTCTGCCGCCATGTGTAAAAAGGAGACGCTGTCTGCCGTAATGTGTAAAAAGGGGACGCTGTCTGCCGCCATGTGTAAAAAGGGGACGCTGTCTGCCGTAATGTGTAACAAGAGCACGCTGTCTGCCGTAATGTGTAACAAGGGCACACTGTCTGCCGTAATGTGTAACAAGGGGGAATCTGCCTGCCGTAATGTGTAAAAAGGGGGAATCTGCCTGCCGTAATGTGTAACAAGTGGGAATCTGCCTGCCGTAATGTGTAACAAGGGGGAATCTGCCTGCCGTAATGTGTAACAAGGGCACGCTGTCTGCCATAATGTGTAACAAGGGCACGCTGTCTGCCGCCATGTGCAAAAAAGGGACGCTGTTTGCCGCAATGTGTAAAAAGGGGACGCTGTCTGCCGCAATGTGTATCAAGGGCACGCGGTCTGCCGTAATGTGTAAAAAGGTTACGCTGTCTGCCGCCATGTGTAAAAAAGGGACGCTGTCTGCCGCAATGTGTAAAAAGGGGACGCTGTCTGCCGTAATGTGTAACAAGGGCATGCGGTCTGCCGTAATGTGTAAAAAGGGGACGCTGTCTGCCGCCATGTGTTAAAAGGGGACGCTGTCTGCCGTAATGTGTAAAAAGGGGACGCTGTCTGCCGCCATGTGTTAAAAGGGGACGCTGTCTGCCGTAATGTGTAAAAAGGGGACGCTGTCTGCCGCCATGTGTAAAAAGGGGACGCTGTCTGCCGTAATGTGTAAAAAGGGGACGCTGTCTGCCGCCATGTGTAAAAAGGGGACGCTGTCTGCCGTAATGTGTAAAAAGAGGACACTGTCTGCCGCCATGTGTAAAAAGGGGACGCTGTCTGCCGCAATGTGTAACAAGAGCACGCTGTCTGCCGTAATGTGTAACAAGGGCACGCTGTTTGCCGTAATGTGTAAAAAGGGGACGCTGTCTGCCATAATGTGTAAAAAGGGGACGCTGTCTGCCGCAATGTGTAAAAAGGGGACGCTGTCTGCCGCCATGTGTAAAAAAGGGACGCTGTCTGCCGTAATGTGTAACAAGAGCACGCTGTCTGCCGTAATGTGTAACAAGGGCACGCTGTCTGCCGTAATGTGTAACAAGGGCACACTGTCTGCCGTAATGTGTAAAACGAGGACGCTGTCTACCATAATGTGTAACAAGGGCACGCTATCTGCCGTAATGTGTAAAAAGCGGACACTGTCTGCCGCCATGTGTAAAAAGGGGACGCTGTCTGCCATAATGTGTAACAAGAGCACGCTGTCTGCCGTAATGTGTAACAAGGGCACGCTGTTTGCCGTAATGTGTAAAAAGGGGACGCTGTCTGCCGTAATGTGTAAAAAGGGCACGCTATCCGCCGTAAGGTGTAAAAGGGTCTCTACCTGGTGTAGTGGTGCTACTGTGCGGCATAATTTGAATAATGGAGATTACTGTGCACCGTTTTATGAATTGGTATTATTTTGTGTCCACACCCCTTCCCCACGAAGCTACGCCCCTATGTATTTTTGAGCGCGTCTATGGCACGCACTGCCCCTGTTTTGCATGCAGTGGTGGGGCTCCGATGCCGTTTCTTGCACAAAGTGCTAAAATGTCTAGTTACGGCACTGTTGCTAGGTATCCATTTCTCTGGCCCTGAGCAGGTCCCCCTCATCAGATGAGGTGAGGGGGTGGACTTGGATGGGATGAGGGGGGGGGGGAAGCATTTTGTCGCACCTGGGCCCACCACTTGCTAGTTCCGCCACTGTCTGGTGCGATGAGAACAGGCTGATCGGGGCCGGAGCTGAGGTCAGACACCCTCTCTGAAAACGCTTGGGCATGCCTGCATTTTCCCAAACACACCCAGTAAACGCTCAGTTGCCACCCACAAATGCCCTCTTCCTGTCAATCACCTTGCAAATGCCTATGCAATCGGATTTTTCACACCATCCCGTCGCTGACTGGCGATGCCCGTTGTTGCTGACCGATGTGAGTGTGCATTGCAGTGCATGCGCAGTTAGGATCTGATTGCCTGCTGTGCGAAAACACACAGCAGCGATCAGATTTGAATTTCCCACTAAAACTATTGACAATGAGACTTGTTCTGGAATCCCAAATAGTATATACTGGAGGATATACTGGATGTTTTAATTATATTTGGTACCTTATCTGGATAATATGACATCACATATTTCTCATACGTCCTAGAGGATGCTGGGGACGCTTCAAGAACCATGGGGTATAGACGGGATCCGCAGGAGACATGGGCACTTTAAGACTTTGAATGGGTGTGAACTGGCTCCTCCCTCTATGCCCCTCCTCCAGACTCCAGTTTAGATTCTGTGCCCAGTGAGACTGGTCACACACAGGGGAGCACTACTGAGTTTCTCTGAAAAGACTTTATGTTAGGTTTATTATTTTCAGGGAGACCTGCTGGCAACAGGCTCCCTGCATCGTGGGACTGAGGGGAGAAAAGCAGACCTACTTCTGTGAGTTTCAAGGCTCTGCTTCTTTGGCTACTGGACACCATTAGCTCCAGAGGGTCTGATCGCCAGGTACGCCTAGATGCTCGTTCCCAGAGCCCGCCCTCACCCCCCTTGCAGAGCCAGAAGTCAGAAGACAGGTGAGTAGAAGAAGATCAGAAGACTTCAGTGACGGCTTTGAGGTACCGCACAGCGGCCGCGCTGTGCGCCATGCTACCACACACACAGGCACTGTAGGGAGCAGGGCGCACGGGGGGGGGGGGCGCCCTGGGCAGCATATAAATCCTCAACAGAGACTGGCAAATGAATATATAAGTGCCCAGGCACTAGATTTAACCCCCGCCAGTATAAATATATGTAAGAAATAGCGGGCTGAAGCTTGCCATTAAGGGGGCGGGGCTTACCCCTCACAGCTCATTTCAGCTCCATTTTCTCCTCACAGAGACGCTGGTGCTTTCAAAACACTGCTGTACAGATCACAGTGAAAAACGAGGGGGGGTGCACAGTTGTTTGGCACATTATATAATGAGCACTGTGGAAATGAGCTGGTAAACTACTTCTGCGTTTCCCTGACAGAATGTGCTGGGGTCTATCCCTTATAGCCAGTGTAAGGTATTTGGTACACGTGTGTCGGCATATCTTAAGCTGAGTGCTCTGCCACAAACGGCTGTGGGAATGACTCTGTCGGCACCGCTGACTCCTAATGGTACTTGGTACATGTGAATAAGTGTCAACATGTCAGTAGATGTATGTTCTTCCCAAGAGAAAACTATATGGGAGACACAGACGTGTGGTGGTGACCCTGTCGGCACCAACAATATCTGACTGGGTAAAAATTGGCATGATAATGTGATGCATATCCGAAAGGGCTATACCTATATGTATATGTATGTATAGTAAGGTTGCATAGGTCTGTGGCACGAACACAGACGTAGTAATATTTATGGAGGGTGTCATATTCATAGAATAGATTTCCCTCAGACCCCTCGGGATCGCATAAATGTTATTTTGCCCAGTTACTACTCCCGGAGATCGACACGAATACTGTTTCTTATGTCGACCATAATGTTTCCTGACTAGATCCACAAAATCGGCATTCAGTACATGTTTCATACACATTAAGAACGTATTAACGTCACTAGGGACCCTGCTGTTCCTGTCAAAAGGGATATATATATATATGAGTTATATATATAGAGAGAGATATTTGTGTGTATAGGTGTGTTTAAAGGTATATATATATATATGTATATATAAAAATTTTTATAATGAATGCTGAGGTAAAGTTATTCCTTATCATGTGCTGAACGGCCGTGAGAAGATGTTTTCAAATCCTCAAGAGGATTCTGAGTGTTTATTCTTTTCCCGCCGTGGATAGAATAAAGTGAGAGTCACCCCCTGTTCTGCACGGGGCCCTGTCACAAAGGATCGTATGCAGGAAGATATGTGATACTCTAATTGTGTGTCCGCGTGTACGTTGATTATACTTGCATTACGTGCGCATGGGAGAGTAGTGGTATGCAGGGTACTCCTTAAATTGGGTCATATCTATAACATTGCAGCAGACTGCCGTGCGACCACAAGGGATATAGGACTCTTGGGTTCGCGGACCAATTCCATGGCGGTCTCGACTAGGAGGGCGTTGTGGATTCACCAATGGAATGCTGAGGCTGACTCCAAGAAGAACTGGTTTGAGGATGGCCTTGTTAAGTTGATCTCGGCAGATACCACTGGTAAGTCTACCTTCTTGCCCTATGTTCCCTCACAATGGTTGGTGACGCATTATTGTAGGATGCAGTCATTTCGACCGAATAGATACGGATTTCCCTTTCTTTGCAGGTAGAGGAAGGTGAAAAGGTAAGAGGTCAGCAGTCTTTTAAAGTTTGCAGACGCAGAAATCATCTTCTGTTTCTGCCACATCCACCACATGACGCTGGGTCTATCTTGCGGGAGCCCACACTGGTGGGACCACGTATAATAATACTCTTCAGTCAGTCCTGAAACGGACATAGACCAGTGAGTTTAAGAATAGAGTCCCAAGGGGGACATACTGCAGTTTCCAGATGTTTCCCTGCACCGATTTTTTCAAATAGACCTTATCGATTCTCCTCTGGACGGGGAGGTAGTATGCGACGCCATACAAGAGTTGTGTCAGGATCAGGTCATTGTCCTGCTGTCCAAGTCACACACAAAAAAAGAAGAAGCTGTTATTCAAGCTTTTTCGTGCTCCCGAGGCCGGACGGCTCGGTCAAAACAATCCTATCTCTAAAATCCCAAAAATTTCTACTTAAGAAGTTGAACTACAAGCTGGAATCTCTCAGCGCAGGGATCTCCAATCTGAAAAAGGAGAAAGGGGGTCTAATTACGGTTTCTTCCGCATTAGGCTTGCCTGGGTTTGCTATTCAGGATTGTCATTACCAATTCACCGGAGTGATGGCGGTATGATAGTTTTCCTTCGATAGTAAAAGAGTCATTATTATTCTGTACTGGGACGCTCTCCTGATTACGGTGAGGTCAAGAAACCAAGTGGTGCAAAACGTTGCATTCTCCCTGACAGTTCTTCGACAAAGTGGTTGGCTCCTGTACTTGCCAGAATCACTGTTTATCCCAACGACGTGGTTGTCAGTGTTGGAAATACTGTTAGATACAGAACTGTTGAGAGTTTGTTTCTTCCAGTGGAAAAAGCCCTGAGGATCCAGAGTCGGGTCAGATCTGCAACAGGGTCAATCCATCATTCCATTCCATTGATGAAAAAAATGTTAGTGGCCTATGAAGCCATTCAGTGAGCAGGTTAAAAGCCAGAGTGTTTTTAGCGGGACCAGTTGGACAATTGGTCCGGTTTCCACCTGGGATAATCCTGTTTTTTCAAGACCAGAGTTTCACTCCTGTGGTAGCGCTGCAGTTCTCAAAAGCGCTGGTTCGGGTTCCAGGACTGGATCCTAGGGACCACGGATACATGCCTTAGAGGCGGGGGAGCTGTCACACAGGAGGAATACTTCCAAGGAAGAGGGTCAAGTTAAGATACTTGTCACCACATTAACGGTCTAGAGGTAAGGGCCGTTTATAACGGTTTTCTACAAACAAAAACCGAAGCAGCAATGGCAGAAGCCAGAAAGATTTTCCGCTGGGCAACGAAATCATATGCACGCTCTGTCAGCAATGTTCGTTCCAGGAGTGGACAACTGGGAAGCAGACTTCCTCGGCAGGCACGTTCTCCATCCAGGAGAGTGGTGTCTTCATCCAGAGGTTTTCACAAAAGTGACAGGTCGTTGAGGAATTCCTAAATAGACAAGATGGCATCTCGCCTCAACAAGAAACTGCAGAGATATTGTTCCAGGTCGAGGGACCCTCAAGCAATAGTGGTGGACGCCCTAGTGACACCGTGGGTGTTTCAGTCGGTCTATGTGTTACTTCCACTCATTCCAAAGGTGATAAAGATCATAAGAAGAACAAAGGTTCAAGCAATCCTCATTGTTCCAGAATTGGCAAAGAGGGCTTAGTATCCAGATCTTCAGGAATTACTCCTAGGAGATCCCTGGCCTCTTCCTCTGAGGGAGGATCTGTTACAGTAGGGGCCATGCGTGTTCCAAGACTTACCGCAAATTCATTTGACGGCTTGGAGGTTGAACACCGGATCCTAGCCCGAAAGGGTTTTCTCAAGGAAGTCATCCCTACTCTTATTCAGGCCAGAAAAGGAGTAACGTCTAAACATTACCACCGTATTTGGAGAAAATACGTGTCTTGGTGTAAATCCAAGAAGGCTCCTACGGAAGAATTTCAGTTAGGATGTTTTCTCCATTTTCTACAAGCCGGTGTGGATGCGGGCCTAAAGCTGGGCTCAAGTAAAAGTTCAAATTTCGGCTTTATCAGTTTTCTTCCAAATACAATTGGCCTCACTTCCATAAGTTCAGACCGTCGTGGAAGGCGTATTGCACATCCAACCTCCTTTTGTGCCCCATGTGGCGCCATAGGATCTTAACGTGGTGTTGCAGTTCCTTCAATCTCATTGGTTTGAACCTTTATAGAAGGTAGGGTTGAAATTCCTTACTTGGAAAGTGATCATGCTGTTGGCCTTGGTCTCTGCAAGGCGGGTGTCTGAATTGGCGGCTTTGTCTCACAAGAGCCCATATTTGATCTTCCATGAAGATAGAGCGGAGTTGAGAACTCGTCAGCAATTTCTGCCAAAAGTGGTGTCATCGTTTCACATGAACCAACCTATTGTGGTGCCAGTGGCTACTGACGCCTTAGAAGAATCAAAGTCTCTACATGTGTCAGAGCTTTGAAAATGTATGTAGCCAGAACGGCTCAGATTAGGAAAACGGAGGCTCTGTTTGTCCTATATGATCCCAACAAGATTGGGGCTCCTGCTTCCAAGCAGACTATTGCACGCTGGATCTGTCATACGTTTCAGCAGGCTCATTCTACTGCTGGATTGCCGTTACCGAAATCGGTAAAGACCCATTCTTCCGGAAAGGTGGGCGCATCCTGGGCTGCTGCCCGAGGGGTCTCGGCATTACGGCTTTGCCGAGCAGCTACTTGGTCAGGTTCAAACACCTTTGCAAAGTTTTACAAGTTTGATACCCTGGCTGATGAGGACCTCTTGCTGGGTCAATCGGTGCTGCAGAGTCATCCGAACTCTCCCGCCCGTTCTAGAGCTTTGATATAAACCCCATGGTTCTTGAAGCGTCCCCAGCATCCTCTAGGATGAATGAGAAAATAGGATTTTAATACTTACCGGTAAATCCTTTTCTCTTAGTCCGTAGAGGATGCTGGGCGCCCATCCCAGTGCGTACTGTGTCTGCAGTTATTGGGTATGGTTACACACATGGTGTGTTGCGTTTAAGTCAGCCTGTTGCTGACGTTATTCATGCCATGGCATGCATTATGCTGTTATTGGTTGTGTTTACACACAGGTTGTGTTATGCTTTATGTCAGCATATTGCTGCATATTCTTCATGCCGTCGGCTGGTGTTCTATTGAATGCCATGTTCTGCGGCATACTGAAGGTGTGAGCTGGTAAGATGCTCACCGTGGTTTAACAATAAATTCTTTCCTCGAAATGTCCGTCTCCCTGGGCACAGTTACTTAAACTGGAGTCTGGAGGAGGGGCATAGAGGGAGGAGCCAGTTCACACCCATTCAAAGTCTTAAAGTGCCCGTGTCTCCTGCGGATCCCGTCTATACCCCATGGCTCTTGAAGCGTCCCCAGCATCCTCTACGGACTAAGAGAAAAGGATTTACCGGTAGGTATTAAAATCCTATTTTTTGTTTTTGTCTGCTGTGTGCAGGAAGGAGTAGTCACACAAATATTTAGAGGCTGGCCCAAAGTACAGCATTGATGTGTGTAGCAGGTATCACTGCCAGTGATGGATATTTTCAGATAATCTAGTGAGACGAGACGCCTTGGATGCGGTGGCATTATGCTGTGGTAATGCATAGTTACATTAACTCTGAGTAGTATAGAGATGTTCTCAATAACTCTGTGCTCCCTACATTGTGGCAGTTCTATGGAAACAACACATTTTTTTATCAGGAAAACATTGCCACCTGTCATGTTTCCAGGGCGACTCTGGACTGGAATACAGAAAATGTTATAACCCAGATAGACTGACCAGCTCATAGTCCATATCTTAACCCTACTGAGAACCTCTGGGATGAATTGGAGCAATTGGTACATTATAGGCCACCTCGGCCTTCAGGTTTACCGTTGGTCACTGTACTTAAGGCGGAATGGCAAAATATACCACCTGCTGTTGTCTAGGTTCTTGTGGACAGTTTGCCAAGAAGGGTGTCTGCAGTAACCACTGCACGTGGTGGACCTATGAAGTACTGAGAGCAATAAAGTCTCATTGATCTATTTGCTGTCAGCGTCCAATCACTTTGCCTACATAGGGGTATATTTTCAAAGATGCGTTTTTTTGCCGTTTTGAAGGGTGTTTGATCTCGAATGGTATCGGGTGCATTTTACTGCAACTTTTTGAATCCTGATACGGTCATTCACTAAGCTGCCGACAATTCATATTTTCCGATGTCGATGTGATTCGTAATGTCAGGCAGTGTTTTACGGGAGTGATGAGTAAAACACTGCCTGACAAAACACAAGGAATCCCGGCCGGATCTGTGAGAGCCAAGCAGGGCTTCATTGTGTACCTTAAAAAGGTGTTTAAAGTCTTTAAAATTCTGAAAAAAAATGTGTGGGGTCCCCCCTCCTAAGCACAACCAGCCTCGGGCTCTTTGAGCTGGTCCTGGTTGACAAAATATGGGGGGGAAAATGACAGGGGTTCCCCCATATTTCATCAACCAGCACCGGACTCTGCGCCTGGTCCTGGTTCAAAAAATACTGGGGACAAAAAGCGTAGGGGTCCCCCGTATTTTTGAAACCAGCACCGGGCTCCACTAGCCAGGTACATAATGCCACAGCCGGGGGACACTTTTATAGTGGTCCCAGCGGCCCTGGCATTACATACCCAACTAGTCACCCCTGGCCGGGGTACCCTGGAGGAGTGGGAACCCCTTAAATCAAGGGTTCACCCCATCCAGCCACCCAAGGGCCAGGGATGAAGCCCGAGGCTGCCCCCCCCCACCCAAGGGCGGCGGATGGGGGGCTGATAGCCAAGTGTAAAAATGTGAATATTGTTTTAAGTAGCAGTACTACAAGTCCCAGCAAGCCTCCCCCGCAAGCTGGTACTTGGAGCCCGAGGCTGCTTGTGCTTAGGAGGGGGGACCCCACGCAATTTTTTTTCACTTTTGACACTAAACACACCCTTTCCCATAGATAATCATGCACAGATCTCACTGATCCGTGCATGGTTATCCAAACTCGACTGGAAAAAGCAGGTCTATTTTTTTCCTGCTTTTTTTAACGAATAAAAAAAAAAATAGACCCGCACTTGAGCACTCAGAGACTAACACCCAAATACGAATGAATAGTGAATACCCGTATTGTATGAAATAACAGCCGCGTTATCTATTCATTCGTATTTCAGAACTTTGCCAATCAAACCATTACAAATAGACCAGACACTGCCGAGTTTTCTGCTTAGTGAATTCCCGGATTGGGACTTAGAAAAAAAAACACAAATCAGCAAAACTTGGATTTTTAGTAAATACTGGCCATAGTGTTTATATATAAGGAATCAATCAGGCGCTGAGGTAACAGTAAATATCCTTTATATTAAATGCCAAACATAAAATTAAAGGGGGGCAGTCAATTTACCGGCTGTCAGGATCCCGGCTGTAAGGATACTGATGCCGGAATCCAGACACCAGGTGAAAAACCGGCGGTTGGATCCCCACTTGGGTGGGGGTCCACGCCATCACTCGAGGGGGAATGTAACCCTGCACAAGTGTAACTAGCCCAAGTGGGGACACACTGCACTTGCTGCCGGTATCTCGGCTGTCGGGATTCTGGCATTGGTCTCCTGACCACCGGGATCTTGACAGCCGGGATATCATACTGATCCCTGCTAAAAGCACAATCCAAAGAGGCAATGGATATAACAAGTTCAAGTCAAATGAATATTGATGAAATTCCACATATGAAACAAAAACATTCCTTTTATTTTGGGCCAATACATGATTAGTTACAATTTCAGCATGAATGACAGCTTTAGATGGATTGACAGTCAACATTTTTTCTACAAGTCAAGATTTAATCCATTTATTGACTGTTAAATAGTAAGTTGATTTATCTTCCACCCTAACTGCCATGTATGGACAACTCCTGCTATTAATAGATATTTGAATATTATCTTACATGGTCAAAACAAATTCTGGAATTCATGGATTGATGAATATAGAAAAATGCCTTGAAATTTTGTAAACATGCTTAAATTAGTTTAATGTGACCCTTGAAAATATATTGTTGCAATCATCACAGATGGTCCAATGATAATGGTGCAAGTTAGAAAACTTCTAGCAGCTAAACACCAGTTGTGTCGTTTAGTGCACAGCCCTCACCTTGCAGTATGTAATACTCTCTACAAATAGGGCGCTACCTAAGAATCTACAAAGCACTGTTCATCCACAACAATGACTGATCTATCCTCCTCTTTCAGCCGTACTTAGCGTAACTATTGAACGTGCTTTCTCTGCAGCCAGGTATAAAGAGAATACAATCTGAAGACAAATTGGTGATTTCACAATGGGAACCCTGCTTTTTCTTAGTCTGTACTTTCAACAAATAAAAAGAAAACTACAAAAATGTTAAAAATATTGCAGTTTGCATTACATCATCAGTCTAGTCAACTAATTTACAATTTCCAGTGTAGAGATTTGAGTCTTAACATTTTTAGTTTATTTTTGTTTTATTTATTTTTCTTAATCCCAATCCCAAAATTAGACTAGTGATCCCAAAATCCTGGGATTTATAAATAATTTTGGCACTGGAATCTGTACCCTGAAACCATGGTAGTAATGATATCCAGCCAAACAGAAAGCCATGCAGAAAATTGAAACATTATTATTTCAGAGTCTGACCATAGATAAATTAGAGGTATATGACAATCAGGCATAAAATATGGGCCAGTGACCTTTTATGTGACATCATAAACCTACTTTTATTTAATAACTGTACTTATTTATGTGGGTAAACAATTGCATTTTAGGTAAGATGATGTGAACTATGATTGTGTAATATTGTCATGTTCTGATTTGAGATACTAGGTACATTAATTTATTGAAGTATCTGAGCAATTTGCACCTATACTCCTTGTATTGACCATTATGCAAAAAATTATATTTTGTTTAGCATGATATTTAAAGGAGAATCATGGCATGAAGAGGGCACACTTAGTGGGTAGTTGAAAGTTAAGAATGGGCTTCAGCACTTTTTCTCCCTTTTTAAGAACTCTGCTCTTATGTATCCTTAAGGTTGCAGGTAATCAATCCTAAACTCACTTATACTTTCACTGGTGTACTATTTGTATGTTAAATAGAAAATCAAATGTATAACACCAATGTTCTCTTACTCTGATGAATTATTCAATACTAAATGAGGCTCATCTAAACAGTATTTTAGGAGAAATAATGTGCAAGTTGAAATTAGTGAAGCTCATAAAGTGATTGCTGAAATGGCCTTGAAATTATATTTTAGCTTTTTCTATATGGGCCTGAATTCCTACAGAGAGCAATTTTCCAGGCCTATCTCACCGTGCATCAAATGGTGTGGTAGCAGCTACAAGAGTATTATCTTCCCATTTAAAATGACACTGCAGTATACAGCTTCACTGCTGTTGTCACATATCAGTTTAGTGGACTAATACTAGCAAAAGTACTTGTAGCAATAATAAATGTAATCTTCGAATGTTTCAGACAAGACTCAAAAATTGCTTGAAAATTTCTCCCAAAGCAAAAACAAAAACTTATTCAAACGTTTGGTAAATAATAATTAATAATGATTGATACTTTTGTATAAAAAAAAGCAAACTTGCATAGAACACACTTAGCAGACCATTACCACATTTTACTAATACTGTTACTGCTGCCAAAATTTTCAATGTCAAATCTAGTTCCCAACAAGGTCAAGCTTTTGTTCAGTTTGAAGATATTGATGATGATGATGATTGTATTTAAGTTAGAGGTTCCATTTCCGCCACATGTCCGACCTAGATGATCACATTGTCATGGCCAAAAGACAAATACATCCACCCTTTACATGTGGAAATTTGTCTTTTCCATTCCACACAATATATCTAAAGGCATAGCGTACTGTATATCCAGCTCTTTGGATACAACTACCTACTATTATTAAACAAACTCATGGTAGCTGATCATGAGAACAGAAATCTAGATATACATTATATTTATTTATTTATACATTTCATATTTATGATACGTTTTATTGATTAGTTTTGGTTTATTTTTGTTATGTTAAATATAGGTGTGTCTTTAGTAATATAATTAATGCGTTACTATTTTTTATAAAAGCCTTCCCTTTTTTATTGTTTTATAAATACTACCAGAACTATCACAGTATATAATTTTTTTTCTGTATTTATTTACTGTGAAGCCATTTAAAATATTTCCAGAATAATTAGCGCCAGGCGTTGTACAGGATACTGTTAGCGATTGTTACAAGGCGCCCACCACACTCCATTGACACTCCCACAAGACTGTACAGCTGTGTGCGATCACATAGTTTTGGCTGAAGATACGCAAAGCGTAATTTCAATTCATGCACCATATGCTAAAACTCGCTATGTGAGTCTATGAAAAAGGATATGCCTGACTTAGAATCAGCCCATTTGTATGCAAGTATTGTGTGACTGCTGGAGAGCTGTCCACTATCTTGCATACACTTTGGAAATGAATGTGTTAAATATGGTGCTCCTGGGTCAATGTTCTCTTATATAATAAATTATTTGTGCCATTCTAAAATGATCTGTTCAATTCAAAGATTTAACAGTTTTCAACATTCTGTATATTGACACAGAAACCTAATTTTTTTTACTTTTTATTTGATGCAAGTTATACTTAAATTGCCTAATGCTTTCCACTGATAACCTCTGCATCTATAATACTTCTTAATCTATGTTGTTATATCTAATAATATCCATGATACAGACTGTAATACACTGCCATTCTAATATCCATGTGTATATATTGTCATATTCACACCTACAGGTACTGTCATACAGGTCCATTGCTCTCTTCTCAATACACCATGTTCTCTGGGGTTTTATTTGTTTTTTTTTAAACACCAGTTTGGACCAGTTCAAAAGTGAGGAAGTAGACATGATATATATTACAAACTAAGCCTAGAGGACCAAGAGGAAGGGGAACAGTGTGTGAAAATAGTCATCTTCACAAACCATGCGAACATGACAGCACCATATAAGCCTATTAGTATCTGTAAATAGGCTGTACCCCTGTCTGTTGAAAGCTCCATTTGCTTGTTTTTACTGTAATCAATCAGAGGGGATTGAAATGGGGAGAGTGGTCTGACCACTGTGGTCATAACAAATGCAATGCTGTCTTCTATGATAAGAGTACCACAATTATAATGCAGTTAAAGTACACCTGTAATCCCCTCACTTCTATAGAAAAGATGTTACTGTTTATTGAAACTTTTTTTAATATTGATAGGTAATTACATTATATGTGTGCTAATCAGTGTTTTTATGGGGAGATTTATTAAACATTGCAGAGAGATAAAGTACCAACCAATCAGCTTCTAACTGCCATTTTACAGGTTGTGCCTGAAAAACGGCAGAAGCTGATTGTCTGGTACTTTATCGCTAATCAAGCTTAGATAAATCTTCCACTATTAGAGCTACAGTCACTTAATGGGTCTGTATATGCTTTGGCTCCAATGAAAGCCAGTTGGCTTGGAGCCCAAATGTGCCAGAATATACTGCAAGTCTTATATAAATTAGTTTTTACACAGATTGTAATCAGCAGGGCTGGGCAAGCTGTGCAATCGCACGGGGCGCCTGCGGCCAGTGTTTGCATAGTATTTCATGTGGTCTGGCTGTCTGCTTAAAATACTATTCCCAATTCCCAAATACCAATTCCCTGAGAACCGAACCATACCAAACACCATGTTCCGAACCCGGATCCGAGCCCGGCTCGGGACTTCCCGCCAGACTCGGAAACCAGAACAAGGCAAAACGTCATAATCCCGCTGTTGGATTCTCGCGGGTTTTGGATTCCATATAAGGAGCCGCGTGTCGCCACCATTTTCACTCCAGTCCTGGAGAGTGTAAAGAGAGGACGTTTCTCCTCAGTGTCTGTGCAGGAGAGTGGCATGGCGTGTGGGGTGGCGACCTGCTCTTATTTGTCATTCAAGTGCTGTCTTGTGCTGCATCAGTCCAGTGGTGGTGTCTTGTGCTGCATCAGTCCAGTCACAGTGGTGGTGTCCTGTGCTGCAATAAGCTCAGTGCTGCTGTATAAGTCCAGTCCAGTGGTGCTGTCTTGTGCTGCTATAAGTCCAGTTGTGTTGCTGTATAATTCCAGTGCAGTGGTGCTGTGTTGTGCTGCATCAGTCCTGTGGTGGTGTCCTGTGCTGCCATATGTCCAGTGGTGCTGCTGTATAAGTCCACTCCAGTGGTGCTGTCTTGTGCTGCATCAGTCCAGTGGTGGTGTCTTGTGCTGCATCAGTCCAGTCACAGTGGGGGTGTCCTGTGCTGCCATAAGTCCAAGGGTACTGCCGTATAAGTTCAGGGGTACTGCTGTATAAGTCCAGTCCAGTGGTGCAGCCATATAAGTTCAGGGGTACTGCCGTATAAGTCCAGTCCAGTGGTGCAGCCATATAAGTTCAGGGGTACTGCTATATAAGTTCAGGGGTACTGCCGTAGCAGTCCAGTCCAGTGGTGCAGCCATATAAGTTATGGGGTACTGCCGTAAAAATCCAGTCCAGTGGTACTCCCGCATAAGTTCAGGGGTACTGCCGTATAAGTCCAGTCCAGTGGTACTGCTGCATAAGTTCAGGGGTACTGTCGTATAAGTTATGGGGTACTGCTGTATAAGTCCAGTCCAGTGGTACTGCCGCATAAGTTCAGGGGTACTGCCATATAAATTCAGGGGTACTGCCGTATAAGTTCAGGGGTACTGCCATATAAGTCCAGTGGTACTGCTGTATAAGTCCAGTCCAGTGGGGCAGCCGTATAAGTTCATGGGTACTGCCGTATAAGTCCAGTAGTCCTGTCCTGTGCAATATATTATGTACTCCAAATAAAGGGGTTATTAATATTTAATCCAAATTATTTTTACAGGGTTTGCACTGTGTGGTTTAGGGGTACGCTCTTCTGTGCCGCATATTATATAACTCCATCCAAATAAAAGGGTTATTATTATCCAAATTACTTTTACAGGATTTGCTGTGTGTGCGGTTTAGGGGTACACTCTCCTGTGCCATCAATATTGTGCGTTTAATATATCTGGGCAAATTCCAGCACGTCCCATGTTTTGCACATACAATTAATTTGGCGTTGCTGAATTTTTTGAGAAATTACAGTGGCATGCAGGAGATGCTGTCGGTGGCCTCAAAAATTGCAGGCCACTTTCTACATTCAGCCACTGCGTACCACTCCTAGATGGGCCAGGTGTTGTGCCGCACACTTGTGTCATTTAGCTTAGTCATACAGCAACCTCATTGCACCTCTTTTTCTTCTTTGCATCATGTGCTGTTTGGGGACTAGTTTTTTTAAGTGCCATCCTGTCTTTCACTGCAGTGCCACTCCTCGATGGGCCAGGTGTTTGTGCCACACACTTGTGTCGCTTAGCTTAGCCATCCAGCTACCTCATTGCACCTCTTTTTCTGCTTTGCATGATGTGCTGTTTGGGGCCTATATTCTAAATCCGCCATCCTGTCTGCCACCGCAGTGCCACTCCTAGATGGGCCAGGTGTTTGTGCCGCACACTTGTGTCGCTTAGCTTAGCCATACAGCTACCGCATTGCACCTCTTTTTCTTCTTTGCATGATGTACTGATTGGGGCCTATTTTTTTAATCTGCCATCCTGTCTGGCACTGCAGTGCCACTCCTAGATCGGCCAGGTGTTTCTGCCGCACACTTGTGTCGTTTAGCTTAGCCATCCAGCTACCTCACTGCACCTCTTGCAGCTGCAGCTCTAGATTATTCTTGCAACACCACAGGGCCAACCTGTCCATCTCTCCCCAATAGGCTTACTCATCCCCATCCTTGATTAAACCATTGACATTGGTGTCATCCGCAAATTTAAAAAATGTAATGGATGACTCACCAGCGACAGTCATTAGTATATAGTGAGAAAAGCACTCGAAGTGATATCCCCTGCTTTCACAGACTGTTTCCTGTTTGTTAAGAAATCGAAAATCCAATTATAGGTGGATAAGGGAACCCCACAGTTTAACAACTTGGAGATCAGAATCCCTGGAACAATCGTGTTAAATGCTGAACTGAAATCATGAACAGGATCCTCGCATAGGTCCTAGGCAGGTCAACATGTTGCAAGATGTAATGAAGCCCCATGTTGACTGCATCCTCTACAGATGATTTGCTCTACAGGCAAACTGCATCGAATCCAAGCGAGGACCTGCTGTCTCTTTCAAATAATGGGATCCGGTCTTTAGGCCGACAGTAAGTAGGTCGACAATGTTTTGGTCAACCACTATTGGTCAAAAGTAAGTAGGTCGACAGGGTTTGTAGGTCAACAGGGTCTTTAGGTTGACATGTTTTAAGTTTACAGGTCAAAAGGTCGACATGAGTTTTTCACATTAATTTTCTTTTTTTGAACTTTTCATACTTTTTGATCCATGTGGACTACAATTGGGAACGGTAACCTGTGCTAAGCGCAGCTCGAAGCATGGCGAGCGAAGCGAGCCATGCAAGGGGACACGGTGCACTAACTGGGATTCCCGGTCACTGTATGGAGAAAACGACACAAAAAAAAATCAAAAACTCATGTCGAACTTTTGACCTAGAACATGTCGACCTAAAGACCCTGTCGACCTACCATCCTTGTCGACCTACTTACTGTCAATCAATAGTGGTCGATCCAAACACTGTCGACCTACTTACTGTCGACCTTACATACCACACCCCAAATAATACAGTACCAGACATTCCAGGGTTTTCATGACTACCGATGTAAGGGCGGTAGGCCTGAAGTCAGCTAGTTCAGTATACTAAACTTTTGTCTACCTTCCAGATTTGCAAAGATATCTGTGATTCTTGGTAACAGGTAGTGATCTGTCTGCAATACTGGATTTGTGGTGACCTTAAAATTCCCACACAGCTGTACCATGCAATTTTTTTTACTATTGGAACGACTGGAGTTTCCCAAGGGCTCCGATTCATCTTGGATATAACTTTATCACCTTACAGCCAGTCTAATTCTAGCTCTACCTTTCGCCAAATAGCATAAGGTACTGGGCGATCTTTGTGGAATCTGGTAACAACTCCATCCATGAGCACTAGCTTCCATTTTATGTGTTGCAAAGTCCCAATGCTTGGTTGGAAAACAAGTGTAGCTTGGTTAAGTACTGTCTTAAGTAGTGATGTGCATCAGAAATTTTTTGGGTTTTGTGTTTTGGTTTTGGACACGGTTCCACGGCCGTGTTTTGGATTCGGACGCGTTTTGGCAAACCCTCCCTGGAAATTTTTTGTCGGATTCGGGTGTTTTTTTTACAAAAACCCTCAAAAAAAGCTTAAATCATAGAATTTGGGGGTCATTTTGATCCCATAGTATTATTAACCTCAATAACCATAATTTCCACTAATTTTCAGTCTATTCTGAACACCTCACACCTCACAATATTATTTCTAGTCCTAAAATTTGCACAGAGGTCGCTGGATGACTAAGCTAAGCGACCCAAGTGGCCAACACAAACACCTGGCCCATCTAGGAGTGGCACTGCAGTGTCAGACAGGATGGCACTTCAAAAAAATAGTCCCCAAACAGCACATGATGCAAAGAAAAAAAGAGGCGCAATGAGGTAGCTGTGTGACTAAGCTAAGCAACCCAAGTGGCCGACACAAACACCTGGCCCATCTAGGAGTGGCACTGCAGTGTCCGACAGGATGGCAGATTAAAAAAATTGTCCCCAAACAGCACATGATGCAAAGAAAAATAGAGGCGCAATGAGGTAGCTGTGTGACTAAGCTAAGCGACCCAAGTGGCCGACACAAACACCTGACCCGTCTAGGAGTGGCATTGCAGTGTCAGACAGGATGGCACTTCAAAAAAATAGTCCCCAAACAGCACATGATGCAAAGAAAAATGAAAGAAAAAAGAGGTGCAAGATGGAATTGTCCTTGGGCCCTCCCACCCACCCTTATGTTGTATAAACAGGACATGCACACTTTGACAAACCCATCATTTCAGCGACAGGGTCTGCCACACGACTGTGACTGAAATGACTGGTTGGTTTGGGCCCCCACCGAAAAAGAAGCAATCTCTCCTTGCACAAACTGGCTCTACAGAGGCAAGAGGTCCACCTCCTCCTCTTCCTCCGATTCTTCACCCCTTTCACTGTGTACATCCCCCTCCTCACAGATTATTAATTCGTCCCCACTGGAATCCACCATCTCTGGCCCCTGTGTACTTTCAGGAGGCAATTGCTGCTGGTGAATGTCTCGACGGATGAATTGATTATAATTCATTTTGATGAACTAAACACTCTTTCGGAGAACACACTGGAGGGGGGGCAACTTAGGTAAAATAAAGCCAGTTTGTGCAAGGGCCTCCAAATTGCCTCTTTTTCCTGCCAGTATACGTACGGACTGTATGACGTGCCTACTTGGATGCGGTCCCTCATATAATCCTCCACCAGTCTTTCAATGGTGGCAGAATCATATGCAGTGACAGTAGACGACATGTCAGTAATCGTTGGCAGGTCCTTCAGTCCGGACCAGATGTCAGCACTCGCTCCAGACTGCCCTGCATCACCGCCAGCGGGTGGGCTCGGAATTCTTAGCCTTTTCCTCGCACCCCCAGTTGCGGGAGAATGTGAAGAAGGAGCTGTTGACGGGTTACGTTCCGCTTGACTTGACAATTTTCTCACCAGCAGGTCTTTGAACCTCTGCAGACTTGTGTCTGCCGGAAAGAGAGATACAACGTAGGTTTTAAATCTAGGATCGAGCACGGTGGCCAAAATGTAGTGCTCTGATTTCAACAGATTGACCACCCGTGAATCCTGTTTAAGCGAATTAAGGGCTCCATCCACAAGTCCCACATGCCTAGCGGAATCGCTCTGTTTTAGCTTCTCCTTCAATGTCTCCAGCTTCTTCTGCAAAAGCCTGATGAGGGGAATGACCTGACTCAGGCTGGCAGTGTCTGAACTGACTTCACGTGTGGCAAGTTCAAAGGGTTGCAGAACCTTGCACAACGTTGAAATCATTCTCCACTGCGCTTGAGTCAGGTGCATTCCCCCTCCTTTGCCTATATCGTAGGCAGATGTATAGGCTTGAATGGCCTTTTGCTGCTCCTCCATCCTCTGAAGCATATTGAGGGTTGAATTCCACCTCGTTACCACCTCTTGCTTCAGATGATGGCAGGGCAGGTTCAGGAGTGTTTGCTGGTGCTCCAGTCTTCGGCACGCGGTGGCTGAATGCCGAAAGTGGACCGCAATTCTTCAGGCCACCGACAGCATCTCTTGCATGCCCCTGTCGTTTTTTAAATAATTCTGCACCACCAAATTCAATGTATGTTCAAAACATGGGACGTGCTGGAATTTGCCCACATGTAATGCACGCACAATATTGGTGGCGTTGTCCGATGTCACAAATCCCCAGGAGAGTCCAATTGGGGTAAGCCATTCTGCGATGATGTTCCTCAGTTTTCGTAAGAGGTTGTCAGCTGTGTGCCTCTTATGGAAAGTGGTGATACAAAGCGTAGCCTGCCTAGGAACGAGTTGGCATTTGCGAGATGCTGCTACTGGTGCCGCCGCTGCTGTTCTTGCTGCAGGAGGCAATACATCTACCCAGTGGGCTGTCACAGTCATATAGTCCTGAGTCTGCCCTGCTCCACTTGTCCACATGTCCGTGGTTAAGTGGACATTAGGTTCAACTGCATTTTTTAGGACACTGGCGACTCTTTTTCTGACGTCTGTGTACATTTTCGGTATCGCCTGCCTAGAGAAATGGAACCTAGATGGTATTTGGTACCAGGGACACAGTACCTCAATCAAGTCTCTAGTTCCCTGTGAATTAACGGTGGATACCGGAAACACGTTTCTCACCACCCAGGCTGCCAAGGCCTGAGTTATCCGCTTTGCAGCAGGATGACTGCTGTGATATTTCATCTTCCTCGCAAAGGACTGTTGGACAGTCAATTGCTTACTGGAAGTAGTACAAGTGGTCTTCCGACTTCCCCTCTGGGATGACGATCGACTCCCAGCAGCAACAACAGCAGCGCCAGCAGCAGTAGGCGCTACACTCAAGGATGCATCGGAGGAATCCCAGGCAGGAGAGGACTCTTCAGACTTGACAGCGACATGGCCTGCAGGACTATTGGCTTTCCTGTCTAAGGAGGAAATTGACACTGAGGGAGTTGGTGGTGTGGTTTGCAGGAGCTTGGTTACAAGAGGAAGAGATTTAGTGGTCAGTGGACTGCTTCCACTGTCACCCAAAGTTTTTCAACTTGTCAATGACTTCTGATGAACGCGGTCCAGGTGACGTATAAGGGAGGATGCTCCTAGGTGGTTAACGTCCTTACCCCTACTTATTACAGCTTGACAAAGGCAACATACGGCTTGACACCAGTTGTCCGCATTTCTGTTGAAATAATTCCACACCGAAGAGGTGATTTTTTTTTGTATTTTGACTAGGCATGTCAATGGCCATATTCGTCCCACGGACAACAGGTGTCTCCCCGGGTGCCTGACTTAAACAAACCACCTCACCATCAGAATCCTCCTTGTCAATTCCCTCCCCAGCGCCAGCAACACCCATATCCTCATCCTGGTGTACTTCAACAGTGACATCTTCAATTTGACTATCAGGAACTGGACTGCGGGTGCTCCTTCCAGCACTTGCAGGGGGCGTGCAAATAGTGGAAGGCGCCACCTCTTCCCGTCCAGTGTTGGGAAGGTCAGGCATCGCAACCGACACAATTGACCTCTCCTTGGGGATTTGTGATTTAGAAGAATGCACAGTTCTTTGCTGTGCTTTTGCCATCTTAACTCTTTTAAGTTTTCTAGCAGGAGGATGAGTGCTTCCATCCTCATGTGAAGCTGTACCACTAGCCATGAACATAGGCCAGGCCCTCAGCCGTTCCTTGCCACTCCGTGTCGTAAATGGCACATTGGCAAGTTTACGCTTCTCCTCAGACGATTTTGATTTAGATTTTTGGGTCATTTTACTGAGCTTTATTTTTTTGGATTTTACATGCTCTCTACTATGACATTGGGCATCGGCCTTGGCAGAAGACGTTGATGGCATTTCATCGTCTTGGCCATGACTAGTGGCAGCAGCTTCAGCACGAGGTGGAAGTGGATCTTGATCTTTCCCTATTTTACCCTCCACATTTTTGTTCTCCATTTTTTAATGTGTGGAATTATATGCCAGTAATATATCAATAGCAATGGCCTACTACTATAGGCTATACTATATATATATATATATATATATATATATATATATAGCTATACTACTATAGGCTACTATATACTGCGCACAACTGAAATGCACCACAGGTATGGATGGATAGTATACTCGACGACACAGAGCTAGGTAGAGCAGTGGCCTACTGTACCGTACTGCTATATATTATATACTGGTGGTCAGCAAACTGTGCAAAACTGAAATGCACCACAGGTATGGATGGATAGTATACTTGACGACACAGAGGTAGGTAGAGCAGTGGCCTACTGTACCGTACTGCTATATATTATATACTGGTGGTCAGCAAACTGTGCAAAACTGAAATGCACCACAGGTATGGATGGATAGTATACTTGACGACACAGAGGTAGGTAGAACAGTGGCCTACTGTACCGTACTGCTATATATTATATACTGGTGGTCAGCAAACTGTGCAAAACTGAAATGCACCACAGGTATGGATGGATAGTATACTTGACGACACAGAGGTAGGTAGAGCAGTGGCCTTCTGTACCGTACTGCTATATATTATATACTGGTGGTCAGCAAACTGTGCAAAAATGAAATGCACCACAGGTATGGATGGATAGTATACTTGACGGCACAGAGGTAGGTAGAGCAGTGGCCTACTGTACCGTACTGCTATATATTATATACTGGTGGTCAGCAAACTGTGCAAAACTGAAATGCACCACAGGTATGGATGGATAGTATACTTGGCGACACAGAGGTAGGTAGAGCAGTAGCCTTCTGTACCGTACTGCTATATATTATATACTGGTGGTCAGCAAACTGTGCAAAACTGAAATGCACCACAGGTATGGATGGATAGTATACTTGACGACACAGAGGTAGGTAGAGCAGTGGCCTACTGTACCGTACTGCTATATATTATATACCGGTGGTCAGCAAACTGTGCAAAACTGAAATGCATCACAGGTATGGATGGATAGTATACTTGACGACACAGAGGTAGGTAGAGCAGTGGCCTACTGTACCGTACTGCTATATATTATATACTGGTGGTCAGCAAACTGTGCAAAACTGAAATGAACCACAGGTATGGATGGATAGTATACTTGACGACACAGAGGTAGGTAGAGCAGTGGCCTTCCTTACCGTACTGCTATATATTATATACTGGTGGTCAGCAAACTGTGCAAAACTGAAATGCACCACAGGTATGGATGGATAGTATACTTGACGACACAGAGGTAGGTAGAGTAGTGGCCTACTGTACCGTACTGCTATATATTATATACTGGTGGTCAGAAAACTATGCAAAACTGAAATGCACCACAGGTATGGATGGGATAGTATACTTGACGACAGAGTGGTAAAGCAGTGGACTACTGTACCGTACTGCTATATATATAATTATACTGGTGGTCAGCAAAATTCTGCACTGCCCTCCTACTATATACTACAATTCAGCACAGATATGGAGCGTTTTTCAGGCAGAGAACGTATAATACTGGTGGTCACTGGTCAGCAAAACTCTGCACTGTCCTCCTACTATATAATACTGCTGGTCCCCAGTCCCCACAATAAAGCAATTAGCACACTGAGCACAGATATTTGCAGCACACTGAGCACAGATATGGAGCGTTTTTCAGGCAGAGAACGTAGATATTTGCACTTGCAGCACACTGAGCACAGATATTTGCAGCACACTGAGCACAGATATTTGCAGCCCACTGAACATAGAAACTGAGAGGACGCCAGCCACGTCCTCTCACGATCATCTCCAATGCACGAGTGAAAAATGGGGGTGACGCGCGGCTCCTTATATAGAATACGAATCTCACAAGAATCCGACCGCGGGATGATGACGTTCGGGCGCGCTCGGGTTAAACGAGCAAGGCAGGAGGATCCGAGTTGCTCGGACCCGTGCAAAAAAAGGTGAAGTTCGGGCGGGTTCGGATCCCGAGGATCCGAACCCGCTCATCACTAGTCTTAAGGTACAAAGGCAAGGTGTGTGTGATGCTCAGGCTTTTTATGGCCGACCAGTCTAAATGAATTTTCCATTTGTAGGAAGTTACATTACGTTTGTGGGGAGTGGTTTGAAAAATGGAGGTGGATCATGGCACGGACAATGTGCAGTAGACCTACAGAAGTCAATGACCAACAGAAGTCACTTGTAATTTCCAAAGTGAAACATGTTTGTTGTTTACCTTGATTTCATATACTGTATAGGTGTGTTTGATGAGACAATCTTCCTGTATCAGGAATCAGTTGCATAGCCAGAGCCTTTTAGGCCCCATAACATTTTGATGGTGCTCCTATCCCAATGCTTCTAGAGAGACACCTCTATGCAGCAGTTATTAATTATTTTCCCCATAATAGTGCCCTAGTTAATGTTATACCCCATAGTAGTGACCTAATGAACCGTAGTAGTGCCCTAGTCCATGTTATGTCACATTATAGGGCAGCCAGTGCACAGTATGTAACACAGTAATGCCAAGTCACATTATGACATACAGTGTTCCCAGTTCACATTATGTCACATTACAGTGCCCCCATTCAGATTATTCCACACTATAGTGCAAAGCCATAACTACACTTTGGTGCCTTGTGCCAGAAATAGAATTTTCCAATAGGGACATAAGGCTTATAACTCGTGGGGAAGGAGCATGACAAAATTGATCATGGATTTGGACACAACTCCTCTTTATACCACATTCATGTACTTAACTTGAGAGCTCGCTGTTATTCAGTTACAGTACAATGGGCCTAATTCTGAGTTGATCGCAGCAGCAAATTTGTTAGCTAATGGGCAAAACCATGTGCACTGCGGGGGGACGGGGACAGATATAACATGTGCAGAGAGAGTTATATTTGGGTGGGGTGTATTCAAACTGAAATCTAAATTGCAGTGTTAAAATAAAGCAGCCAGTATTTACCCAGCACAGAAATGAAATAACCCACCCAAATCTAACTCTCTCTGCAAATGTTACATCTGCCCCCCCCCCCCTGCAGTGCACATGGTTTTGCCCACTTGCTAACAAACTTGGTGCTGCAATCAACTCAGAATTACCCCCAATACCCTTTATTAAATAACACAACATATAGAGCCTAATTCAGACCTGGTCGCAGGCTGAAGCCCAGTGAAGTGTGTGCTTGCGCAGTGTTTGCATGCGCAGTGTGTGCACACGCAGATGCAACGGCATCTCACTTGTGCGGAGCATGTTGGCAGCATTGCACTGGTGTTTGGGGGGGTGTGGCCTGGACAACGCAGGCATGTCCGGACCATTTGCGGGGCGGGCCACGGAAGCTGCGTGATGTCACATGCAGCCACTGCGACCCTAAACATGATGGGCAGCGTAGGCATAGGCTGCGTAGGCAGAGAGCTACTCGTCAGGTGCAAAAGCATCACCGCCATGCGATGCTTTCGCATGTCTGCGGGTGGGGAGTGGGGAGGGGAGCAGGACACGGCATGAGGGGCAGACTTGCCCTGTGCTGGGCGGCCCCACGCATGACAAAGAGTTTTATCGTAGATGTGCTCTAGGCCTCATTATAGCTGTAATCTCTGCACCTATGGTAGCCATGCCCTTGTCACATCTCTACTTTCCTCTTGAGTCTAGCTGCTTATTCCTCTCTCTACCTCTTGGACTGTGACTTTATACTTGTCCCCATAATCTACCTACCTCTGTCACTGTAAGCCTAGTCTTCACTTACATGATATGGGCCAGGTCACTGCCTCCAACAAATATCAGCAAGTTCAGCATTGATTTCTCCTCACGTACTCCTTGCTGCTTTGAAATTCTGGTGATCTGGCAATGGGTTACTCTATCCTTGCCCGCAGCCAAAAGTTTTCTGTCAATTACATTGATATCACTGTGTCTTATAGTTTTCTTTATCATTTGCACTTTGAGTGGGAAACTGTTTCACATGTGTATTATTCCATACAAAATCTGAACCTTTTCAGTGGTGCAATTTCCAGGGACAGAGCTTCCAGACCTTCCTGTAGTGGTGTTGTGGCTCAGGTAGATGTGCGGCCATGCCCACTCAATCAGTTTATATCTATGGTGTGCACTGCCATAGAGCTGCATGGGGTTGAGATAGGGTGTTACTCCTCCTCTGCTCTCTCAGGCCCCTACAGAGGCACTGGTTATCTGTACTAGTTAACCCCTCTCTCTGTACTCCTGGCCAGGGACACCTGTCCGCTAACTTTGTCCTGCAGGTCCCTGATGTTGCAGAAACTTAACTAAAGCACTACATCCACCTACTACACAGGTAAGTAAGGGATATAATAATTGAAGATCATTACCAGGTTATATGAGTTCCCTTTTTACTGTATGGCAGCATTCAGTGGGCCCTTATTAAAAAATTTACAGATGAACTCAGATTTTTTTACAATTAAGGAAAGATGAAACAGTTTATTCAACAGCTCAAAATATTATCTCTGGGTTTACTTTGCTAGTTGTAAAATTACCAAATTATTACTGTACTCGTAAAGATTTATAACTGATATCACTGTTGTTGGTATGTTGGGGAAATGAAATAAAGTCTACTTTACAATTTGTTCAGCTAAGTGTGCGATTCTGCCATATTTAGCAAAGAGAGAGATGTGACATAATGGCACTTCATATCCACGTCAAATTCTTATCCCCAGTGACCTACCATTTCTAGAACCAGAAGATGATATCGTCCCTGTGCTCCTTAGGTCCCCCTCTGAGAAGAGATCACCAGTCCTGACTTATGGTGCCAAATCATTTAATGTGGTTTTGTGATGGGACTTAGTATCCGTCAAGGGAACCAAACTGAGACATGAACTTGATTCTTGGAGGGCTTGACCTGAATTCCCTGAAGTGAAATGCTGGTCTCTTCCCCCGAAAGCTTGCTTCTTTTGTATTTAATCAACTACTAAATCCTCTGAAGTGGAAAAAATGCACATTTTGTTCTCAGTGACTTGCTGCAGCTGAACGATTTGCACAAACAGTACTTCTTATCCGACAAGGATTTATTTGGGTTGAGTGAGTCTCACACTAAAACTGTCTCTTAGGCCTAAAAGCTTGGATACCACAGTGTCAGTATACGTCTTATTCCTTTATACAGCCTCACATGTGCATTTGTATTTAGAAATACTCTACCACAGAAATGTGGAGTTTCACGCAAAATAATTTAAGCACATATTTAGTTTACTGCTAAAAAAAAATATTGGAGAATAGAAATATGAGCCACTGGGAGAGATGTACTAAGTCTTTGAAAGTGATAAAGTGGAGAGAGATATAGTACCACCGAATCATCTCCTAACTGCCATGTTACAGGCTGTGTTTTAAAAATGACAGTTAGGAGCTTATGGGCTGGTACTTTATCTCCCCCCACTTTATCACTCTCCAAAGATTAGCACATCTCCCCCACTATCTTTTAAAATTGTGAGTCGAAGCTCTGCTGATGGTAGAGAGAGAGGAGACTTTCTTCTGCACATGCGTCTTTGTTGCACTGCACATGCATCCAGAAGATACACAGGTTTGGAGTTGAAATTAAGGCACGCAAGGGATGCCCAGTGTCAGAAATGTGATGAAAATGTAGTGACCATTCCTGGGGCGGGGACAGGGAGGTGTCTCAGTGCACACACGGAGATAGTCCATGTTATGGGCATGTTGAGGGTGTGTCAGTGAAAGTGGTTGTATACACTGACACTCAGCTGCTCATACTCAGACAGAGAAACTGCACTGCCGTAGTGCTGGTGCAGGTTTCCATACTGTGACTAAAAGTGTGTCTAAAGATGCACAAATAGGCAATTACAAAGCTGAACACATTGTCCATATAATCTACCAAAGAGGCATAACAGATGCCATGATGTCATGCCTGAGGTCTGGGTATGGTTGGTGAAGGTGGGAGTGGCTGGAGCTGACTGTGACGTGGTATAGAGGAAGCTGGGAGGCTTGATCCAAGTCTTGCTCATATAGCTGGGGAGCTAGTAGAGAGCTGTGGAGACAACTGGGGTGTAATGGAGATGCAAGATGAGCCTGAATGCGTGACTAGATAGAATAAATAATAACTGTGGTGAACTGGAACTGGATGATGACGAATGGACTGGAACCAGACGGTGACTGGACTAGAACCAGATGATGACCGGACTAGAAATGGATAGCGAGCTAGAGATGTGCACCGGAAATTTTTCGGGTTTTGTGTTTTGGTTTTGGGTTCGGTTCCGCGGCCGTGTTTTGGGTTCGAACGCGTTTTGGCAAAACCTCACCGAATTTTTTTTGTTGGATTCGGGTGTGTTTTGGATTCGGGTGTTTTTTTCAAAAAACCCTAAAAAACAGCTTAAATCATAGAATTTGGGGGTCATTTTGATCCCATAGTATTATTAACCTCAATAACCATATTTTCCACTCATTTTCAGTCTATTCTGAACACCTCACACCTCACAATATTATTTTTAGTCCTAAAATTTGCACCGAGGTCGCTGGATGGCTAAGCTAAGCGACCCAAGTGGCCGACACAAACACCTGGCCCAATCCGCCACACTTTGGAGGGTGAAACCAATAAAAAAAAATTAAAACATGTTGGTTTTTTTTTTGTTTTTTTTTCTTGGTAATATCAGATCTATTTATATTAGAAGGGATTAGGTACTTGGTTTGTCTTTTTTGGAGGCACAAGTAATATTTATATATTTTTTAAAATAATATTTTTTTATTTTTTTTTATAGATGGATGGTAAAATCCCTGAAAAAAATGGCGTGGGGTCCCCCCTCCAAAGCATAACCAGCCTCGGGCTCTTCGAGCTGGTCCTGGTTCTAAAAATGCGGGGGGAAAATTGACAGGGGATCCCCCGTATTTTTAAAACCAGCACCGGGCTCTGCGCCTGGTGCTGGTGCAAAAAATACGGGGGACAAAACGAGTAGGGGTCCCCCATATTTTTCACACCAGCATCGGGCTCCACTAGCTGGACAGATAATGCCACAGCCGGGGGTCACTTTTATACAGTGCCCTGCGGCCGTGGCATTAAATATCCAACTAGTCACCCCTGGCCAGGGTACCCTGGGGAAGTGGGGACCCCTTCAATCAAGGGGTCCCCCCCCAGCCACCCAAGGGCCAGGGGTGAAGCCCGAGGCTGTCCCCCCCATCCAATGGGCTGCGGATGGGAGGCTGATAGCCTGGAGTAAAATGTCTGAATATTGTTTTTTCCAGTAGTACTACAAGTCCCAGCAAGCCTCCCCCGCAAGCTGGTACTTGGAGAACCACAAGTTCCAGCATGCGGGAGAAAAACGGGCCCGCTGGTACCTGTAGTACTACTGGGGAAAAAATACCCAAATAAAAACAGGACACACACACCGTGAAAGTAAAACTTTATTTCATACGTCGACACACACATACTTACCTATGTTCACACGCCGACATCGGTCCTCTTCTCCATGTAGAATCCACGGATACCTGAAAAGAAAAGATCAATATACTCACCTCAACCAGGGTCCAGAGATAAATCCACGTACTTGTAAAAAAACAACAAACCGGACACCCGACCAAACGGACTGAAAGGGGTCCCATGCTTACACATGGGACCCCTTACCCCGAATGCTGAGAGTCCTCTCCGTGACAGCTGTCACAGAAAGGTCCCTTCAGCCAATCAGGAAGCGCTACTACGTGGCGCTCACCTGATTGGCTGTGCGCTGTCTGTGCTGTGACAGCGCATCGCACAGCTTTCTCCAGTACTTACAATGGTGGGAACTTTGCCGTCTGCGGGGGTTACCCGCGGTCAGCCGCTGACCGGCGGGTGACCCCACCGCTAGCCGCAAAGTTCCCACCATTGAATATAATGGAGGGAGCTGTGCGATGCGCTGTCTGAGTTCAGACAGCGCACAGCCAATCAGGTGAGCGCCACGTAGTAGCGCTTCCTGATTGGCTGAAGGGACCTTAGTGACAGGAGTCACGTGGGGTCCCGGCTCATTCGGGAAAAGGGGTCTCATATGTCAATATGGGACCCCTTTCAGTCCGCAGGATCGGGTCTTTGCGTTTTTTTATTTTGCCAAGTACCTGGATTTATCTCTGGACCCTGGCTGAGGTGAGTATCAGAGGCGTCATGAGGGGGGTGCGGGGGGTGCGGCCCGCACCCAGGTGTCACCCTTCAATGGGGTGACACCAAAAAGAGCTGCACACCCATCAGAGGCGTCATGAGGGGGGTGCGGGGGGTGCGGCCCGCACCCAGGTGTCACCCTTCAATGGGGTGACACCAAAAAGAGCTGCACACCCATCCACAGATACGTCTGCGGCTGCACCCACACTTATTCCTCCCCAGCACCGCACCCCCGCCGACTTCATCACCGGACAGCGGTGATATACACACCGGCCCGCCTGTACACCGCCGCGGCGCCACGGTGACCGGGTCCGTACTACTATCACCATAGTGATGAGCTATAAACTGTTGCCGGGTGCTGTACGTCACGAGTGACGTCATACGCACGCCTGCACCGCATGCCTTGCTGGGAGGGAGAATGGGAGGAGACTTTGCTGGGCAGGGAGGACGGCCGTTACCAGAGGGAGCTGTACTGCAGGGACTAAAGTGCGCACCTCATTGCCTTCTTCTCTAGGCTGGCTGTGAGCTGTTTCAGCTGAGAGAGGGTGTGTATGTTTGATTCAATGTTTTACAGTTTACAATTACATTATAAACCATTATTACTTGAGTAAAAAAAAATGTTTTGAATAAAAAAAAATGTTTTGAGTGTGTGTGTGTATATATATATATATATATATATATATATATACATATGTGTGTATATATATATATATATATGTATGTATGAGTCTGAATACCTCCGCCGCCACATTGAGCTCTTGCCACGCGGCCGCTCCTGATTGGCTGCCGGTCCGCAAAATAGTAGCGCCGCGGTCATAGGAGCTGCAGTGCTGCCGACCACAGCCTCCTCCTCCTTGCACCGCCGCCGCCCTCTGCCTCCTCCTCCACTACACCGGCGCTGCCCTCAGCCACCCCACCGTTGCCCTCAGTCCTTCTCTGCACCTCCGCCTCCTCTGCACCATGCCAATCACAGCCATCTCATCCACCGCCCCGCAGACCACAGCATCCTCAGCACCGCCGCTGCTAAATAGGTAATCTTACCCTGCTGCCTTTCTCTCGCCCTAGTCCCTACTATGTGCCCTTGCTGTCCCTCTCTCTGTCCCTATGTCCCTGCTGTCACTTTCCCTGTCCATCTGTCACTCTCCCTGTCCCTGTTGTCACTTTCCCAGTCAATCTGTCACTCTCCCTGTTCCTATGTCCCTGCTGTCACTCTCCCTGCTCCTGCTGTCACTTTCCTTGTCTCTCTGTCCCTGTCCCTGCTGTCACTCTCCCTGAATTTTGTGTCATACAGTGTGCTATAATGTGAATTTCGGCTTAAACCGTGTGCTGTAATGTGAATTTCGGCTCATTCAGTGTACTGTAATGTGAATTTCGGCTCATACAGTATGCTATAATGTGAATTTCGGCTCATACCGTGTGCTATAATGTGAATTTCGGCTCATTCAGTGTGCTATAATGTGAATTTCGGCTTATGCCGTGTGCTAAAATGTGAATTTTGGCTCATGCAGTGTGCTATAATGTGATTTTTGACTCATTCTGTGTGTTATAATGTGAAAACTAGTACAAAAACATAACTAAGGGTTCCGTGTATTGTGATACGGGAGGGTGGCATGGGGGGTGACACCGTGAGTTACCACACCGGGTGACACCAACCCTAGTGACGCCTCTGACACCCATCCACAGATACGTCTGCGGCTGCACCCACACTTATTCCTCCCCAGCACCGCACCCCCGCCGACTTCATCACCGGACAGCGGTGATATACACACCGGCCCGCCTGTACACCGCCGCGGCGCCACGGTGACCGGGTCCGTACTACTATCACCATGGTGATGAGCTATAAACTGTTGCCGGGTGCTGTACGTCACGAGTGACGTCATACGCACGCCTGCACCGCATGCCTTGCTGGGAGGGAGAATGGGAGGAGACTTTGCTGGGCAGGGAGGACGGCCGTTACCAGAGGGAGCTGTACTGCAGGGACTAAAGTGCGCACCTCATTGCCTTCTTCTCTGGCTGGCTGTGAGCTGTTTCAGCTGAGAGAGGGTGTGTATGTTTGATTCAATGTTTTACAGTTTACAATTACATTATAAACCATTATTACTTGAGTAAAAAAAAATGTTTTGAATAAAAAAAAATGTTTTGAGTGTGTGTGTGTATATATATATATATATATATATATACATATGTGTGTATATATATATATATATATATATATATGTATGTATGAGTCTGAATACCTCCGCCGCCACATTGAGCTCTTGCCACGCGGCCGCTCCTGATTGGCTGCCGGTCCGCAAAATAGTAGCGCCGCGGTCATAGGAGCTGCAGTGCTGCCGACCACAGCCTCCTCCTCCTTGCACCGCCGCCGCCCTCTGCCTCCTCCTCCACTACACCGGCGCTGCCCTCAGCCACCCCACCGTTGCCCTCAGTCCTTCTCTGCACCTCCGCCTCCTCTGCACCATGCCAATCACAGCCATCTCATCCACCGCCCCGCAGACCACAGCATCCTCAGCACCGCCGCTGCTAAATAGGTAATCTTACCCTGCTGCCTTTCTCTCGCCCTAGTCCCTACTATGTGCCCTTGCTGTCCCTCTCTCTGTCCCTATGTCCCTGCTGTCACTTTCCCTGTCCATCTGTCACTCTCCCTGTCCCTGTTGTCACTTTCCCAGTCAATCTGTCACTCTCCCTGTTCCTATGTCCCTGCTGTCACTCTCCCTGCTCCTGCTGTCACTTTCCTTGTCTCTCTGTCCCTGTCCCTGCTGTCACTCTCCCTGAATTTTGTGTCATACAGTGTGCTATAATGTGAATTTCGGCTTAAACCGTGTGCTGTAATGTGAATTTCGGCTCATTCAGTGTACTGTAATGTGAATTTCGGCTCATACAGTATGCTATAATGTGAATTTCGGCTCATACCGTGTGCTATAATGTGAATTTCGGCTCATTCAGTGTGCTATAATGTGAATTTCGGCTTATGCCGTGTGCTAAAATGTGAATTTTGGCTCATGCAGTGTGCTATAATGTGATTTTTGACTCATTCTGTGTGTTATAATGTGAAAACTAGTACAA
Source organism: Pseudophryne corroboree (assembly GCF_028390025.1). Taxonomy (NCBI): domain Eukaryota; kingdom Metazoa; phylum Chordata; class Amphibia; order Anura; family Myobatrachidae; genus Pseudophryne; species Pseudophryne corroboree. The sequence goes on along the minus strand of NC_086448.1, from coordinate 253,922,154 downwards.
AAACATAACTAAGGGTTCCGTGTATTGTGATACGGGAGGGTGGCATGGGGGGTGACACCGTGAGTTACCACACCGGGTGACACCAACCCTAGTGACGCCTCTGGTGAGTATATTGATCTTTTCTTTTCAGGTATCCGTGGATTCTACATGGAGAAGAGGACCGATGTCGGCGTGTGAACATAGGTAAGTATGTGTGTGTCGACGTATGAATTAAAGTTTTACTGTCACGGTGTGTGTGTCCTGTTTTTATTTGGGTATTTTTTTTCCAGTAGTACTACAGGTACCAGCGGGCCCGTTTTTCTCCCGCATGCTGGTACTTGTGGTTCTCCAAGTACCAGCTTGCGGGGGAGGCTTGCTGGGACTTGTAGTACTACTGGAAAAAACAATATTCAGACATTTTACTCCAGGCTATCAGCCTCCCATCCGCAGCCCATTGGATGGGGGGGACAGCCTCGGGCTTCACCCCTGGCCCTTGGGTGGCTGGGGGGGGACCCCTTGATTGAAGGGGTCCCCACTTCCCCAGGGTACCCCGGCCAGGGGTGACTAGTTGGATATTTAATGCCACGGCCGCAGGGCACTGTATAAAAGTGACCCCCGGCTTTGGCATTATCTGTCCAGCTAGTGGAGCCCGATGCTGGTGTGAAAAATACGGGGGACCCCTACTCGTTTTGTCCCCCGTATTTTTTGCACCAGCACCAGGCGCAGAGCCCGGTGCTGGTTTTAAAAATACGGGGGATCCCCTGTCAATTTTTCCCCCGCATTTTTAGAACCAGGACCAGCTCGAAGAGCCCGAGGCTGGTTATGCTTTGGAAGGGGGACCCCACGCCATTTTTTCCCGTTTTTCCCGTTTTTTTTAAATCGCGGCAAAATCCGGCAAATCGGCCGTTTTTCGCCCGCGGGAATGTCGAATCCGTTTTTCATTGAATATGGTGAATTCCGGCAGCCACCTGCCGGAATTCACCTGTCGAATTGTGTCGAATTAAAAAACGGCGATAATTTGCCGCAATTCACCGTGAATTGCATATACCCCTATGTCTTTTCATTTTTCTAGCGAGAGGCTGAGTGCTTCCATCCTCATGTGAAGCTGAACCACTAGCCATGAACATAGGCCAGGGCCTCAGCCGTTCCTTGCCACTCCGTGTGGTAAATGGCATATTGGCAAGTTTACGCTTCTCCTCCGACGATTTTATTTTAGATTTTTGAGTCCTTTTTTTACTGATATTTTGTGTTTTGGATTTTACATGCTCTGTACTATGACATTGGGCATCGGCTTTGGCAGACGACGTTGATGGAATTTCATCGTCTCGGCCATGACTAGTGGCAGCAGCTTCAGCACGAGGTGGAAGTGGATCTTCATCTTTCCCTATTTTTGGAACCTCAACATTTTTGTTCTCCATATTTTAATAGGCACAACTAAAAGGCACCTCAGGTAAACAATGGAGATGGATGGATACTAGTATACTTATGGATGACGAGTGACTGACGACACAGAGGTAGCTACAGCCGTGGACTACCGTACTGCGTCTGCTAGTATAGAGATGATAATGATATAAAAAATATATATATATCACTACTGCAGGTATATATAATATAATGACGGACCTGCTGGACACTGTCAGCAGACTCCTAAACTACTAGTATGAAGAAGATAGAAAAAAAAAAACCCACCACAGGTAGGTATACAATTATGGACGAGCACTGACGACACAGAGGTAGCCACAGCCGTGGACTACCGTACTGCGTCTGCTAGTATAGAGATGATAATGATATAAAAAATATATATATATCACTACTGAAGGTATATATAATATAATGACGGACCTGCTGGACACTGTCAGCAGACTCCTAAACTACTAGTATGAAGAAGATAGAAAAAAAAACCCCACCACAGGTAGGTATACAATTATGGACGAGCACTGACGACACAGAGGTAGCCACAGCCGTGGACTACCGTACTGTGTCTGCTAATATAGAGATGATAAAGATGATAGAGATGAACAAAAAAAATATAACACTACTGCAGGTAAATATTTATATAATATAATGAATGACGGACCTGCTGGACACTGTCAGCAGAATGCGTTTATAGAATAAAAAAAAAAAACACCACAGGAGTGTTTGTTTAACTTTTTCAGGCAGACAATATACTGGTGGTCACTGGTCAGTCACACTGGCAGCAAAAGTGTGCACTGTACTCCTGCTATAACTGCACCCCAGTCTCCCCCACAATTCAGCTGTGTGAGCAGTGAGCACTCAGCACAGTCAGATATACATAGATGATATTATCATGCAGCACACTGAGGCTGAGCACAGATATGGTATGTGACTGTGTATCGTTTTTTTTCAGGCAGAGAACGGATTATAAATAAAACTGGTGGTCACTGGTCACTATCAGCAAAACTCTGCACTGTACTGAGTACTCCTAATGCTCCCCAAGTAGTAAATCAAGTGTCTCTCTAATCTATTCTACACGGAGAGGACCCCAGCCACGTCCTCTCCCTATCAATCTCAATGCACGTGTGAAAATGGCGGCAACGCGCGGCTCCTTATATAGAATCCGAGTCTCGCGATAGAATCCGAGCCTCGCGAGAATCCGACAGCGGGATGATGACGTTCGGGCGCGCTCGGGTTAACCGAGCAAGGCGGGAAGATCCGAGTCTGCCTCGGACCCGTGTAAAAAGGCTGAAGTTCGGGGGGGTTCGGATTCCGAGGAACCGAACCCGCTTTAGCGACTGGACTAGAACCAGATGGTGACCAGACTGGAACCAGATAGTAACTGGACTGGAAGAGGATAGTGACCATACTGGAACTGGATGATGACCAGACTGGAACTGGAATAGAAATAGTAGAGTCTATTAGACAACCAGACTGAACTGGAATGGTAATAGCAGAGTCTATTAGACAACCAGACTGGAACTGGAATAACGGACTGGAACCGTACTGACAATAAGTATCAGGGAGCTCATTAGATGCTGCAGTCAGCTGACTGGAAGCAGTTATCAGAGTGGCTGGAATGAATAATGTGATGGAATCCAAGATGGCTGAGCCCATTCTCTGGTTTTAGAGGGAACTCTGGTGTGGAGCACACTGCAGACTTGATGAGAGGCCTGATGCCTATTTGTGGAGAGATAGCAGCATGCCAGAGGGAGTGATGCTCGGAGGCAGCAGTATGCTGTGGGGAGTGATGTGCAGGAGAGCTATGAGCGGACCTCAGAGCCAAACGTGACAGACAGCCCAATGGTAATACACATGTACATTCAGTTACAGCATGTTCATGTAAGAGCAACCCACACAGAGCAGCATTCTAATTTATCATTTGTACCAGATAAGGGTTAGGCGCAAATACAACATGGTGGTGGTGGTGATGATGATGATGATGATGATGATAATGAAGAAGAACGGCAACATGACCTCATCAATTCTCACTGAATGATTGCCAAACTACAGACATAGTGGAGATAACACTGCTCTCGTTAAGTACACCTATATCATATGAGTACACTAAGGCCTGTTTGAGGTCATTGACAGCAGGGGGGAAATTTACTAAAGGTTGAGTTTAGTCAAGTTTTAGTTTTTTTTAAATACATGAGTTTGCGAATCGTGATTTTACTAAGGATTAATTCACATGGAAAAAACATGTGAAATGCAACTTTGCACACCAATTTGCCACAAATCAACATCGGTACAAACATCATCAAAATAACATAGGTATCAGCTGAAATCGCCCATTTACTAGTAAGAATCTTTGTGAATGAGCAAAAAGAAAAATCACATCAAATTCATACCTCAATGAACAACATTAATGCACTGGTTTTTTTGAGCATCTTGACATGTGAAAAACATTTTTTCACTAAGAACCATAAAAAGCCCCACAAAAATCACACCTCAATGCACCACTCCCAAAAAGCAACATGTGAAACCCATTTAAGTTATGGGTAAACCAATCAGAATGCTAATAAAAGCCCACCAAGTCACCTGCAGCACTCACTTTCTGCTCTCAAACATGGCAGAGGCAGCTTTTTGGAGTAGCCTAGATGCAGGCAGTGAATTCATGTGGCCTGCCCCCCTAGCTGACTGAAAGGCTCAGAACCTAGAAACAGAAAAGAGGAACCAGCAGGCCGGAATGTGTTTGGAGATTATGTTGCTTTACGGCAATTTGTGGTGTGAAGTGAGGTGCGACTTGTGATGCAAAATGAGGCGTGATTAGCTTTGTGTTGTGAGACTTGAGACATTCTACTGCGAATTATAGCGCATTCAAAAGTGACTTTTTTATTTTATTTGTTTATTGGTAAATACAAACAAAAGTAGAAATGCAGTCATTCAGACAGGTCGGCAAACTAGGACAAAACAGAAGTAAAGCTCCACAATATTACAGGTATAGCGTGAGTAGACGTATTGAAACAATATCAGGATGCATAAGACAGACAGAATGATCCCACGGAATAAATATGGGAGAGGCTGACCCCCTCCAGGACCCCGTAGTGTTTGAGTTGTTGGGTAACCTAAAAAGGTGGGTAGCCTCCCTCTATCGTAGTCAGGTTGTACCAGGAGGTAAGACGCACTACACTACTGATAAACTCTTTTTCTTCAGTAGATAAGTTCAGCACATAAAGCAGTCATATGTCAAAAAATGTATGGGCGCTAGATTCTAAGTCTAAAGAGCAGTCTATCCACTCCATCCTGTAAACATGGGCTTGTCTAGGTAACATAAGTGACATGGGGACGGAAGCAGTCTGGATCCATTGGGACAAAATGATTTTTTTTAGCCACTGCTACTACTCTAGCAAGCAGTAATCTAGTGCCTTTACTGTATTGAGCAGTCAAGGACGGGGAATAATAATTTGACAGTGCCCATGGCATTGTCATATTAAAAGGAACATGAAGAGTATTGTTCACATAAGATTGGACATCATTCCAAAATAGTGAACCATTGTGCAAGACCATAAACAGTGAAGAATATCAGCTTCAGGGTGTTGACATTTAAAACAGTTCAAATTATCTGCTACTCCTGTGATAAATCTAAGCTTCGGGGTGTAGTATGCCCGATGGAGGATCTTATATTGCATTTCAGCAAATGAAGAAGAGATCAGCTGCTTGTTTAATGTAACTGAAGTCTTAACAATAGTTTGCAAGGGGAGATCAAGGGAAGAGTCCCTCCACTTAGCCAGGCCTGTAGACATGGTAGTAAGGTCAAGCTTCCTCCTAACCTGTTCATACAGGAACGAAGTAGGAAATGAGGTATCCAACCTGTTTTTTTTATCAAAATATCCAACACAGTAGGTTGATTTGGCAGCTTTAGTTCAGTTAACATATTTGTCACAAAACTAGGGTCTTGAAAATAGGCAAATAAGGGGATCTGAACATTTGGGAATAGCTCTTTAAGCATGGTCAGGGTGTGGGCAGAGGAGAGACCACCATCCATTAAATGATAGGCCAAACTAAGCCCATGGAGATGCCCAGTCCAAAATATCGCGTTTGGGTTACCCTTTTGAAAATCTTGGTTATACAACAATGGTGAAAAAATGATGCGAGTATAGGATAAGCCTAATCGCCTACGGGAGATACACCACGCCATACAAGGGTTACATGTCAATGGGTTGTCCTTAACCGCTGCAGGCAAGGAAGGTGATGGAGTATGTAAAATAGAAATCAGAGAGCAATCTGTAAGAAATCCCTGCTCAATATCTAAATTAACAAAATGAGTGGCTTTTCCCACCCAGTCCAATGCATACCGTAAATTAGATGCTAACGTATAGTCCTGTATATTGGGAAGATTAATGCCTCCCAGCAACAATGGTTGTTGTAATTTCAGCAGTGATATCCGAGGGCATTTACCCACCCATATGAATTTAGACAATGCTCGATTAATAGTTGCAATATATTTTTTGCTCAATAAGAAAGGCAGCATTTGGACCGGGTATAAAAGCCTAGGAAAATATATAATTATAAGAACAAAATATTATACACCATAAGAAAGCGGTAAATGTCTCCATTTCTCAAAATCCTTTACCATTTGAGTTAAAAAGTAGGAATAATTGATAGTATATATTTTGGTTAAATCACTAGGAAATTTCAGACCCAAATATTGTAAAAGATCTTGGGCCCAACGAAGAGGGAAAGAGGATCCCCATCCCGATTTTGCTGCAGTATGTAATGCTAAAGCTTCCATTTTATTAAAATTGATAAGAAAGCCGGACACTCTGTAGAAATCAGTCAAAATGCCTTGTAGGCTAGGAAGCGCCTGTTTTGGGTTGCTAAGATATAAGAACAGGTCATCCGCAAAGGCTGATACTTTCACCTCCGTGTCACCTAGCCTAATACCCTGCCACATCGCATCTTTAAGAAATATTTGAATTAAGGGATCCAGTGTCAGATTAAATAATAGCGGCGAGAGCGGACAGCCTTGACGGGTTTCCCTAGACAATATGAAAGGCTCCAAATTGAATCCATTAATTGCCAAATGTACTACCGGGTGTGAATACAGCATATTAAATATACCTATAAAATCCGGGCCAAACTGTGGAGCGTGTAATAACCTTAAAATATGTGACCAGGAAACTCTGTCAAAAGCCTTATCGGCATCGCAGCTGACAATTATGGCATCATTGTTGCCCGTTTGGGGACATCTACGCATCGCTGCCACCAACATACACATGTTATGGACCGAAGTTTTGCCCTTCACAAAACCATTTTAGGCTGGATGCAACAGTTGAGGGAGAAAGCTCTGGAGTCATTGTGCCAATAATTTGGTGAATAGTTTTAGGTCCTGATTTAATAAGGAAATAGGTCTATAAGATTGGACCTGCGTGGGGTCCTTACCTGAGGATTTATCTTTGGCTAAAGATTTAATTAAAAAGGACAGTTCTACGTTTGTTACTGGCACAGTTAGGAAATACCATTCTGCCTCAGTAAGAACAGGCAGGTCCGCTCTAGAGAGGAATTGTTCACCTTCAGATGGACAATCAGGCGGAGAGTTATATAATGACTGATAATAATCCCGAAATTGATGAGAAATACCAGACGAGTCTGTTACTGGGGAACCAGCCAGAGGGTTAATTTGTAATATAGAGAAGGGGCGGTGTGGGAGCGAACTAAATTAGCAAGGAGTCTCCCCGACTTATTGCATCCGTAATGGTATTTGCTACGCTGAATATCATACGTATATTGGGCCCGTTCAGTGTATAAAGCTTCATATGAGTGCTTAGCATCTAAGTATTTTTGACGAGAGTCAATAGAGCCTGATCGCAGCATAGCATAGTATGCCACTGACAATAGTTACTATGCTTCTCTACGTTTCCTAGCCACATATTCCATAACTTGGCCTCTAATCACTGGTTTCGCCACAGCCCAAAATAGATGAATGTCATCCAGATGGCCTGCATTATCTTGTTTATAGTTACAAAATGCTGTTACAAAGTGATGACGGAAATCGGTGGACTTAGCTAAATAGGCGGGAAATCTCCAGTTATAAGAGGTAGTAATTGGGTCTTTAATAGAATTGGCAACCCAAACTGGGGAATGATCAGAAAGTGCAATAAGAGCTATACCGGAGTCGATCACTCTACTATACAATGTATCTGAAAGTAACCAAAAATCTATATGGGAAGACGTATGGTGGGGGTGAGAATAAAACATATACTCACGCGAAATCAGGTGTTGGCATCTCCATGGGTCACACAATTTCAATGAAGCTATTAACAAAGCCAAAGAGGAGACATCTCCATCCACACCCAGACCAGAGGATCAGTCCAAACCCCTAGAGATAACACAATTAAAATTGCCACCAAGCAATATTTCCCCTTCCGCCCAAGCTTGCAATTTTGGATATAAATTTGGGAAAACGGTCTGGTCGAGCCTGTTGGGGCATACATTGCCACCAACGTATATAGTGAACCCAAAAGAGAAAGTTTTATAAAAAGAAAATGACCTTCCGGATTAGAGCATGTATCCCTAATGTCGTATGGTAAGTGTTTTCTCAACAAGATCAAAAAACCCCTATGCTTAGCAGTAAATGAAGCCATTTTAAATTCACCAATCCAAGGTCCCCTAAGCACATTGGGGTCTCTAGCATCCCAGTGGGTCTCCTGTAAAAACGCAATGTCTGGCTTAAGGTGTTTCAAGTACGTTAATACTGTGCGTCTCTTGATAGGGAAATTAAGCCCTTCTACATTCCATGAAACTAACTTAAGAGAGGACTGAACCTTTGTGGAGCTATCAATCAAATTTACCATACTATCCTATACCCACTTTAGGCCACAAAATTATTAAGACAGTGGTATCTAGTTGTGTCCGTCCCGTCCCAGCGAATAGGTGGGGACGAAGAAATGGGTACGTAGAGTGTCGTGCCAAACCCATGCAGAAACACCAAAACTGTACAACAATAAACCAAATTATTGAATTCTGAATCATTTTAAAACTTGACTGAACCGAAGAGGGCAATCCAGAGGACTGCCAATGTCAGAAATACTGATAGCAGGGCCAAAGGAGAAGGGTCAGGGGAAATACATGGAAAACATAGAGAAATAAAACATCTGCAAGATATCGATAATAATGACATAACAAAATAATGTTCGTCCACTTATGTAGCAAAACCTGAAACTGAGTAAACAAAAGATGATATGTCCCAATAAAAGTTTGACAATATCTCTCTGTCAGCCATATAGCGACAGACGTCAAGAAAAATATGGTAGTATCAAGGAGAGCCAGTGAAAACGTATAAGACCTGAATGTAGAAAAATTGAAGAGATGCTTTTGCAAACAACATAAGTAACGTCAGCCATCATCTGATCTGTGTACCGAGTATCCCGATGAGAGTGAGTCCATAAAGTTCTTGGCCGCTTGCGGAGATTCAAGAAAATGGGGTTTGCCATTATGAAAAACACAAAGTTTTGTAGGATATAGCAGAGAAAAGCGGCAACCCAGGTCAAATAATTTCTTACACGCCTGGGCAAATTCTCATCACTGCATGGCCACTAGATAGGAAAAATCCTGTATGAGTAGTAGCTTTGCACCTTCATGGCGAAGATCCACACACTTACGATAAGCTTCCAACAGACAAACTTTATTGGCATAATTTAGAATCTGCAAGATCACCAGGCGCGGGCGATCCCTAGAGATTGTCTGTCAGGGCCCACACAATGTACTCTCTCCACTAACATTGAGGAACCAGCTAGGACACATCCTATTTCTTGCGGCAACCACTCATAGACCAGTGGCATCAGATCAGCGTGTTTAACTGATTTCGGGAGGCTGATGATGATGCGGATATTGGCCCTCATTCCGAGTTGTTCGCTCGGTATTTTTCATCGCATCGCAATGAAAATCCGCTTAGTACGCATGCGCAATGTTCGCACTTCGACTGCGCCAAGTAACTTTGCTATGTAGAAAGTAATTTTACTCACGGCTTTTTCATCGCTCCGGCGATCGTAATGTGATTGACAGGAAATGGGTGTTACTGGGCGGAAACACGGCGTTTCAGGGGCGTGTGGCTGAAAACGCTACCGTTTCCGGAAAAAACGCAGGAGTGGCCGGAGAAACGGTGGGAGTGCCTGGGCGAACGCTGGGTGTGTTTGTGACGTCAACCAGGAACGACAAGCACTGAACTGATCGCACAGGCAGAGTAAGTCTGAAGCTACTCCAAAACTGCTACGAGGTTTGTGATCGCAATATTGCGATTACTTCGGTCGCACTTTTAAGAAGCTAAGATACACTCCCAGTAGGCGGCGGCTTAGCGTGTGTAACTCTGCTACATTCGCATTGCGACCGATCAACTCGGAATGAGGGCCATTATTTCTACGATTTCTGTTCTCTAAATCTTCTAATTTGTCAGCAGTGGATAACACTGTTTTCTCCTGGGCAGACAAAGTGGCCTTAGCCATTGTAAGCTCATCTTCTAAATCCGAAAAGCGTTGTTCCGCTTCAGAGAGGCACTGATCGGGGTTCATGAGTTGGGTGAGAGCAGAATCTATGGCATCTTTCAAAGGCGCTAACTTCTGGTCAAGAGCGAGGCCAGGAGAGTGGTGAGTTCTTGTGAGGTTAATGAGCTAGTGACGGCCGAAGGAGAGGCTCCATAGGGTTGGTCGCCATCAACATCTCCCCGCCGAACACCGGGAGAGGCTGGGGAAGCGGGAGACGGGGTGTCCCTAGCATGGCCCTTGCCCGTCTGACCGCTCTTAAGGCCTCTCAAAGGTCTAGCCACATATTTATCCATAGTCACAGCAGAAATGCACACAGGGCACATTAAGACAAATAAAGATTGCTGAAGTCAGATAATGTATTCCAAAGCACCAGGTGTTAGATAGCCTGGCCAGCCAGCGGCTGTCCATGCATATAATGGTGTCTGAATACTCCCAGTCCATTGCTCCCTGCCCCCACACTGTATTGGTGTGAATGGGGGAAAAGGCAGGAAAGGAATGGAGGTCTCCCGGTCACCTGGGACAGCGTGGTCACCAGGGAGCAGAAATGCAGCCAGGGATAGGAAAGAATATATAAGAGAAGGGGTGGGGGAGCTTACCCCTGAATACAGAGTCTGTGCAGGTGATGTGGATGGCGCAGCAGCACCAGCTTCAGACACTGAAGCTGGTGATTCAGACACTGATTCCTGTGTTCCCCGGCTCCGCGCGCCTACCTCCAGGTTCCCCGGACTGCACTGGTGTGATGTATATGCGGGCAGAGTGCCGTGGCTCCCCATAGCTCCCTCTCCCAGTTTGATTTTACGGAGATGGGCTCTGGAGCTCTGCAGCAGCACGTCTTCCTCCTGCCCTCTCCAAATATGACTTTTAAAATGACTTCCCATGTGAAAGTCGCAAAATTGACACAAATTGTGTCAACATACACAATTGAAAGACACAAGTGAAAATGCCTGTTAGTAAATGGGCAATTTTTTGCTACCTCGTATTTTAAAATGGCTTTTCTTCCCTCTTTTACCATCAAAAGAGATCATTTTACCCAGTAAGTTTCTAAACATTGACTGGGTCCTATCTAGTGATGAGCGGGTTCGATTCCTCGGAAACCGAACCCCCCCGAACTTCACCCATTTTACACGGGTCCGAGGCATACTCGGATTCTCCCGTATGGCTCGGTTAACCCGAGACCGCCCGAACGTCATCATCCCGCTGTCGGATTCTCGCGAGATTCAGATTCTATATAAGCAGCCGCCCGTCGCCGCCATATTCACTCGTGCATTGGAAATGTTAGGGAGAGGACGTGGCTGGCATCCTCTCCGTTTATTAATCTTGAATTCTTGATGCAAAAATATTTGTGCTTATTGCTTAATTGTGGGGACTGGGGAGCAGCTGTATTATATAGGAGGAGTACAGTGCAGAGTTTTGCTGGCAGTGACCACCAGTATACGTTGTCTGCCTGAAAAACACTCCATATCTGTGCTCAGTGTGCTGCATATATCTGTGCTCACACTGCTTTATTGTGGGGACTGGGGACCACCAGTATATTATATAGGAGGAGTACAGTGCAGAGTTTTGCTGACAGTGACCACCAGTATACGTTGTCTGCCTGAAAAACACTCCATATCTGTGCTCAGTGTGCTGCATATATCTGTGCTCATACTGCTTAATTGTGGGGACTGGGGAGCAGCTGTATATATAGCAGGAGTACAGTGCAGAGTTTTGCTGACAGTGACCACCAGTATACGTTGTCTGCCTGAAAAACACTCCATATCTGTGCTCAGTATGCTGCTTTATTGTGGGGACTGGGGACCACCAGTATAATATTATATAGGAGGAGTAGTACAGTGCAGAGTTTTGCTGACCAGTGACCACCAGTATACGTTGTCTGCCTGAAAAACACTCCATATCTGTGCTGCATTGTAGACAGTATATAGTAGGAGTACAGTGCATAATTTTGCTGACGACCAGTATATAATATATAGGAGTACGGTACAGAAGGCCACTGCTGTACCTACCTCTGTGTCGTCAAGTATACTATCCATCCATACCTGTGGTGCATTTCAGTTTTGCACAGTTTGCTGACCACCAGTATATAATATATAGCATTACGGTACAGTAGGCCACTGCTGTACCTACCTCTGTGTCGTCAATAGGGCTTAAAGTGGTCCTGGAGAGGTGGGGGAACTCACCTCGCCCGCAACGCCGCAGAAAGGGGTGTGGCCTCACAAGGAAGGGGCGTGGCCACACAAAAGTACCACCAATTTAATATAATGCTTCACAGTAGCACAATCTTATTCACATTTCCCGCCCCACATACTAGTGCCCTTTACACACACAATGCCCACAATAGCAGAGTCCCCCTTTTACACAGTACGGCAGACAGAGCCCCCTTTTACACAGTACGGTAGACAGAGCCCCCTTTTACACAGTACGGCAGACAGAGCCCCCTTTTACACAGTACGGCAGACAGAGCCCCCTTTTACACAGTAGAGCAGACAGAGCCCCCTTTTACACAGTACGGCAGACAGAGCTCCATTTTACACAGTACGGCAGGTAGAGCCCCCTCCAAGGGCAAACGCAGGATTTTATGAGGGGGGTTTCCAGATAGATATACGTATAGGCACTCAGAGTTTTGAAAAAGTGCAAAAACAGATAAAAAGAGTGAGAGTGAGAGAGAGAATTAAAATATCACCAGCAGCAGCAGAAAGACTGGGCACCCAGAGCTGTGATATGTAGCAGCAGTTACCTGGAGGTCTTCATGTGGAGAGCGAGTTGTCTCTCCTGCCAGACGCCATGGGGTGTGCCACGGTTAGGGCCTCGGACTGTAATGCACAATCACTTGCAGACAGCGCTCCGGTGGAGGTGGGGAGAGCATTACAGGCTGCGGGTCACTAAGCCTAGGGGTGGGGTGGACTTTAAGCTGCTGCGCTGGCAGGGAGATGTGGAGTGGGCACGGACATTACTGCCCACCGCGCAGCCTCACAGTAAACTCCGGCTGCGGGGGGATGGGGCATTACAGGCCGCGGCTCACACTCCGGAGGCTGCGGCAGTGGCGGAGGGGGGGGAGAGAGGGTACTTTGAAACTGGCGCCGACTGTGCGCCATTCACGGCTCCTGGACCGCCAGCTAATGAGAAGCTGCCACTTGGCAGCTTCTCATTGGCTGGCGGTCTGCGAGCCGTGATTGGCTCACGGCAGATTTTAAAAAAGCCTTCCCTTCTTCTGATTGGTGCTGCAGCCAGTCCGCAAGCCGTGATTGGCTGGCGGCCACTGCCACCTTTACAATGGAACAGGGACATGATGCTGTGGCCAGGCAGAGGCGGAACTGGTTCCGCCTGCAATTAGAGGTGACGGAACGCAGTTCCGCCCCGTACCGGCCCACTTTAACCACTGGTCGTCAAGTATACTATCCATCCATACCTGTGGTGCATTTCAGTTTTGCACAGTTTGCTGACCACCAGTATATAATATTTAGCATTACGGTACAGTAGGCCACTGCTGTACCTACCTCTGTGTCGTCAAGTATACTATCCATCCATACCTGTGGTGCCTTTCAGTTTTGCACGGTTTGCTGACCACCAGTATATAATATATAGCATTACGGTACAGTAGGCCACTGCTCTACCTACCTCTGTGTCGTCAAGTACACTATCCATCCATACCTGTGGTGCATTTAATTTTTGCACAGTTTGCTGACCACCAGTATATAATATATAGCATTACGGTACAGTAGGCCACTGCTGTACCTACCTCTGTGTCGTCAAGTATACTATCCATCCTTTCCTGTGGTGCATTTCATTTTTGCACAGTTTGCTGACCACCAGTATATAATATATAGCAGTACGGTACAGTAGGCCACTGCTGTACCTACCTCTGTGTCGTCAAGTATACTATCCATCCATACCTGTGGTGCATTTTATTTTTGCACAGTTTGCTGACCACCAGTATATAATATATAGCAGTACGGTACAGTAGGCCACTGCTGTACCTACCTCTGTGTCGTCAAGTATGCTATCCATCCATACCTGTGGTGCATTTCATTTTTGCACAGTTTGCTGACCACCAGTATATAATATATAGCAGTACGGTACAGTAGGCCACTGCTGTACCTACCTCTGTGTCGTCAAGTATACTATCCATCCATACCTGTGGTGCATTTAATTTTTGCACAGTTTGCTGACCACCAGTATATAATATATAGCAGTACAGTACAGTAGGCCACTGCTGTACCTACCTCTGTGTCATCAAGTATACTATCCATCCATACCTGTGGTGCATTTCATTTTTGCACAGTTTGCTGACCACCAGTATATAATATATAGCAGTACGGTACAGTAGGCCACTGCTGTACCTACCTCAGTGTCGTCAAGTATACTATTCATCCATACCTGTGGTGCATTTCAGTTTTGCACAGTTTGCTGACCACCAGTATATAATATATAGCATTACGGTACAGTAGGCCACTGCTGTACCTACCTCTGTGTCGTCAAGTATACTATCCATCCATACCTGTGGTGCATTTCATTTTTGCACAGTTTGCTGACCACCAGTATATAATATATAGCAGTACGGTACAGTAGGCCACTGCTGTACCTACCTCTGTGTCGTCAAGTATACTATCCATCCATACCTGTGGTGCATTTCATTTTTGCACAGTTTGCTGACCACCAGTATATAATATATAGCAGTACGGTACAGTAGGCCACTGCTGTACCTACCTCTGTGTTGTCAAGTATACTATCCATCCATACCTGTGGTGCATTTCAGTTTTGCACAGTTTGCTGACCACCAGTATATAATATATAGCAGTACGGTACAGTAGGCCACTGCTGTACCTACCTCTGTGTCATCAAGTATACTATCCATCCATACCTGTGGTGCATTTCAGTTTTGCACAGTTTGCTGACCACCAGTATATAATATATAGCAGTACGGTACAGTAGGCCACTGCTGTACCTACCTCTGTGTCGTCAAGTATACTATCCATCCATACCTGTGGTGCATTTCATTTTTGCACAGTTTGCTGACCACCAGTATATAATATATAGCAGTACGGTACAGTAGGCCACTGCTGTACCTACCTCTGTGTCATCAAGTATACTATCCATCCATACCTGTGGTGCATTTCAGTTTTGCACAGTTTGCTGACCACCAGTATATAATATATAGCAGTACGGTACAGTAGGCCACTGCTGTACCTACCTCTGTGTCGTCAAGTATACTATCCATCCATACCTGTGGTGCATTTCATTTTTGCACAGTTTGCTGACCACCAGTATATAATATATAGCAGTACGGTACAGTAGGCCACTGCTGTACCTTCCTCTGTGTCGTCAAGTATACTATCCATCCATACCTGTGGTGCATTTCATTTTTGCACAGTTTGCTGACCACCAGTATATAATATATAGCATTACGGTACAGTAGGCCACTGCTGTATCTACCTCTGTGTCGTCAAGTATACTATCCATCCATACCTGTGGTGCATTTCATTTTTGCACAGTTTGCTGACCACCAGTATATAATATATAGCATTACGGTACAGTAGGCCACTGCTGTACCTACCTCTGTGTCGTCAAGTATACTATCCATCCATACCTGTGGTGCATTTCAGTTTTGCACAGTTTGCTGACCACCAGTATATAATATATAGCAGTACAGTACAGTAGGCCACTGCTGTACCTACCTCTGTGTCGTCAAGTATACTATCCATCCATACCTGTGGTGCATTTCATTTTTGCACAGTTTGCTGACCACCAGTATATAATATATAGCAGTACGGTACAGTAGGCCACTGCTGTACCTACCTCTGTGTCTTCAAGTATACTATCTATCCATACCTGTGGTGCATTTCATTTTTGCACAGTTTGCTGACCACCAGTATATAATATATAGCAGTACGGTACAGTAGGCCACTGCTGTACCTACCTCTGTGTCGTCAAGTATACTATCCATCCATACCTGTGGTGCATTTCATTTTTGCACAGTTTGCTGACCACCAGTATATAATATATAGCAGTACGGTACAGTAGGCCACTGCTGTACCTACCTCTGTGTCGTCAAGTATACTATCCATCCATACCTGTGGTGCATTTCAGTTTTGCACAGTTTGCTGACCACCAGTATATAATATATAGCAGTACGGTACAGTAGGCCACTGCTCTACCTACCTCTGTGTCGTCAAGTATACTATCCATCCATACCTGTGGTGCATTTCAGTTGTGCGCAGTATATATAGTAGTAGGCCATTGCTATTGATACTGGCATATAATTCCACACATTAAAAAATGGAGAACAAAAATGTGGAAGTTAAAATAGGGAAAGATCAAGATCCACTTCCACCTCGTGCTGAAGCTGCTGCCACTAGTCATGGCCGAGACGATGAAATGCCATCAACGTTGTCTGCCAAGGCCGATGCCCAATGTCATAGTAGAGAGCATGTAAAATCCAAAAAACAAAAGTTTAGTAAAATGACCCAAAAATCTAAATTGAAAGCGTCTGATGAGAAGCGTAAACTTGCCAATATGCCAATTACGACACGGAGTGGCAAGGAATGGCTGAGGCCCTGGCCTATGTTCATAGCTAGTGGTTCAGATTCACATGAGGATGGAAGCACTCATCCTCTCGCTAGAAAAATGAAAAGACTCAAGCTGGCAAAAGCACTGCAAAGAACTGTGCGTTCTTCTAAATCACAAATCCCCAAGGAGAGTCCAATTGTGTCGGCTGCGATGCCTGACCATCCCAATACTGGACGGGAAGAGCTTGCGCCTTCCACCATTTGCACGCCCCCTGCAAGTGCTGGAAGGAGCACCCGCAGTCCAGTTCCTGATAGTCAAAGTGAAGATGTCACTGTTGAAGTACACCAGGATGAGGATATGGGTGTTGCTGGTGCTGGGGAGGAAATTGACAAGGAGGATTCTGATGGTGAGGTGGTTTGTTTAAGTCAGGCACCCGGGGAGACACCTGTTGTCCGTGGGACGAATATGGCCATTGACATGCCTGGTCAAAATACAAAAATAATCAGCTCTTCGGTGTCGAATTATTTCAACACAAATGCGGACAACAGGTGTCAAGCCGTGTGTTGCCTTTGTCAAGCTGTAAGGACGTTAACCACCTAGGAACATCCTCCCTTATACGTCACCTGGACCGCATTCATCAGAAGTCAGTGACAAGTTCAAAAACTTTGGGTGACAGCGGAAGGAGTCCACTGACAACTAAATCCCTTCCTCTTGTAACCAAGCTCCTGCAAACCACACCACCAACTCCCTCAGTGTCAATTTCCTCCTTACCCAGGAAAGCCAATAGTCCTGCAGGCCATGTCACTGTCAAGTCTGACGAGTCCTCTCCTGCCTGGGATTCCTCCGATGCATCCTTGAGTGTAACGCCTTCTGCTGCTGGCGCTGCTGTTGTTGCTGCTGGGAGTCGATCGTCATCCCAGAGGGGAAGTCGGAAGACCACTTGTACTACTTCCAGTAAGCAATTGACTGTCCAACAGTCCTTTGCGAGGAAGATGAAATATCACAGCAGTCATCCTGCTGCAAAGCAGATAACTCAGGCCTTGGCAGCCTGGGCGGTGAGAAACGTGGTTCCGTTATCCACCGTTAATTCAGAGGCAACTAGAGACTTGATTGAGGTACTGTGTCCCCGGTACCAAATACCATCTAGGTTCCATTTCTCTAGGCAGGCGATACCGAAAATGTACACAGACCTCAGAAAAAGAGTCACCAGTGTCCTAAAAAATGCAGTTGTACCCAATGTCCACTTAACCACGGACATGTGGACAAGTGGAGCAGGGCAGACTCAGGACTATATGACTGTGACAGCCCACTGGGTAGATGTATTGCCTCCCGCAGCAAGAACAGCAGCGGCGGCACCAGTAGCAGCATCTCGCAAATGCCAACTCGTTCCTAGGCAGGCTACGCTTTGTATCACCGCTTTCCAGAAGAGGCACACAGCTGACAACCTCTTACGGAAACTGAGGAAGATCATCGCAGAATGGCTTACCCCAATTGGACTCTCCTGGGGATTTGTGACATCGGACAACGCCAGCAATATTGTGCGTGCATTACATCTGGGCAAATTCCAGCACGTCCCATGTTTTGCACATACATTAAATTTGGTGGTGCAGAATTATTTAAAAAACGACAGGGACATGCAAAAGATGCTGTCGGCGGCCCGAAGAATTGCGGGCCACTTTCGTATTCAGCCACCACGTACCGAAGACTGGAGCACCAGCAAACATTCCTGAACCTGCCCTGCCATCATCTGAAGCAAGAGGTGGTAACGAGGTGGAATTCAACCCTCTATATGCTTCAGAGGATGGAGGAGCAGCAAAAGGCCATTCAAGCCTATACATATGCTCACGATATAGGCAAAGGAGGGGGAATGCACCTGACTCAAGCGCAGTGGAGAATGATTTCAACGTTGTGCAAGGTTCTGCAACCTTTGAACTTGCCACACGTGAAGTCAGTTCAGACACTGCCAGCCTGAGCCAGGTCATTCCCCTCATCAGGCTTTTGCAGAAGAAGCTGGAGAGATTGAAGGAGGAGCTAAAACAGAGCGATTCCGCTAGGCATGTGGGACTTGTGGATGGAGCCCTTAATTCGCTTAACCAGGATTCACGGGTGGTCAATCTGTTGAAATCAGAGCACTACATTTTGGCCACCGTGCTCGATCCTAGATTTAAAACCTACGTTGTATCTCTCTTTCCGGCAGACACAAGTCTGCAGAGGTTCAAAGACCTGCTGGTGAGAAAATTGTCAAGTCAAGCGGAACGTGACCCGTCAACATCTCCTCCTTCACATTCTCCCGCAACTGGGGGTGCGAGGAAAAGGCTAAGAATTCCGAGCCCACCCGCTGGCGGTGATGCAGGGCAGTCTGGAGCGAGTGCTGACATCTGGTCCGTACTGAAGGACCTGCCAACGATTACTGACATGTCGTCTACTGTCACTGCATATGATTCTCTCACCATTGAAAGAATGGTGGAGGATTATATGAGTGACTGCATCCAAGTAGGCACGTCAGATAGTCCGTACGTATATTGGCAGGAAAAAGAGGCAATTTGGAGGCACTTGCACAAACTGGCTTTATTCTACCTAAGTTGCCCTCCATCCAGTGTGTACTCTGAAAGAGTGTTTAGTGCAGCCGCTCACCTTGTCAGCAATCGGCGTACGAGGTTACTTCCAGAAAATTTGGAGAAGATGATGTTCATCAAAATGAATTATAATCAATTCCTCCGTGGAAACATTCACCAGCAGCAATTGCCTCCAGAAAGTACACAGGGACCTGAGATGGTGGATTCCAGAGGGGACGAATTAATAATCTGTGAGGAGGGGGATGTACACAGTGAAAGGGGTGAGGAATTGGAGGATGATGATGAGGTGGACATCTTGCCTCTGTAGAGCCAGTTTGTGCAAGGAGAGATTGATTGCTTCTTTTTTTGGTGGGGGCCCAAACCAACCAGTCATTTCAGTCACAGTCGTGTGGCAGACCCTGTCGCTGAAATGATGGGTTTGTTAAAGTGTGCATGTCCTGTTTATACAACATAAGGGTGGGTGGGAGGGCCCAAGAACAATTCCATCTTGCACCTCTTTTTTCTTTCATTTTTCTTTGCATCATGTGCTGTTTGGGGACAATTTTTTTGAAGTGCCATCCTGCCTGACACTGCAGTGCCACTCCTAGATGGGCCAGGTGTTTGTGTCGGCCACTTGTGTCACTTAGCTTAGTCACAGAGCGACCTTGGTGCGCCTCTTTTTTTCTTTGCATCATGTGCTGTTTGTGGACAATTTTTTTGAAGTGCCATCCTGCCTGACACTGCAGTGCCACTCCTAGATGGGCCAGGTGTTTGTGTCGGCCACTTGTGTCGCTTAGCTTAGTCACACAGCGACCTTGGTGCGCCTCTTTTTTTCTTTGCATCATGTGCTGTTTGGGGACAATTTTTTTGAAGTGCCATCCTGCCTGACACTGCAGTGCCACTCCTAGATGGGCCAGGTGTTTGTGTCGGCCACTTGGGTCGCTTAACTTAGTCACACAGCGACCTTGGTGCGCCTCTTTTTTTCTTTGCATCATGTGCATTTTGGGGACAATTTTTTTGAAGTGCCATCCTGCCTGACACTGCAGTGCCACTCCTAGATGGGCCAGGTGTTTGTGTCGGCAACTTGGGTCGCTTAGCTTAGCCATCCAGCGACCTTGGTGCAAATTTTAGGACTATAAATAATATTGTGAGGTGTGAGGTGTTCAGAATAGACTGAAAATGAGTGGAAATTATGGTTATTGAGGTTAATAATACTATGGGATCAAAATGACCCCCAAATGCTATGATTTAAGCGGTTTTTGAGGGTTTTTTGTAAAAAAAAACCCGAATCCAAAACACACCCGAATCCGACAAAAAATTTTCAGGGAGGTTTTGCCAAAACGCGTCCGAATCCAAAACACGGCCGCGGAACCGAATCCAAAACCAAAACACAAAACCCGAAAAATGTCCGGTGCACATCACTAGTAAATGTCCCTCCTCTCATGAAGAAAAAGAGCAGGAATCTCCAGAGAAGAAGCTGCAGCTTCCCAAAAAGAATTCTCAGGGAGTATCCTTTCCCTAATGGGGCCAGGATAAGATGGGAATCTTCCCCTAGGGTGTACAAGGCATTGACACGTTTACCCAAAAAGGTAGCGCTGACTTTACAGCTATCCTCAGGGATCCTGCAGATAGCATGCAGTAAAAGTACTTTGAAGTCCATTTACACACATTCTGGTACACTACTCAGACCGGCGATAGTGTCGGCATGGGTTTATAGCACTGTAGCAGCGTAGACAGATATCTTATCAGCGGAGATTGAAACCCTAGATAAGGATACCATGTTATTGTCCCTAATATATATATGTATATATATATATATATATATATATACCCATCCACAGTATGCCGGCACTCAATGTGATAACCCCAACTGCTCAGGTGCCCTTCCAAACAAAGTAATATCCAACAATATCAGAGATGGCACTCAGAGACTTGCAGCAGTGAAAAAAGACATCTGTATTGGATGTTGATACACAAACGTTTTCGGAGCTACTGCCCCGTCCTCAGGAGATGTTGTAGATGTTGTCCTGAGGACGGGGCAGTAGCTCCGAAAACGTTTGTGTATCAACATCCAATATAGATGTCTTTTTTCACTGCTGCAAGTCTCTGAGTGCCATCTCTGATATTGTTGGATATATATGTATATATTTATAT
The DNA here is from genome assembly GCF_028390025.1 of Pseudophryne corroboree. Taxonomy (NCBI): domain Eukaryota; kingdom Metazoa; phylum Chordata; class Amphibia; order Anura; family Myobatrachidae; genus Pseudophryne; species Pseudophryne corroboree. The sequence continues at coordinate 253,901,024 of NC_086448.1, read as the reverse complement.
GTAAAAGATGTTGTCTTATATATATATATATATAGTCCAAGAATAGGCACTCTCCAATATTCAATATGCTTAAGGTATATTTAATCCAATACTCACAGGGAGAAATTGCAAAGCATACATAGATGCATGGCAGGCATGTCAGCAACGTTTCGGTCCGACAGGACCTTTGTCACGCATTTCAACATTTCTATGCCCATAACAAACAAAAAATAAGCAGAGCTATTCGCAGCGAATAGCTCTGCTTATTTTTTGTTTGTTATGGGCATAGAAATGTTGAAATGCTTGACAAAGGTCCTGTCGGACCGAAATGTTGCTGACCTGCCTGCCATGCATCTATGTATGCTTTGCAATTTCTCCCTGTGAGTATTGGATTAAATATACCTTAAGCATATTGAATATTGGAGAGTGCCTATTCTTGTACTATATAACAAAGATCACTCAGAACTTTGGGGATTTTTTGTGTAGTGCACCCCGCAGTTGTTCTTCATGATGAGAGTGCTGGACTGTTCTCTAGTATATATATATATATATATATATATATATATATATAAGACATGCCCAAAGAGACGTTAGTCTACTGGGTTCTAGAGTCAACGCTATGTCGATTTCTGCTAGACGTGTCCTGTGGCACATGCAGTGGACAGGTGATGCCGACTAAAAGAGGCATATGGAGTTGTTGCCTTACAAGGGTGAGGAATTGTTCGGAGAGGGCCTCTCGGATCTCGCCTCCACGGCTACGGCAGGTAAATCAAATTTTTTGCCATATATTCCCTCACAATCTAAGAAAGTGCCTCATTATCAAATGCAGTCCTTTCGTTCCAATAAAAACAAGAGAGCACGTGGTTCGTACTTTCTTGCCAGAGGTAAGGACAGAGGGAAAAAGCTGCACAACACAGCTAGTTCCCAGGAACAGAAGTCCTCCCCGGCCTCTGCTAAATCCACCGCATGACGCTGGGGCTCCCCTGAGGGAGTCAGCTCCTGTGGGGGCACGTCTTCGACTGTTCAGCCACGTCTGGTTCCACTCACAGGTGGATCCATGGGCAATAGAAATTGTTTCCCAGGGTTACAAGCTGGAATTCGAAGAAGTGCCTCCTTGCCGGTTTTTTTTTTTTCAAATCGGCCCTACCGAAACAACCCTTGGAAAGGGAGATAGTGTTACATGCGATTCACAGATTGTGTTGGCAACAAGTGGTGGTAGAGGTTCCCCTGCTTCAGAGAGGGCAGGGGCACTACTCAACTCTGTTTGTGGTTCCGGAACCGGACGGTTCGGTCAGACCCATTTTAAAATTAAAACCCCTGAACCTTTACTTAAAACGGTTCAAGTTCAAGATGGAATCACTCAGGGCGGTCATCGCCAGCCTAGAAGGGGGAGATTTTTTGGTATCTCTGGACATAAAGGATGCATACCTACATGTCCCCATATATCCTCCTCATCAGGCATACCTGAGATTTGAGGTACAGGATTGTCATTAGCAATTTCAGACGTTGCCGTTTGGGCTTCCACGGCCCCGAGAATTTTCACAAAGGTAATGGCGGAAATGATGGTGCTCCGGCGCAATCAGGCTGTCACAATTATCCCGTACTTGGACGATCTCCTCATAAAAGTGAGATCACGGGAGAAATTGCTGAGCAGCGTATCACTTTCACTGAATGTGTTACAGCGAGACAGCTGGATTCTCAATATTCCAAAGTCGCAGCTTAATCCTACAACTCGTCTGCCCTTCTTGGGCATGGTTCTGGACACAGACCAGAAAAGGTTTTTTCTTCCGAAGGGAAAAGCACAGGAACTCATGACTCTAGTCATGAACTTGTTGAAACCACAACAAGTGTCAGTACATCATTGCACTCAAGTTCTGGGAAAGATGGTGGCAACATACGAAGCCATTCCATACGGCAAATTCCATGCAAGGGCCTTCCAATGGGACCTATTGGACAAATGGTCCGGGTCGTATCTGCAGCGGATCGCCCTGTCCCCCAGAGCCAGAGTATCTCTCCTGTGGTGACTAAACAGTGCTCACCTTCTAGTGGGCCGCAGGTTCGGCATTCAGGACTGGATCCTGGTGACCACGGACGCGAGCCTCCGAGGTTGGGGAGCGGTCGCACAGGGAAGAAATTTCCAAGGACTTTGGTCAAGTCAAGAGACTTGTCTTCACATCAACATCCTGGAACTAAGGGCCATATACAACGCCCTACGTCAAGCGGAGATCTTACTTCGCAATCGACCAGTTCTGATCCAGTCAGACAACATCACCGCAGTAGCTCATGTAAACCACCAGGGCGGCACAAGGAGCAGAGTGGCAATGGCGGAAGCCAGCAGAGTTCTTCGCTGGGCGGGGAATCATGTAAGCGCTCTGTCAGCAGTGTTCATTCCGGGAATGGACGACTGGGAAGCAGACTTCCTCAGCAGACACGCTCTGCATCCGGGAGAGTGGGGACTTCATCAGGAAGTCTTCGCGCTGATTGCAAGTCGGTGGGGACTACCCCAAATAGACATGATGGCATCCCGTCTCAACAAAAAGCTACAAAGGTATTGCGCCAGGTCAAGAGACCCTCAGACGGTAGCTGTAGACTCCCTAGTGACACCGTGGGTGTTCCAGTCGGTGTATGTGTTTACTTCTCTTCCTCTCACACCCAAGGTGTTGAGGATAATAAGAAAAAGAGGAGTGAGAGCAATTCTCATTGTTCCAGATTGGCCATGGAGGACCTGGTATCCGGATCTGCAAGAAATGCTCTCAGAAGATCCGTGGCCTCTTCCTCTAAGGCTGGACTTGTTACAACAAGGTCCCTTTCTGTTCCAAGACTTACCGCGGCTGCGTTTGACGGCAACGCCGGATCCTAGCGGAAAAAGGTATTCCGGATGAGGTCATTCCTACGCAAATAAAGGCTAGGAAGGACGTGACATCTAAACATTATCACCGACTAAGGAGAAAATATGTTTCTTGGTGTGAGGCCAGGAATGCTCCTACGGAAGAATTCCACCTGGGCCGTTTTCTTCGTTTCCTACAAACTGGAGTGAATTTGGGCCTAAAAATAGGCTCCATTAAAAGTTCAAATTTCGGCCTTATCCATTTTCTTGTACCTCCAGTGGCGCCTTGGGACCTTAACGTGGTGTTAAGTTTCCTTAAGTCACATTGGTTTGAACCACTTAAGACAGTGGAGTTGAAATATCTCACCTGGATGGTAGTCATGTTGTTAGCCTTGGTTTCGGCTAGGCGAGTTCCGAAATTGGCGGCTTTATCACATAAAAGCCCCTATCTGGTTTTCCATATGGATAGAGCGGAATTGCGGACCCGTTTTCAATTCCTACCTAAGGTGGTCTCATCCTTTCATATGAACCAACCTATTGTTGTGCCTGTGGCTACACGTGACTTGGAGGATTCCGAGTCCCTTGATGTGGTCAGGGCTTTGAAAATTTACGTGGCCAGAACGGCTAGGATCAGAAAAACAGAAGCACTGTTTGTCCTGTATGCAGCCATCAAAGTTGGCGGCCCTGCTTCAAAGCAGACTATTGCTCGCTGGATCTGTAACACGATTCAGCAGGCGCATTCTACGGCAGGATTGCCATTACCAAATTCGGTTAAGGCCCATTCCACTAGGAAGGTGGGCTCTTCTTGGGCGGCTGCCCGAGGGGTCTCGGCACTACAGTTGTGCCGGGCTGCTGTTTGTTCGGGGTCAAACACCTTTGCAAAGTTCTATAAGTTTGATACCCTGGCTGAGGAGGACCTCCTGTTTGCTCAATCGGTGCTGCAGAGTCATCCGCACTCTCCCGCCCGTTTGGTAGCTTTGGTATAATCCCCATGGTCCTTACGGAGTCCCCAGCATCCTCTAGGACGTTAGAGAAAATAAGATTTTAAACCTACCGGTAAATCTATTTCTCGTAGTCCGTAGAGGATGCTGGGCGCCCGTCCCAAGTGCGGACTACTCCTGCAAGACTTTTATATAGTTATTGCTTACATAAGGGTTATGTTATAGTTTCATCGGTCTTGGACTGATGCTATGTTGTTGTTTTCATACTGTTAACTGGGTAGTTTATCACAAGTTATACGGTGTGATTGGTGTGGCTGGTATGAATCTTGCCCTTGGATTAACAAAAATCCTTTCCTCGTACTGTCCATCTCCTCTGGGCACAGTTTCTCTAACTGAGGTCTGGAGGAGTGGCATAGAGGGAGAAGCCAGTGCACACCCAGAGTAAAGTTCTTTCTTAAAGTGCCCATGTCTCCTGCGGAGCCCGTCTATTCCCCATGGTCCTTACGGAGTCCCCAGCATCCTCTACGGACTACGAGAAATAGATTTACCGGTAGGTTTAAAATCTTATTTAACACACATGTGATCTAACCAAATGCTTTGTTTCTTTACTTTTTGCCCATCAGAGGCAGATCCCGACTTTTCTTGTAAGGGGGGTACATAGATAGCGATTTTTACTTAATTTCTAAACAATCTGACTAGCTTGCTTAGAAATTAAGCACACATTGCTCCGTGTGTAGGGTGCCGGCGACAGCGATGCACAGTCCCGCGTGTCACTATCGCCGGCTCTATATTTGGCATCTAGTTAGATCGATCACTTCACCGTTCCCCCGCTTCACTGTTCACCTCCCTCGCTCAGCACACATCGTGCTGTGTGCCAAGCGGGGGGAGAGATGTGTGCTGAGCGTTCTGTGATAGATCGCTCAGCACACATCTCCCCATGTGTACCCCCCTTTAGGGTGGTGGTTGAGCAATAAATATGTACTTATCCACTTTCCATTCCTGACTCTTCCCACCTCCTAGTCTGTAGTCCTGTGTACTCTTACAATGAAAATATAATTAAAACAACATATACATATACATTATTCTCCTGTATTCAAATACACTCTTCACAAGTAATCTTGCAGGGGGATTCAAACCCCAGACTACAGTACATGCACTATTAACTACTACTGCTACTACTACTACTACTACTACTACTACTACTACTAACCTTTGTTATCTAATTGAATTTCCCCCACAGTAGGGTAGCAATTTGCTGTAGAAAGATTAAGACTAAAGACAAATCTGGATTGTGATATGTAAAATATTATTTACTGTAGATAAATGTAAAATAGTACTATTAGGTCGTGGTAATAGTTGTTCTACTTACATATTAAATGGAATAAAATTGGGAAACACGGAGATGGATAGGGACTTAGCAACACCAGTTTACAGAAAGCTGAGTAGCAGCACACAAAGGACCATGGGGGTCATTCCGAGTTGATCGCTCACTGCCGTTTTTCGTAGCGCAGCGAACAGGTTACTACTGCGCATGCGTATGTACCACAATGCGCTGGCGCGTCGTATGGGTACAAAGTGAATCCTTGCTGGGCGATGGATTTATCGAAGAATCCATTCGCACAGCCGATCGCAAGTAGATTGACAGGAAGAAGGTTTTTTTGTGTGTCAACTGTTTTCAGGGAGTGTTTGGAAAAACGCAGGCGTGTCCAGACGTTTGCAGGGCGGGTGTTTGACGTCAATTCCGGCACCAAAAAGACTGAAGTGATCGCAATTGCTGAGTAAGTCCAGAGCTACTCAGAAACAGCAAAAAACGTTTTCATCCCACTCGGCTACACAGGCGTTCGCCCACTTGTAAAGCGAAAATACACTCCCCCGTGGGCGGCGACTTTGCGTTTGCATGGCTGCTAAAAGTAGCTAGCGAGCGATCAACTCGGAATGACCTCCCTAATTCAGACCTGATTGTAGCAGCAAATTTGTTAGCAGATGGGCAAAACCATGTGCACTGCAGGGGGGGCATATGTAACATGTGCAGAGAGAGTTAGATTTGGGTGGGTTATATTGTTTCTGTGCAGGGTAAATACTGGCTGCTTTATTTTTACACTGCAATTTAGATTTCAGTTTAAACACACCCCACCTAAATCTATCTCTCTCTGCACATGTTATATCTGCCTCCCCTTCAGTGTACTTGCTTTTGCCCATCTGCTAACAATTTTGCTGCTACGATCAGGTCTGAATTAGGCCCAATGTCAGGAAGTGGCAGCAAAGACAAATAACACCTAGGACATAGAAAAGTCAATTAATTCACATGAAATAAACATAGTGGGCTTCATTCAGAGTTGCACACAACTTTGAGCAGCTGAGGGCGATTTAGAGTCATACTCATCTAAACTGCATCACCACTTGATGCTTGGTGAGTGTACCTGGACAGCTATTTAACATTCACATGTTCAGATGTGTCATCACTCACCTAGCATTAGTACACCATAAACAGCGCAGGAATTCATTTTAAACCCATACAAAGTGGCAGATGAAGAACTACAGAACTTGGCGTGAGGAAAAAAGTGGCCACTACATCGTAGCAATTCGTATAGATTCAGACTCATTTGCCCACACATATCAAATTGACATATCAAATTGATCGGTGCAATCTAGCAAAGTAGTTTTGTCGCTTCCAGTTGTTTTATAAACCTTCGATGAGGTGTGTCATGCATGTAAATCACTTTTCCAAAAATTTAATAATAGCAATAGCATAAAAAGGCTCGGAGATAAATTTAGCAGAGAAAACTGTTAGCTATTTATTCTTTTAAATTTATATTAATGCAGAGTATGCTGGCAAAGAAAGGATATCCAGAATCAGCACAATCCACAATAACAAACAGCGGCATGCATTGTAGGTGGTTAGCACCAAAGATGCACAACTCAACTACAACACCACCAAGGGTATCCACTCACCCACTTGACTACCCACCCATTTGGGTGATGACACTACCCCCATCATGGATGGTACAGCCAACTACCAGTCAACGAAGAGAGAGCATCCAAAATAAATGATTGCACCCAGACTGGTGAGCTGCCATTCTTTCCCAAACAGCCAACGATGAATTACAAGCCAACAAAAAATATAAGCAGAGGAAGAGTGAGCATAGTGGAAACAAAAAAAAGCTTTGGCCAGCAGCACAAAGCACCTCTTGCCAAAACCCAAGGCAGGCTAAGTCATGTGATGTTCCTTAATGCCAGCCCCCATCATAGGGGTTTAGACTGCATCATTTCTTACAGCAATCATTAATTTTCTCTTTGTGTGAATATAACACCATCCAAGTTGCCCGGGATGTGGCGTGCCATGAGCAGTTGGTTGGCACAACTGAACTCATGAAGTGTATGAAGACACTTCTGTAGGATAAGTGTGTTGTGGGTGCCGTGGGCATGTAGATAATATTGCAGTTGGTTCAGAATTGCTTTTAGGCAGCGCCAGGGCCAGCATTACTGATTCGGCTGCCCTGTGCTTCACAGAAACCTGGCTAAGTGAGCGTGTGCCTGACGAGTCCCTGTCCCTACCGGGCTTCTGCATGTATAGGGCGTATCGGTCTGAGGAGCTGTCAGGGAAGTCAAGAGGAGGCTGTATTTGTTTCTACATTAACAATTGCTGGTGAGCTGACACTGTGGTCCTGCAGCGATCCTGTAGCCCTCACTTGGAAACCCTGTGTATCAACTGCAAACGCTTCTACTCCCCCCATGAGTTTGCTTCATTCATCCTGGTCGGGGTCTATATCCCTCCGCAGGCTTGCATTAGGACGGCGCTGCAACATCTTTCTTTGTGCATAAACGACATGGAGCGCAAATACTTTGACTCTCTGCTCATCATTCTGGGAGACTTCAACGAGGCTAACTTGACCAAAGAGCTGCCAAAATACCGCCAGAATGTTAAATCTCCCATGTGAGGTGGCAACATCTTGGACCATTGCTATACGAACACAAAGGATGCCTACCACTCTGTCTCCCGGGCGGCTCTTGGGCTTTCTGACCACTGTCTGGTCCACTTGCTCCCCACCTATAAGCAGTGAGTGAGATCCGCAAAGCCAGTTGTCAAGTCCGTGAGGAGGTGGTCCAGTGAAGCCGAACTGAAACTGCAGGCATGCTTTGAATGCAGTGACTGGAATGTTTTTGAGACTGCTGCAAATGACCTTAATGATCTCGCCGACACCATCACGTCGTATGTTAACTTCTGTGAGGACAAAGCAAATAGAAAGGCAGGTCAGATGCTTGGTTGCATAGGGAGCGGAATCAGTAGCAGGAAAAAAGAAGTGATAATGCCACTGTATAGGTCATTGGTGCGGCCCCATCTGGAATACTGTGTCCAGTTCTGGAGACCATATCTCCAGAAAGATATAAATACATTAGAGAGTGTACAAAGAAGGGCAACTAAAATGGTGCATGGCCTACATAACAAAACTTACCCGGAAAGGCTAAAAGATCTTAACATGTATAGTTTGGAGGAGAGAAGGGAAAGGGGGAAGGGTCTTAACAAAGTTCAGGAGGGAAACCTTCTTCAAAGGAAGAGAAGTATTAGAACTCGAGCACATACACTGAGACTGGAGGGGGGGAGGTTCAGGGGAAATTTACGGAAAAATTACTTCACAGAAAGGATATTGGATAAGTGGAATAGCCTCCCATCAGAGGTGGTAGAGGCTAAGACTGTAAAGAAATTTAAACATGCTTGGGATAGGCATATGAATAGCCTTACAAAGAATTAAGGTTCAAAAAGGGTTGAGATTGCCTAAAGGATAAAAAAAGGGGCAGACTAGATGGGCCAAGTGGTTCTTATCTGCATTCAAATTCTATGTTTCTATGTTTCTATGACTTATGTGTGCCGTCAAGATCTGTCCGCATCTATGCAAACAACAAGCTTTGGTTTTCTGCTAACCTAAGGCAGCTACGCCTAGCCAAGAAGGAGGCACACAGAAGTGGGGACAAAATAAGGTATAGACAAGCTAGGAATACCCTATCTAGGGAGTTCCGGGCAGCGAAAAAACAAGCTTGTGTCCAATTTTGACGCGAATGACCCTTGGTCGGTGTGGAAGGGCCTGAAGGCTGCCACCAACTACAAGAGCCCCACCCTCTGTGCTGGATCTAGCCAAAAGATGGCAGAGAACCTGAATTGTTTCTACTGCAGGTTTGAGAAGCCCGATGACGCAAGCTATACCTCATCTCATCCTGCTGAAGTGCCAGATGCTACGGAGTGAATTCTCTCTCACTTACAATGCGGAGGTCGGGGAGGTAACTAAGCTATTCAAGAGACTGAAGCCAAGGAAGGCACCAGGGCCAGATGGCGTATCTCCATCCGCCCTTAAAACATGTGCCGAACAGCTGGCACCAGCCTTCACAGCCATCTTCAACATGTTGTTCAGTACTGGTGTGGTTCCAGTTTGTTTCAAGTGCTCACTCATCATTCCAGTGCCAAAAAAAACTTCCTCCTCCGGAGACCTGAACAACTACAGGCCAGTAGCACTAACATAGGTGGTGATGAAGACGATGGAGCATCTAGTACTGACTCACTTAAAGTCCACGGTTGGTTCCCTGCTAGACCCTCTGCAGTTTGCATACAGGGCTAACAGATCGGCGGAGGACGCAGTAAATCTGGGCCTGCACTTCCTCCTGCAGCACCTGGATTCACCAGGAGGCTATGCGAGGGTCCTGTTCGTGGACTTTAGCTCTGCATTCAATACCATCATCCCTAGACTGCTGCAGTTGAAGATGCACTGCTTAGGTGTCCCTGAAATGCTATGCTCCTGGGTGGTGAACTTCTTAACGGAAAAAGAGCAGCAAGTCAGGATGGGAAAATTCACGTCTGGGGTTAGGACTACTAGTACGGGGGCACCCCAGGGGTGTGTTCTTTCTCCCTTCCTCTTCTCTCTCTACACCAATGACTGCTCTTCCACAGACACATCTGTGAAACTCCTTAAATTTGCGGTTGACACCTTACTAATTGGTCTCATTATGAATGGGGAGGAGTCTGCTTACAGGAAAGAGGTTGAGAGGCTAGTCACCTGCTGTGGCACAAACAATCTACAGTTAAATTCATCAAAAATGGTTGAAATGATTGTTGACTTCAGGAAGCACTCCCCTACACTCTCCCCACTAACAATGGCGGACAATACGGTAACGGTGGTAGAATCTGTCATATTTCTAGGCTCCACGATAGCTAAGGATCTGAGGTGGAAGTCTAACATCGATGGCATTGTGGGAAAAACACAGCAGAGGTTGTACTTCTTATGACAACTTAGGAAGTTAAAACTGCCGCAGGAACTTCTGATCCTCTTTTACTTGGCAATTATCCAATCTGTTCTCTGCACCTCGATAATAGTATGGTGTGGCTCGGTCCCAACCCATGACAGGAACAGACTACAGCGAATCATTAAGGTAGCGGAAAAAATCATAGGGACAAACCTCCCAGCAATTGAGGATATCTATCGGGCAAGGGTCACGAAGCGGGCGGGAAGGATCATTGACGACCACTCCCACCCCGCTCACGACGTATTCCGTCGGCTGCCATCTGGCAGATGGTACAGCTTGCGGTTGGCGAGAACTGCTAGACACAGGAACAGTTTCTTCCCCCAAGCAACTATCTTGGTTAATTCGATAACTGCCTAGCCCATTTCATGTCATACACATAACATATACTCAAGTACCCGTCATGCTTCTCTTCCCTATGTTATGTCATGTGTTGTATCTTGTCTGAGAGCTGTGGTCATCGGAAACTAATTCCTTGTGTATTATGTACTGATATACTTGGCAATAAACTGATTCTGATTCTATGCAGAAATCTAGCTGATTTCAAATTGATCTTTTGCACCAAGAATAGGGTTGACGCAAATGTGTGCTGATAGCGATGAATGATACTTTCACAAATGGATGTATAGGCATAGTTACCTTCTCTCCCTGAAGGAGCGGGGGACTCCCATTTTCTGGGTAGTCCCCCAGACCCCCAAAAAAGTCGTTGGCTATCACAATTCCTGCCCACATCCTAGAGAAGTTGTCAGGAAGGAGAGACAATACCCAGAATAATTAGTTTGTATAGAGTGGGTGGGACAATAATTATGTGAATCCTGAAGTTTTAGCCCTACCTCTTCTCCACCTCTGATTCTCTGCATTTTGCCACGGCGGGAATGGGACCTAATGACATGAGGAGTCCAGCCCCGCCCCCCAAAGTATCCAGCTGCATGTCTTTTCCCAGGAGTCTCCCAGTGAGGAGAAATCAAATGTTAGCAAGAATATATATTAGGGGCAGTGCCAGGGGCAAACGCAGGATTTAGCGAGGGGGGTTTCCGTGGCTGGGTGTGTATGTATATGTGTATGTATTAGAGATGAGCGCCGGAAATTTTTCGGGTTTTGTGTTTTGGTTTTGGGTTCGGTTCCGCGGCCGTGTTTTGGGTTCGACCGCGTTTTGGCAAAACCTCACCGAATTTTTTTTGTCGGATTCGGGTGTGTTTTGGATTCGGATGTTTTTTTAAAAAAAAACAGCTTAAATCATAGAATTTGGGGGTCATTTTGATCCCAAAGTATTATTAACCTCAAAAACCATAATTTACACTCATTTTCAGTCTATTCTGAATACCTCACACCTCACAATATTATTTTTAGTCCTAAAATTTGCACCTAGGTCGCTGGATTACTAAGCTTTGCGACCCTAGTGGCCGACACAAACACCGGGCCCATCTAGGAGTGGCACTGCAGTGTCACGCAGGATGTCCCTTCCAAAAAACCCTCCCCAAACAGCACATGACGCAAAGAAAAAAAGAGGCGCAATGAGGTAGCTGTGTGAGTAAGATAAGCGACCCTAGTGGCCGACACAAACACCGGGCCCATCTAGGAGTGGCACTGCAGTGTCACGCAGGATGGCCCTTTCAAAAAACCCTCCCCAAACAGCAGATGACGCAAAGAAAAAAAGAGGCGCAATGAGGTAGCTGTGTGAGTAAGATAAGCGACCCTAGTGGCCGACACAAACACCGGGCCCATCTAGGAGTGGCACTGCAGTGTCACGCAGGATGGCCCTTCCAAAAAACCCTCCCCAAACAGCACATGACGCAAAGAAAAAAAGAGGCGCAATGAGGTAGCTGTGTGAGTAAGATAAGCGACCCTAGTGGCCGACACAAACACCGGGCCCATCTAGGAGTGGCACTGCAGTGTCACGCAGGATGGCCCTTCCAAAAAACCCTCCCCAAACAGCACATGACGCAAAGAAAAAAAGAGGCGCAATGAGGTAGCTGTGTGAGTAAGATAAGCGACCCTAGTGGCCGACACAAACACCGGGCCCATCTAGGAGTGGCACTGCAGTGTCACGCAGGATGGCCCTTCCAAAAAACCCTCCCCAAACAGCACATGACGCAAAGAAAAAAAGAGGCGCAATGAGGTAGCTGTGTGAGTAAGATAAGCGACCCTAGTGGCCGACACAAACACCGGGCCCATCTAGGAGTGGCACTGCAGTGTCACGCAGGATGGCCCTTCCAAAAAACCCTCCCCAAACAGCACATGACGCAAAGAAAAAAAGAGGCGCAATGAGGTAGCTGTGTGAGTAAGATAAGCGACCCTAGTGGCCGACACAAACACCGGGCCCATCTAGGAGTGGCACTGCAGTGTCACGCAGGATGGCCCTTCCAAAAAACCCTCCCCAAACAGCACATGACGCAAAGAAAAAAAGAGGCGCAATGAGGAAGCTGTGTGAGTAAGATAAGCGACCCTAGTGGCCGACACAAACACCGGGCCCATCTAGGAGTGGCATTGCAGTGTCACGCAGGATGGCCCTTCCAAAAAACCCTCCCCAAACAGCACATGACGCAAAGAAAAAAAGAGGCGCAATGAGGTAGCTGTGTGAGTAAGATAAGCGACCCTAGTGGCCGACACAAACACCGGGCCCATCTAGGAGTGGCACTGCAGTGTCACGCAGGATGTCCCTTCCAAAAAACCCTCCCCAAACAGCACATGACGCAAAGAAAAAAAGAGGTGCAATGAGGTAGCTGTGTGAGTAAGATAAGCGACCCTAGTGGCCGACACAAACACCGGGCCCATCTAGGAGTGGCACTGCAGTGTCACGCAGGATGGCCCTTCCAAAAAACATTCCACAAACAGCACATGACGCAAAGAAAAATTAAAGAAAAAAGAGGTGCAAGATGGAATTGTCCTTGGGCCCTCCCACCCACCCTTATGTTGTATAAACAGGACATGCACACTTTAACCAACCCATCATTTCAGTGACAGGGTCTGCCACACGACTGTGACTGAAATGACAGGTTGGTTTGGACCCCCACCAAAAAAGAAGCAATTAATCTCTCCTTGCACAAACTGGCTCTACAGAGGCAAGATGTCCACCTCATCATCATCCTCCGATATATCATCGTGTACATCCCCCTCCTCACAGATTATCAATTTGTCCCCACTGGAATCCACCATCTCAGCTCCCTGTGTACTTTGTGGAGGCAATTGCTGCTGGTCAATGTCTCCACGGAGGAATTGATTATAATTCATTTTAATGAACATCATCTTCTCCACATTTTCTGGATGTAACCTCGTACGCCGATTGCTGACAAGGTGAGCGGCGGCACTAAACACTCTTTCGGAGTACACACTTGTGGGTGGACAACTTAGGTAGAATAAAGCCAGTTTGTGCAAGGGCCTCCAAATTGCCTCTTTTTCCTGCCAGTATAAGTACGGACTGTGTGACGTGCCTACTTGGATGCGGTCACTCATATAATCCTCCACCATTCTTTCAATGTTGAGAGAATCATATGCAGTGACAGTAGACGACATGTCCGTAATCGTTGTCAGGTCCTTCAGTCCGGACCAGATGTCAGCATCAGCAGTCGCTCCAGACTGCCCTGCATCACCGCCAGCGGGTGGGCTCGGAATTCTGAGCCTTTTCCTCGCACCCCCAGTTGCGGGAGAATGTGAAGGAGGAGATGTTGACAGGTCGCGTTCCGCATGACTTGACAATTTTCTCACCAGCAGGTCTTTCAACCCCAGCAGACTTGTGTCTGCCGGAAAGAGAGATCCAAGGTAGGCTTTAAATCTAGGATCGAGCACGGTGGCCAAAATGTAGTGCTCTGATTTCAACAGATTGACCACCCGTGAATCCTTGTTAAGCGAATTAAGGGCTCCATCCACAAGTCCCACATGCCTAGCGGAATCGCTCCGTGTTAGCTCCTCCTTCAATGTCTCCAGCTTCTTCTGCAAAAGCCTGATGAGGGGAATGACCTGACTCAGGCTGGCAGTGTCTGAACTGACTTCACGTGTGGCAAGTTCAAAGGGCATCAGAACCTTGCACAACGTTGAAATCATTCTCCACTGCGCTTGAGACAGGTGCATTCCACCTCCTATATCGTGCTCAATTGTATAGGCTTGAATGGCCTTTTGCTGCTCCTCCAACCTCTGAAGCATATAGAGGGTTGAATTCCACCTCGTTACCACTTTTTGCTTTAGATGATGGCAGGGCAGGTTCAGTAGTTTTTGGTGGTGCTCCAGTCTTCTGTACGTGGTGCCTGTACGCCGAAAGTGTCCCGCAATTCTTCTGGCCACCGACAGCATCTCTTGCACGCCCCTGTCGTTTTTTAAATAATTCTGCACCACCAAATTCAAGGTATGTGCAAAACATGGGACGTGCTGGAATTTGCCCATATTTAATGCACACACAATATTGCTGGCGTTGTCCGATGCCACAAATCCACAGGAGAGTCCAATTGGGGTAAGCCATTCCGCGATGATCTTCCTCAGTTGCCGTAAGAGGTTTTCATTTGTGTGCGTATTCTGGAAACCGGTGATACAAAGCGTAGACTGCCTAGGAAAGAGTTGGCGTTTGCGAGATGCTGCTACTGGTGCCGCCGCTGCTGTTCTTGCGGCGGGAGTCCATACATCTACCCAGTGGGCTGTCACAGTCATATAGTCCTGACCCTGCCCTGCTCCACTTGTCCACATGTCCGTGGTTAAGTGGACATTGGGTACAGCTGCATTTTTTAGGACACTGGTGACTCTTTTTCTGAGGTCTGTGTACATTTTCGGTATCGCCTGCCTAGAGAAATGGAACCTAGATGGTATTTGGTACCGGGGACACAGTACCTCCAACAAGTCTCTAGTTGGCTCTGCAGTAATGATGGATACCGGAGCCACGTTTCTCACCACCCAGGATGCCAAGGCCTCAGTTATCCGCTTTGCAGTAGGATGACTGCTGTGATATTTCATCTTCCTCGCAAAGGACTGTTGGACAGTCAATTGCTTGGTGGAAGTAGTAAAAGTGGTCTTACGACTTCCCCTCTGGGATGACCATCGACTCCCAGCAGCAACAACAGCAGCGCCAGCAGCAGTAGGCGTTACACGCAAGGATGCATCGGAGGAATCCCAGGCAGGAGAGGAATCGTCAGAATAGCCAGTGACATGGCCTGCAGGACTATTGGCATTCCTGGGGAAGGAGGAAATTGACACTGAGGGAGTTGGTGGGGTGGTTTGCGTGAGCTTGGTTACAAGAGGAAGGGATTTACTGGTCAGTGGACTGCTTCCGCTGTCACCCAAAGTTTTTGAACTTGTCACTGACTTATTATGAATGCGCTGCAGGTGACGTATAAGGGAGGATGTTCCGAGGTGGTTAACGTCCTTACCCCTACTTATTACAGCTTGACAAAGGCAACACACGGCTTGACACCTGTTGTCTGCATTTCTGTTGAAATACTTCCACACCGAAGAGCTGATTTTTTTGGTATTTTCACCAGGCATGTCAGTGGCCATTTTCCTCCCACGGACAACAGGTGTCTCCCCAGGTGCCTGACTTAAACAAACCACCTCACCATCAAAATCCTCCTGGTCAATTTCCTCCCCAGCGCCAGCAACACCCATATCCTCCTCATCCTGGTGTACTTCAACACTGACATCTTCAATCTGACTATCAGGAACTGGACTGCGGGTGCTCCTTCCAGCACTTGCAGGGGGCGTGCAAATGGTGGAAGGCGCATGCTCTTCACGTCCAGTGTTGGGAAGGTCAGGCATCGCAACTGACACAATTGGAGTCGGACTCTCCTTGTGGATTTGGGATTTCGAAGAACGCACAGTTCTTTGCGGTGCTACTGCTTTTGCCAGCTTGAGTCTTTTCTTTTTTCTAGCGAGAGGCTGAGTGCTTCCATCCTCATGTGAAGCTGAACCACTAGCCATGAACATAGGCCAGGGCCTCAGCCGTTCCTTGCCACTCCGTGTGGTAAATGGCATATTGGCAAGTTTACGCTTCTCCTCCGACAATTTTATTTTAGGTTTTGGAGTCCTTTTTTTACTGATATTTGGTGTTTTGGATTTGACATGCTCTGTACTATGACATTGGGCATCGGCCTTGGCAGACGACGTTGCTGGCATTTCATCGTCTCGGCCATGACTAGTGGCAGCAGCTTCAGCTTGAGGTGGAAGTGGATCTTGATCTTTCCCTAATTTTGGAACCTCAACATTTTTGTTCTCCATATTTTAATAGGCACAACTAAAAGGAACCTCAGGTAAACAATGGAGATGGATGGATACTAGTATACTTATGGATGGACTGCCGAGTGCCGACACAGAGGTAGCTACAGCCGTGGACTAACGTACTGTGTCTGCTGCTAATATAGACTGGATGATAATGATATGAAATCAATATATATATGTATGTATATATAATATCACTAGTACTGCAGCCGGACAGGTAGATAATATATTTATTAGGTAATGATGACTGATGACGGACCTGCTGGACACTGTCAGCTCAGCAGCACCGCAGACTGCTACAGTAAGCTACTATACTATAGTAGTATGTACAAAGAAGAAAGAAAAAAAAAACCACGGGTAGGTGGTATACAATTATGGATGGACTGCCGAGTGCCGACACAGAGGTAGCTACAGCCGTGGACTACCGTACTGTGTCTGCTGCTAATATAGACTGGATGATAATGATATGAAATCAATATATATATGTATGTATATATAATATCACTAGTACTGCAGCCGGACAGGTAGATAATATATTTATTAGGTAATGATGACTGATGACGGACCTGCTGGACACTGTCAGCTCAGCAGCACCGCAGACTGCTACAGTAAGCTACTATACTATAATAGTATGTACAAAGAAGAAAGAAAAAAAAAACCACGGGTAGGTGGTATACAATTATGGATGGACTGCCGAGTGCCGACACAGAGGTAGCTACAGCCGTGGACTAACGTACTGTGTCTGCTGCTAATATAGACTGGATGATAATGATATGAAATCATTATATATATGTATGTATATATAATATCACTAGTACTGCAGCCGGACAGGTAGATAATATATTTATTAGGTAATGATGACTGATGACGGACCTGCTGGACACTGTCAGCTCAGCAGCACCGCAGACTGCTACAGTAAGCTACTATACTATAGTAGTATGTACAAAGAAGAAAGAAAAGAAAAAACCACGGGTAGGTGGTATACAATTATGGATGGACTGCCGAGTGCCGACACAGAGGTAGCTACAGCCGTGGACTAACGTTCTGTGTCTGCTGCTAATATAGACTGGATGATTGATAATGAGATGAAATCAATATATATATGTATGTATATATAATATCACTAGTACTGCAGCCGGACAGGTAGATAATATATTTATTAGGTAATGATGACTGATGACGGACCTGCTGGACACTGTCAGCTCAGCAGCACCGCAGACTGCTACAGTAAGCTACTATACTCTATAGTAGTATGTACAAAGAAGAAGAAAAAAAAACCACGGGTAGGTGGTATACAATTATGGATGGACTGCCGAGTGCCGACACAGAGGTAGCTACAGCCGTGGACTACCGTACTGTGTCTGCTGCTAATATAGACTGGATGATAATGAGATGAAATCAATATATATATATGTATGTATATATAATATCACTAGTACTGCAGCCGGACAGGTAGATAATATATTTATTAGGTAATGATGACTGATGACGGACCTGCTGGACACTGTCAGCTCAGCAGCACCGCAGACTGCTACAGTAAGCTACTATACTATAGTAGTATGTACAAAGAAGAAAGAAAAAAAAAAACACGGGTAGGTGGTATACAATTATGGATGGACTGCCGAGTGCCGACACAGAGGTAGCTACAGCCGTGGACTAACGTACTGTGTCTGCTGCTAATATAGACTGGATGATTGATAATGAGATGAAATCAATATATATATATATATATATGTATGTATATATAATATCACTAGTACTGCAGCTGGACAGGTAGATAATATATTTATTAGGTAATGATGACTGATGACGGACCTGCTGGACACTGTCAGCTCAGCAGCACCGCAGACTGCTACAGTAAGCTACTATACTATAGTAGTATGTACAAAGAAGAAAGAAAAAAAAAAACACGGGTAGGTGGTATACAATTATGGATGGACTGCCGAGTGCCGACACAGAGGTAGCTACAGCCGTGGACTAACGTACTGTGTCTGCTGCTAATATAGACTGGATGATTGATAATGAGATGAAATCAATATATATATATGTATGTATATATAATATCACTAGTACTGCAGCCGGACAGGTAGATAATATATTTATTAGGTAATGATGACTGATGACGGACCTGCTGGACACTGTCAGCTCAGCAGCACCGCAGACTGCTACAGTAAGCTACTATACTCTATAGTAGTATGTACAAAGAAGAAAGAATAAAAAAAAAACACGGGTAGGTGGTATACAATTATGGATGGACTGCCGAGTGCCGACACAGAGGTAGCTACAGCCGTGGACTAACGTACTGTGTCTGCTGCTAATATAGAGTCTAGACTGGATGATAAATTATTGATAATGAGATAAAATCAATATAAAATCACTAGTACTGCAGCCGGACAGGTACTATATATATTTATTA
Source organism: Pseudophryne corroboree (assembly GCF_028390025.1). NCBI lineage: Eukaryota > Metazoa > Chordata > Amphibia > Anura > Myobatrachidae > Pseudophryne > Pseudophryne corroboree. Next base: position 253,882,378 of record NC_086448.1, on the reverse strand, counting down.
TGTAATGACTGATGACGGACCTGCTGGACACTGTCAGGTCAGCACAGCACCGCAGACTGCTACAGTAAGCTACTATCGTAGTATGTATAAAGAAGAATGAAAAAAAAAAAACACGGGTAGGTGGTATACAATATTATATATATATATATTATATACAATTATATATATATATATATATATATATATTAAACTGGTGGTGATTGATTATTAAACTGGTGGTCACTTCAGGTCACGTTGCAACTGAGTCCTGCTCTCAGACTCTAACTGCTCCCCACTGTCAGTGTCTCCCCCACAAGTCAGATAATACACTTACAGTCACACTATCTATTATCTAATCTAGTATAAATATCACTTCAGCAAGTAGTATAGTAGTATACAGTATAGTAGTACTCCTCCTAATAATGCTCCCCAAAATACTGTGTCTCTCTCTTCTCTAAACGGAGAGGACGCCAGCCACGTCCTCTCCCTATGACTCTCAATGCACGTGTGAAAATGGCGGCGACGCGCGGCTCCTTATATAGAATCCGAGTCTCGCGATAGAATCCGAGCCTCGCGAGAATCCGACAGCGTGATGATGACGTTCGGGCGCGCTCGGGTTAGCCGAGCAAGGCGGGAAGATCCGAGCCTGCTCGGACCCGTGTAAAAAACCTGAAGTTCGGGCGGGTTCGGATTCAGAGGAACCGAACCCGCTCATCTCTAGTATGTATGTGTAATATATTATATATATACATATATATATATATCTATACACACACACATTCATATATATGGAGACAGAACGGCACTCATAGAGACTGGTAAACCATAGAAAATCAGCACAGCACGCTGTAGCTGTTTGTCGACGTTTCAGAGTCTACAGTAACTCTGAAACGTTGTCAAACAGCTACAGCGTCCTGTGCTGATTTTCTATGATTTACCAGTCTCTATGAGTGCCGTCCTGCATCTGATTCTGTGGTATTAGTCAGGAGTGCCACTCATCATATATATATATATATATATATATATATAGTCCCGGACAATCTGCACTCCATCCATACATAAATAAATACCCAGGTGTCGGCTAGAATACAGTTCAGATATGCGGGTGGCACTCTCAGGATGTAATTTACAGCCAAATAAATCCAGTAAACGGCAGTGCTTACTCCAACGTTTCAGTTTATTTTCAAATCGTTTTCATACAAAAAAGCAACCATACATGTTCTTACCTCTATAGGATAACACCCAGTGATCTCTGACGTCGTCGGGAGTTGACGGCGTTTGCAGGGACAGTGGCATAGAGATCACTGGATGTTATCCTATAGAGGTAAGAACATGTATGGTGTTTTTTTTGTATCTTTGAAAACAGTTTGAAAATAGTAAGCACCGCCGTCTACTGGATCTATTTTGCTGCAGATTGAGTCCCGATATCACCACTTACATATCTGAACTGTAGTGTATATGTGTCTATATGTGTCTATATGTGTCTGTCTATATATATATATATATATATATACACACACACACACATATAACACACATATATACATACACTAACGTATAATCAAAAAATCACACATACACACATACATACATACATACATACACAAGCACAAACAAACCCACATACATACTGTACATACCATACAAATACACACAGAAACAAAGTAAAACTTACATATACAGTAAAACTTACATATAGTGTACACAGTGGGCTGGGAGCAGAGCGGTGGACGTGTGAGGACGGAGGGAGCCGCCGCCCCCCGGGACATTCATGACTGTAAGCAGAGAGCTGCATCGGGCGTGAGTACTGGCCTTTAGCTTTCTGTAGTTGCTGCAGCTCCGCACCCGCGATCGCTGCTTTTTTTTTTTTTTTTTTCAGCTGTGCCTCTGTCTCAGAAAGATAACTCGGCTCATCAGGGGGGTTTCCAGGTACTCGGAAACGGAAACCCCCCCTGCGTGCGCCACTGAGTGCAGTCACATAGATGTGGCAATGCATACTGTATCTTGGCATGTGTGGTAAGTTTAACATGCTGATTTTCAGGAATAATCTATGGTATGTTAGTGCAGGATTAGCTAAACCTAATGTAAATGGTAAATTATTGCCTTGTGCTTAATTCTAAAATAAGAATTAAACAGGAGGTAAAAGTGATTAAGTCATTCATTTTTAATTAGGGTTTTAATGTATGCTATTGCCTAAAGCAGATGTAATGTTCTTAGCTTTCATCAGTATTCATTTTAAATGGTATAATGCTGTCTTGAATTGTTAAGTGTTAAAATATGAATTTTCACACCTCTGAATCATCAATTTACCCAACTTGTGGTTGCAAGATAAAAGAACTGCATTGCATTGTATGGAGATAGCTGTTCTTTATACTTACTGTAATAAAACTTGTAGAAACTTGAATTTTTAACATTTGGAATGATGCAATTTCAAATTTTTTATTTTTTTATCCTCAGATTAAGAGAAAACTACAATGGACTAGAGTTGAGCTGCGGCTTGGGTATTCCAGCCAGACTTGGATTCCCATTCAAGGCCAAATGTCATCTTCCCAGTGTCTGATTCTCACAGGACTTAGATTCTATATAAAGCGCCACGGCCAGGACTTGCTCCATTTCACTGAAACGCATTCGCAGTTTGCTGCGTTATACTCTGCTGTAGTGGCTGTACTGTATAGTAGGCCATGGCTGTGCTGGATAGTGACTGTGTGTTGATGCATGCTGCGCTATACTCTGCTATACTGGTTGTGCTGTGTTCAGACGCACAAGTGGCTGTGCTGTATAGTGAGTGACTGTGTATAGGTGGCATGCTGCATGCTGCTGTGTGCTGTGCTATAACTTGCTAAACTGGCTGTGCTATGTCCAGACTCCAGAGCCTCGCAAGTGGCTGTGTTGTATTAGTGATTGTTTATAGGCGGCACGCTGCATGCTGTTGTGTTCTGTGCTATACTCTGCTGTACTTCCTGTGCTGTGTCCAGACTCACAAGTGGCTGAGCTGTATAGTGGCTGTGTATAGGGGGCATACTGCTGTGTGCTGCACTATACTGTAAATTGTACTATTTGGTGCACTTTGTTCACGTGCATCTATAAGCCCTGTGGTGCATACAGTTTGATCCAAGCTACAAGTTAAAAAACAGAAAAATAAAAATATATATTTAATTTTTTTTGTTGGTACTGTTTGGTGCACTTTGTTTACCACAAATGTTTGATCCGAGCTGCAAGTTAAAAAACAGAAAAATAAAATAAACATATATATTTTTATTGTTGGTACTGTTTGGTGCGCTTTGTTCACGTGCATCTATAAACCCTGTGATCCATGCAGTTTGAACCGAGCTGCAAGTTTAATAATAGAAAAATAAATTATATAGATCTGTTGTGTTGGTTGGTTGGTTGGTGCACTCATAAGCCTTGTGATCCACGCAGTTGGAACTTAGCTGCAGGTTTAAAAATAGAATAATAAAATATATAAATCTATTGTTTTTGTACTAGTTGGTTGTTGTGCTTTACTCAAGTGCATTTTGTTCACGTCATCTATAAGCCCTGTGATCCACGCAGTTGGAACCGAGCTGCAGGTTTAAAAACAGAAGAATTTTATATATATATATATATATATATATATATATATATATTTAGTGGTATGGCAGAAACCTTTCCATATTTCTGCCATACCACTGAGTCTTTGAACATTATTTACAGTATGTTTCACATGACCTTGGACAATAAGCATACATCAGTGTTTTACCAGCAGCATACATTCCCCTGCATAGACCAAGGGAACTCCATGAAAAGTCCTGAAGTCTTCCATCTGTGAGGTGGCTTAAGTTTCTGCTCAAGAAAAAAATCTCTATTTTTTCTTCAGATTTTGCGCATAGTTGTGGGCATCTTCAGTCTATAGTCTATCCACTTGATCTGCCCTGGTCCACCCTTCAGTCTATGGTCCAGATGTACTAAATCTTGAAAAGTGATGAATTGCACAGCCAGTCAGCTCCTGTCATTTTTCAAACCCAGCCTGTAACATGGTAGATAGGAGCTGATTGGCTGGTATTTTATCACCTTGAAATTTATCACTTTTCAAGGCTTAGTACATCTCCTTTTATGACACCACATCACTTTCTAATCAAGGCACTTGCGCTATACCCTACATTTATAAATGATCATAAATATATACTTTATAAATACAGTAGGACCAGCATGTTTGTATGATATAATTCATTTCTGCAGCAGGGTACACTGTGTTCCACAGGGAATACATCAGGGTGTAAAGATGGATCTTGATCCAGAGGCACCAACAGGCTAAAGCTTTAGACTGTCCCAGAATACATTGCGGGGCCTCCTCTATAACCCCGCCTCCAGGAACTGTGAGCTCAATTTTAGAGTTGGTGCCTGCATGAAGCAGGTCACTTAACAGGGGGGCTGCGCTAGGCAGCCCTGAAAAAGCTTTTTAGAATACTTCAAGGGCTGCAGCACTTCATATGTCAGTGTGACATACTGTGCTGCGGCTCCATCACCTTTCCAGCGGCATCACATACTCCCGCTGGCTCTGTTCCCGGGTACTTGCAGTAGAGGTGCTCCAGTTCCTAGGCACACCACCGAAGATGCTCTCCTGGTTCGTGTGGCTGCTATTAAGGGAGGAGGTAAAAAGGTCCCCCAGGCGGGACCTGCCATTAAATCGCGTTCCGGTAGCGGTTTAAGGAGACGAACCGCGACGCTGGCGTGGACACTGTGACAGAGCAGGGACCCCACTATATCCACCAGGGCATGGGAACAGGCCCGGCGCTACCCGCTCAGCGAAGGGATGCAGTGCAGGGAGGCGCTGGGACAGAGAGGCGCTTTCCCTGCTCTGAATCCCTTCACTGCTGCGCCGTCCTGTCCCCCCTGCTGCTGCTGCTGTGTCTGTCACTGTATGACAGTCACTGGCAGCAGCGCCTGCAGAATCAAAAACCTCCTGCCTCCCCTCCCCGTGTGACAGCGGCTGAGTACGGGACAGAAGGGGGCGGAGCTAAACGGACCAAAAGGGGCGGGGCTAAACGGGACAGAAGGGGCGGAGCTACACTGACCAGGCTGCAGTACAGAGGGAGACTGGCTTAGGTAAGTGGTGTGTGTGTGTGTGTGTGTGTGTGTGTGTGTGTGTGTGTGTGTGTGTGTGTGTGTGGTGAGTGTGTATGTGTGCATATGGTGGGTGGGTGTGTATGTGTGTGTATATATGTGTGAATTGTGTGTGTGAGGTATGTCTGCATACGCGCACTTTATGGACGCTAGTACTGGGGGGGGGCATTACGTATAATGACGCTACTACTGGGGGAGGCCATTACATGCAAGGACGCTACTACTACTGGGAGGGTGCATTACGTATAAGGACGCTACTACAGGGGGGGCATTACGCGTAACAACGCTACTACTGCTGGGGGGGGCATTACTTATAAGGACGCTACTAGTACTATGGGAGAATTGCATATAAGAAGGCTTCTACTGGGGGTGCATTATGTATAAGGACGCTACTACTACTGTGGGGCATTACGTATATGGACGATACTACTATTGTGGGGAATTACGTATAAGGACGCTTTTACTACTGGGGGTGCACTACGTATAAGGACGCTACTACTGCTGGGGGGAGCATTACGTATAAGAACGCTACTACTACTTGGGGGCATTATATATAAGGACGCTACTATTACTCGGGGGGCATTACGTATAACAATGCTACCACTACTAGAGGGGCATTACGTATAAGGATGCTACTACTGGGGGGGCATTATGCATAAGGACGCTACTACTACAGGGGGGGGGGGGCATTACATGTAAAGATGCTACTACTGGGGGGGGCCATTACATATAAGGACGCTACTAGTACTGTGGGGGGGGGCATTACGTATAAGGACGCTACTACTACTAGGGGGGAATTACGTACAAGGACGCTTCTACTACTGGGGGTGCACTACGTATAAGGACGCTTCTACTACTGGGGGGGGGCATTACGTATATAAGGATGCGTCTACTACTGGGGGTGCACTACGTATAAGGACGCTTCTACTGGGGGGGGGCATTACGTATATAAGGACGCGTCTACTACTGGGGGTGCACTACGTATAAGGATGCTACTACTACTCTGGGTGCATTATGTATAAGGATGCTACTACTACTGGGGGGGCATTACGTATAAGGATGCTACTACTACTGGGGGGGCACTACGTATAAGGATGCTACTACTACTGGGAGGCATTATGTATAAGGATGCTACTACTACTGTGAGTGCATTATGTATAAGGATGCTACTACTACTGGGGTGCATTACATATAAGGACGCTACTACTACGGGTGGGGCATTACGTATAAGATTAATAAGATTGTGCTACATTGTGGCGTAATTTTAAATGGGGGTACTATTGTGTGGCCATGCCCCTTAGTTGTGAGACCACACCCCTTTTCCCAGCGCACGCCAACGGAATATGGGAGGGCGCAATTTTATAGTTTGCAGGGGGGCGCCGAACACCCTAGCACCGGCCCTGCATGGGAACACAGGTCGGATAGAAAATATCCACTTTAGTAAGGCTCCATAGTACCCGGTGGTGAGGACCAGAATAGGGGAAAAGTCGCTTGACCTGTAGCCCTTCCCCCAGCTCCAGGCACCATCTACTGCTGGTGTTCCTGCCCTGGAGCTGCCTCACACTCTCCCTCACTCCCTGACTCAGATGCTGTGTGACCTTTTCTAAAATAGATGCGACTTGTGTCTAGGGCTGCAGGGCAAGGTATCCTTTGTAACCCCACCTGTACATCAGAGCTGTAGTTCAACAACTGCTGGAGGGCCGAAGGTTCCCCATCCCTGCTATATGGTATCCCTGGTTATACAAGATGCTTACCTGCATGTACCTATTGTCATATCACATCAGCAATGTCTTTGGTTTGCTATTGGCAACTTTCACTATCAATTCCAGGCTCTGCTGTTTGTACTGGTCATCTTCACCAAGGTTATGGCCGCGATGACGGCTCATCTCCATCGCCAGGGAGTCAGATTCCTGCCGTATCTGGACAATTTCCTGATTCTGGCAAACTCCCACGATGTCCTCCTCAGTCATCTTTAACTGACGGTAAACTTCTTACATGCCCACGGGTGGCTCATCAACTGGAAGAAGTCCTTGCTGGTCCCTGCTCGGAGCATGGTGCATCTGGGGGCACTACCGGACATACACAGTCAACGGCTGTTTCTGTCTCCAGAGAAGGACCTGAAACTTTAGGACAGGATTAGCTACTTCCTTTCTTCTTGCCCAAGAGTGTCGGTACACTCTGTGATGCAAGTACTAGGCCTCATGGTGTCAGCTTTCGACATGGTAGAGTATGCTCAATTCCATTCCCGCCCTCTACAGAGGTTAAACATTTCCAAGTGGGATGGCCTGCCTCATTGGATCAGGTCTCACATGATCTCCTTGACTTCGGAGGTTCGCCTGTTGCTGACCTGGGGGCTACAGGACCAGCAGTTGAGCAGGGGCCGTCCCTTCTGGACCCCCAACTGGGTCCTACTGACTACGGATGCCAGTCTGAAGGGTTGGGGGCATGGTGTTGGAGCAACACTCTTTCCAGGGTCAGTGAACCATGGAAGAATCACTCCTCACTATAAACATTCTGGAATTGCGTTCAAAGTATTCAATACTTTGTCTCTTGCCCTGCCTCTGAAACAGACCAGGCCTGTTCAAGTATGGTCAGAACACGCCATCACAGTCGCATACATAAACCATAAGGGCGACACTCGAATTTGCATAGCAATGATGGAAGTGTAAAAAATCCTTTGTTGGGCGGAACGCTTTCTGCCGGCAATATCGGCAGTGTTCATTCTGGGAGTCCTCAACTGGGAAGGTGATTTCCTCAGTCTTCAGGACGTGCATACCGGAGAGCGGAGTCTTCATCGGGAAGTCTTTCAACTCCTAGTCAACAAGTGGGGCCTACCAGATGTAGACCTGATGGTGTCTCGACACTACCACAAAGTTCTGGTCTTCGGATAAAGAACCAGGGATCCTCAAGCAGAGTTCATGGATGCTATGGCAATTCCATGGAACTTTCGGCTGCCCTACGTGTTCCCTCCAGTGTCATTCCTGCCCAGGCTACTGTGGAAGTTCAAACAAGAAAGAGGAATACTACTTCTAGTCGCTCTAGCATGGCCCAGACGGCATTGGTTCTCAGACCTGCAGGGTCTATTGATAGAGCCTCCTCTTCTACTTACTCAACTCCCAGACCTCCTCGTTCAGGGCCCTTGTGTCTATCCAGGCCTGGCCAGACTGGCTTTGATGGCGTGGCTTTTGAAGCTTTACTCCTAAGGGGCCAAAGGATTCTCTGAGGCAGTCATCCAAACTATGCTGAAGGCCCGCAAACTGGCATCTGCGCGGATTTATTATAGGGTCTAGAATTCTTACCTCACCTGGTGTGCTGCTGAGAATTACGATGCTTACAAATTCAGTACTTTCAGACTTCTGTTTTTTTTCAACAAGGCCTGGATTTAGGACTTCGTCTGGCCTCCCTCCAGGTTCACATATCTGCCTTGTCGGTGTGGTTTCAGAGAAAAATTGCGTCTATACCTGACGTTCATACATTCACTCAGGGCGTAATGCAGATTCAACCTCCCTATGTCCCTCCTGTGGCTACATGGGATTTGTCTGTTGTCCTGAATGCCCTGCAAGAGTCTCCATTTGTACCTCTTGAGTCAGTGGACCTTAAATGTCTCACAGCCAAGGTCCTGTTTCTGCTGGCTTTTGCCTCTGCTAGAAGGGTGTCAGACTTCGGCACTTTGTCCTGTCATCCACCCTTTTTGATATTTCATTGTGACCGAGCAGTTCTTAGAACTCACCCTGGTTATTTACCTCAAGTGGAGTCATCTTTTCACCTTAATCAAGAGATTGTGGTTCCAGCCTTCATCTCTTCCAAATTGTCCTCCAAAGAATGGTCCTTGGGTGTGGTACGGGCTCTCCGTATATATGTGAGGAGTACTGCCTCTATCAGGAGGTCGGATACCCTCTTTGTACTGTTTGGTTTCCACAAACGTGGCTGGCCTGCGAATAAGCAAACCTTGACCAGATGGATTAGAATGGTGATTGCACAAGCTTATGCGCAGGCTGGACTCCCATCTCCTGCTGCTATTAAAGCCCATTCTACTCGGTCTGTTGGACCCTCTTGGGCAGCCCGTCGTGGCGTGTCTGCAGAACAATTGTGCAAGGCAGCTACGTGGTCTTCAGTGAACACGTTTAATAGGTTCTATGCCTTTGATACTTCCACCTCCCAAGATGCTTCCTTTGGATGCCGGGATCTCAATTAGAGATGTGCACCGGAAATTTTTCGGGTTTTGTGTTTTGGTTTTGGATTCGGTTCCGTGGCCGTGTTTTGGATTCGGACGCGTTTTGGCAAAACCTCCCTGAAAATTTTTTGTCGGATTCGGGTGTGTTTTGGATTCGGTTTTTTTTTTTTACAAAAAACCCTCAAAAACAGCTTAAATCATAGAATTTGGGGGTCATTTTGATCCCATAGTATTATTAACCTCAATAACCATAATTTCCACTCATTTTCAGTCTATTCTGAACACCTCACACCTCACAATATTATTTTTAGTCCTAAAATTTGCACAGAGGTCGCTGGATGGCTAAGCTAAGCAACACAAGTGGCTGACACAAACACCTGGCCCATCTAGGAGTGGCACTGCAGTGTCAGGCAGGATGGCACTTCAAAAAAATTGTCCCCAAACAGCACATGATGCAAAGAAAAAAAGAGGCGCACCAAGGTCGCTGTGTGACTAAGCTAAGCGACACAAGTGGCCGACACAAACACCTGGCCCATCTAGGAGTGGCAGTGCAGTGTCAGACAGGATAGCACTTCAAAAAAATTGTCCCCAAACAGCACATGATGCAAAGAAAAAAAGAGGCGCACCAAGGTCGCTGTGTGACTAAGCTAAGCGACACAAGTGGCCGACACAAACACCTGGCCCATCTAGGAGTGGCACTGCAGTGTCAGACAGGGTGGCACTTCAAAAAAAATGTCCTTAAACAGCACATGATGCAAAGAAAAAAAGAGGCACACCAAGGTCGCTGTGTGACTAAGCTAAGCGACACAACTGGCCGACACAAACACCTGGCCCATCTAGGAGTGGCACTGCAGTGTCAGACAGGATGGCACTTCAAAAAAATTGTCCCCAAACAGCACATGATGCAAAGAAAAAAAGAGGCGCACCAAGGTCGCTGTGTGACTAAGCTAAGCGACACAAGTGGCCGACACAAACACCTGGCCCATCTAGGAGTGGCACTGCAGTGTCAGACAGGATGGCACTTCAAAAAATAGTCCCCAAACAGCACATGATGCAAAGAAAAATGAAAGAAGAAAGAGGTGCAAGATGGAATTGTCCTTGGGCCCTCCCACCCACCCTTATGTTGTATAAACAGGACATGCACACTTTAATGAACCCATCATTTCAGCGACAGGGTCTGCCACACGACTGTGACTGAAATGACAGGTTGGTTTGGACCCCCACCAAAAAAGAAGCAATCAATCTCTCCTTGCACAAACTGGCTCTACAGAGGCAAAATGTCCACCTCATCATCATCCTCCGATTCCTCACCACTTTCACTGTGTACATCCCCCTCCTCACAGATTATTAATTCGTCCCCACTGGAATCCACCATCTCAGATCCCTGTGTACTTTCTGGAGGCAATTGCTGGTGAATGTCTCCACGGAGGAATTGATTATAATTCATTTTGATGAACATCATCTTCTCCACATTTTCTGGCAGTAACCTCGTACGCCGATTGCTGACAAGGTGAGCGGCTGCACTAAACACTCTTTCGGAGTACACACTGGAGGGAGGGCAACTTAGGTAGAATAAAGCCAGTTTGTGCAAGGGCCTCCAAATTGCCTCTTTTTCCTGCCAGTATACGTACGGACTGTCTGACGTGCCTACTTGGATGCGGTCACTTATATAATCCTCCACCATTCTTTCAATGGTGACAGAATCATATGCAGTGACAGTAGACGACATGTCAGTAATCGTTGGCAGGTCCTTCAGTCCGGACCAGATGTCAGCACTCGCTCCAGACTGCTCTGCATCACCGCCAGCGGGTGGGCTCGGATTCTTAGCCTTTTCCTCGCACCCCCAGTTGCGGGAGAATGTGAAGGAGGAGCTGTTGACGGGTCACGTTCCGCTTGACTTGACAATTTTCTCACCAGCAGGTCTTTGAAGAACCTCTGCAGACTTGTGTCGGCTGGAAAGAGAGATACAACGTAGGTTTTAAATCTAGGATCGAGCACGGTGGCCAAAATGTAGTGCTCTGATTTCAACAGATTGACCACCCGTGAATCCTGGTTAAGCGAATTAAGGGCTCCATCCACAAGTCCCACATGCCTAGCGGAATCGCTCTGTTTTAGCTCCTCCTTCAATGTCTCCAGCTTCTTCTGCACAAGCCTGATGAGGGGAATGACCTGACTCAGGCTGGCTGTGTCTGAACTGACTTCACGTGTGGCAAGTTCAAAGGGTTGCAGAACCTTGCACAACGTTGAAATCATTCTCCACTGCGCTTGAGTCAGGTGCATTCCCCCTCCTTTGCCTATATCGTGGGCAGATGTATAGGCTTGAATGGCCTTTTGCTGCTCCTCCATCCTCTGAAGCATATAGAGGGTTGAATTCCACCTCATTACCACCTCTTGCTTCAGATGATGGCAGGGCAGGTTCAGGAGTGTTTGCTGGTGCTCCAGTCTTCGGCACGCGGTGGCTGAATGCCGAAAGTAGCCCGCAATTCTTCGGGCCACCGACAGCATTTCTTGCACGCCCCTGTCGTTTTTTAAATAATTCTGCACCACCAAATTCAATGTATGTGCAAAACATGGGACGTGCTGGAGTTTGCCCAGATGTAATGCACGCACAATATTGCGCGTTGTCCGATGTCACAAATCCCCAGGAGAGTCCAATTGGGGTAAGCCATTCTGCGATAATGTTCCTCTGTTTCCGTAAGAGGTTGTCAGCTGTGTGCCTCTTATGGAAAGCGGTGATACAAAGCGTAGCCTGCCTAGGAACGAGTTGGCGTTTGCGAGATGCTGCTACTGGTGCCGCCGCTGCTGTTCTTGCTGCGGGAGGCAATACATCTACCCAGTGGGCTGTCACAGTCATATAGTCCTGAGTCTGCCCTGCTCCACTTGTCCACATGTCCGTGGTTAAGTGGACATTGGGTACAACTGCATTTTTTAGGACACTGGTGACTTTTTTTCTGACGTCTGTGTATATTTTCGGTATCGCCTGAGAGAAATGGAACCTAGATGGTATTTGGTACCGGGGACACAGTACCTCAATCAAGTCTCTAGTTGCCTGTGAATTAACGGTGGATACCGGACACACGTTTCTCACCACCCAGGCTGACAAGACCTGAGTTTTCCGCTTTGCAGCAGGATGACTGCTGTGATATTTCATCTTCCTCGCAAAGGACTGTTGGACAGTCAATTGCTTACTGGAAGTAGTACAAGTGGTCTTCCGACTTCCCCTCTGGGATGACGATCGACTCCCAGCAGCAACAACAGCAGCGCCAGCAGCAGTAGGCGTTACACTCAAGGATGCATTGGAGGAATCCAAGGCAGGAGAGGACTCATCAGACTTGCCAGTGACATGGCCTGCAGGACTATTGGCTTTACTGTGTAAGGTGAAAATTGACACTGAGGGAGTTGGTGGTGTGGTTTGCAGGAGCTTGGTTACAAGAGGAAGGGATTTAGTGGTCAGTGGACTGCTTCTGCTGTCATCCAAAGTTTTTGAACTTGTCACTGACTTATGATGAATGCGGTCCAGGTGACGTATAAGGGAGGATGTTCCTAGGTGGTTAACATCCTTACCCCTACTTATTACAGCTTGACAAAGGCAACACACGGCTTGACTCCTGTTGTCCGCATTTGTGTTGAAATAATTCCACACCGAAGAGGTGATTTTTTTTTGTATTTTGACCAGGCATGTCAATGGCCATATTCGACCCATGGATAACAGGTGTCTCCCCGGGTGCCTGACTTAAACAAACCACCTCACCATCAGAATCCTCCTTGTCAATTTCCTCCCTAGCGCCAGCAACACCCATATCCTCATCCTGGTGTACTTCAACAGTGACATCTTCAATTTGACTATCAGGAACTGGACTGCGGGTGCTCCTTCCAGCACTTGCAGGGGGCGTGCAAATGGTGGAAGGTGCAAGCTCTTCCCGTCCAGTGTTGGGAAGGTCAGGCATCGCAACCGACACAATTGGACTCTCCTTGGGGATTTGTGATTTAGAAGAACGCACAGTTCTTTGCTGTGCTTTTGCCAGCTTAAGTCTTTTCATTTTTCTAGCGAGAGGATGAGTGCTTCCATCCTCATGTGAATCTGAACCACTAGCCATGAACATAGGCCAGGGCCTCAGCCGTTCCTTGCCACTCTGTGTCGTAAATGGCATATTAGCAAGTTTACGCTTCTCATCAGACGCTTTCAATTTTGATTTTTGGGTCATTTTACTGAACTTTTGTTTTTTGGATTTTACATGCTCTCTACTATGACATTGGGCATCGGCCTTGGCAGACGACGTTGATGGCATTTCATCGTCTCGGCCATGACTAGTGGCAGCAGCTTCAGCACGAGGTGGAAGTGGATCTTGATCTTTCCCTATTTTAACCTCCACATTTTTGTTCTCCATTTTTTAATGTGTGGAATTATATGCCAGTATCAATAGCAATGGCCTACTACTATATATACTGCGCACAACTGAAATGCACCACAGGTATGGATGGATAGTATACTTGACGACACAGAGGTAGGTAGAGCAGTGGCCTTCCGTACCGTACTGCTATATATACTGGTGGTCACTGTCAGCAAACTGCAAAACTAAAATGCACCACAGTTATAGAATCTAGATGGATAGTATACTTGACGATACAGAGGTAGGTAGAGCAGTGGCCTTCCGTACCATACTGCTATATATACTGGTGGTCACTGTCAGCAAACTGCAAAACTAAAATGCACCACAGGTATAGAATCTAGATAGATAGTATACTTGAGGACACAGAGGTAGGTTGAGCAGTGGCCTTCCGTACCGTACTGCTATATATACTGGTGGTCACTGTCAGCAAACTGCAAAACTAAAATGCACCACAGGTATAGAATCTAGATGGATAGTATACTTGACGACACAGAGGTATGTAGAGCAATGGCCTTCCGTACCATACTGCTATATATACTGGTGGTCACTGTCAGCAAACTGCAAAACTAAAATGCACCACAGGTATATAATCTAGATGGATAGTATACTTGACGACACAGAGGTAGGTAGAGCAGTGGCCTTCCGTACCGTACTGCTATATATACTGGTGGTCACTGTCAGCAAACTGCAAAACTAAAATGCACCACAGGTATAGAATCTAGATGGATAGTATACTTGACGACACAGAGGTAGGTAGAGCAGTGGCCTTCCATACCGTACTGCTATATATACTGGTGGTCACTGTCAGCAAACTGCAAAACTAAAATGCACCACAGTTATAGAATCTAGATGGATAGTACACTTGACGACACAGAGGTAGGTAGAGCAGTGGCCTACTGTACCGTACTGCTATATATTAAATACTGGTGGTCAGCAAACTGTGCAAAACTTAAATGCACCACAGGTATGGATGGATAGTATACTTGACGACAAGAGGTGGGTAGAGCAGTGGCCTACTGTACCGTACTGCTATATATTATATACTGGTGGTCAGCAAACTGTGCAAAACTGAAATGCACCACAGGTATGGATGGATAGTATACTTGACGACACAGAGGTAGGTACAGCAGTGGCCTTCTGTACCGTACTCCTATATATTATATACTGGTGGTCAGCAAAATTATGCACTGTACTCCTACTATATACTACAATGCAGCACAGATATGGAGCGTTTTTCAGGCAGAGAACGTATAATACTGGTGGTCACTGGTCAGCAAAACTCTGCACTGTACTCCTCCTATATAATACTGCTGGTCCCCAGTCCCCACAATAAAGCAGTGTGAGCACAGATATATGCAGCACACTGAGCACAGATATGGAGCATTTTTCAGGCAGAGAACGTATAAAACTGGTGGTCACTGATCAGCAAAACTCTGCACTGTACTCCTCCTATATAATACAGCTGCTCCCTAGTCCCCACAATTAAGCAATAAGCACAAATATTTGCAGCAACATTAATAAACGGAGAGGACGCCAGCCACGTCCTCTCCCTAACATTTCCAATGCACGAGTGAAAATGACGGCGACGCGCGGCTCCTTATAATAATAATCCGAATCTCGCGAGAATCCGACAGCGGGATGATGACGTTCCGGCGCGCTCAGGTTAACCGAGCCATACGGGAGAATCCGAGTATGCCTCGGACCCGTGTAAAATGGGTGAAGTTCGGGGGTTCGGTTTCCGAGGAACCGAACCCGCTCATCACTAGTTCTCATACCCACTAAGGTGCGTCCCCTCCCTTGAGGAACCACTTTAGGATATCCCCGATGTATTCCCTGTGGAACACAGTGTACCCCACTGCAGAAAAGGAGATTTATGGTAGACTTACCATGGTTAAATCTCTTTCTGCTAGGTACACTGAGTTCCACAGGGCACCCACCCTGACGCACTTAGATTCTTTGGGTTTGTATGGCATTAGCCGCTAGTCCCATCTCCTGTCGTGAGAACATGGTTCTATGTGACTAACATCTGCCTTCTCTTTTACCTGCTTCTGCAATGGACTGGTTAACAAAACTGAGTTCATCATGTGCAACTCTGAATCAGGCCTCCTGTCTCTTAATAATCATATGTCCATCCTTCTGTGACTGCAAATCCTAATCTACCCTTTCCATTTATTTTATTTATTTATTAACATTCATAAATTGTCATATTTATTTTATAACTCATAGTACAATTAAGTTTTAATAACTTCTGAATTTGCAGTATATTTAATTTGGGAACTCCCTTACCCTTGCTACTTTCATCCTCATCCCCATTTATTTTTGTCCATGTTTCTGTGTTTTTAAACAATAAAAATAAGATTGATTCTTAAGATTGGTAAAGAAACATACTTGTTTTCTTGTTTTAATGTGCTTGTTTATTAATTTTAAAAAAAAATATGCCACACAATCATGGTAAATAAAGAATATATAAAAGTATGGCCTCATATGAATGAAGGGGATGTAGTTATGTGACCGGCAGGCAGGAGACCGCCGGTCACATTACGGACAGCTACATCCAGCACCCCTGTAAATCCCAACAGTCGGCATGCCGACTAGCAGGGACTATTCCCACGACACCCATAGAGTGGGAATAGAACCTGGGCGAGTGCAGCTTGGCGAGTGCAACGAGCCCGCAATGGCATTCTGCTGCCAGGATCCCACAGTCGGTATGCTGACCGCCAGGATCCCAAATGGCGGTTACGCATACCCAACCCGAATGAAGTATGGCCTCAGATTTTATTATATCTATTCAGTGTTTTATAACGTTATGGGCAGGGAGATTCTTAAATAAGATTCTGTAATATTATACATAAACAAGTATGAGAACCTGCAACCAATGTGCACTCTATGTACAATATTTAGTTAGTGGTTCTACTGTATTATCAGGTTGAAATCAAGTGAGACAGCTTTTAGACCTGTGTGGTTCCATTTTGTATTAGATATTAAAATTTTAATTGCGGATCAGTGTAAAGGGCCAAAATACCATTCAAATCATTTACAGAATGTCCACCGTCTGAAGTTATTAAGCTGTAAAAATTGTACACATCATTAAGAAATAATATTGGCCTATATCTGAAACAGCTAAGTGGATCCTTGCCCCTCTTGCAAATGACAACGTTCCTAGTTTCCAGTATTTCCTGGGTAAATGAACACTTGGAAGCAGTGGTGGAACTAGTGAGCGGTGGGCCCAGGTGCGACAAAATGCTTTGGGGCCCCTCCCCATCCCATCCAAGTCCACCCCCTCACCCCTGGAGAGGATATGGTAAGGGGGACCTGCTCAGGGCCAGAGAAATGGATACCTAGCAACAGTGCCGTAACTAGACATTTTAGCACTGTGTGCAAGAAACGGCATCGGAGCCCCACCCCTGCATGCAAAACAGGGGCAGTGCGCGCCATAGGCGCGCGCAAAAATACATAGGGGCGTGGCTTCATGGGGAAGGGGTGTGGCCACAAAATAATACCAATTCATAAAACGGTGCACAGTAGTCTTCATTATTCAAATTATGCCACACAGTAGCACCACTACACCAGGTAGAGACCCTTTTACACCTTACGGCGGACAGATTCCCCTTTTTACACATTACGGCAGACAGCGTCCCCTTTTTACACATTATGGCAGACAGCGTCCCCCTTTTTACACATAACGGCAGACAGCGTGCCCTTTTTACACATAGAGGCAGACAGCGTCCCCTTTTTACACATAACGGCAGACAGCGTCCCCTTTTTACACATAACGGCAGACAGCATCCCCTTTTTACACATAATGGCAGACAGCGTGCCCTTGTTACACATAGCGGCAGACAGCGTGCCCTTGTTACACATTACGGCAGACAGCGTACACTTTTTACACATAATGGCAGACAGCGTGCCCTTTTTACACATTACGGCAGACAGTGTGCCCTTTTTACACATCACGGCACAGAGATACCCCTTTTTACACATTACGTCAGGCAGATTCCCCCTTTTTACACATTGCTGCAGACAGCGTCCCCTTTTTACACATCACGGCAGGCAGATTCCCCCATTTTACACATTGCGGCAGACAGCGTCCCCTTTTTACACGTCACGGCAGGCAGATTCCCCCTTTTTACACATTACGTCAGGCAGATTCCCCCTTTTTACACATTGCGGCAGACAGCGTCCCCTTTTTACACATCACGGCAGGCAGATTCCCCCTTTTTTACACATTACGGCAGACAGTCCCCCTTTTTGCACAGAAAGAAAGAAAGAAAGAAAGAAAGAAAGAAAGAAAGAAAGAAAGAAAGAAAGAAAGAGAATTATACTTACCCTCTCCGCTGGCTCAGGCTTCTCGGTGCAGCTTCTGGCAGAGATCCCAGGCAGGAGAGAAGGAGGAGGAGGGAGGTGGAGGAGGGAGCCGCAGCAGCGCTGTGTTATTGGTGGAGGCGCTGCTGCTGCTGTCCCTCTGCTTCACTATAGGCTGTTCTCCGCCGCTGTGAATGCTGGGATGCGCTTCACAGCGGCGGAGGGCAGCCTATAGTGAAGCAGAGGGACAGCAGCAGCAGCAGCGCCTCAACCAGTAACAAAGCGATGCTGCGGCTCCCTCCTCCACCTCCCTCCTCCTTCCCCCGTACCGCTGCGCTCCTCTCCTCTCTCTCCGGGCAGCTGTGTGCTGCGGGCTGCGGTTGCCCGCAGCACACAGCGGCATGTAATGAGCCAGTTTGACTCATTACATGCTTTGAGCCCCTGGACAGAGGCGGGCCCCAGTGTAACGCACTGGTTGCACTGGCGGTAGTTCCGCCTCTGCTTGGAAGTTCTTCATTAAAAACAGAATACAGATGAAAAGAGATTTTTATAAAATGCAGTGGAAAATATGTCCTGGCTTGGTATATTCTTGTTTTCTGCCCATTCTGTCAAATCAACTCCATATTAATCTCTTCACTGAAATGTTTTTTTACATAGGTCATAAGCTTAGGTAATTTGTTAATGTTGTAAGTACCTATTTATTTGGTGTCACGCTTGAGGCAATTTGTGAACCAGGACTGGATTTACAGGTTGGTGTGGGGTTAGGAGCTCAGAGAGCTCCTCAGAGAGTTCTAAAGTAGCCTATTCATTTCAAAAGTACTACTCAGGTCATTATATAACCTAAGAGATTCCTCCTCCAAGAAAATACCTCTTCCTTCCTCCCTCCCAAGATGTACTCAATTACCTTTTTTCTATTTCTTTTCCGATTATTTCTCAGGCTATTGAGATGCCCTAGAACAACCATTCACACTTCGCGAGGTCAAACTTGCCATCTCATCATCGCCAACAAGCAAAAGCCCAAGTCCAGACTGCCTCACTATAACCTATTATAAAATCTTAAAGATACTCGAGCCTTTAATGAAGTGTTGATTCGTATTTTTCTACCCAATCTCTAGAAGCACATATATCCATTATTCCCAAGCAAGGTAAGGACGCCTCCTTATGTTCAAGCTACAGACCTATCTCCTAGCTTAATGTGGATCTTAAATTATATGCCAAAATAATAGCAAACTGACAACATGCTCTTTAACCACGGTTGATCCACAATGATCAAGTGGGGTTTGTCCTAGATTGAGAAGCTCGAGACAACACATCTAAAATTCTTAACCTAATACATTCTACATCTAAGGCAAACACACCCACTATATTCCTGTCTAATGCTGAGAAAGTGTTTGACAGGGTAAGTTGGACATTTATGAGGTCTGTGCTTGTTCATTTACGATTGTGTCCTCTTGTTTACATAGAATTTTAGCCTTGTACTCAAACTCAAATGTATTAAGTCCCGTACACACATGGAGAGATGTGTGCTGAGCGATCTAGAACAGACCGCTCAGCACACATCCCTCCCTCCCTCCGCTCAGCACTCAGCATGATGTGTGCTGAGTGAGGAGTGGGATGGGGGGGGAGGGGTACTCATTTCACCCAGCGATGAAATGAGCGACCTGCTAGATGTGCCTGCATGCGAAAACGCACGGCAGCTATCAGGTCTGAATTACGCCCATAGTCCCATACTTCAATAATGAACTCCCAGTTCTGGGTCCTCACTAGAAATACAGTGTCACTTTTTTTGCGACACTGCCAGCGTAGCCTAAGGGCTATATAATAATTTTTTTAGGGAGAGTGATCTGAAGGAAATGTAGTCAAAACACCAGAAAAAAAAATTCTAGCAAAACAAGATAAAATAATTATGCCCGGTATGCTTGTATCTTTAAAGCACTACAAAATGTCCCTCAGTCTATTTAGGAATTCGAGGTTGTATTCTGATCTCTTGTTTGCGATTTTCCTTCTGTAGTTAGGTTGATTGCGGATTACTTTTCATTCAACATTTTTGCTTTCATGTTGTTCATTATCAAAAACAGAGTATTTAGGAATTTGAGTTTGTATTCTGATCACATGTTGTGATTTTCCTTCTTTAGTTGATTACATAATTAGGCTAATAATAGGCTAAATAGTAGGTGCAAATTAGTTAAGCCAAAAAGTTTAGGTGAGTGATTAGTTTAAAATAAATGCAGCATTTCAGTAGTAAAAAGCAACTGCTCCAATAATAATTTTGTGTAAAATAAATACATAAATACAATTTTTGTGTAAACATAAGTTCAACAAATTGTTAAAACTATTAAAAATGGCACATTAATATAATTGGACCTTCTCCAACCTGCTCCAACTCTCAGCACATAAACAGTTTAAAGTCCTATAAATATGAGGAGAGATAATCAAACTTTTATCTCATAAAAGCTACCTGAGACGTTGTACAGTTAGTTGTATATTTTACAAACAAGAGCTTCATCTTGAAGATCTAAGAACATTCAAAGCTAATCTTAGAAAAAATTAATGAATGCACCAATCAATGGACAGATATAGATTTCTAGTATTTTTAATCCATCGGAAAAAATAAAAGGTGTGAATATAATACTTAAATACATAATACAAAGGGACATATTAAATTGCAAGTTAAATATTCAGAAATCGCAGCTGCTGGGTTTTTCCCTATTCAATTGCCTGAAAGAAATTCAGCAGCAGTAACTTCTATAGGAATTACAGCATCTTCTTTCTCATAACCCCACAGCGAATGCAAAGTCAGTTAAAATTGTTATTTTAAGGTAAAATTGGGACTTGGATCAGAAGCCCTGGGATACATCCACCCGCTAAGGACTATTAGTAGGGAGGATTGAATTCTAATAGCACAGAAAAGTTGCCTCTTGGGGCCAAAAACATGTGTAAAAAATGTCATCATGATCGGTTAATATCTTCTGTTGAAAGCCCTGAATTTGGAAATTTTTGTGAAAACCCCACAAAAATGGCCATGTTTTCTGAGGCTCTTGTTTTAGCTGCTTCTGTCTTCAGTACAGTTATTTGCAGTGGTGAATTTACCATTAGGCATGTGCCTCGGGGTGGCACTTACTGGGGGAGGCACGTGAATGCTTGTTTTAGAATTGTC
The DNA here is from genome assembly GCF_028390025.1 of Pseudophryne corroboree. Taxonomy (NCBI): domain Eukaryota; kingdom Metazoa; phylum Chordata; class Amphibia; order Anura; family Myobatrachidae; genus Pseudophryne; species Pseudophryne corroboree. Next base: position 253,861,272 of record NC_086448.1, on the reverse strand, counting down.
AGACTGAAATTTACCAGTAGCTGCCCAATATTTCCACTCTACTGTACCATATGGCATCTTGAGTGGGGTGTAAATGGGAAGGACTGCCACTGTAATCTGTCCTACTTAGTAAATATGCATACATAATTAAAAATAACATTTCAAAGGTCATGGATTTTTTATTATTATATTAAATTGGCAATCATCAACTGAGGGCTTAAAACCAATCAATTAAAATAATAAAATTAGGTAGAAGAGGGGCAGCCGTTACTGTTGTGCCTAGGGGCGCCATGACTCCTAAAACCACTCCTGGTTATTTTTGTCCTAAAAGAGAGGTGAAAACACTGTCAGCTGATTTTCTGGTGCTAGACCAGTTTTAGTTATGAGATAAGATTGCCATGTGTGCAGCTCTTAGCTCATTTTTTGATATAACAAAGTGGCTCAGAACCCACTGCATGGAGGTGGCTGCATGTTGAGTTCGATTTGTATCTCTCTTTTTTCTTTTTTTATATTTATTTTGACAGATTTTATATTAGAAAAATATTAACCACAGCACTACTTATTGCCATATCATCTAGTGCTGATGGTCACTCTTACAGAAGATACTGGCTCTTTTTAACTTAGAGACTGTTTGTTGGGATAACAATGAGCAATGGATGAAGCCGCCCCTTGCATCACTGTCACAGACAAGCTTGACTAAACATTCCACTGCAACAGTGTGACAGGGATAGGGTGGGAATTCCTAGTTTCTGTACTCATGTTTAACAGACAACTTTTCTTTTGAATCCTGGCTCAGTATGTTCTTGAGAACTGGCTGAGTCAAAATTGGAAAAGGAGGACCTATCGATCATATTGTGGTAGTTATCAGCACAGAAATTGCTTTTTGGCAGATACACGGCTTGGTACATTTCCACGTCTGCCAATCCCAGCAGCCTTCCCTTGGTCTTCCAAAAATTGGATGCTTCTAAATTAACTTTGAGCCTCTCTTCTGTCATCAAGGCTAAAAGCAAATTTTCTGGGAGAGCTAAGAAAGCATTTCGGCCATCAAAGCATCAACAACACGTAAGTACTTCTGGCTTACGTGCCGAGTTTGCTGGATAACCTCAAAGAAGTGCCTTGGCTCATCCTTAATTGAGCTTATTTTAAACCACACTGGAATGTAAACGTAAAGTAAGTACTTTGTGATATCTTTCAATTTGGCTGAGGGCCTTTCAGTAGATATACACAGGGGTTAAAGTGAGCCGGAACGTCAGTTCCACTTGAAGACAGAACGCAGTTCCGCCTCCTCCGGATCACCTAACCCGATGTGTGCCGGCATTACTACTTGGGGCAAGCTACTGGGGGCATTACTACTGGGGGCATTACTACTGGGGGCAAACTACATGGGGCAAACCTACAGGGGCGCATTACTACTGAGGGCATAACTACAGGGGCAATTACTAGTGGGGCATAACTACAGGGGTGCATTACTACTGGGGGTATTACTACAGGGGTATTACTACTGGGGCATAACTACAGGGGCTAAACTACTGGGGGCATTACTACTTGGGGCAAGCTACTGGGGGCATTACTACTGGGGGCAAACTACAGGGGGACATTACTAGTAGGGGCATAACTACAGGGGCGCATTACTACTGGGGGTATAACTACAGGGGCATTACTACTGGGGGCATAACTACAGAGGCTAAACTACTGGGGGCATTACTACTTGGGGCAAGCTACTGGGGGCATTACTATTGGGGCAAACTACATGGGGCAAACCTACAGGGGCGCATTACTACTGAGGTCATAACTACAGGGGCACATTACTACTGGGAGCATAACTACTGGGGCGCATTACTACTGTGGGTATAACTACAGGGGCATTACTACTAGGGGCATAACTGCAGGGTTTAAACTACTGGGGGCATTACTACTTGGCGCAAACTACTGGGGGCATACTACATTGGGCTAAACTACAGGGGCGCATTACTACTGGGGACATAACTACAGGGGCGCATTACTACTGGGGGCATAACTACAGGGGCATTACTTGGCACAAACTACTGGGGGCAAACTACATGGGGCTAAACTACAGGGGCGCATTACTACTGGGGGCATAACTACAGGGGCACATTACTACTGGGGGCATTACTACTGGGGCAAACCACATGGGGCTAAACTACATGGGCTAAACGACTGGGGGCATTACTACAGGCGACATTACTACTGGGGGCAATACTACACAGGGGCATTACCATTAAGGGCACTAATAATGGGGGCACTACTAATGAGGGCATTGTAAAGGGGGCACTTCATAAGGGGCATCACTCCTGGGGACATAAGGGGCAATGCTACTGGGGGCATTGCATAAGGGGCACCACTACTATGGGCTCTATATAAGGGGCACTACCACTGTGGGCACTACCAGTACAGTGGACATTGCATAAGGAGCACTACTACTGTGGGCATTGTAAAAGGGACTGTATGGCTGTGGGCATTGTGTATTACGGGGTGTTACTACTGTCAGCATTATGTATAGGGGGTGCTACTACTGTGGGCATTATTACTAGAGATGAGCGCCTGAAATTTTTCGGGTTTTGTGTTTTGGTTTTGGGTTCGGTTCCGCGGCCGTGTTTTGGGTTCGAACGCGTTTTGGCAAAACCTCACCGAATTTTTTTTGTCGGATTCGGGTGTGTTTTGGATTCGGGTGTTTTTTTCAAAAAACACTAAAAAACAGCTTAAATCATAGAATTTGGGGGTCATTTTGATCCCAAAGTATTATTAACCTCAAAAACCATAATTTACACTCATTTTCAGTCTATTCTGAATACCTCACACCTCACAATATTATTTTTAGTCCTAAAATTTGCACCGAGGTCGCTGTGTGAGTAAGATAAGCGACCCTAGTGGCCGACACAAACACCGGGCCCATCTAGGAGTGGCACTGCAGTGTCACGCAGGATGTCCCTTCCAAAAAACCCTCCCCAAACAGCACATGACGCAAAGAAAAAAAGAGGCGCAATGAGGTAGCTGTGTGAGTAAGATTAGCGACCCTAGTGGCCGACACAAACACCGGGCCCATCTAGGAGTGGCACTGCAGTGTCACGCAGGATGTCCCTTCCAAAAAACCCTCCCCAAACAGCACATGACGCAAAGAAAAAAAGAGGCGCAATGAGGTAGCTGTGTGAGTAAGATTAGCGACCCTAGTGGCCGACACAAACACCGGGCCCATCTAGGAGTGGCACTGCAGTGTCACGCAGGATGTCCCTTCCAAAAAACCCTCCCCAAACAGCACATGACGCAAAGAAAAAAAGAGGCGCAATGAGGTAGCTGTGTGAGTAAGATTAGCGACCCTAGTGGCCGACACAAACACCGGGCCCATCTAGGAGTGGCACTGCAGTGTCACGCAGGATGTCCCTTCCAAAAAACCCTCCCCAAACAGCACATGACGCAAAGAAAAAAAGAGGCGCAATGAGGTAGCTGTGTGAGTAAGATTAGCGACCCTAGTGGCCGACACAAACACCGGGCCCATCTAGGAGTGGCACTGCAGTGTCACGCAGGATGTCCCTTCCAAAAAACCCTCCCCAAACAGCACATGACGCAAAGAAAAAAAGAGGCGCAATGAGGTAGCTGACTGTGTGAGTAAGATTAGCGACCCTAGTGGCCGACACAAACACCGGGCCCATCTAGGAGTGGCACTGCAGTGTCACGCAGGATGTCCCTTCCAAAAAACCCTCCCCAATCAGCACATGATGCAAAGAAAAAGAAAAGAAAAAAGAGGTGCAAGATGGAATTGTCCTTGGGCCCTCCCACCCACCCTTATGTTGTATAAACAAAACAGGACATGCACACTTTAACCAACCCATCATTTCAGTGACAGGGTCTGCCACACGACTGTGACTGATATGACGGGTTGGTTTGGACCCCCCCCAAAAAAGAAGCAATTAATCTCTCCTTGCACAAACTGGCTCTACAGAGGCAAGATGTCCACCTCATCTTCACCCTCCGATATATCACCGTGTACATCCCCCTCCTCACAGATTATCAATTCGTCCCCACTGGAATCCACCATCTCAGCTCCCTGTGTACTTTGTGGAGGCAATTGCTGCTGGTCAATGTCTCCGCGGAGGAATTGATTATAATTCATTTTAATGAACATCATCTTCTCCACATTTTCTGGATGTAACCTCGTACGCCGATTGCTGACAAGGTGAGCGGCGGCACTAAACACTCTTTCGGAGTACACACTTGTGGGAGGGCAACTTAGGTAGAATAAAGCCAGTTTGTGCAAGGGCCTCCAAATTGCCTCTTTTTCCTGCCAGTATAAGTACGGACTGTGTGACGTGCCTACTTGGATGCGGTCACTCATATAATCCTCCACCATTCTATCAATGTTGAGAGAATCATATGCAGTGACAGTAGACGACATGTCCGTAATCGTTGTCAGGTCCTTCAGTCCGGACCAGATGTCAGCATCAGCAGTCGCTCCAGACTGCCCTGCATCACCGCCAGCGGGTGGGCTCGGAATTCTGAGCCTTTTCCTCGCACCCCCAGTTGCGGGAGAATGTGAAGGAGGAGATGTTGACAGGTCGCGTTCCGCTTGACTTGACAATTTTGTCACCAGCAGGTCTTTCAACCCCAGCAGACCTGTGTCTGCCGGAAAGAGAGATCCAAGGTAGGCTTTAAATCTAGGATCGAGCACGGTGGCCAAAATGTAGTGCTCTGATTTCAACAGATTGACCACCCGTGAATCCTTGTTAAGCGAATTAAGGGCTGCATCCACAAGTCCCACATGCCTAGCGGAATCGCTCCCTTTTAGCTCCTTCTTCAATGCCTCCAGCTTCTTCTGCAAAAGCCTGATGAGGGGAATGACCTGACTCAGGCTGGCAGTGTCTGAACTGACTTCACGTGTGGCAAGTTCAAAGGGCATCAGAACCTTGCACAACGTTGAAATCATTCTCCACTGCACTTGAGACAGGTGCATTCCACCTACTATATCGTGCTCAATTGTATAGGCTTGAATGGCCTTTTGCTGCTCCTCCAACCTCTGAAGCATATAGAGGGTTGAATTCCACCTCGTTACCACTTCTTGCTTCAGATGAAGGCAGGGCAGGTTCAGTAGTTTTTGGTGGTGCTCCAGTCTTCTGTACGTGGTGCCTGTACGCCGAAAGTGTCCCGCAATTTTTCTGGCCACCGACAGCATCTCTTGCACGCCCCTGTCGTTTTTAAAAAAATTCTGCACCACCAAATTCAAGGTATGTGCAAAACATGGGACGTGCTGGAATTTGCCCATATTTAATGCACACACAATATTGCTGGCGTTGTCCGATGCCACAAATCCACAGGAGAGTCCAATTGGGGTAAGCCATTCCGCGATGATCTTCCTCAGTTGCCGTAAGAGGTTTTCAGCTGTGTGCGTATTCTGGAAAGCGGTGATACAAAGCGTAGCCTGCCTAGGAAAGAGTTGGCGTTTGCGAGATGCTGCTACTGGTGCCGCCGCTGCTGTTCTTGCGGCGGGAGTCCATACATCTACCCAGTGGGCTGTCACAGTCATATAGTCCTGACCCTGCCCTGCTCCACTTGTCCACATGTCCGTGGTTAAGTGGACATTGGGTACAACTGCATTTTTTAGGAGACTGGTGAGTCTTTTTCTGACGTCCGTGTACATTCTCGGTATCGCCTGCCTAGAGAAGTGGAACCTAGATGGTATTTGGTAACGGGGGCACACTGCCTCAATAAATTGTCTAGTTCCCTGTGAACTAACGGCGGATACCGGACGCACGTCTAACACCAACATAGTTGTCAAGGACTCAGTTATCCGCTTTGCAGTAGGATGACTGCTGTGATATTTCATCTTCCTCGCAAAGGACTGTTGAACAGTCAATTGCTTACTGGAAGTAGTACAAGTGGGCTTACGACTTCCCCTCTGGGATGACCATCGACTCCCAGCGGCAACAACAGCAGCGCCAGCAGCAGTAGGCGTTACACGCAAGGATGCATCGGAGGAATCCCAGGCAGGAGAGGACTCGTCAGACTTGCCAGTGACATGGCCTGCAGGACTATTGGCATTCCTGGGGAAGGAGGAAATTGACACTGAGGGAGTTGGTGGGGTGGTTTGCGTGAGCTTGGTTACAAGAGGAAGGGATTTACTGGTCAGTGGACTGCTTCCGCTGTCACCCAAAGTTTTTGAACTTGTCACTGACTTATTATGAATGCGCTGCAGGTGACGTATAAGGGAGGATGTTCCGAGGTGGTTAACGTCCTTACCCCTACTTATTACAGCTTGACAAAGGGAACACACGGCTTGACACCTGTTGTCCGCATTTCTGGTGAAATACCTCCACACCGAAGAGCTGATTTTTTTGGTATTTTCACCTGGCATGTCAACGGCCATATTCCTCCCACGGACAACAGGTGTCTCCCCGGGTGCCTGACTTAAACAAACCACCTCACCATCAGAATCCTCCTGGTCAATTTCCTCCCCAGCGCCAGCAACACCCATATCCTCCTCATCCTGGTGTACTTCAACACTGACATCTTCAATCTGACTATCAGGAACTGGACTGCGGGTGCTCCTTCCAGCACTTGCAGGGGGCGTGCAAATATTGGAAGGCGCATGCTCTTCACGTCCAGTGTTGGGAAGGTCAGGCATCGCAACCGACACAATTGGACTCTCCTTGTGGATTTGGGATTTCAAAGAACGCACAGTTCTTTGCGGTGCTTTTGCCAGCTTGAGTCTTTTCAGTTTTCTAGCGAGAGGCTGAGTGCTTCCATCCTCATGTGAAGCTGAACCACTAGCCATGAACATAGGCCAGGGCCTCAGCCGTTCCTTGCCACTCCGTGTGGTAAATGGCATATTGGCAAGTTTACGCTTCTCCTCCGACAATTTTATTTTAGGTTTTGGAGTCCTTTTTTTACTGATATTTGGTGTTTTGGTTTTGACATGCTCTGTACTATGCCATTGGGCATCGGCCTTGGCAGACGACGTTGCTGGCATTTCATCGTCTCGGCCATGACTAGTGGCAGCAGCTTCAGCACGAGGTGGAAGTGGATCTTGATCTTTCCCTAATTTTGGAACCTCAACATTTTTGTTCTCCATATTTTAATAGGCACAACTAAAAGGCACCTCAGGTAAACAATGGAGATGGATGGATTGGATACTAGTATACAATTATGGACGGGCTGCCGAGTGCCGACACAGAGGTAGCCACAGCCGTGAACTACCGCACTGTACTGTGTCTGCTGCTAATATATAGACTGGTTGATAAAGAGATAGTATACTCGTAACTAGTATGTATGTATAAAGAAAGAAAAAAAAAACACGGTTAGGTGGTATATACAATTATGGACGGGCTGCCGAGTGCCGACACAGAGGTAGCCACAGCCGTGAACTACCGCACTGTACTGCGTCTGCTGCTAATATATAGACTGGTTGATAAAGAGATAGTATACTCGTAACTAGTATGTATGTATAAAGAAAGAAAAAAAAACCACGGTTAGGTGGTATATACAATTATGGACGGGCTGCCGAGTGCCGACACAGAGGTAGCCACAGCCGTGAACTACCGCACTGTACTGCGTCTGCTGCTAATATATAGACTGGTTGATAAAGAGATAGTATACTCGTAACTAGTATGTATGTATAAAGAAAGAAAAAAAAACCACGGTTAGGTGGTATATACAATTATGGACGGGCTGCCGAGTGCCGACACAGAGGTAGCCACAGCCGTGAACTACCGCACTGTACTGTGTCTGCTGCTAATATATAGACTGGTTGATAAAGAGATAGTATACTCGTAACTAGTATGTATGTATAAAGAAAAAAAAAAAACCACGGTTAGGTGGTATATACAATTATGGACGGGCTGCCGAGTGCCGACACAGAGGTAGCCACAGCCGTGAACTACCGCACTGTACTGTGTCTGCTGCTAATATATAGACTGGTTGATAAAGAGATAGTATACTCGTAACTAGTATGTATGTATAAAGAAAGAAAAAAAAAACACGGTTAGGTGGTATATACAATTATGGACGGGCTGCCGAGTGCCGACACAGAGGTAGCCACAGCCGTGAACTACCGCACTGTACTGTGTCTGCTGCTAATATATAGACTGGTTGATAAAGAGATAGTATACTCGTAACTAGTATGTATGTATAAAGAAAGAAAAAAAAACCACGGTTAGGTGGTATATACAATTATGGACGGGCTGCCGAGTGCCGACACAGAGGTAGCCACAGCCGTGAACTACCGCACTGTACTGTGTCTGCTGCTAATATATAGACTGGTTGATAAAGAGATAGTATACTCGTAACTAGTATGTATGTATAAAGAAAGAAAAAAAAACCACGGTTAGGTGGTATATACAATTATGGACGGGCTGCCGAGTGCCGACACAGAGGTAGCCACAGCCGTGAACTACCGCACTGTACTGTGTCTGCTGCTAATATATAGACTGGTTGATAAAGAGATAGTATATTCGTAACTAGTATGTATGTATAAAGAAAGAAAAAAAAACCACGGTTAGGTGGTATATACAATTATGGACGGGCTGCCGAGTGCCGACACAGAGGTAGCCACAGCCGTGAACTACCGCACTGTACTGTGTCTGCTGCTAATATAGACTGGTTGATAAAGAGATAGTATACTACTAATATTATATACTGGTGGTCAGGTCACTGGTCACTAGTCACACTGGCAGTGGCACTCCTGCAGCAAAAGTGTGCACTGTTTAATTTTAATATAATATTATGTACTCCTGGCTCCTGCTATAACCTATAACTGGCACTGCAGTAGTGCTCCCCAGTCTCCCCCACAATTATAAGCTGTGTGAGCTGAGCAGTCAGACAGATATATAATATATATAGATGATGCAGCACACTGGCCTGAGCCTGAGCAGTGCACACAGATATGGTATGTGACTGACTGAGTCACTGTGTGTATCGCTTTTTTCAGGCAGAGAACGGATATATTAAATAAACTGCACTGTGTGTCTGGTGGTCACTCACTATATAATATATTATGTACTCCTGGCTCCTGCTATAACCTATAACTGGCACTGCAGTAGTGCTCCCCAGTCTCCCCCACAATTATAAGCTGTGTGAGCTGAGCAGTCAGACAGATATATATAATATTATATATAGATAGATAATAGATGATGCAGCACACTGGCCTGAGCCTGAGCAGTGCACACAGATATGGTATGTGACTGAGTCACTGTGTGCTGTGTATCGCTTTTTTCAGGCAGAGAACGGATTATAAATAAAAGTGGTGGTCACTGGTCACTATCAGCAAAACTCTGCACTGTACACTACTGAGTACTCCTAATGCTCCCCAAAATTAGTAAATCAAGTGTCTCTCTAATCTATTCTAATTCTAAACGGAGAGGACGCCAGCCACGTCCTCTCCCTATCAATCTCAATGCACGTGTGAAAATGGCGGCGACGCGCGGCTCCTTATATAGAATCCGAGTCTCGCGATAGAATCCGAGCCTCGCGAGAATCCGACAGCGTCATGATGACGTTCGGGCGCGCTCGGGTTAACCGGTCAAGGCGGGAAGATCCGAGTCGCTCGGACCCGTGAAAAAAAACATGAAGTTCTGGCGGGTTCGGATTCAGAGAAACCGAACCCGCTCATCTCTAATTATTACTATTGTGTAACAATGCCCCTTTCTTTTTTAGACCACACCCCCTTTTGGGGTAAACGCCTATGGCGTGCGCAATACCATTATTGCATGGGCGGGGGGGGGGGGGGGTGAGTTCCACCACCTCTCTAGGACCACTTTAAGCACTGGATATACAAAAACATGATATTTAATTTGCGCATTTCAGCCAGCGAGCATGGTTATGGCTGCCAGGTTCATGACAGCTTAGTTCATGTGGACAAGTGCCAGACTGAATCGCCTTAGAGATTTCTAGCAAGTATTAGTTATCCTTGCTCAGATCTGCAGACAAAATATCAGGTAAGCTACAATTTATTGCTTTGTAACAGACTACTGGGAGGGATTCACAACCCTTCAGTTTTGTACTGACAGGAGATTGTCACACTGCAGCACCCACTCCTGTCACAGGAATGGAGCCGGAATTTCTGTGTCACCCCATCTGAGGGTGACACCCGGAAGCGGGCCACCCCCCTCCTGACACCACTGCTTGCAATACTGTATATTTTACTGCAAAATCATGCAACAAATTGGATATGTCCCAAACTCTCAATTTACCTAGAATATGTTGTTCTTCAAATTTGAGCATCTATGAGAAAGTGCACTTGTTAGGTGGGTCACCTAGGAGAATTTGGCCCCAAGTTTCCTCCAACTGCTTTCCAATACCTACTTTCCAGCCACTTACACACTTGTCCTTTGTAAAATAACTCTTACCTTCTCCTGGCTGGCAAGGCTGAAGGCCAGATGCATGTTTACAGCCCTTTTAATTAAAAATGTGCTGCGGTCTCCAGATGTAATTCTGAGGTTCCAAATATGCCGTTTAATGGAGGGTAGATGTAGGTACAGTCCCGGTCACCTAACTTTCCCTATTCTACCAACCTTAACAAGGTGGTGAAGCCCGTCCGCTTCCGTCCTAATTTCTATAATTACATAAATTATAGAAATTATTGACATATTGACCTGTTTTTATATACATATACATATAGAGTGTAATACCTATAGGCTTTATTTTTGCCATGTGCATGCCGCTTTTTATCTTTAAACTTCCTGGCAAAGAGACCTTGGAATGTTTTTTTATTAATAAAGTTTTTTACTTTTTGATTAAAAAAAGGGGATGGTTTTCCTATAAAAAAATCAAGTCGGCTAAACCTGCGCCATCCATGACTAAGGGCTTGCAGCCTGAAACGCGTTGGAGGAAGCGCTGATCTTACGGACTCCACCAAAAAAAAGACTCCTTTTTTCTTCACCAGCACGCTGCTGGTTTCTCTTTAAAGCCGCCTCACAGACCGGGACAGCAATTAGTCTTTAAGCGCCGTACAGCGCACGAGTCGAGCGGCCGGAGAAAGCAGGAAGACGGAGCGGGGGAACCAGCCGGAGGAGGACGGAAGCGGACGGGCTTCACTACCTTGTTAAGGTTGGTAGAATAGGGAAAGTTAGGTGACCGGGACTGTACCTACATCTACCCTCCATTAAACGGCATATTTGGAACCTCAGAATTACATCTGGAGACCGCAGCACATTTTTAATTAAAAGGGCTGTAAACATTTATCTAACCCCCTTTTTTATTTCAGGTATTGCACTACTCTTTACACTTTAATGGTCACAACTTACACACATTTATTACACATATTCTCAAGCGCTTTGTTTCACAATTTTTACTAATTATCTTCTAATACAGAGCAGCTAAAGCACTTAAATCCCAGTTGCAGCGCGGTTATTTTATTTATTTAATTTGAAGGCCAGATGCATTGATGTCCAAAATTCCAAAAGCACTGATTTCCGATACAAAACATGGGCTCCACTGCTGCCAAGGGGAAAACACCGGATTTCGAAAGTGAAGGTTCCAAAAGTTAGGTATTTAGGTATATTCAATTCCTGTTGGAAACTGACGTCTTGTCGGAAAGACGGCAGTTTCCGACTGTTTCAGGTCAGAAAGGGTTCTGACCTATTCAGTGGCGGGACATTTTTTCCGACAAGTTGGGAATTCACAACTTTTAGGAATGCACGCGGCCGCCGATCCACGTGCGTTGTCGGAAATGCGGCTGAATCCGACAGGTTTTAGCCCCATTTCCATTTTAGCCCCGTAAGACAAACTTTTAAAAAAAGTCGGGTTGGCATGTCGGGAAAGGCCAAATCATGTTGGATTTGGCCACAGCATTGAAAACTCACATGTCGGATCCTTTCCGTCTGAAAGGATCCGACATGAATTGAATATACCCCTTTGTATTAAAGCAAAGTAAACTTGTAAAATACATCACAAATCATGTTTTTAAAAAAAAAAAAATCACAATTTTTATGATGATATGTTTCAAACCTTATGTATGAATTATGAACGTGCTAAAAGGCACTTGTGAAATGCAGAGAGTACATAAATACATTAGAACCACCTTGAGCATTTTTGTATTTTAAACGAGAGGACAAAAATTGGAATGAAAGCATTAAAATCTCCATCAGCTTTTCTTCACACACCATCTGCCCACCAGGTTTTCTATGACATGTCTATATGCCATCAGCATTTATCTCACATACCCCTAGTACTCACCAGCTTTTCTTATGTGCCCCCCTACTGACCACTCTGCCATCAGTTTTTTTCTCACAGGCACTTCTGCCAGTCAGCTTTTCATGCATGCCACCCTCTGTCCACCAACTTTTCCATCACATCTCCTTCCCATCAGCATTTCTATCACATGCCCTGCTGCAAGGTACATTAGCAGCTGCATTCCTTTCTGCCTACAAACCTCTCTCATATGCTCCTCTACCCACAAGCTTTTTACTCACATGACCCTCTGCCCACCAGCTTTTCTCTCAAATAGATCTCATTATTTTATCACTCATTTATCCCATCTGCCCAACAGAGTTTCCTCAAACAACCACCAGACCACAAGCTCTTCTTCCATATGCCTCTGATACCCACAAGATTTTCTCTCATACACCCATCTGCTACTTGGTGCACTTCAGTCCATTACTTCCTCCCCGTGTCCCACCAGCTTTTCCCAAAGCTTTGCTCACATGCCCCCCCCCCCCCCTGTTAATCAACTGTGACTCTGTCACATGTATTATTATGAAACTTTATTTATAGGGTTCCAGAAGTGGTCCACAGCGATGTACAGAGGGCAAAACTATAAGATAGTACAGTGTAAAACAGTACATCATATATTGCAGTAGACAAGGAAAACAACAACAACTCTCAAATCAGCCACTGATGCAAGGGGTGCAATAAAAATATTTACCATAAATGTATGTATTAACATATTTATTAACATGAGCAGATAATGGTCTTTGTTGTTTGAAGATATAAAAACAATGAAGAAGTGGAGTCCAGGGGCAGTGAGCCCAAGGAGGAGGTGTAGACTGTAGCTGGTGTGCAAAAGAAGTAGGTAATGAGAACAGGAGGGCCCTGATCATGGAGCTTACAGTCTAAGGAGACCAGGGGAGACAAACAGAAAACAAAAGTAATGAGCCAATATAAAGAAAGGAAAGGGCAGGAAGCAGGAGTGGGAGAATTGGATGGTGCAAGACGGTGAGGTAGACTATGTGGTAACATTGTTAAGTGGTGGATGGATATGCTTTTACGAACAAGTGAGTTTTCAGTGCACGTTTGAAGTAATGCAGGCTGGGGAATAGTTTGATGGAACAAGGGAGAGAATTCCAATATCAGGGGGCAGCATGGGAGAAATCTTGGATTCTGGAGTGAGATATGGTAACCACATGGGAGGAAAGGTGAAGGTCATTGGTCGACTGGAGGTCACATTACAGTTCTCCAAAACTGCTTAGCTCACCCCGTGCTGTCAGTATTCCTCAAGGAATGTCCCCGCTGTCCAGATTCTACATGCCATTCCAAACATGGATTCCACATGGTAGCATCTCCGGACATACATCCCAGCATGGGCACCATCATGTTGTCTCTAATCTTATGATCATTCTGCTCCAATCCCAGGCCTCCTTATTACAAATGACCACTCCAGCCTATCTGCTCCTGAATGCCCTATTTAAGTTCCCCAGATTCACTAGCAGTACAAGTACAAGTGCAGTACCAGTACAACTTGTCTTACCACTTGTTCCTGGTCAGTTAGATCTGCCTGCTGACTTCATCTGCTTGGCAGTTTATCAGCATTTCTGTGCATACATCCAAGTACTGTGCTAGTGCTCTTCTGTGGTGCTCAGCTAACCATACACCAGTGTGCTCCTGTCTGCATTCTTCAAGACCTGCTGGAAGCCTCGTCACCTTCCTTGTTTGCAGCTACAAGTACCAACAAAAGGGATAAGTGGCCACTCTAATCGGCTTCAAGAAGATAGTTGGTTACTTTGGCCAGAGCAGATTCAGTGGAGTGGACAGGGCAGAAGTCAGATTACAGAGGAACAAGGATAGAGTCATTGGAGAGTTAGCAGGTGAGATGGTTGTAGACAAGCCGTTCAGATATTTTAGAGGCAAAAGGGTGAAGAGAAATGGGGCAGTACTTAAAGAGTGAGAAGACCATTTTTTTTAGAATGGTGAGACAAGAGTGAGCTTGAAGGATGAGGGGAAGATGCCAGTGGATAGGGATAGGTTGAAGAGGTGAGCAAGGTGGGTGCAAGCAGTGGGCAAGAGAGGTAATGAAGGAGGTGAGAGGGGATGGGATCCAGTAAGCAGGTAGAGGGGGGCAGGATAAAATAAAGTAATGGACTTGGTCTCTTGTTGTGAGGTGAATGGAGCACAATGGTAGGCTGCAGAAGGGAGCCGAATGTGGCATGATAGGTTCAGCATAAGAGTGATGGGAGGAGGAGACATTGCCCACTGGCTTTCTCTCATATGCTTCTCACTAGCTTTATTCATGCATGCCCGCCTTGCCCAACAGATTTTCTTTCATATGCCACTAACTACTCACTGTGTTTTCTAAGCAATAGCCTTAAGTTACAGTACCTAATGTCAGTTCAGGGTTTAACACCACGAAGCCTATGGAGGTCATTCCGACCTGATCGCACACTGCAGTTTTTTGCAGCCATGCGATCGAGTCACAACAGCGCATGTGTGCGTGCCGCAATCAGCAGGTGCATCGCTGCTCGCCGGGCAGCAACAATAAGAACAAAGAAAGCGTTCACAGCGGCGAACTCAAGAAAATTGACAGGAAGAGGCTGGCCGGGGGTGTCAACTCATGTTTTCTGGGAGTGAGGAAGAAAATGCAGGCATGTCCGGCCGTTTGCAGGGAGAGATCCTGATGTCAGCTCCAAGAAGATTTTTTGCAGCGGCTGAGTAAGTCTTGAGCTGTGCAGAGACTGCACAAACTTTTTGTTTGTGCAGCTCTCTGCACAAGCGACCGCTCCCCTGACAGCCCTAACCCCTTCCCCTGTAGGCCGCGATTACCTGATCGCAGCAGTGCAAAAAACAGCCTGCGTGCGACCAGGTAGGAATGAGGGCTCATGTCAACTGTGACAATTGCAATCATACATGGCAGAGACAGAAGAAACTGTACATGGGGGGTCATTCCGAGTTGTTCGCTCTGTAAATTTCATCGCATCGCAGCGATTTTCCGCTTAGTGCGCATGCGCAATGTTCGCACTGCGACTGCGCCAAGTAAATTTGCTATGAAGTTAGGTATTTTACTCATGGCTTTTTCTTCGTTCAGGCGATCGTAATGTGATTGACAGGAAGTGGGTGTTTCTGGGCGGAAACAGGCCGTTTTATGGGCATGTGGGAAAAAACGCTACAGTTTCTGGGAAAAACGCGGGAGTGGCTGGAGAAACGGAGGAGTGGCTGGGCGAACGCTGGGTGTGTTTGTGACGTCAAACCAGGAACGACAAGCTCTGAACTGATCGCAGATGCCGAGTAAGTCTGGAGCTACTCAGAAACTGCACAGAGATGTCTTTTCGCAATATTGCGAATCTTTCGTTTGCAATTTTACTATGCTAAGATTCACTCCCAGTAGGCGTAGGCTTAGCGTGTGCAAAGCTGCTAAAAATGGCTTGCGAGCGAACAACTCGGAATGACCCCCCATGGGAAACAGTAGCCAGGTTACATCTCAAATCTGCACTCTAGTGGAGTGGGGGATATAGGCTAGCATTGTTGCCGAAAACTCACATGAAATCTTGTCCAGAGTTCACCAGAAACCATGGGGGGTAATTCAGAGTTGATCGCAGCAGCAAATGTGTTAGCAGTTGGGCAAAACCATGTGCACTGCAGGGGGGGCAGATATAACATTTGCAGAGAGAGTTAGATTCGGATGGGTTTTTTAAGTTTCTGTGCAGGGTAAATACTGGTTGCTTTATTTTTACACTGTGCAGTGCACATGGGCCCTCATTCCGAGTTGGTCGCTAAGTTTTTCGTTCGCACAACCTATTCGTAAAGTTGCGTTAATGTAGTAAATTTGCGAACATCCGCCCCCAACGTATTTTTGCTCATTCGTACGCAGTATTACACAAAGTGGGCGTACGCCAAATGACATCGCAACAATGCGAAAACATCGCAGCAATGCGAAACCATCGCATTAACACATACTTCATCGTAAAAATACTAATTTGTAGTAGATTTACACATTTATCATTAAAAGTGCACACTTTTGCGGACAAACGCACCACAATGGGTTTTTTTTTACTATTAAGTGGAATAACACCTTTCAATTAAAAGTCCACAAGCCCTCCTCAATTACGAATCCAATTAGTGAAATGATTTGTAATGTTCATGATCAATTAAGTCTTTTTAAAATACCTGAAGAACACTTTGTAGCCATAATTGTACATCCACATTTATTTATTTGAACTATAAATATAGATGTTTGAAATGTGCTTGGTCTAATTTATTTTTTTGTATTTTTGAGTACAGTTTTAGTATGTGAATGAAGGTGTTTGCATGTTTATTTAGACAATAACAACATATGTATTTTTACATTTTTAAACAAACTTATGTTAGATGTATGAAATGTGTAAGGTAATAAATGTCTGATAGGCAATCTACTGTTCCTTTATTGCATTAATAAATAATAAACACCCGCTTAACTTGAAAAAATGTTTTTTTTTTGTTTTTTTTTGGTTTATTTTATAATAATACAAACATAATTTTTTTTTTTTTTATTCAAAAATTAATTAAATGTTTGCAGCTGGTCAACAAGACCCAGCAAGGCCTGTAGATGTTGCCTCATGTTGCCCAGAATGGACGCAAAAGATGTTGGATCTCCAACGGCAACATCTGAAATTAAGAGACAACATAATCATTAATAACTTACTCACATTACTTATTATACAAGCAAGGCACAAAGCACACTTTAATGCAGGCATGTCCAAACTGCATCCCTCAAGCTGGTGTGAAACTACATATACCAGCATGCCTTGACACAGTTTTGGGGCCAGGGAATGCCAAAGCTGTGTCAGGGCATGCTGGGATGTGTAGTTTCTCAACAGTTGTAGGTCCGCAGTTTGGACAGGCCTGCTTAATGGCAAAGTTACTACATCATGGCTGTTTTATGGTACAATCATTAGCAGAACAACACACAAGCCTGCTCATGTTTTTTTTTTATTTTAACAGTTTACAAGACCATGGGGTACATTTACTACTATGTGAGTTCTATTTAAGATGGAGCGTTGCCCATAGCAAACAACCAAAAATAAGAATATTATCTTGGAGAAGTGGTTCCACAATTTTAAAGTATAATCTTATTGGTTGCTATGGGCGACATCCCATGTTAAAGATAACTACCATCTTCGTCAATGTTACACCATGTTGGCATTCATTCACATCTGGTGTGATATTTTTGGGTTTTTTATGTGTTTGGTCCTGCATCATCACACTGCATATCAACATCTTCAGAAGGACAACATATCCTAGCATGCCCACACTCCCTGAAAGCTGCCCTTACTAAATAAGGTCAAACAGGTTTGACTTTATCCAATAATCATTTTGTGAGTGTAACTTTCACACCACAAATCATTGTGTCATTAGGCTGCCTAACAAAGTGAAGCATGTGATTTGTAAGTGCAAATATTAAGAATACACAGGCACAAGTGTAAAAGACCAACAACATACTAAACTCCACTCAGGTCTAACTGTTTCCCAGAAAACCTAACACATATAAACCCTGTTGTCCTGGCAACCCTGTCGAACTAATGAGTGTCAACCTAGAGTGGACACACAAAACATTGCACAGATAAACACTGTACATATAATGACACTCACAAAAATGTAAATGCAACATGTAGACCATGAAGAATAACACAAAAATTTGTCCTTGGTACAAGAATTCCAACAGTACAACACTGCATGTTTTGTCATTGTAAGTGTAAGTAGGTAATCATTATTTTTAACATGTTAAAACACTTACTTTCCTCTGCAACATGATGGTTCCCAGATATCTCATCAGGGGCTTCTTCTGCCCATTCACTGGGTGGGGAAGGCGGCTGGATGGGGGAAGGCGGCTGGATGGGGGAAGGAGGAGGGATTGGGGAAGGAGGAGGGATTGGGGAAGGAGGAGGGATGGGGGAAGGAGGCTGGATGGGGGAAGGAGGCTGGATTGGGGATGTAATTTCAGAGGGTGGGTCTGATTGAGAGGGCGAGGGGGGCGGAGAGAAAGTTAAGCCAATAGAGGGTGAGGGGGGCTGAGAAGGAGAGTTGGAAGTTGAAGGAGAAGGGGTATGGGAAGGAGGAGAAGGGGTCACAGAAAGAGATGGAGAGGTGGGCTGAGAAGGGGAGTGGAAAGTGGAGTGGGCCTGGGAAGCTGATGGTGCCTGGGAAGCTGAGGGGGCCTGGGAAGCTGAGGGGGACTGGGAAGCTGAGGGGGACTGGGAAGCTGAGGGGGACTGGGAAGCTGAGGTGGACTGGGAAGCTGAGGGGGACTGGGAAGGGGAGGGGGACTGGGAAGGGGAGGGGGAGTGAGAAGGGGAGGGGGACTGGGAAGGGGAAGGGGGCTGAGAGGTCTGCCGTTGTTGTCGTCCTATAATGATATTATTTGCAAAATTTAGTTAGCATGTTAAATTACATACTAAACAATTAGAAATTTCACTGTTCTGTTCCATGTAAAAGACAGTGGTTTTTTTTATTGTAAAAAACACATTTTAAAATACTCTTCATGTTGCCCACAGCAAACAAAATGAGTCCAAACTATTATTTTGAAACTTATTCCTTAATCTATTCCATTGAGTCATATTGATTGGTCTAGGCAACATCACCAGATCACTATTCCAGGCACCTTATTATATAGACAGCACTGATCAAGTTTTTGGGTACAGTTTCCTGCCTGGTTATTAATTCTGGAAAACATGCACTTGTTTGGTGACACTTTGCTACAGTCAGTACTGTTTGCCCTAACCACACACACTGTCCTATTTTTAAAAAATGGTCACTCAGTGTTGCAATTAGCCTACCACTTAGTGTAAATTTGCACAATTTATGCTAATAATCTTATGTAATGTAACTTACTGCGTGCATGCATTGCCCGTATTTGCTGGCGGATCTCCGCCAACAGCTCTGGAGTCCTCCTGCGGAGATCACTCCACCTCCTGTCTAGTTGGATGATTGTCCGCCTGCTGCGGACGCGAGTCCGCAGCAGGCGGCGGACCTCCGCGTAGGCCTCGCGCTTAACCCGATTTGGGATGAAGCGCCCAACGCGGCCTACGCGGCGGTCCATCACCGCAACCAGGACGCGGAGCTCCCGCCTGGTGAAAGGTGCAGCACGCATCATGGCAATGGCGTTTCCCTTATTTGGGCATATATTTATAGTGTCTGATAGCATGTGATTGGTCCAAAATCTATGTTGTCATTTCTAATAACTTTATTGATCTTTGCAATGCTGTGAAGAGCATAGTGTTATTTCGCATGAGCGGAAATACGCATTCGCAGAAGCAAAATTTTTTGCATTAAAAAAAAAAATTTTATTAATAAAAAAAGCACAAACACAGACACAGAGACACACAGTTTTGACTAAATTTCAATACATATCTCTACTCACCACAGTTTGTGTGATCATTCAGCTGGACAGTCACAAAGTGGGCAACATTCAGTTTCATTTGTTTGTGTGTTTGTTTAAATAATCAGGATTTTAGGATAGAAAACAAATAAGGACACTATTTAGCAACATCACAGTTTTATTATTTCTAACAAAAAATTGTAAGCTTAACGTGTTAACGGATTTTTAGTATAATAAATATTACACATTCAAACACACCAAAAGCATTACACAATGACCTTACAATATCCAACAAAATTACAACATTAGAAATAATACATAAGCATACTGTGCTTTTAATTTGGTTAAAAAATAAAATATAAAAACACTATACCTGAAATATTCCGCAACAATGCTTGCCCTGACTTGGCTCCCCCTCCGTGTAACACTCCCCCCACCGAAGTGTCGAACAACCCCTGGCTCCTCATCAGGCAATTCCTCTGTCTGAGGAAGCTCTACGCTACTCCTTACCACGATATTGTGTAGTATAGCGCACAGGACCACTATTTTACTTGCCATCTCCGGCGAATACATGATGTCGCCACCAGTGCGGTGGAGCACACGAAACCGCCCTTTAAGGACCCCAATTGTGCGCTCCACCAGCTGCCTAGTGGCAGTAAGCGCGGAGTTAAATGCCGTCTGTGGTCCTGGCCTGGGATTACGGTAAGGAGTCATGAGCCAGGGGGTGCAAGGATATCCACGGTCTCCTGTTTGATGATAAACCAAAATTAGAAAGAGTATATTTTGCAAAACAATTATCTTTTTGCCAGAAAAATGTGGACCAACTCACCCAATAACCACATGTCTGCTCGTTGACTTGATCTTAATCTGTGCCATATCCCTGATTGTCTAATGACATATGCATCATGGGAGCTTCCAGTAAACTTTGCATTCAGGGAAAGGATCTGGAGGGATGGCCCACAAACAACCATTACATTCAGAGAATGAAACAGTTTCCTGTTTCGAAAAATTTCTTCATTATGTCTTGGTGGCTGAATAGCTACATGTGTGCCATCCACAACCCCAATAACATGTGGGAAGCGACTACCACCTTCCTCAAATTGCCGCTTCACCACATCTAGGGCACCAACATCCAAAGGCATATCAATAAATTGACTCACACGCTTTAGGAAAGCCTGGCAGACACGCCGCAGGACCTTACTGAACTGGCCCTGCGACATGCCAACCAGGTCTCCTACCACATGCTGATAAGACCCTGAAGCCAAAAAATGTAACACAGCAAGGAATTGTGTCAATGGTGGTATTGCTGTAGGATACCGAATTGAAGACTCCAGATCACTCTCTATTATGGAGAGAGTGTCTAGGATTAGATGTGGTGGCAGCCTGTATCTACGCACAACCACATCATCTGGCATCCCAAAAAGTAGGACACGGGGTCGGAAAATTGGTGGCCTAGCACGCCTCTGTTGCCTTGGTTGATGAGGAGCCGGTTGTGGTTGTGGGGCTGGCGGTTGGGGTGGGAGTGCTGGCGTGGGTTGGGGAGGTAGGGCTTTGGCTGCGATAAATATTGACATCACACACTTATAAAAAAAAAACAGATATGTTGAATAAGACAAAAACTAAGTTCAAAAAATATACAACCAATAAATTTAAAAAAAAAGGGGGTGTCAACTTACTGCAGGAGCGTAAGACATATTTTCTGGGTTCAATTCAGGAACAAAAATAAAATTAACACAAAAAAGAAAACAAAAAATAAGTTTTTTTTTGAAAGCTACATATGTCAAATTTTAATTTAACAAAAATTTAACAATTAAAAACTCAGAGCATCAAACACATCACAAACACCTACTAAAAAATTATGACTAATTGGTTAAAAAAATTTAAAAAAAACACACAAAAAGTTAGCCCTTTAGTAGCTAGTCCAGGCAAGAACAGCACTACTTTGCTGATCAATCCTGGTAAAAAACAAAACATTTATTATCAAGATGGAAAACAAACATAATCAAAACACTTTGAACAAACACAAACAGGCACCAACACAGGCCAAGGGAACTTACCTGATCCAAAAGAAAGAAACGACCAATTGGTGTTATATAGCACACTAATTGGAAAAAATATAATAGGGTTACGTCACCCAAACAAATTCGCCTACAAGAGAACAAAAATGACAGTAAAAAACAACATACAGACCATTAACACAAACAGGCACCAACACAGGCCAAGGGAACTTACCTGATCCAAAAGAAGGAAACGACCAATTGGTGTTATATAGCACACTAATTGGAAATAATATAATAGTGTTACGTCACCCAAATTCGCCTACAAGAGAACAAAAATGACAGTAAAAGCACTGAAGCACAGGTTTATTGACAAAAATGGACTAGCAAAATATATATGTGTTAAAAAGAATAACAAACAATCAACATAAAATAAAAACTTATTACAAAAAAAAGGAACAAGACGAATTCCTGAATACTCACAAACGTAAATTCGCAGACAAAATGCAACACTGTCTATATTCTAAACGTGAAAAAAAGGACAAATGTATGCTTGACAATTACTCACTCTGAAAAATCCAATAGCACCTTCACGCACAGGCCAACAAACTCCACAGTGAAAGACGAACTCCAAACTACCTACACTCACAGCGTGCAAAGTAGGCCCTTAAATAAGCAGTGCAATCATTAACCAGATTAACATACTGTACACCTGTGTGAATTAAGGCGACGCACGTAGGTATAAATAAGCACACACCTCGGCGAACACACGTCATCGCAAACATGTCTTCTCGTGAGCAAATAGCAGCCGAGATGGACCGCATTGCAGAGCAGCAGATGGCATTGGCGAAAAAACGCCTAGATTGCCAAAGGCGCATGTTGGAATACGCCTCTGCGGATGGTGAAGAGGCAGGACCTAGTACTCTGCAAATGTCTGCTTCTGAACCCCAACAATTGAGTGTGGCTACCCTGCCACACACACATAGTGACCAAACTGAGGGAGAATTGGCTTTAGCCACACAAACACAACAGACAGAAGCTGCTAGTGAGGAGGACGATGGTGTTGACCAACAAGAAGAAACCTCACAGGCTACCTCCAGACGGAAGAAAAGACAGCCTGCATTCACTAAGAGGGAGTTGCGTGTCTTGGTCACGCAGGCCATGTCCAAAATACATAGAGGCCCAAAAAACATGGGGGCTGCTTCAAAAGATCGCATCTGGAGAGACATCACTAAATCTGTGAATGAAGTTGGCTCTGTCGTCAGAACATCGCAGGAAGTGAGACGACGGTAAGTGCATCTTGGCAGTCCTTTTTCTGTGCTAAGTTAAATAAAAAATGTAGTGACATGTGATGTTATGTCTAGCAAACACAAGCAGAACACGTGTCCTATATATTTGCGTTGACAAATAATAAGAGTCTACTTTGTCCCTCTTTCACAATACATATGTAGGTGGGCCGACTTCAAATCCCGCCTGAAGGCAAAGAGGTCTGCGGAGTGGAATGCCTCAAGGGCTACAGGTGGAGGACCACCTGTCGCTGTGGAGTTTACTGACTTGGAGGAGATGGCGATGGACTGTGTCAGTTATGAGGAGGGCCAAGGGGTGTCTCATATGGACACGGACCTGCCTGAGATCCTGACGGGACATGACTTGGAAGGTACGTTTACACATGTATTTGTCTGCAATTTTAACTGTATGTATAATAAAAAACTAATTTTGTCTCCAACTTTTTCCCCACACATTCTTCTATTTGCTTGCCACAAAACACAGCACAGGGGGGTGATCAGTTTGAGTCACAGGAGGGTTATGTGGTTGAGGCTGAGGTGGAGGGACCTAGTGGGTCTGGCAGTGTGGGCCAACAAATCCCACCTCTGCAGGTTCCTACTGGCCCCCCCACCCAACCCTCTGCTATCCCGGAGATCCTGCTTGAAATTGCTAGGTATGGTGAGAGCCTAAATACGTTTCAAGACGGGGTCATCCGGGAGGTAAGCCAGATAGCTGTCCGGCTCACTGAGCACCGAACCAGTGTTGAGCAAGGTGTTGCTCAACTCTGCCAAGGTCTGGCAGAGATCAGGCAGGGCCAAGAACAACTTGCCTCCTCATTCCAAAGCCTTGCAAATAACATCTTGCAAGTGCTCCAGGCCATCGCTGTCTCCCTTGCCCACAGTGGCAGAGAGCCACCCACATCGGCTCCCTCCCCTGCCCAGGACGAACAGCCCACTGGGCAGGCCCAACGAAGGTCGCTCCGCAGACCTTGCCAAGAAGAACAGCCTCAGGCGGGGAGAAAAAAAAGAAAGTGATGTCTCTCCAGATGGGCAGCACCCATGTTTTTGATGTTGCCTCTATGTTATTTTGGAGTTGGCTTGTGTGGCCAGAATGGATAACTCCCTCTTAGTGAAATGTATTCTTTCGGTTTGGAGGTATTGTAGCCTGTGAGTTTATTTGTATAAACACCTGAGCCATCTTCCTCTTACTAGTGTGCTATGTATTGTTGTGTTTGTGTGGTGGATCCTAATTCTTTCTCAGTTGGGTACAAATTTTTGTGTGGCAGGGTGTGTAATATGTTTTTTTTATGCTTACAAAATATACTTTTGTCAGAAGCAGAATTTGGCAGAGTACTGAGTTCTGCTATATATTTTTTGTCAGTGCCATCTGCTTGCTGCTTGGTCCATCTCTGCCTGTGAGACTCACGTGTAGCCATGTTGTTTTAATGTTGTGAAATATTACTACAGTAATAAAAAATATAAATTACAAAATTGTGCAGTTTCTTCAAGGTAATGCATTAGGTAAATCTTAGTTCCAGAAAGATTAGGTCTGCATATAGACACTTGTAGACCAATCTGCAATTTCTGCAAAAAAATTGCATCTACCAAAAAATACAGGTATGCTTTGCACCACACTTTAATGTCCATATTAAGTAAACAGACACGACACTTTTTAGAATTATCTATGGTCAACAGGACATCATTTAAAACATTGTCAGATATTATAAACAAATATTAATGTTACTTTTCTGACTAAATTAAAGTGTATGCTGCATTATGTGGGTGTTGGTTTTTTTTTTAAAAAAGTTTCAGATTTCAAATTCTTTTACCAAAAATTACACTTGTTTGTATTTGTTAGTCTTACACACATTAAAACAAGTTTAACAAATGCTTACACACCAACTTGAACACAAATAACACCCTTATTTGGCTGTGTGTGAGATTTATATGTGAGTAGAATAAACATGTAATGTGGGTTCAGACAATTGCTGGTTGGTAACTTTCATCTGCGCATTAATTAACAAGTAATTGGACATCAGATGAATGTGCTCTCCAATTAACTGCTAATTACTGCATACACACTTGTAACAGTACTTCGCAAATGTAGAGTAACTGCAGACCTACTCGGCTGATGCGTGAAGGCTGCTACGGTTTCCTATGTTAGTTTTAACAGCGACAATGTTTAATTGCGAAAAACACGCCCATTGCGAGTTGCATACTCCCACACTGTACGCCCACTTTCACGCCCATGTCGGAGCATTGCGAAGTCTCGCCTCCGCCACGCCCACGCCACTCCTCGTTTTCGTTTGCCAGTTACGGCTTTTTTTTTTCTGAGTAATTTTGCACAGTTGTCGTACGTATATACTCGCGCATGCGTAATCACGCATTTGCGCATGCGCAGATACTTACTTTTCGTACATTTGCGTTGCGAAGACTCTTTGCGACCAACTCGGAATGAGGGCCCTGGTTTTGTACAACTGCTAACGAATTTGCTGCTGTGATCAACTCTGAATTATCCCCCATTGTGAGAGACCCAAATATCAAGTGTCCTGATGAAACAAAAACTTTCTGGCTCAACATTCGAGATAATACACTTTCCATGTGTGAAACAAAGTGGCAGTGAGTATAAGACTGATGGCATGGTTCTCAGCTTCTGGGACTCTAAACTTTTTTAAAAGAGAGAGTAAAATAGAAAATGTCTGTAGGAAAAACAGTCTGTTGTCTGCTAGAGACTTAGGGGGTAACTCAGAGTTGATCGCAGCAGCAAATTTGTTAGCAGTTGGGCAAAACCATGTGCACTCATTCCGAGTTGTTCGCTCGCTAGCTGCTTTTAGCAGCATTGCACACGCTAGGCCGCTGCCCTCTGGGAGTGTATCTTCGCTTAGC
The DNA here is from genome assembly GCF_028390025.1 of Pseudophryne corroboree. Taxonomy (NCBI): domain Eukaryota; kingdom Metazoa; phylum Chordata; class Amphibia; order Anura; family Myobatrachidae; genus Pseudophryne; species Pseudophryne corroboree. The sequence continues at coordinate 253,835,638 of NC_086448.1, read as the reverse complement.
AGAATTGCGAACGAAAGAGTAGCAGAATTACGAATAAATAATTCTTAGCAGTTTCTGAGTAGCTCGAGACTTACTCCTACGCTGCGATCAGCTCAGCCCGTTTCGTTCCTGGTTTGACATCACAAACAAGCCCTGCGTTCGGCCAGCCACTCCCGTTTCTCAAGCCACTCCTGCGTTTTATCCTGGCACGCCTGCGTTTTTCTGCACACTCCCAGAAAACGGTCAGTTTACGCCCAGAAACACCAACTTCCTGTCAATCACACTCCGATCACTTCAACGATGAAAATTCTTCGTATGGACGTGAGTAAATCTACTAAGTTTTGTGCTAAATTAGTTAGCGCATGCGCACTGCGTACCATGCGCATGCGCATTTTTGCCTTAATCGTTCCGTTGCGAAAATCGGCAACGAGCGTACAACTCGGAATGACCCCCCATGTGCACTGCAGGTGTGGCAGATATAATATTTGCAGAGAGAGTTAGATTTGGGTGGGTTATTTTGTTTCTGTGCAGGGTAAATACTTGCTGGCTTTATTTTTACACTGCAATTTAGATTTCAGTTTGATCACACCCCACCCAAATCTAACTCTCTCTGCACATGTTATATCTCCCCCCCCCCTGCAGTGCACATGGGCCCTCATTCCGAGTTGTTCGCTCGCTAGCTACTTTTTGCAGCCGTGCAAACTCATAGTCGCCACCCACGAGGGAGTGTATTTTCGCTCTGCAAGTGTGCGATCACATGTGCAGCCGAGCAGTGCGAAGAAGTTTTTTGCAGTTTCTGAGTAGGTCTGAACTTACTCAGCCCTTGCGATCACTTCAGCCTGTCCGGTCCCGGAATTGACGTCAGACACCCGCCCTGCAAACGCCTGGACAGGCCTGCATTTTACCTACCACTCCCAGAAAATGGTCAGTTGACACCCATAAATGCCCTCTTCCTGTCAATCTCCTTGCGATCGGTTGTGCGAATGGATTCTTCGCTAGAAGCATTGCACAGCAACGATGCTGTTTGTACCCATACGACGAGTGTGCGCATTGCGGTGCATATGCATGCGCAGTTTTGCCATTTTTTTTAACTTATAGCTGCGCTGCAAAAATCGGCAGCGAGCGATCAACCCGGAATGACCCCCATGGTTTTGCCCATCTGCTAACATATTTTCTGCTGCGATCAACTCTGAGAACTTTGATTAAGATCCATTTTGCAGCAGAGTAATAATGTCAATTTGCTAGAGTAAACAACATCAAATCATATAACCATATATGCAGTTTGGAGACTTTCCTTTTATCAAGTGTTGGTTTGCCAAACTGCTGCTTCACATTAAAACATAAAGATGTGGTTGTTAGATAGTCTACTCTAAACCACTTGTTGTTTGAGCTACGTATGTCACCTAAAAAAGTAAATCATTAAAAAAGTTTATTCTCTAAGAACCCAGCCTGCTCAGCATAAGACTGCATCCTCTAGGGGAAGGCCCAAAAGTGATCACCGCCCCATGACCATTGGTTAGGTATTAAAATATAGTGTAATCAATTGTGATGACACTACAAATGCTCTGACAGTACATGTTTTTTCATGCTGATCTTACATACTTGCATTCAGTGTCTGACTGGGGGCATTTAGGGCCCACCGGGGGAATGCAGTGGTAGGGGCTAGGGTTGCCACCTCTCCCTGATTTCCTGTATTCTTCAGGATTTGGTGGCAATCCTCCAGGAGGCTTTCCTTTCACCCGGATTCCTGGATTCTCCAGGAATAAGTAGTGATGTGCACCGGGAATTTTTCGGGTTTTGTGTTTTGGTTTTGGATTCGGTTCCGCGGCCGTGTTTTGGATTCGGACGCGTTTTGGCAAAACCTCCCTGAAAATTTTTTGTCGGATTCGGGTGTGTTTTGGTTTCGGGTGTTTTTTTACAAAAAACCCTCAAAAACAGCTGAAATCATAGAATTTGGGGGTCATTTTGATCCCATAGTATTATTAACCTCAATAACCATAATTTCCACTCATTTCCAGTCTATTCTGAACACCTCACACCTCACAATATTATTTTTAGTCCTAAAATTTGCACCGAGGTCGCTGGATGGCTAAGCTAAGCGACACAAGTGGCCGACACAAACACCTGGCCCATCTAGGAGTGGCACTGCAGTGTCAGGCAGGATGGCACTTCAAAAAAATTGTCCCCAAACAGCACATGATGCAAAGAAAAAAAGAGGCGCACCAAAGTCGCTGTGTGACTAAGCTAAGCGACACAAGTGGCCGACACAAACACCTGGCCCATCTAGGAGTGGCACTGCAGTGTCAGACAGGATGGCACTTAAAAAAAATAGTCCCCAAACAGCACATGATGCAAAGAAAAAAAGATCGCAATGAGGTAGCTGTGTGACTAAGCTAAGCGACCCAAGTGGCCGACACAAACACCTGGCCCATCTAGGAGTGGCACTGCAGTGTCAAACAGGATGGCACTTCAAAAAAATACTCCCCAAACAGCACATGATGCAAAGAAAAAAAGAGGCGCACCAAGGTCGCTGTGTGACTAAGCTAAGCGACACAAGTGGCCGACACAAACACCTGGCCCATCTAGGAGTAGTACTGCAGTGTCAGGCAGGATGGCACTTCAAAAAAATTGTCCCCAAACAGCACATGATGCAAAGAAAATGAAAGAAAAAAGAGGTGCAAGATGGAATTGTCCTTGGGCCCTCCCACCCACCCTTATGTTGTATAAACAAGACATGCACACTTTGACGAACCCATCATTTCAGCGACAGGGTCTGCCACACGACTGTGACTGAAATGACTGGTTGGTTTGGGCCCCCACCAAAAAAGAAGCAATCTCTCCTTGCACAAACTGGCTCTACAGAGGCAAGATGTCCACCTCATCATCTTCCTCTGATTCATCACCCCTTTCACTGTGTACATCCCCCTCCTCACAGATTATTAATTCGTCCCCACTGGAATCCACCATCTCAGGTCCCTGTGTACTTTCTGGAGGCAATTGCTGGTGAATGTCTCCACGGATGAATTGATTATAATTCATTTTGATGAACATCATCTTCTCCACATTTTCTGGAAGTAACCTCGTACGCCGATTGCTGACAAGGTGAGCGGCTGCACTAAACACTCTTTCGGAGTACACACTGGAGGGTGGGCAACTTAGGTAAAATAAAGCCAGTTTCTGCAAGGGCCTCCAAATTGCCTCTTTTTCCTGCCAGTATACGTACGGACTGTCTGACGTGCCTACTTGGATGCGGTCACTCATATAATCCTCCACCATTCTTTCAATAGTGACAGAATCATATGCAGTGACAGTAGACGACATGTCAGTAATCGTTGGCAGGTCCATCAGTCCGGACCAGATGTCAGCACTCGCTCCAGACTGCCCTGCATCACCGCCAGCGGGTGGGCTCGGAATTCTTAGCCTTTTCCTAGCACCCCCAGTTGCGGGAGAATGTGAAGGAGAAGCTGTTGACGGGTCACGTTCCGCTTGGCTTGACAATTTTCTCACCAGCAGGTCTTTGAACCTCTGCAGACTTGTGTCTGCCGGAAAGAGAGATACAACGTAGGTTTTAAATCTAGGATCGAGCACGGTGGCCAAAATGTAGTGCTCTGATTTCAACAGATTGACCACCCATGAATCCTGGTTAAGCGAATTAAGGGCTCCATCCACAAGTCCCACATGCCTAGCGGAATCGCTCTGTTTTAGCTCCTCCTTCAATGTCTCCAGCTTCTTCTGCAAAAGCCTGATGAGGGGAATGACCTGACTCAGGCTGGCAGTGTCACTCTGAACTGACTTCACGTGTGGCAAGTTCAAAGGGTTGCAGAACCTTGCACAACGTTGAAATCATTCTCCACTGCGCTTGAGTCAGGTGCATTCCCCCTCCTTTGCCTATATCGTGGCAGATGTATAGGCTTGAATGGCCTTTTGGTGCTCCTTCATCCTCTGAAGCATATAGAGGGTTGAATTCCACCTCGTTGCCACCTCTTGCTTCGGATGATGGCAGGGCAGGTTCAGGAGTGTTTGCTGGTGCTCCAGTCTTCGGCACGCAGTGGCTGAATGCTGAAAGTGGCCCGCAATTCTTCGGGCCACCGACAGCATCTCTTGCACGCCTCTGTCGTTTTTTAAATAATTCTGCACCACCAAATTCAATGTATGTGCAAAACATGGGACGTGCTGGAATTTGCCCAGATGTAATGCACGCACAATATTGGTGGCGTTGTCCGATGTCACAAATCCCCAGGAGAGTCCAATTGGGTTAAGCCATTCTGCGATGATGTTCCTCAGTTTCCGTAAGACGTTGTCAGCTGTGTGCCTCTTATGGAAAGCGGTGATACAAAGCGTAGCCTGCCTAGGAACGAGTTGGCGTTTGCGAGATGCTGCTACTGGTGCTGCCGCTGCTTTTCTTGCTGCGTGTTAGGGTCTCCTGCTCTGTGCTGCCACGTCGTCATGGCAACCGGGAGACAAGTGCTAGCGGAGTAACCTGAGCGTAGCTGATACTCTGCTTCGGGTCTTTTGCTGTGCAGTGGTTACAGGCTCTGTGCACGGCAGGGGATCCGGTGCTGGTTTTTGTGCTCACAGTCTGTGAGGTCTGAGTGGGGCGTGGACAGCACCTGCTATATAAACCCTCTTCTCAGGTTAGGCAGATGCTGCTGAATCTTTGTTGGTTAGTCAGTTCCTGAAAGCTAGCTAGTACTGTGTAAACTTTGTATTTGTTTGTTGCTTACTGCAAATAGGCCTTGGGATTTGGTATTACACTCTGCCAATCCAGACCTAGCAGTAAGACTGGAGTCAGTCGTTTAACCTGCTGGGGTTCTTTTGCTACTCTGTGAACCTAGCAAGTTTGCGGCTGTATTCTCAGACTTGCCTGCCAAAATCCTTTCTCACTGTGCAAGGTGTTCAGGTGTCAGTTTAGTGGCAGTAAGCTGAACCAGTGCACTGCAAGTGAGGACTAGGATTGTGGAGACTCTCCTTGTGTCTATTATTCCATCTCTGACCAAGGAGTTTACTGCCACACCCGTTGGTAACCCTTTAGGGTTTTGCTGTTGCCCTTAGCAACAGCATTTCGGGTTCTCTACGTATTAAATCACTACATCTCGCTTCTTTCCATCTGAGCATTCCTAATACTAGGGAGACACCCAGTTTCTTAGCCTTTGGGCTTCTCTGTTCACCTTGTGTTTATTTTCTTACCCTATCACCTTCTGTGTATGTAATGTCATATTCCCCAGTCTGTCTGTGAGTTCATTTGTTTTGCATCCCTCACCGTTCAGACACCAGTACATTCCTGCTGGCACTGGTGTGCATAACATATTCAGCAGCCTAATACTCCTGTTGAAATTTTGTGGGAATATGGAGCATACCCCTCAAAATACTTTGCAACAGGTGGTCGATCAGGTGCAGGTCCTGACACGACAATTTAATGATTTGTCCATTAAAATGCACACCTCGCAGGCCGCTGGCGGAGCTCCCGCAGCAGCAGTACCTTCAGGGGTTAAGGAGCCGAAAGTAAATCTCCCGGATCGTTTTTCTGGAGTTCGCTCGCAGTTCTGCAAGCTGCAAGCTATATTTCCAGCTTAGGCCTCAGTCTTCTGGGTCGGAGATTCAGCGGGTGGGCATAGTGATTTCCTTGCTACAAGGAGACCCACAGGTCTGGGCATATGGGTTGCAGCCTGACCGTCGCTTAAAAGTGTTGATGCTTTTTTTACGGCACTGGGCATGTTGTATGATGACCCTGACAAGACGGCCTCAGCCGAGGCTCAGATTTCGATCCTTAAGCAAGGGCGAAGGCCAGTTGAGGTTTACTGTACGGAGTTTCGGAGGTTGGCCCATGATACCCAGTGGAATGACCCAGCCCTGAGACACCAGTACCGAAGAGGTCTTTCTAACCAGTTAAAAGACCAACTGGTACAATATCCCTTGCCTGATAGCTTGGATCAGCTCATGCAGTTATCCATTCGGGTGGATAGACGGCTGAGAGAGCGCAGGCTTGAAAGGGAGACCGAGGTTTCCTTCTTTCCAAGGGAACCTCAGACTCTGAGGAATTTTCCGAGGAGCCTATGCATATTGGGGCTACCCGCCTCTCCTCGCGTGAGAAGACGCGGAAGGAGACAGCAGGGGTTATGTTTGTACTGTGGGAATAAAGGTCATGTGGTAGTATCATGCCCAGAAAAGCCGGAAAACTTTAGGGCCTGAGGGTGATGGGAAATATTCTGTCAGGTCAGAAGTCGGAATTTCACAAGAAGACTTTTATCATTCCGGTGACCTTGAAGATCCTCGGTCAAACTGTCAAGACTGAGGCCTTTGTGGACAGTGGGGCCGACGGGGTTTTTATGGACCGCCAATTCGCCCTGAAACACTCTGTTCCCTTAGTACCCTTGGCATCGGAAATTGAGATTTGTGGGTTAAACGGGGAACCATTATCCCAGGGTAAAATTACCTCTTGCACTAGCCAGATTTCTTTGTTTATTGGAGCCACACACTCTGAAAAATTGTCCTTTTATGTGACTATCTGTACTTTTGCCCCATTGGTGTTGGGGTTACCCTGGTTAAGGGCCCACAATCCTCAATTTGACTGGGTCTCTGGGGAGATTCTTAGTTGGGGTACTGATTGTTTCAGGAGTTGCTTGAGCCTTCCAGTCAGGCTTTCGCAGCTAAGTTTGCCAGGATTGCCAGGATGTTATGCAGATTTTGCGGACGTGTTCTCCAAAAGAGTTGCAGAGGTACTACCTCCCCATCGCCCCTATGACTGTGCCATTGATTTGTTGCCAAATGCTAAGCTTCCCAAGAGCAGGTTGTACTCCCTGTCACGTCCTGAGACTCAGGCTATGGCAGAGTACATTCAGGAGAACTTGGCTAAGGGATTTATTAGACCTTCACAGTCTCCAGTTGGGTCGGGGTTCTTCTTCGTGGGTAAAAAGGACGGTTCGTTGCGACCCTGCATCGACTTCAGGGAATTGAATCGTATCACGATTAAAAACCCATACCCACTGCCTCTCATTTCGGTCTTGTTTGACCAGCTTCGTACTGCCACCATTTTTTCTAAGATTGACCTACGCGGTGCGTACAATCTAATCCGAATAAGAGAGGGGGATGAATGGAAGACTGCCTTTAATACCCACTCAGGGCATTATGAATATTTGGTGATGCCTTTTGGGCTCTGTAATGCCCCGGCAGTCTTCCAGGACTTCATGAACGATGTGCTCAGGGAATATTTGGATAGATTCTTAGTTGTATACTTAGATGACATCCTAATCTTCTCCCATTCCCTGGAGGAACATCGGAAGCATGTACGCTTAGTCCTCCAGAAACTCAGAGACCACCGGCTTGGGGCGAAGCTGGAGAAGTGCGAATTTGAAGTTCAGCAAATCGCATTTCTAGGATATATTATCTCCCCAGAAGGTTTCCAAATGGAGGGTTCCAAGGTACAGGCAGTCCTGGATTGGGTGCAGCCCACTAGTTTGAAGGCGCTTCAGCGTTTTCTGGGCTTTGCAAATTTTTATAGATGATTTATCGCTGGATTTTCGTCTATAGTGGCGCCCTTGGTGGCACTCACTAAGAAAGGGGCGGATGTTGCTCACTGGTCTTGTGAGGCCAAAGCGGCTTTTGCCCGTCTCAAAAGGGCATTTGTCTCGGCCAAGGTGCTGCGACACCCAGATCCAGAGCGTCCTTTTGAGGTGGAGGTGGATGCCTCTGAGATGAGTATTGGGGCAGTGCTCTCTTAGATGGGGGTGTCTGATAATCGCCTTTATCCCTGTGCTTACTTTTCCCGTAAATTTTTGCCTGCCGAGATGAATTATGATGTGGGTAACCGGGAATTGTTGGCTATTAAGGATGCACTCGAGGAGTGGAGACACTGGCTTGAGGGGGCTAAGTTTGTGGTCTCAATTCTCACCGACCATAAGAATTTGGCATATTTAGAGTTAGCGAAGCGCCTCAATGCCAGGCAGGCACGATGGGCTTTGTTTTTTACTCGCTTTAATTTTTTGATAACATATCGCCCTGGGTCAAAAAACATCAAGGCTGATGCGCTCTCGCGGAGTTTTGCTCCAATCCAGGAGACCACCGAGGAGCCATTGCCCATTGTGTCCCCATCATGTATTAAAGTGGGCATTACCCAGGACCTCTTGTCATTAGTTCTTAGAGCACAGGAGCAGGCTCCTCCAGACCTTCCGGTAGGTCTTTTGTTTGTGCCTCCTAGGTTAAGACAGCGAGTGTTCCTGGAATTCCATGCCAAGAAGTCGGCAGGTCACCCGGGTATTGCCAGAACTCGGGAGTTGCTATCTAGGGTGGTGTGGTGGCCCTCGGTGGCTAGGGATGTGGATCAGTGGGTTCGGGCATGTGACATCTGTGCCCGAAATAAGACTCCTAGAGGGGTTCCTGTCGGCCCATTACATCCACTCTCTATTCCATCTAAGCCATGGACCCACATTTCAATAGATTTTGTGGTGGACTTGCCCAAATCATCGGGGATGACAGCCATCTGGGTTGTCGTTGACAGGTTTTCGAAGATGGCGCACTTCGTTCCATTGGTTGGGCTGCCATCGGCCAGATGCCTGTCTGAATTATTTATGCTGCATGTTGTGCGCATCCACGGGTTGCCACTTGATGTGGTCTCTGACCGCGGATCCCAGTTTGTGGCCAAATTCTGGAGGGCATTTTGTTCCGATCTCCAGATTTCTGTCAGCTTGTCGTCAGGCTACCATCCGCAGTCTAATGGGCAGACTGAAAGGGTAAACCAGTCCTTGGAGCAGTTCCTCAGGTGTTATGTCTCCAAGTGTCAGACTGACTGGGTGGCTCATCTGTCCATGGCGGAGTTTGCCTATAACAACGCGGCTCACTCTGCTACAGGGATCTCTCCCTTCCTTTGTGTGTATGGGCATCATCCTAAGGCCAATTCTTTTGACCCCCTGGACTCCACGCCTGGTGGTTCCTCTGTGGTTTCGGTCCTTAGAGGTATTTGGAGGAAAGTGAAGAAAGCCCTTGTGTCTGTGTCATTAGTGACCAAAAGGGTTTTTGATAAGCAGAAAAGACCCTGCAGCTTCAAATTAGGAGACTTCGTCTGGTTGTCTACCAAGAATTTGAAGTTGAGACAGCCATCTCATAAGTTAGGCCCCCGGTTCATCGGTCCTTATAAGATCACTAGGGTTATCAATCCGGTGGCATTTCAGTTAGATCTACCCCGTTCTTTGGGTATCAATAAAACATTTCATTGTTCCCTTTTAAAGCGGGCGATTAGTAATCCTTCTTCCAGTGGAAGACCTTCCCCTCTTCTGATACGTGGCCAGAGGGAGTTTGTTGTTAAAAGGATTCTTGACTCCAAGATGGTTCGGGGTCGTCTGTCATTTTTGGTGCACTGGAAGGGGTATGGCCCGGAGGAGCGGTCGTGGGTGCGCAGTTGTGATCTTCATGCCCCCAGACTGTTACGCTCTTTCTTCTCGCAGTTCCCAGATAAACCCGGTGGTAGGGGTTCTTTGACCCCTCGTCAGAGGAGGGGGTACTGTTAGGGTCTCCTGCTCTTTGCTGCCACGTCGTCATGGCAACCGGGAGACAAGTGCTAGCGGAGTAACCTGAGCGTAGCTGATACTCTGGTTCGGGTCTTTTGCTGTGCAGTGGTTACAGGCTCTGTGCACGGCAGGGGATCCGGTGCTGGTTTTTGTGCTCACAGTCTGTGAGGTCTGAGTGGGGCGTGGACAGCACCTGCTATATAAACCCTCTTCTCAGGTTAGGCAGATGCTGCTGAATCTTTGTTGGTTAGTCAGTTCCTGAAAGCTAGCTAGTACTGTGTAAACTTTGTATTTGTTTGTTGCTTACTGCAAATAGGCCTTGGGATTTGGTATTACACTCTGCCAATCCAGACCTAGCAGTAAGACTGGAGTCAGTCATTTAATCTGCTGGGGTTCTTTTGCTACTCTGTGAACCTAGCAAGTTTGCGGCTGTATTCTCAGACTTGCCTGCCAAAATCCTTTCTCACTGTGCAAGGTGTTCAGGTGTCAGTTTAGTGGCAGTAAGCTGAACCAGTGCACTGCAAGTGAGGACTAGGATTGTGGAGACTCTCCTTGTGTCTATTATTCCATCTCTGACCAAGGAGTTTACTGCCACACCCGTTGGTAACCCTTTAGGGTTTTGCTGTTGCCCTTAGCAACAGCATTTCGGGTTCTCTACGTATTAAATCACTACATCTCGCTTCTTTCCATCTGAGCATTCCTAATACTAGGGAGACACCCAGTTTCTTAGCCTTTGGGCTTCTCTGTTCACCTTGTGTTTATTTTCTTACCCTATCACCTTCTGTGTATGTAATGTCATATTCCCCAGTCTGTCTGTGAGTTCATTTGTTTTGCATCCCTCACCGTTCAGACACCAGTACATTCCTGCTGGCACTGGTGTGCATAACACTGCGGGAGGCAATACATCTACCCAGTGGGCTGTCACAGTCATATAGTCCTGAGTCTGCCCTGCTCCACTTGTCCACATGTCCGTGGTTAAGTGGACATTGGGTACAACTGCATTTTTTAGGACACTGGTGACTCCTTTTCTGACGTCTGTGTACATTTTCGGTATCGCCTGCCTAGAGAAATGGAACCTAGATGGTATTTGGTACCGGGGACACAGTACCTCAATCAAGTCTCTAGTTGCCTCTGAATTAACGGTGGATACCGGAACCACGTTTCTCACCACCCAGGCTGACAAGACCTGAGTTATCCGCTTTGCAGCAGGATGACTGCTGTGATATTTCATCTTCCTCGCAAAGGACTGTTGGACAGTCAATTGCTTACTGGTAGTAGTACAAGTGGTCTTCCGACTTCCCCTCTGGGATGCCGATCGACTCCCAGCAGCAACAACAGCAGCGCCAGCAGAAGTAGGCGTTACACTCAAGGATGCATCGGAGGAATCCCAGGTAGGAGAGGACTCGTCAGACTTGCCAGTGACATGGCCTGCAGGACTATTGGCTTTCCTGTGTAAGGTGGAAATTGACACTGAGGGAGTTGGTGGTGTGGTTTGCAGGAGCTTGGTTACAAGAGGAAGGGATTTAGTGGTCAGTGGACTGCTTCCGCTGTCATCCAAAGTTTTTGAACTTGTCACTGACTTATGATGAATGCGCTGCAGGTGACGTATAAGGGAGGATGTTCCGAGGTGGTTAACGTCCTTACCCCTACTTATTACAGCTTGACAAAGGCAACACACGGCTTGACACCTGTTGTCCGCATTTCTGTTGAAATAATTCCACACCGAAGAGGTGATTTTTTTTGTATTTTGACCAGGCATGTCAATGGCCATATTCGTCCCACGGACAACAGGTGTCTCCCCGGGTGCCTGACTTAAACAAACCACCTCACCATCAGAATCCTCCTTGTCAATTTCCTCCCCAGCACCAGCAACACCCATATCCTCATCCTGGTGTACTTCTACAGTGACATCTTCAATTTGACTATCAGGAACTGGACTGCGGGTGCTCCTTCCAGCACTTGCAGGGGGCGTGCAAATGGTGGAAGGCGCAACCTCTTCCCGTCCAGTGTTGGGAAGGTCAGGCATCGCAACCGACACAATTGGACTCTCCTTGGGGATTTGTGATTTAGAAGAACGCACAGTTCTTTGCTGTGCTTTTGCCAGCTTTAGTCTTTTCATTTTTCTAGCGAGAGGATGAGTGCTTCCATCCTCATGAGAATCTGAACCACTAGCCATGAACATAGGCCAGGGCCTCAGCCGTTCCTTGCCACTCCGTGTCGTAAATGGCATATTGGCAAGTTACGCTTCTCATCAGACGCTTTCAATTTTGATTTTTGGGTCATTTTACTGAACTTTTATTTTTTGGATTTTACATGCTCTCTACTATGACATTCGGCATCGGCCTTGGCAGACGACGTTGATGGCATTTCATCGTCTCGGCCATGACTAGTGGCAGCAGCTTCAGCACGAGGTGGAAGTGGATCTTGATCTTTCCCTATTTTAACCTCCACATTTTTGTTCTCCATTTTTTTATGTGTGGAATTATATGCCAGTATCAATAGCAATGGCCTACTACTATATATACTGCGCACAACTGAAATGCACCACAGGTATGGATGGATAGTATACTTGACGACACAGAGGTAGGTAGAGCAGTGGCCTTCCGTACCGTACTGCTATATATACTGGTGGTCACTGTCAGAAAAACTCTGCACTGTACTCCTATATAATATACTGGTGTTCCCCAGTGCCCACAATAAAGCAGTGTGAGCACAGATATATGCAGCACACTGAGCACAGATATGGAGTATTTTTCAGGCAGACAAAGTATACTGGTGGTCACTGGTCAGCAAAACACTGCACTGTACTCCTCCTATATAATATACTGGTGGTCCCCAGTGCCCACAATTAAGCAGTGTGAGTACAGATATATGCAGCACACTGAGCACAGATATGGAGTGTTTTTCAGGCAGACAACGTATACTGGTGGTCACTGGTCAGCAAAACTCTGCACTGTACTCCTCCTATATAATATACTGGTGGTCCCCAGTGCCCACAATAAAGCAGTGTGAGCACAGATATATGGAGCACACTGAGCACAGATATGGAGTGTTTTTCAGGCAGACAACGTATACTGGTGGTCACTGGTCAGCAAACCTCTGCACTGTACTCCTCCTATATAATATACTGGTGGTCCCCAGTGCCCACAATAAAGCAGTGTGAGCACAGATATATGCAGCACACTGAGCACAGATATGGAGTGTTTTTCAGGCAGACAACGTATACTGGTGGTCACTAGTCAGCAAATCTTTGCACTGTACTCCTCCTATATAATATACTGGTGGTCCCCAGTGCCCACAATTAAGCAATGTGAGCACAGATATATGCAGCACACTGAGCACAGATATGGAGTGTTTTTCAGGCAGACAACGTATACTGGTGGTCACTGGTCAGCAAAACTCTGCACTGTACTCCTCCTATATAATATACTGGTGGTCCCCAGTGCCCACAATAAAGCAGTGTGAGCACAGATATATGCAGCACACTGAGCACAGATATGGAGTGTTTCTCAGGCAGACAACGTATACTGGTGGTCACTGGTCAGCAAAACTCTGCACTGTACTCCTCCTATATAATATACTGGTGGTCCCCAGTGCCCACAATTAAGCAGTGTGAGCACAGATATATGCAGCACACTGAGCACAGATATGGAGCATTTTTCAGGCAGACAACGTATACTGGTGGTCACTGTCAGCAAAACTCTGCACTGTACTCCACCTATATAATACAGCTGCTCCCCAGTCCCCTCAATTAAGCAATGAGCACAAATATTATTAATAAACGGAGAGGACGCCAGCCACGTCCTCTCCCTAACATTTTCAATGCACGAGTGAAAATGGCGGCGACGTGCGGCTGCTTATATAGAATCCGAATCTCGCGAGAATCCGACAGCGGGATGATGACGTTCGGGCGCGCTCGGATTAACCGAGCCATACGGGAGAATCCGAGTATGCCTCGGACCCGTGTAAAATGGGTGAAGTTCTGGTGGGTTCGGTTTCCGAGGAACCGAACCCACTCATCACTAGGAATAAGGGGACCCTGGGAGCACCAGCAGTTCTCCTTGGCAGCCGAGGAACTCAGTGAACTACAGTGACTGTCTCGTGAGATGATGACATCAAATCTCACGAGACTGTGTTCAGCACAGACTGAGCTGAAGCTGCCACGATGCTGCCATCGGCACCTCTTCTTCAGTGTTTCCAGGGCTGCGCCTGTGGACCACAGACTGAGCTGAAGCTGCCATGACGCTGCCATTGGCAGCTCTTCCTCAGCGTTTCCCTGGGCTGCGGTGGTGAAGTAACGCCGGCCCGGCTCATGTGAGAAGAGCAACGAGAGCTGACAGGCATGTCACACATATATTTATAATATAATGAGCATGCATGAAACAAATAGAGGCTCAAGCTATATATAGATATATGTATATTTTTTAATTACTAACAGATACCTTTTAGTAGTGCATTTGTTTGTTGAAGCTTGATATTGATTAGGTTGTGTGCAACACTTCCACTTCCATGTTTCTCCCCTCTTTCACACAATCTAGATTTAAGGCACCAAATGCCTGTAATTTATCCAAGTGGCGACTATTATATTCCTATTTATATAGATACACTATTTAATTTAGATTGTTTGTCCGTAAAGTATTTAATAAATATGGTACATTATTTTATTTACATGAACACTGCTTGGTGCCGCGGGGGTGGGGAGGGGGGTGGATCTCCAGGAATCGATGATGCATGAGGTGGCAACCCCAGTAGGGGCCCATGTTATGGGTGTGGCCAGTCTGCAGAGGGGGTGTGGCCTGCTACCTCATTGGTTTGACTAACCATTAGAGAGTGCAATGTCTGGGCCCCTTCATAAATATATACAGTAAATTCAGCTGCTGCATGCATGATAATTAATAACAGATTAATAACAGCAATGCACTGTAGAAAATACACCATAGTACAGTATAAGGTAACATTTGTATAATGTATAATTCAAGTTCACAGTCTGAAACCTGATCCTTAGAGCAGTAGGGCCCACCGGTGGTTTCCCCTGTACCCCCCGTAGGCCAGTCCAAGCCTGCTTGCATTTGTAGTGCAACTAGTGTGTTCTATACTTGCACAGTTTCCATGCTGCAAAGAAAAAAAATGTATTGCAGAAGTAAATACATATTGAGCAGTATTTGGCTCACATTTCTCAATGTCAACCACCAATTAGATGGATATCACACCTTTTTAATAGAAGAACGATGACTTTATCTTGTCATATGCTGTGGCATCCTGTGAAAAGCAAGACAATTGATACATATAATAAATCCTTCTCTATCATTATAGTGTCTCTCTAGCTCTATATCAGAAATCTGCAATGCAAACTCCCTATAAATATATAATATGAAGCAAAAGTTGTGTCACCGATATAAATTATGATTTTTAATTGCAAAATGCAACGGAATATGCTGGCACTATATAAGCAACTGATAATAAATAAATAAGCATATAACGAGCAGGGCCGTAACTAGGTGTGCACATAGCGCTGCAGGGTAGAGAGCGCTGTTGGCAGCACTTGTCAATTATGAATACTCTAATTACTTTAACTTGCACTTTCCCCCATTTTTGAAGCCCAGCATCTCCTTACCACCCCTACCTCCACCCCTTTTTTCACTAATACCTATACAGCATTCGTAGACGTGACTTGAGAACTCTTTGTTGTTCCATCGCACTGTCCTTTATTACATTTCGAGATGCTAATGTGCCCAGGATTCAAACCCATTGCCTATAACATTGCAATTGGTTACTCTATTCATTGAGCTATCTGCCCTTGCATAGAAAACTAGAGAATTATAAGCTGGAGAGTTTAAACTATTTGAAGCTTACCTTGCACTTTGTGAAGGGGTGGTCAGCATTGCGGCAAGGCAGATCTATGTTGTGTGTCACTGCAAGGGATTGGATGTGTGGCTGCACACTGCATGGATCTGCTCTCTCTCTCTCTCTCTCTCTCTCTCTCTCTCTCTCTATATATATATATATATATATATATATGTATATAAGCAGAAATGAATCGGCACTCTCTCCTACCATAGCTTATAGCCCTGGTGCCATCCGGAACAATCCAATATTTAACACATCCAACAGCGGCGGCACTCACGGGTCTTACTCACAACCACTAAAGTGCAAAAAGTGCTTTTATTTCATTACTCTGTGTCCGATGTTTCGGGGCCACAACGCCCCTTTTTCGAGGTGTATCCCTTTAGTGGTTGTGAGTAAGACCCGTGAGTGCCGCCGCTGTTGGATGTGTTAAATATATATGTATATATCTATATATATCTATATATATATATATATATATATATATACACTGCTCAAAAAAATAAAGGGAACACTAAAATAACACATCCTAGATCTGAATGAATGAAATATTCTTATTAAATACTTTGTTCTTTACATAGTTGAATGTATTGACAACAAAATCACACAAAAATGATCAATGGAAATCAAATTTATTAACCCATGGAGGTCTGGATTTGGAGTCCCCCTCAAAATTAAAGTGGAAAAACACACTACAGGCTGATCCAACTTTGATGTAATGTCCTTAAAACAAGTCAAAATGAGGCTCAGTAGTGTGTGTGGCCTCCACGTGCCTGAATGACCTCCCTACAACGCCTGGGCATGCTCCTGATGAGGTGGCGGATGGTCTCCTGAGGGATCTCCTCCCAGACCTGGACTAAAGCATCCGCCAACTCCTGGACAGTCTGTGGTGCAATGTAGCGTTGGTGGATGGAGTGAGACATGATGTCCCAGATGTGCTCAATTGGATTCAGGTCTGGGGAATGGGCGGGCCAGTCCATAGCATCAATGCCTTCGTCTTGCAGGAACTGCTGACACACTCCAGCCACATGAGGTCTAGCATTGTCTTGCATTAGGAGGAACCCAGAGCCAACCGCACCAGCATATGGTCTCACAAGGTGTCTGAGGATCTCATCTCGGTACCTAATGGCAGTCAGGCTACCTCTGGCGAGCACATGGAGGGCTGTGCGGCCCCCCAAAGAAATGCCACCCCACACCATTACTGACCCACTGCCAAACCGGTCATGCTGGAGGATGTTGCAGGCAGCAGAACATTCTCCTTGGCGTCTCCAGACTCTGTCACGTCTGTCACATGTGCTTAGTGAGAACCTGCTTTCATCTGTGAAGAGCACAGGGCGCCAGTGGCGAATTTGCCAATCTTGGTGTTCTCTGGCAAATGCCAAACGTCCTGCATGGTGTTTGGCTGTAAGCACAACCCCCACCTGTGGACGTCTGGCCCTCATACCACCCTCATGGAGTCCGTTTCTGATCATTTGAGTAGACACATGCACATTTGTGGCTTGCTGGAGGTCATTTTGCAGGGCTCTGGCAATGCTCCTCCTGTTCCTCCTTGCACAAAGGCGGAGGTAGCGGTCCTGCTGCTGGGTTGTTGCCCTCCTACAGCCTCCTCCACGTCTCCTGATGTACAGGCCTGTCTCCTGGTAGCGCCTCCATGCTCTGGACACTACGCTGACAGACACAGCAAACCTTCTTGCCACAGCTCGCATTGATGTGCCATCCTGGATGAGCTGCACTACCTGAGCCACTTGTGTGGGTTGTAGGGAGGTCATACAGGCACGTGGAGGCCACACACACTACTGAGCCTCATTTTGACTTGTTTTAAGGACATTACATCAAAGTTGGATCAGCCTGTAGTGTGTTTTTCCACTTTAATTTTGAGGGGGACTCCAAATCCAGACCTCCATGGGTTAATAAATTTGATTTCCATTGATAATTTTTGTGTGATTTTGTTGTCAGCACATTCAACTATGTAAAGAACAAAGTATTTAATAAGAATATTTCATTCATTCAGATCTAGGATGTGTTATTTTAGTGTTCCCTTTATTTTTTTGAGCAGTGTATATATATATATATATCAGAATCAGCTATATTTGCCAGGTATACTTGTGTACACTAGAAATTTGCTTCCAGTTTACATTGCAGCAGCTGAGTAACAGCATGGGGTGGGGGGGGGGGGGGGCCTGTAGCATATCTTCCTGCAGCATATCATATAACATACAACATACATAATTTCATGGGCACAGAGTAGTGTTACTTCATCAGTTTACTTGTTTGGGCATGCAAGTCTTGTTCAGCTGGTGGACCACTTCGGGAAAGAAGCTTTTTGAGCGCCTAGTAGACTTGGACGGGATGGTCCTGTAGCGCCTGCCAGATGGTAGCAGTTTGAACAGGTCATGTCCTGGATGCAGCTGGTCACTCGCAATGTTCTCGGTGCGTTTCTTGAGCCTGGATTGGTACGGGTCCTGAATAGAGGGTTGGTCCGTTCCAATGATCTTTTCAGCCATCCTCACCACATTTTGGAGCCTGTATCTGTCTTTTTCACTGATGGAGCCGTACCAGACTATGATTGAGGAGCTTAGTACTGACTCGATGATTGCTTCCGGTTTACATTGCAGCAGCTGAGTAACAGCATGAGGGGGGGTGGGGGGGGGCATATAGCATATCATCATGCAGCATATCATATAACACACAACATACATAATTTCATGGGCACAGAGTAGTGTTACTTTATCAGTTTACTTGTTTGGGCATGCAAGTCTTTGTTCAGCTGGTGGACCGCTTTGGGAAAGAAGCTTTTTGAGCGCCTAGTAGACTTGGACGGGATGGTCCTGTAGCGCCTGCCAGACGGTAGCAGTTTGAACAGGTCATATCCTGGATGCAGCTGGTCACTCGCAATGTTCTCTGCGCGTTTCTTGAGCCTGGATTGGTACAGGTCCTGAACAGAGGGTTGGTCGGTTCTGATGATATTTTCAGCCATCCTCACCACATTTTGGAGCCTGTGTCTGTCTTTTTCATGGATGGAGCCGTACCAGACTATGATTGAGGAGCTTAGTACTGACTCGACGATTGCAGAGTAGAGGAGGAGCAGCATTTTCTCTGGGACGTTGAATTTCCTGCACCTTTCCTGTGATGGTATCGGTGTTGGACTCCCATTTTAGGTCTTGGGAGATCTTAGAGCCTAGGAACCTGAAGGAGTCCACCAATGGGTCTGCGCTGCCGGTGATCATGAGCGGGGACATGATAGTTGGTTTCCTTCTAAAGTCCACCACCATCTCTACTGGTTTAAGCGGGTTCAAGTCAAGGTTGTTGTTGCCGCACCACAGGGCAGCCGGTCCACCTCCCGTCGGTAGGCAGACTCCTCCCCATCCCTGATTAGACCAATGACGGTGGTGTCATCAGCAAACTTTTGGATTTTTACGATTGCTCCTTCAAGGAGCAGTCATTGGTGTACAGGGAGAAGAGCAGGGGGAGAGTACATGTCCCTGGGGGGGCCCTGTGCTGATCGTGTGCACGCTTGACAAGAATTTCCCAGCTTTAACCACCTGGCTTCTGGTTGACAGGAAGTCCATTATCCAGTAGTAGGTAGGTTCTTGGATCAGACGGAGTAGTTTGGGGAGCAGGATGCTGGGAACAGTTGTGTTGGACGCTGAGCTGAAGTCATCGAACAGGACTCTTGCGTAGGTGCCCGGTAGGTCCAGGTGCTGCAGAATAAAGTGCAGCCCCATGTTGACTGCATCTTTGATGTACCTGTTTGTTGTAGGCAAACTGTAGGGGTCCAGGTGAGGGCCAGACACTTCTTTCAGGTATTTCAGCACCACTCTCTCAAATGCTTTCATGACCACAGATGTCAGCCTGTAGTCATTCAGATCTTTGGCGCTGGAGTTCTTAGGGACCGGGATGCTCATGGAATGTTTGAGACAGGAGGGGACTTTGTACGACTCCAGTGAAGTATTGAGGATCTTGGTAAGTATGGGGGCAAGTTGGGCAGCGCAGATCTTCAGCGAAGATGGCAACACGGGTCCAGGAGCTTTCCTGGGCTTGGCCCTCTTGAACATCGCCTCTACCTCCCCTTGCTCCACCTGTAGTACCTGAGAGTGATTGCCAGGGTAATGTGGGTTGACTGGACTGCCCTGGTCAAGGCTAGTACTACGGTAGGGAGCTGCCTTTTCAAACATGCAGTAGAAGTTGTCAAGCATTTTCACCAGTTCCTGGGGCATGGCATTGGGGTTTGGGGTTTTCTTGTAGGGGTTATAGCCTGCATGCCTCTCCATACTGACACAGCATCGTTTGCTAAGAGGTTATGTGTCTGCTTGTCAATTAACCGTTTTTTTGCCAGCCCGATTTCTCTTGTCAGAGTGTTCCTGGCCTGCTTGTACCGGGTCCTGTCCCCGCTGCGGTAAGCCTCCTCCTTGGCCCGTCGGAGCTGTCTGAGCTAAGCGCTGAACCATGGCTTGTTGTTGTTGGGGGTGCAGCAACTTTTTGATGGCACGCACATGTCCTTGCAGAAGCTGATGTAGGATGTCACAACATCAGCTAGTTCATCCAAGTCAGTGGCTGTCGCCTCAAAGATCTCCTAGTCCATGCATTTAAAGCAGGCCTGGAGCTTCAGCTTAGCCTCACTGGTCCATCTTTTAACAGTCTTTACCATGGCTTTTCTGACCTCCACTTCTGTGTGTAGGTCGATAGGAGATGGACTAGGCAGTGGTCCGAGAGACCTAGAGCAGCTCGCGGAATAGACTGATAGGCATCCTTGATAGTGGTGTAGCAGTGGTCCAAGGTGCGCCCCTCCATAGTGGGGCACTCCACCTGTTGCTTGTACTTGGGCAGCTCACGAGTTATGCTAGAGCGCTGTTGAAGTCACTAAGTATGATGAACAGGGAGTCTGGATGTTTGAGCTCAGTGCCCGTGATGCTGGCGGCCAAGTTTTGTTTGGCTTCGTTCGCACAGGCTTGGGATGGGATGTACACCCCAATCAGAATCACTGAGGCAAATTCCCGGGGGGGGGGAGTAGAATAGAATACTGTTGATGATAAGCATCTCCAAGTGCGGGCTGCATAACTCACTTAGGATTGTGACGTTGGCGCACCACCCGTCATTGATGTAGAAGCAGATCCCACCCCCTTTCCTTGGTGTGGTGGGCCCTGTATAGACCATAGTCTACCAGGGACACCGAGGGGTCGGCAATGCGATATATATATATATATATATATATATATATACACACACACACACACACACACACATACAGGACAGATACTACTTGCTCATAGCATAAAATCATATCATATAACCAGTGACTGCTCTAGAACACTGCCAAACATCGTCGTCCAGATCTCACTGGCAGTTGGTGTAACCCTTCTATTTGAATTTTGGATTGTGCTGCAGCCCCAGCTCTGGAGCAGCTACTGCATTTAACCATGCTGACAGCAGGCTAAACATTATATGTGGCCCAGTAAATCAATAATACAGATAACGGTTCAAACAGGGCCATTATTGAAAAGAAATTCATTGCACACATGGGTTAATACTAAGATCAGAAAGCATACAATCATGGTCTAGAAATTGACTTATTCTAAAACCAATTAATCAAGTCTCTCATTGAATGCAAACACAGTTGTGGCCATGTAACTGCTGCAAAGTTTTGCATACTGTAACAACGATCTCATATCAATCATATAAAGGCATAAGGCTTATTTTTAAAGCAGCAGAATTATAGATTTGTTGTGAACATGGCATTTTTGACATTTTGCACCTAATCGTGTGGCCATGCCCCCACAAACTGCATTAATCTGCACATCAAGAAGGTGTTAACTCTGTGCCATGTGTATCTGGTGAAGTCATTGCCTTGTTAGATAAATGAGAGGTAGGCACCACATATTGCACCCAGATATAGGAATATATAGAACACATTAATGGGGGACAAGTGCTTTTTAGCAAAAATTCCTACATCTTTCTGCTTGTTTTATATTGGAAAAGGGCATGTGTACAGTATATTAATGTATTAACAATGCAAGTAATAAATACATTTATATTGTCCCCTTATTCATGTTTAATTTAAGAAGGCTTGCTGACTTATTTAGGAAACAAATGAAAACAATTAACAAATAAAAAAATTAAATCAACAGCTGAACCATCCAAAATATCTGTATTTTAACTTCAGATATACACAAAAATGTTCTTCTTACAATAATGTTTTAGTACACAAATAAATATATGTCATCACTTTATGTCCATGTTTTGTAATATGTTTTAAGTTTTTAGATCATTTGGAGATTATACTTTATATAGACTGATACTCATTATATTTTTCTTCAGAATATACATTACACGAGCCATTCACTAATGTTTGATCATACATATACATACGAATGTTTGGATGTTATGTATAGACGTACATATATCAGGGCCGAAACTAGGATTTTTGTCACCCGGGGCAAGGTAGTCATTTGACACCCCCTCCCCCCCTCCCAAAAAAAAAAAGATTTTTTTTTTACAATAAATAAAAAAATAAATAAAAAAAATAAACATTTTAAAATAAATAAATAAATGAATATATATATATATATATATATATATATCTATCTCTCTTTCAGAACTTTTTTACCTGAAAAATTGCCTTTTCTAACATAACTTTCATATCCAGGAAAAAGTGTCCCCATTTTACACAGTACGACAGGCAAGTGTCCCCATTTTACACATTGCGGCAGACAGGTGACCCCATTTTACACATTGCGGCAGACAGGTGTCCCCATTTTACACATTGCGGCAGGAAAAAGTGTCCCCATTTTACACATTGCGGCAGGCACGTGTCCCCATTTTACACAGTACGCTGGCAAGTGTCCCCATTTTACACATTGCGGCAGACACGTGTCCCCATTTTACACAGTACGACAGGCAAGTGTCCCCATTTTACACATTGCGGCAGACAGGTGACCCCATTTTACACATTGCGGCAGACAGGTGTCCCCATTTTACACATTGCGGCAGGAAAAAGTGTCCCCATTTTACACATTGCGGCAGGCACGTGTCCCCATTTTACACAGTACGACAGGCAAGTGTCCCCATTTTACACATTGCGGCAGGAAAAAGTGTCCCCATTTTACACATTGCGGCAGGAAAAAGTGTCCCCATTTTACACATTGCGGCAGGAAAAAGTGTCCCCATCGTACACATTGCGGCAGACAGGTCCCCATTTTACACATTCCGGCAGGTGGTGGGGAGAGGGAGGGAGAGGGAGAGAGAGAGAGAGAGAGGGAGGGAGAGGGGCTGACTTACATTTGAAGCGGTTCTCGCCGCTCTTCAGCCGCCTCTCCCTCCTCGTCTGCGCGGCTCCCCCTTCTCCCTCCTCCCGAGTGCCCAGCTCGGGGGGCGGGGTTTCGTGGAATGACGCGTTTGCATCGTGACGTCACGACGCAATCGCGTCATTCCGCGAAACCCCGCCCCCCCGAGCTGGGCACTCGGGAGGAGGGAGAAGGGGGTTTCAAAGTACAAAGAAGTGCCGCGGCGGGCGCCCCGTGCGGTTGCACGGCTCGCCCGCCGCAAGAAACGGCACTGGCGCATAGGGAGAGGGTGTTAGGGGGTCTCGGCGCCCCCTCCAATCCGGCGCCCAGGTCGCCTGCCCCCCTAGCCCCCCCCTAGTTTCGGCCCTGCATATATACATGCAAATGGAAATGTAGATATTTTGCAATGTGTGTGTGAATTAGAGATGGCATCGTAATGGTTTGCAACCATCAATGTTTTAGTTTTGCAGTGGCAGCAGTTTTACAATTTGATGGCGGCATTACAATGTTTGCTGCTTTTGAATGGTAAACATTTGATAGTTTTGCGATGGTCCCGCCCCCAGTCCCATCCCCAGCCGGCCACGCTGCAGAGGTTTTTCGCATGCTTACATGGCAAGCAGGACTTTTTTTGCTTATGTGCAAATTATATGAATATTCTTTCTATTGAATTCCTTTGATGCGATGGTCAGTTACCATGAAGTCACACAGGCTGGTTGCCACAGCTTCTTCCAAGAGAAATTTTCCTTTGGAAAATGGAGATCCTGGCTTTGGCACACCCACAAAACAGAGGTAACATACCCCTGTTTTGTTTTTTAAATGGCTGCAGTCAACACTCCCCTGCAGGCTGTCAATCACTTGACATCATCAGTCGTAAGGCATCCGATGATGCAGGATCCATACTGCACATGAACAAAGTATCAAATATTGTTACTTTGCTACTGTAGTCACAAATGTGTTGGGACCTGAATCCGGACCCCCATCTAAATTAAAACCATAATATGGCATGTTATATTCCCATGAAGTAAAAAATACAGGCTGTTCATAGAATTTTGTAATGTTTGGACATTCAAAGCACATTTAAAGTTCACAGCATACTTGGCCTCTATGTATAACAACCCATAACTCATGAACTCTAAAATCTACGTGCAAACCCACTGGTGAGCTGTACAAACCCACTGGTGAGTTAAAAGTAAAATCCTGTTTTACCAGATCCCTGACACATCAGTGGGAACATGGGTTAGGAGACTATATTTGCAAATTACTCATTTTTGCCAGCTTTTTTGTATAAAAATGCAGATGTCCTCCTTCCAGCACCACCCTACATCCTCTTCTACAAATACTTGGATATTCATATAGTACAGTACAGGACACCAGCACATTAAACAATTGAAATCCTTAGAGCAGGAATTTCCAACCGCGGTCCTCAAGGCACACCAACAGTGCAGGTTTTAGTGATATCCAGGCTTCAGCACAGATGGTTAAATCAAAATAACTGAGGTACTAATTAAATCACCTGTATTCAAGCCTGGATATTACTAAAACCAGGACTGTTAGTGTACATTGAGGACCAAGGTTGGGAAACACTGCCATAGAGCAACAAGGCAGTTTCTGCAGATATTGGACAGATGTCAACTACGACCTGTGACTTGACAATGGTCACTGAACTGTAACTACCAATCCTTTCCTTTGTGACTTCTAACTCTTTATTACATGTGTTTAAAATGTCAGATGGAGGAGTGCCCACACCCAGGGCTGGCCCAGATTTACTCGCATCCTCCCCTCTCTTATTGAATGACCCCATACTCTAGTGGCTCATACATGTGCCCCTACACCACAATAGTGCCACACAAAAAAAACCCCACAAGGACTCCATTCTGTAGTGCCACATAGATATGTCCACCAATAGTGCCCCATAAGTCCCTAAAGAAAACCCTGTATGGGCCCCAAACTGTAGTGCCACATATAAATGCCCACAAAATAGTGCCCTGCATGACCATTCAGAAATACACCACATTTCCCTAACCCTATATAAGCCTCATACTGTCATGGCACATATATATCCTAGAAAAGTGTCCTACATTGTTCAACAGAAAAACCCCATATGGGTAACATACTGTAGTGTACATAGATATGCCCCCACAGAAATATCTCACATTGCTAGGCTAGGCATGTTTACACTGGAAAAAAGGAGATTAAGAGGGGACATGATTAACATTTACAAATATAAAAGGAGTCAATACACAGAGCTAGCAGGGGATTTGTTTTTGGTAAGATCATCAAAAAGGACACGTGGACACCCACTTAGGTTAGAGGAGAAGAGATTCCGCACACAGAGATGGAAAGGTTTCTTCACAGTAAGGACAATAAGTATTTGGAATTCCCTTCCTGAGAGAGTAGTAATGGTGGATTTGGTCACTACTTTTAAGAATGGGCTAGATAAATTCCTAATGGATAAGGATATACAGGGTTATGGTGGGTAAATCATGTACTATAGTAATAAAAAAAAGGATTTTTTTCGTTTATGCCTAAATATTCACCACAGTTAAAATTAGTCTTAAAAATATTTCAGTGTAGGAGATCACTAACAGGTTGAACTCGATGGACAAATTGTCTTTTTTTAACCTCAGAAACTATGTTACTATGTATGTTACCCCCACAGACATTGTTCGTATAAAAATACAAAATTAAAAATTGCAGACATACATGCAAAATGATGATTCCTGCTGGTCTTTCCTCCCATTCTGGCTGGCCCTTGGATCAGTCGGTCCCGCACTGAATTGGTCGGCTCCTCAGTGCTCCCTCTATGGCCCTTGAGCTGGCCCTGCGGCTGGCAGAAAGAAAAAGATGACCAACCACTGTTCATGCCATGTTTTCATAGCATGCGGCTTGCCGCCGGGGTTCACGTGCACATCTGACCATGCTGGAGCATCCTGCGCTCCCATACAGCCTCTACTGCCCTCATTGTGACACTGGCCATGACCATCCCTCCAGTGACAACTGCAGCCTCCTCCAGATGCCCTCCCTACAAAGCCAGGACATTTGGGCATCCCGAAGATTGTCTTCGGGAAACTGAGACTCAGACATTAATTCTTCTATGATCTTGGAAAAACCAAGACGTAAAACAACCCTAGATTAAATTTTTCAAAAAAAGAAAGCTGATATGAATTAGCTGGAGAGAAAATAAAAGAGCTGACACAATTTAATTATACTAAAAAAGAGAGCTGAAGGAATGTACAGTACCTGTAAAGAAATAAAGAGAACTTTGGCCCTCATTCCGAGTTGTCCACTCGCAAGCTGCTTTTAGCAGCATTGCACACGCTAAGCCGCCGCCTACTGGGAGTGAATCTTAGCTTAGCAAAATTGCAAATGAAAGATTCGCAATATTGCGAAAAGACTTCTCTGTGCAGTTTCTGAGTAGCTCGAGACTTACTCTTCCAGTGCGATCAGTTCAGTGCTTGTCGTTCCTGGTTTGACGTCACAAACACACCCAGCGTTCTTCCAGACACTCCTCCGTTTCTCCAGCCACTCCCGCGTTTTTCCCAGAAACTGTAGCGTTTTTTTACACACTCCCATAAAACGGCCAGTTTCCGCCCAGAAACACCCACTTCCTGTCAATCACACTCCGATCACCAGAACGAAGAAAAAACCTCGTAATGCCGTGAGTAAAATACCAATCTTCATAGCAAATTTACTTGGCGCAGTCGCAGTGCGAACATTGCACATGCGCAATTAGCGGAAAATCGCTGCGGTGCGAAGAAAATTACCGAGCGAACAACTCGGAATGACCACCTTTGTTAGGGGTTAAGAGAAGAACTGCAGAGAGAGCTACTAAAAATAACAACTGCAGAAATAGCTGCCAAAGAGATTACACAGTAGAACTGGCCAACCTGAGGCTCTCCAGCTGTTGTGAAACTACACTTCCCAGCATGCCCTGCCACAGTTCTAGCATACCCTAATAGCAAAACCGTGGCAGGGCATGTTGGCACTTGTAGTTTCACAACTGTAGAGACACAGGTTGGCCAGGCCTGAACTTCAGAGACAGTTACTAAAGAGATAACAACTAGCGACAACAACTAAAAATAGACATATATAACAGGAATGAGGCATCACCTGAGATGTACCTTTACACCTTAAACAGATAAATCATTTGAGACCTTTAGTACCTTAAGCAGGTAAATCATTTATACCTCCCAGATATAAAAGTTACAACAAGATCTTTACATAACACTTACATAATTGCATACATATAAACACTGCCGTAGCTAGGGTGGTGCTGAAGCCCTGTGGCCAAAACTAGCTGCCAAAGCGATCTCCAAGTGCCTGTGCCTGCATGAGTACACACCATACAATCTTCTTAACCTCAACTCTACCACCAGTGACCGCCCCCATGAAATCAGTACCAGGAGCACTGCTGGCACTAAGAGAAATACTGAAACCGCAGCTCCGTCACATCCTGAGGGCCGCCTCCCTGGCAGCTGTCTCCAATGAAGGTGCTAGAGCACTGGTATTTCAGAAGTACAGCAGTGAGCCGCCAAGATATTGAAAAAACAAGTAACTTTGCACTTGGACAAGCCATGTTGCCATACAACGGGTACAAATACATTTATTTTTTGCATGTAGGGTAAATTTGGCTGCTTTAGCATGTAGCCCACAAATGGTGGACAGCTTTATTTTTACATTGTAATATAGATGAGTTTGTCCACACCTAGGATTAATAAACACTCAATCCCAGGATTGAGTTTTGGTGGCACTGGCAGGCAGCAGCAGGACTAGGCTGCACTTCATCCTCCTCCCATCTCCCAGTCCTTGTCTCTCTCCACCCCTCAGTTATATATCTCCCCCATCCTTCAGTCCTTATATTTCTTTTGCACTGCCCCCTTATCCGAGTACTGACCAGGAGTCAGACTCCCTCTCCTCCGCTTTGCTCCTCTCTCCGTGTGATAGCCTGTGAGACACTGTAGGTCGGTGTGGGGCTGTGCAGCGTGGCCTCTGATGTCACATCATGCCATGCAGCCAGGCAGCATCTGAGTGAATGCTACAAGTGATCAGTGCTGCCTGGCATCAACCTAAGAAATAACACCGCAAACACTGATCCCGAAATCCCGGGATTTTGAAGCTTTAATCCCGAGAGTCAAATCCCAGTGATTTTAGTCCAAAATCCCGGGATACTGCCAATCCCAAACATGGGATTAGACACATCCATCCCAAATCTAAATCTCTCTGAACAAATTAAATCTGCCCCACCTACAGTGCAGTATGGTATTGCCAACATGTAAAGTTGTTTTGCAAACCAACTCTGAATCAGTACACACATTAGTCAAGTAAGGTTATCCATATGAGTCACATGTAGAGACTGAACTGAAAAGTGAAAGTACCTTTAGACTTCAGTTCATTTTGTTAAAGACTAGAACTGTGATACTAAGCACTAATTGTAGAATGCTATACAGGTGGAGAATTCCATATCCTAAATTCTGAACTACGGAATATTCAGAAATACAGGATGCTATGAGCATGACTGAAATAATGACACATTTGCTTTCTGATTGTACAATGTATGCAAACTTTGTTTAGCGCACACAATTATCAAAATATTGCATAAAATTACCTTCAGACTGTGTATAAGGTATATATGATACATTAATGCATTCTGAGGCTAATTCAGGTGTGGTTGTTCTTGCTGCTGCCATGGCCGGATTAAGCCTTAGGGGGGGCCCGGGACACTTAAAGACAGGGGGGCCCTGCCTCCCCTCTTGCCAGCACTGCCCCCGTGGCTGTGCCCTTTGTGCCTCCTCCCTCTGTACCTCTATTTGGCAGCAGTGCTGGTCCTACCTGCAACCTGGCAGGTCAGTTGAGAGTCAACAAGGACCCGGATACTGAAGGGAGCCATCGGCTCATCTCCCACATCTCATAGCCTCATCTCCCCCTGTGTCTGTCAGCCTTAAACACCCACTCAGCCTCATTCCCCACCCTATGTCTGCCAGCCTCATTCCCAATCCTGTGTCTGTCATCCTCTCCCCACCCTGTGTCTGTCAGCCTCTCCCCACCCTGTGTGTGTACTAGCCTCACTCTTCACCCTGTGTGCGCCAACCTCACTCCCCACCCTGTGTCTGTCAGCCTCTCTCCACCCTGTGTCTGCCAGCCTCATTCCCACCCTGTGTGTACCAGCCTCACTCCCCACCCTGTGTCTGCCAGCCTCTCCCCACCCTGTGTCTGACAGCCTCTCCCCACACTGTGCCTGGCAGCCTCTCCCCACCCTGTGCCTGCCAGCCTCTGCCCACCCTGTGTCTGCCAGCCTTATTCCCCTCCCTGTGTGTGCCAGCCTCACTCCCCTCACTGTGTTTGCCAGCCTCACCCCCCCCCCCCCCCCCCAGTATGTCAGCCTTATTCCCCTGCCTCATTCTCCACCATGATGTATCTGTCAGCCTTACATGCAGTTCAGCAGCAGCCTCATTGCTGGTGAGTATATGTATACTCGGCACTTTGCTCCTCAGCCCGGCACCACACCAGCGAAATTGCTCCTCTGTCCTCCAGCAGTGCTGGGAACTCCTGCTCTCCTGGGTCCTTCTGACTAGTCCTGCCTTCTTCCTTCCTCCTTTCCAAATTCTGCTTCCACTTCCTCTTCCTGTAGCCCATCTGGACTCTACGCCTGTGGCATGTTTGCACTGACTGAGAAAGGGGAGGACGGCTGGGATGTGGGGGTCAAGGACACTGCGCTACACAGAGAACAGTGTCCACCTCAACTGCCCCACGGCCCCTGCAGATGAGCATTAAGGCAACTCTGGCTGGGGAGCCCACTGAGAGGGGGACCTGGGGTACTCACCCCCTGCCCCCCCACCCTAATCCGGCTCTGGCTGCTGCCATTGCTATCTTTTGTCATATGCAATTGTAACTATATGCTAATATGGGAAGAAGCTAACTTGAACATAGGAACACCCACTGCTATCGCCTCACTTCTGTCTGATTATCATTATTCTTTACAGATTATAATTGCTGATACAACGGCACCATCGTGGAAAATTGGGTCATGTCAGAGAGTCTTGAGTTCCTCGGAGGACACGCAGGGTGAGCTGCTCTCCCAGGATGTTGAGGGTTCTCCAGTAGCAAGTAAAGATTGCAACTGCTAATTATGCACGCCCAGAAAATGCCATATGAACAGCCATGACACGCCTGTGTTTACCAGACCAATTCCCATTCCCACCCACAATTACTATCTTCCTGTCACTCACTTTGTGACTAATTCCTCAGTGTGTCAACAATCGCATTTCACTCCCTACGCATGCACACTGTGGCTCAGACGAATGTGCAGTAAGAAAACTTAAGCTGATTAGTGTACAATAGCCACTTTCTGACCGTACCTGAATGAGCCGCTCTGTGTTTTGACTTGGATTCCATCACCAAGATATTTCATTATGATATACAAAATTTCCAAAATGTGGGAAAATCCATAATCCAAAGTACTTCTGGTCCCAAACCTGTAGTATACTAATCTATATATAGTTTTTGTGCAAATTTTTAATTTTCATAATTTTTTTCAATATTATTCCTTGCCTGGCGCTCTATGTTAGATAATGACTATTACTACTAATTTCATTACCGTTTTTACTTAAACATATTTTAAATAGTTTTGCATCTATTAGTTAGTGATGTGCACCGGAAATTTTTCGGGTTTTGTGTTTTGGTTTTGGGTTCGGTTCCGCGGCCGTGTTTTGGGTTCGAACGCGTTTTGGCAAAACCTCACCGAATTTTTTTTGTCGGATTCGGGTGTGTTTTGGATTCGGGTGTTTTTTTCAAAAAAACCCTAAAAAACTGCTTAAATCATTGAATTTGGGGGTCATTTTGATCCCATAGTATTATTAACCTCAATAACCATAATTTACACTCATTTCCAGTCTATTCTGAACACCTCACACCTCACAATATTATTTTTAGTCCTAAAATTTGCACCGAGGTCGCTGGATGGCTAAGCTAAGCGACACAAGTGGCCGACACAAACACCTGGCCCATCTAGGAGTGGCACTGCAGTGTCAGGCAGGATGGCCCTTCCAAAAAATACTCCCCAAACAGCACATGACGCAAAGAAAAAAAGAGGCGCAATGAGGTAGCTGTGTGAATAAGCTAAGCGACCCTAGTGGCCGACACAAACACCTGGCCCATCTAGGAGTGGCACTGCAGTGTCAGGCAGGATGGCCCTTCCAAAAAATACTCCCCAAACAGCACATGACGCAAAGAAAAAAAGAGGCGCAATGAGGTAGCTGTGTGAGTAAGCTAAGCGACCCTAGTGGCCGTCACAAACACCTGGCCCATCTAGGAGTGGCACTGCAGTGTCAGGCAGGATGGCCCTTCCAAAAAATACTCCCCAAACAGCACATGACGCAAAGAAAAATGAAAGAAAAAAGAGGTGCAAGATGGAATTGTCCTTGGGCCCTCCCACCCACCCTTATGTTGTATAAACAGGACATGCACACTTTAACCAACCAATCATTTCAGCGACAGGGTCTGCCACACGACTGTGACTGAAATGACTGGTTGGTTTGGGCCCCCACCAAAAAAGAAGCAATCTCTCCTTGCACAAACTGGCTCTACAGAGGCAAGATGTCCACCTCATCATCATCGTCCGATTCATCACCCCTTTCACTGTGTACATCCCCCTCCTCACAGATTATTAATTCGTCCCCACTGGAATCCACCATCTCAGATCCCCGTGTACTTTCTGGAGGCAATTGCTGCTGGTGAATGTCTCCATGGAGGAATTGATTATAATTCATTTTAATGAACATCATCTTCTCCACATTTTCTGGAAGTAACCTTGTACGCCGATTGCTGACAGGGTGAGCGGCGGCACTAAACACTCTTTCGGATTACACACTGGAGGGAGGGCAACTTAGGTAGAATAAAGCCAGTTTCTGCAAGGGCCTCCAAATTGCCTCTTTTTCCTGCCAGTATACGTACGGACTGTCTGACGTGCCTACTTGGATGCGGTCACTCATATAATCCTCCACCATTCTTTCAATGGTGAGAGAATCATATGCAGTGAAAGTAGACGACATGTCAGTAATCGTTGGCAGGTCCTTCAGTCCGGACCAGATGTCAGCATCAGCAGTCGCTCCAGACTGCCCTGCATCACCGCCAGCGGGTGGGCTCGGAATTCGTAGCCTTTTCCTCGCACCCCCAGTTGCGAAAGAGAATGTGAAGGAGGAGATGTTGACGGGTCGCGTTCCGCTTGACTTGACAATTTTCTCACCAGCAGGTATTTGAACCTCTGCAGACTTGTGTCTGCCGGAAAGAGAGATCCAACGTAGGTTTTAAATCTAGGATCGAGCACGGTGGCCAAAATGTAGTGCTCTGATTTCAACATATTGACCACACGTGAATCCTGGTTAAGCGAATGAAGGGCTCCATCCACAAGTCCCACATGCCTAGCGGAATCGCTCTGTTTTAGCTCCTCCTTCAATGTCTCCAGCTTCTTCTGCAAAAGCCTGATGAGGGGAATGACCTGACTCAGGCTGGCAGTGTCTGAACTGACTTCACGTGTGGCAAGTTCAAAGGGTTGCAGAACCTTGCACAACGTTGAAATCATTCTCCACTGCGCTTGAGACAGGTGCATTCCACCTCCTTTGCCTATATCGTGGCCAGATGTATAGGCTTGAATGGCCTTTTGCTGCTCCTCCATCCTCTGAAGCATATAGAGGGTTGAATTCCACCTCGTTACCACCTCTTGCTTCAGATGATGGCAGGGCAGGTTCAGGTGTTTTTGGTGGTGCTCCAGTCTTTTGTACGCGGTGCCTGTACGCCGAAAGTGGCCCGCAATTCTTCTGGCCACCGACAGCATCTCTTGCACGCCCCTGTCGTTTTTTAAATAATTATGCACCACCAAATTCAAGGTATGTGCAAAACATGGGACGTGCTGGAATTTGCCCAGATGTAATGCACTCACAATATTGCTGGCGTTGTCCGATGTCACAAATCCCCAGGAGAGTCCAATTGGGGTAAGCCATTCTGCGATGATCTTCCTCAGTTGCCGTAAGAGGTTTTCAGCTGTGTGCCTATTCTGGAAAGCGGTGATACAAAGCATAGCCTGCCTAGGAACGAGTTGGCGTTTGCGAGATGCTGCTACTGGTGCCGCCGCTGCTGTTCTTGCAGCGGGAGGCAATACATCTACCCAGTGGGCTGTCACAGTCATGTAGTCCTGAGTCTGCCCTGCTCCACTTGTCCACATGTCCGTGGTTAAGTGGACATTGGGTACAACTGGATTTTTTAGGACACTGGTGAGTCTTTTTCTGACGTCCGTGTACATTCTCGGTATCGCCTGCCTAGAGAAGTGGAACCTAGATGGTATTTGGTAACGGGGGCACACTACCTCAAGAAATTGTCTAGTTCCCTGTGAACTAACGGCGGATACCGGACTCACGTCTAACACCAACATAGTTGTCAAGGCCTCAGTTATCCGCTTTGCAACAGGATGACTGCTGTGATATTTCATCTTCCTCGCAAAGGACTGTTGGACAGTCAATTGCTTACTCGAAGTAGTACAAGTGGTCTTCCGACTTCCCCTCTGGGATGACGATCGACTCCCAGCAGCAACAACAGCAGCGCCAGCAGCAGTAGGCATTACACTCAAGGATGCATCGGAGGAATCCCAGGCAGGAGAGGACTCGTCAGACTTGCCAGTGACATGGCCTGCAGGACTATTGGCTTTCCTGGGTAAGGAGGAAATTGACACTGAGGGAGTTGGTGGTGTGGTTTGCGCGAGCTTGGTTACAAGAGGAAGGGATTTACTGGTCAGTGGACTGCTTCCGCTGTCGCCCAAAGTTTTTGAACTTGTCACTGACTTATTATGAATGCGCTGCAGGTGACGTATAAGGGAGGATGTTCCGAGGTGGTTAACGTCCTTACCCCTACTTATTACAGCTTGACAAAGGCAACACACGGCTTGACACCAGTTGTCCGCATTTCTGTTGAAATACTTCCACACTGAAGAGCTGATTTTTTTGGTATTTTCACCAGGCATGTCAATGGCCATATTCCTCCCACGGACAACAGGTGTCTCCCCGGGTGCCTGACTTAAACAAACCACCTCACCATCAGAATCCTCCTGGTCAATTTCCTCCCCAGCGCCAGCAACACCCATATCCTCATCCTGGTGTACTTCAACACTGACATCTTCAATTTCACTATCAGGAACTGGACTGCGGGTGCTCCTTTCAACACTTGCAGGGGGCGTGCAAATGGTGGAAGGCGCAAGCTCTTCCCGTCCAGTGTTGGGAAGGTCAGGCATCGCAACCGACACAATTGGACTCTCCTTTGGGATTTGTGATTTCGAAGAACGCACAGTTCTTTGCTGTGCTTTTGCCGCAAGTCTTTTCTTTTTTCTAGCGAGAGGATGAGTGCTTCCATCCTCATGTGAAGCTGAACCACTAGCCATGAACATAGGCCAGGGCCTCAGCCGTTCCTTGCCACTCCGTGTCGTAAATGGCATATTGGCAAGTTTATGCTACTCCTCAGACGCTTTTAATTTTGATTTTTGGGTAATTTTTTTACTGATCTTTTGTGTTTTGGATTTTACATGCTCTGTACTATGACATTGGGCATCGGCCTTGGCAGACGACGTTGATGGCATTTCATCGTCTCGGCCATGACTAGTGGCAGCAGCTTCAGCACGAGGTGGAAGTGGATCTTGATCTTTCCCTATTTTTTTAACCTCCACATTTTTGTTCTCCATATTTTGCGCACAACTAAAAGCCACCACAGGTATACAATGTAGATGGGTGGATAGTATAGTATTATATTACTTATGGACGACGAGTGACGACACAGAGGTAGGTACAGCCGTGGCCTACCGTACTGCTGCTTATATATATAATATACTGTATAACGGACCTGGTGGACACAGTCAGCAGACTGCTAAACTAGTATGAAGAAAAAAAAACACCACAGGTATACAATGTAGATGGATGGATGGATAGTATAGTATTATATTACTTATGGACGACGAGTGACGACACAGAGGTAGGTACAGCCGTGGCCTACCGTACTGCTGCTTATATATATAATATACTGTATAACGGACCTGGTGGACACTGTCAGCAGTCTGCTAAACTAGTATGAAGAAAAAAAAAACACCACAGGTATACAATGTAGATGGATGGATAGTATAGTATTATATTACTTATGGACGACGAGTGACGACACAGAGGTAGGTACAGCCATGGCCTACCGTACTGCTGCTTATATATATAATATACTGTATAACGGACCTGGTGGACACTGTCAGCAGACTGCTAAACTAGGATGAAGAAAAAAAAAACACCACAGGTATACAATGTAGATGGATGGATAGTATAGTATTATATTACTTATGGACG
Organism: Pseudophryne corroboree; assembly: GCF_028390025.1. Lineage (NCBI taxonomy): Eukaryota > Metazoa > Chordata > Amphibia > Anura > Myobatrachidae > Pseudophryne > Pseudophryne corroboree. The sequence continues at coordinate 253,800,673 of NC_086448.1, read as the reverse complement.
ACGAGTGATGACACAGAGGTAGGTACAGCCATGGCCTACCGTACTGCTGCTTATATATATAATATACTGTTTAATGGACCTGGTGGACACTGTCAGCAGACTGCTAAACTAGTATGAAGAAAAAAAAAGCCACCACAGGTATACAATGTAGATGGATGGATAGTATAGTATTATATTACTTATGGATGACGAGTGCACTGACGACACAGAGGTAGGTACAGCCGTGGCCTACCGTACTGCTGCTTATATATATAATATACTGTATAATGGACCTGGTGGACACTGTCAGCAGACTGCTAAACTAGGATGAAGAAAAAAAACACCACAGGTATACAATGTAGATGGATGGATAGTATAGTATTATATTACTTATGGACGACGAGTGACGACACAGAGGTAGGTACAGCCGTGGCCTACCGTACTGCTGCTTATATATATAATATACTGTATAACGGACCTGGTGGACACTGTCAGCAGACTGCTAAACTAGTATGAAGAAAAAAACAACAACACAGGTATACAATGTAGATGGATGGATAGTATAGTATTATATTACTTATGGACGACGAGTGCACTGACGACACAGAGGTAGGTACAGCCGTGGCCTACCGTACTGCTGCTTATATATATAATATACTGTATAACGGACCTGGTGGACACTGTCAGCAGACTGCTAAACTAGTATGAAGAAAAAAAAAACACCACAGGTATACAATGTAGATGGATGGATAGTATAGTATTATATTACTTATGGACGACGAGTGCACTGACGACACAGAGGTAGGTACAGCCGTGGCCTACCGTACTGCTGCTTATATATATAATATACTGTATAACGGACCTGGTGGACACTGTCAGCAGACTGCTAAACTAGTATGAAGAAAAAAAAAACCACAGGAGTGTTTTTCAGGCAGACAAACGTATACTGGACTGGTGGTCACTGTCAGCAAAACTGTGCACTGTACTCCTGCTATAACTGCTCCCCAGTCCCCACAATTAGGCAGTGTGAGCAGAGCAGTGCACTCAGCACAGATATATCATGCAGCAGTGCAGCACACTGAGTGAGCACAGATATGGTGGTCGGAGCGTTTTTTTCAGGCAGAGAAACAAAGGATTAAACTCACTGGTGGTATAATCAAAACCCTGCACTGTACTCCCTAACAGCTGCTCCCCGTCCCCAATCCTCCCCACAATTATAACTAACTAAGTCACTCTGTGTTCTACTATAACGGAGAGGACGCCAGCCACGTCCTCTCCCTATCAATCTCAATGCACGTGTGAAAATTGCGGTGACGCGCGGCTCCTTATATAGAATCCGAGTCTCGCGAGAATCCGACAGCGGGATGATGACGTTCGGGCGCACTCGGGTTAACCGAGCAAGGCGGGAGGATCCGAGTCGCTCGGACCCGTGTAAAAAAAAGGTGAAGTTCGGGCGGGTCGGATTCCGAGGATCCGAACCCGCTCATCACTACTATTAGTATACTACTACTATACATTCTGCTGTGGACTGCTGAGCACAAATAAGAGAACTCTATCATTAGCAGTAACAATTCAAGGTGATATCTCAGAAATGACACCATTAGAAACTAACCTAATGAATTGTTGTGATTATCTAAGTAATCAACTTACTATGGATTATTACTAGAGAAATAGTCATATTGTACTGGTTATTCATTATTTCTAGAATAATGTCATATATTGATTGTTGTTTAAATCCTTTATTTACTAATTTAAGGATATTGCATACCTTTTATCTAAAATAAGGTTGTAAAAGAGTTGCCATAATTATGACACTGTGTGCTAAATTTTGTTAGAATGTACCATGAAATCCTTCCCCAATAAAAATCCTTTTTTGACATAATGGCCCATCTCACTTCCTTAGTGTTTGACTCAACTATGTACTCACCTCATAGTCAACAATGACCTCTCTGAACATGTGACTGGTGACCTTTGCTTTTCACCTGCACACCAGCACCACCACATCAGACCTCCACAAATGTAATAAAAAATGTAACTGTATGATAGTGATATACTGTATGTAATAAATATAGAGACTGCAATAAATACAGTTCCTATACCGGTGGTTCCCAAGCTTGCCTAGGCACTCTGGGGTGCCACGAGACACTTGCAGGGGTGCCTCAGGTTGATGCTCCAGAACCAAAATAAATTATTTATTGTCAAATTGATAGGCAAAACCAGTGCTACTGGCTGTCAATCATAAATTATTGGGCAATTAGAACCACAACTACTGTATGTCCACCACCACATAACTGAACCTAAGGGTGACAATTAAGCACAATTTACATAATCTAATATAATCTTTAAAATGTATCAATAAGAAACTTTTGGACTAGGGGTGCCTTGAAAAAATGCTGATATTCTAGGGTGCCATGATTCAATAAAGTTTGGAAACCACTGTTCTATACCCTCTTTTATTATTGACTAAAGATGTAAATTAAGCTTAATTGGGAAATATTTTAAGAGAAAAATGGAAAAGTTTAATTTACTGGAAGGATGGTCCTAAAGTGGTAGTATAGCATGGTTGGCTTGGAAGTGACAAAAAAAACAAAAAACGTGTAACAACTGTGCTTCTCTTGTTATGGTCAGGGAAGAAAGTTAGGTACAAAATAAAATGTTGCAGTTCGTAAATAACCTTCAATGTTTTTATTAAAAAAAGTAATTGTTAACAAGGATTTGTTATGGAGTTTCATGAACTTTGAATACCATTGATATGGTTGAGTCATATTATATGCTCATACATTCAAAAGGGCATTGCATGAGCTAACTGTCTTACAGTTGTGTCACTGTGGAGAGCAGTGATAATTGTAACAATTGGAAATTGCACATTTTATAATCGAGATTTTGTCAACATCGTTTTCAGTGAGCTTTATTAGAGTTACTCAAAGAGATGGATTATGAATTAATTAATTCTGTTTTTCTGCAATTTATACATGTGTATATACAGGTTGAGTATCCCTTATCCAAAATGCTTGGGACCAGAGGTATTTTGGATATGGGATTTTTCCGTATTTTGGAATAATTGCATACCATAATGAGATATCATGGTGATGGGACCTAAATCTAAGTACAGAATGCATTTATGTTACATATACACCTTATACACACAGCCTGAAGGTAAGTTTAGACAATATTTTTTATAACTTTGTGCATTAAACAAAGTGTGTCTACATTCACACAATTCATTTATGCTTCATATACACCTCATACACACAGCCTGAAGGTCATTTAATACAATATTTTGAATAACTTTGTGTATTAAACAAAGTTTGTGTACATTGAGTCACCAAAAAACAAAGGTTTCACTATCTCACTCTCACTCAAAAAAGTCCGTATTTCGGAATATTCCGTATTTCGGAATATTTGGATAAGGGATACTCAACCTGTACTTTTATTTTACCTTTATGTAAATATTTTATGTTTGAACAAGATATGTATTTCTTAGGTTCACAAACTGTATTAAATTATTGTTTTGTTCATTAAGTATGGCATATATGAATTATTTTTCCCTCTGTACAATATATGAATTATGTACATCATAAATACAAATACAATACATTTTTTTAAATGATTTATTTGTTGTTAGAGTAACATTTTATAAGCATACATTTATATTGTAAATGCAATAATAAAATGTATTATTAAATGAAACAAATTGCCTGTTTTGCAGAAGAATTACTTTACCAGTAATGATGCAAACTAGATAATCTCATACATCTTAACTTGCATGAATCTTAAAGAGCTTGAATCCTTTATCACACCTTCTGCTGTTTTCAACTCATTTCACATGCTAATTTATGCCTTTGTTTACCGAATGCTGTTTTAGACCAGATGTCTCTGCTGAACTTTTTGTAGCATGTATAATACTGTTTTTATTTATGCTCTGAGTTCTGACAACATAATTCCCATTGTTGTCATAATTATTGAAGAACATGGTGACATTCATAAGAAGATGCAGAAGCCACCAGGATTATGGTCAAAATTATATATATATATATATATATATACCTTGAATGTAATGTTCATTTTAGGTCTAATTGATAAGAATACAAATCAAGTATGTATTTGTATCATGAATGTTTTCGCATAAGCTCATTGTGTTAATGGTTTCATACATCTTGTATTCAATAGTGAAAAGCATGACCTAGGACTTTACTATAGGCCAAATAACATCATAGAACCCTTGTGATTTGAGGGGTGGTAGACAGGGCTAGGCTGAAGTCTAAGGGCCCTGCAGGGACTAGGGGCCTGTCAATTCATTTTGCTGAGGCACTGTTACCTGTGTCCTAGCCTAGGGCTGCAGTGGTTTAAGCATTTTGCAATATCACTTGTTTAAAAGGTAAAAAAGAAAAGGAATAACAATTGCGCTGTGAGAAAAGAGGTCAGCAGACTTTATTTCAACAGGGTATTGATGTACGTGTCAGTACTAAATGTAAATGATGGCATAAACACCTATTTCCTAAATATTGGGTGTAGCGGGGTGAAAGATTAAAGTGCCTGGAGGGGCTCGAATTAACAGAAAGCCTAGCGGCCCAGCTATGAGATAATATGGCCCTGGTTGTCAGGGCTGCCATCAGAAATTATGGGGCCCGGGATTGACAAATTGGGCAATTTGACGTGTCTACCCATTCCCATATTGACACTGGTAACTGCATTGGTACCCATATTTGAAATAAGGGAGTTCACGCTTTAAAATGATGTTACCCACTAGTAGCTATTGTCTGGTGTTCACCTGTAACCACTAGATAATATCGGTCAGCACTATGAAAAAAATACATTTTCCTTAGATGGGGAAGGGCATATTTTCCCCTGTTTTTGACATAAAAGCATGCACACACATGCAGGTACCTTGTCTTGAAAGTAGGGAGTATCCACTTTTAATTGATGTACCCCCATAATATCACAAGACAAGGTGCCAGATGTTTCCGCAAATCTCTGCTGTTTTTATATCTGCTCATACACAGAAGCTGCACTGCATATTTGCAGATCTGGGGCTGCAATCTCACTCTTAGTACCCCAAATGCCGCCATATGATTTCATGCTGCTGACATTTTGGAGTGGCCATGAGGCAGGGATAGGCAGCATTCCAGAAATGGGTGCATGTCAGCCATTTTTTTTGGGCTTGCTGAAAGCCAGTTGCTTCAGCAGTGTGATTTCACCTGACATTCTGAGCAAATGCTCAGATGTCCGATGGTCACACAGTTGATCCAAAGGGGCATCCTCAGACCGGCTACCATAACTACAACAAAGACACTTCGTCCCTCCCACACGTTGGCGGTGATATGCCATTTTGGGAAATTGGGGCCATCACTGCCCTGTCATAAAATGGCATCAGACTGTCAATCACTAACACTTTGATGCCGTACTGCATTCTCCATCGCAGACCCGTACTGCATACGTGCAATACATGTCTGGCACATGTGCAAAGTACCGAACATTGGAACTTTGCAACAGGCAACGCAGCTCCATCCACATCTGAATGTGCCCCATAAGCGTTTAATTGAGACAGTGAAAATTTAAAGAAAAATGCATTTCATTTTAAGAGCAGAATTTTTTGAGAAAACCTACGCATTGAATCTAAATTTTGACTATTTTGGAAAGATAATTGGCATAAAAACCCAAAATTTCTTTGCTTTTGATTCCCTTTCTTGAAATGTTAGAAAGTATTAGGAGTAAGACGACTAATGGCATTTTCTGAAAATACAAAGTCTTCTGAAAACACAAGGTATAATCGGTGTGGATACCACAAAAAAAAATAATAATAATATTGGAATGTTAAAAAAAAAGACCTCAGCATAAGAATGAGAAAACCCTCAGCAGAGATGGGGTTAAAGAGCAAATTTTTGTCATCCAATAAATTATGTTACGTAATTACCAATTGTACTGAGTCTAAACAGAGGTTTTCCATTGAATTGAATTAAGACAGAAGATTTTCTGTATAAGGAATTGGAAAAAGAAGGTTTTCAGTAGTGATGAGCGGGTTCGGTTTCTCCGAAACTGAACCCCCCCGAACTTCACCTTTTCCACACGGGTCCGAGGCAGGTTCGAACCTGCCCGCCTTGCTCGGCTAACCCGAGCGCGCCCGAACGTCATCATCCCGCTGTCGGATTCTCGCGAGATTCGGATTCTATATAAGCAGCCGTGCGTCGCCGCCATTTTCACACGTGCATTGGAGATGATAGGGAGAGGACGTGGCTGGCGTCCTCTCTGTTTATTGTAGAAGTTGATTGGTTTACTTTATTTCTTATTTGTGGGGAGGATTGGGGAGCAGCTGTTAGGAGGAGTACAGTGCAGAGTTTTGCTGATAAGTGATCACCAGTTTTTATCCGTTCTCTGCCTGAAAAAAACGCTCCATACCATATCTGTGCTCAGTGTTCTGCATGATATATCTGTGCTGAGTGCTCACACTGCTTAATTGTGGGGACTGGGGAGCAGCTATAGCAGGAGTACAGTGCAGAGTTTTGTTGACAGTGACCACCAGTATACGTTGTCTGCCTGAAAAACACTCCATATCTGTGCTCACAGTGTGCTGCTTTATTGTGGGGACTGGGGACCACCAGTATAATTAATATTATATAGGAGTAGTACAGTGCAGAGTGCACTGCTGTACCTACCTCTGTGTCGTCACTCGTCATCCATTAAGTATACTATTCATCTGCATTGTATACCTGTGGTGCATTTTAGACAGTTTTGCAGTTTGCTGACAGTGTCCACCAGTATACTATATATAGCAGTACGGTAGACCACTGCTGTGTACCTACCTCTGTGTCGTCACTCGTCATCCATTAAGTATACTATCCATCTACATTCTATACCTGTGGTGCATTTTAGACAGTTTTGCAGTTTGCTGACAGTGTCCACCAGTATACTATATATAGCAGTATGGTAGGCCACTGCTGTGTACCTACCTCTGTGTCATCACTCGTCATCCATTAAGTATACTATCCATCTGCATTGTATACCTGTGGTGCATTTTAGACAGTTTTGCAGTTTGCTGACAGTGTCCACCACTATACTATATATAGCAGTACGGTAGGCCACTGCTGTGTACCTACCTCTGTGTCGTCACTCATCATCCATTAAGTATACAATCCATCTACATTCTATACCTGTGGTGCATTTTAGACAGTTTTGCAGTTTGCTGACAGTGTCCACCAGTATACTATATATAGCAGTACGGTAGGCCACTACTGTGTACCTACCTCTGTGTCGTCACTCGTCATCCATTAAGTATACTATCCATCTGCATTGTATACCTGTGGTGCATTTTAGACAGTTTTGCAGTTTGCTGACAGTGTCCACCAGTATACTATATATAGCAGTACGGTAGGCCACTGCTGTGTACCTACCTCTGTGTCGTCACTCGTCATCCATTAAGTATACTATCCATCTACATTCTATACCTGTGGTGCATTTTAGACAGTTTTGCAGTTTGCTGACAGTGTCCACCAGTATACTATATATAGCAGTACGGTAGGCCACTGCTGTGTACCTACCTCTGTGTCGTCACTCGTCATCCATTAAGTATACTATCCATCTGCATTGTATACCTGTGGTGCATTTTAGACAGTTTTGCAGTTTGCTGACAGTGTCCACCAGTATACTATATATAGCAGTACGGTAGGCCACTGCTGTGTACCTACCTCTGTGTCGTCACTCGTCATCCATTAAGTATACTATCCATCTGCATTGTATACCTGTGGTGCATTTTAGACAGTTTTGCAGTTTGCTGACAGTGTCCACCAGTATACTATATATAGCAGTACGGTAGGCCACTGCTGTGTACCTACCTCTGTGTCGTCACTCGTCATCCATTAAGTATACTATCCATCTGCATTGTATACCTGTGGTGCATTTTAGACAGTTTTGCAGTTTGCTGACAGTGTCCACCAGTATACTATATATAGCAGTACGGTAGGCTACTGCTGTGTACCTACCTCTGTGTCGTCACTCGTCATCCATTAAGTATACTATCCATCTGCATTGTATACCTGTGGTGCATTTTAGACAGTTTTGCAGTTTGCTGACAGTGTCCACCAGTATACTATATATAGCAGTACGGTAGGCCACTGCTGTGTACCTACCTCTGTGTCGTCACTCGTCATCCATTAAGTATACTATCCATCTGCATTGTATATCTGTGGTGCATTTTAGACAGTTTTGCAGTTTGCTGACAGTGTCCACCAGTATACTATATATAGCAGTACGGTAGGCCACTGCTGTGTACCTACCTCTGTGTCGTCACTCGTCATCCATTAAGTATATTATCCATCTGCATTGTATACCTGTGGTGCATTTTAAACAGTTTTGCAGTTTGCTGACAGTGTCCACCAGTATACTATATATAGCAGTACGGTAGGCCACTGCTGTGTACCTACCTCTGTGTCGTCACTCGTCATCCATTAAGTATACTATCCATCTGCATTGTATACCTGTGGTGCATTTTAGACAGTTTTGCAGTTTGCTGACAGTGTCCACCAGTTTACTATATATAGCAGTACGGTAGGCCACTGCTGTGTACCTACCTCTGTGTCGTCACTCGTCATCCATTAAGTATACTATCCATCTGCATTGTATATCTGTGGTGCATTTTAGACAGTTTTGCAGTTTGCTGACAGTGTCCACCAGTATACTATATATAGCAGTACGGTAGGCCACTGCTGTGTACCTACCTCTGTGTCGTCACTCGTCATCCATTAAGTATACTATCCATCTGCATTGTATACCTGTGGTGCATTTTAAACAGTTTTGCAGTTTGCTGACAGTGTCCATCAGTATACTATATATAGCAGTACGGTAGGCCACTGCTGTGTACCTACCTCTGTGTCGTCACTCGTCATCCATTAAGTATACTATCTATCTACATTCTATACCTGTGGTGCATTTTAGTTTTGCGCAGTAAATATAGTAGTAGGCCATTGCTATTGATATATTACTGGCATATAATTCCACACATTAAAAAATGGAGAACAAAAATGTGGAGGGTAAAATAGGGAAAGATCAAGATCCACTTCCACCTCGTGCTGAAGCTGCTGCCACTAGTCATGGCCGAGACGATGAAATGCCATCAACGTCGTCTGCCAAGGCCGATGCCCAATGTCATAGTAGAGAGCATGTAAAATCCAAAAAACAAAAGTTCAGTAAAATGACCCAAAAATCAAAATTAAAAGCGTCTGAGGAGAAGCGTAAACTTGCCAATATGCCATTTACGACACTGAGTGGTAAGGAGCGGCTGAGGCCCTGGCCTATGTTCATGGCTAGTGGTTCAGCTTCAAATGAGGATGGAAGCATTCATCCTCTCGCTAGAAAAAAGAAAAGACTTAAGCTGGCAAAAGCACAGCAAAGAACTGTGCGTTCTTCAAAATCACAAATCCCCAAGGAGAGTCCAATTGTGTCGGTTGCGATGCCTGACCTTCCCAACACTGGACGGGAAGAGCTTGCGCCTTCCACCATTTGCACGCCCCCTGCAAGTGCTGGAAGGAGCACCCGCAGTCCAGTTCCTGATAGTCAAATTGAAGATGTCACTGTTGAAGTACACCAGGATGAGGATATGGGTGTTGCTGGCGCTGGGGAGGAAATTGACCAGGAGGATTCTGATGGTGAGGTGGTTTGTTTAAGTCAGGCACCCAGGGAAACACCTGTTGTCCGTGGGAGGAATATGGCCATTGACATGCCTGGTCAAAATACAAAAAAAAATCAGCTCTTCGGTGTGGAATTATTTCAACACAAATGCGGACAACAGGTGTCAAGCCGTGTGTTGCCTTTGTCAAGCTGTAATAAGTAGGGGTAAGGACGTTAACCACCTCGGAACATCCTCCCTTATACGTCACCTGCAGCGCATTCATCATAAGTCAGTGACAAGTTCAAAAACTTTGGGTGACAGCGGAAGCAGTCCACTGACCACTAAATCCCTTCCTCTTGTAACCAAGCTCCTGCAAACCACACCACCAACTCCCTCAGTGTCAATTTCCTCCTTACACAGGAAAGCCAATAGTCCTGCAGGCCATGTCACTGTCAAGTCTGACGAGTCCTCTCCTGCCTGGGATTCCTCCGATGCATCCTTGAGTGTAACGCCTACTGCTGCTGGCGCTGCTGTTGTTGCTGCTGGGAGTCGATCGTCATCCCAGAGGGGAAGTCGGAAGACCACTTGTACTACTTCCAGTAAGCAATTGACTGTCCAACAGTCCTTTGCGAGTAAGATGAAATATCACAGCAGTCATCCTGCTGCAAAGCGGATAACTGAGGCCTTGGCAGCCTGGGTGGTGAGAAACGTGGTTCCGGTATCCATCGTTAATTCAGAGCCAACTAGAGACTTGATTGAGGTACTGTGTCCCCGGTACCAAATACCATCTAGGTTCCATTTCTAGAGGCGGGCGATACCGAAAATGTACACAGACCTCAGAAAAAGACTCACCAGTGCCCTAAAATATGCAGTTGTACCCAATGTCCACTTAACCACGGACATGTGGACAAGTGGAGCAGGGCAGACTCAGGACTATATGACTGTGACAGCCCACTGGGTAGATGTATTGCCTCCCGCAGCAAGAACAGCAGCGGCGGCACCAGTAGCAGCATCTCGCAAACGCCAACTCGTTCCTAGGCAGGCTACGCTTTGTATCACCGCTTTCCAGAATAGGCACACAGCTGAAAACCTCTTACGGCAACTGAGGAAGATCATCGCAGAATGGCTTACCCCAATTGGACTCTCCTGGGGATTTGTGACATCGGACAACGCCAGCAATATTGTGCGTGCATTACATCTGGGCAAATTCCATCACGTCCCATGTTTTGCGCATACCTTGAATTTGGTGGTGCAGAATTATTTAAAAAACGACAAAGGCGTGCAAGAGATGCTGTCGGTGGCCCAAAGAATTGCGGGCCACTTTCGGCATTCAGGCACCGCGTACAGAAGACTGGAGCACCACCAAACATTCCTGAACCTGCCCTGCCATCATCTGAAGCAAGAGGTGGTAACGAGGTGGAATTCAACCCTCTATATGCTTCGGAGGATGGAGGAGCAGCAAAAGGCCATTCAAGCCTATACATCTGGCCACGATATAGGCAAAGGAGGTGGAATGCACCTGACTCAAGCGCAGTGGAGAATGATTTCAACGTTGTGCAAGGTTCTGCAACCCTTTGAACTTGCCACACGTGAAGTCAGTTCAGACACTGCCAGCCTGAGTCAGGTCATTCCCCTCATCAGGCTTTTGCAGAAGAAGCTGGAGACATTGAAGGAGGAGCTAAAACAGAGCGATTCCGCTAGGCATGTGGGACTTGTGGATGGAGCCCTTCATTCGCTTAACCAGGATTCACGGGTGGTCAATCTGTTGAAATCAGAGCACTACATTTTGGCCACCGTGCTCGATCCTAGATTTAAAACCTACATTGTATCTCTCTTTCCGGCAGACACAAGTCTGCAGAGGTTCAAAGACCTGCTGGTGAGAAAATTGTCAAGTAAAGCAGAACGTGACCCGTCACCATCTCCTCCTTCACATTCTCTTTCGCAACTGGGGGTGTGAGGAACAGGCTAAGAATTCCGAGCCCACCCGCTGGCGGTGATGCAGGGCAGTCTGGAGCGAGTGCTGACATCTGGTCCGGACTGAAGGACCTGCCAACGATTACTGACATGTCGTCTACTGTCACTGCATATGATTCTCTCACCATTGAAAGAAGAGTGGAGGATTATATGAGTGACCGCATCAAAGTAGGCACGTCAGACAGTCCGTACGTATACTGGCAGGAAAAAGAGGCAATTTGGAGGCCCTTGCAGAAACTGGCTTTATTCTACCTAAGTTGCCCTCCCTCCAGTGTGTACTCCGAAAGAGTGTTTAGTGCAGCCGCTCACCTTGTCAGCAATCGGCGTACGAGGTTACTTCCAGAAAATGTGGAGAAGATGATGTTCATTAAAATGAATTATAATCAATTCCTCCGTGGAGACATTCACCAGCAGCAATTGCCTCCAGAAAGTACACGGGGACCTGAGATGGTGGATTCCAGTGGGGACGAATTAATAATGTGTGAGGAGGGGGATGTACACAGTGAAAGGGGTGAGGAATCGGAGGATGATGATGAGGTGGACATCTTGCCTCTGTAGAGCCAGTTTGTGCAAGGAGAGATTGATTGCTTCTTTTTTGGTGGGGGCCCAAACCAACCAGTCATTTCAGTCACAGTCGTGTGGCAGACCCTGTCACTGAAATGATGGGTTCGTTAAAGTGTGCATGTCCTGTTTATACAACATAAGGGTGGGTGGGAGGGCCCAAGGACAATTCCATCTTGCACCTCTTTTTTCTTTCATTTTTCTTTGCATCATGTGCTGTTTGGGGACAATTTTTTTGAAGTGCCATCCTGCCTGACACTGCAGTGCCACTCCTAGATGGGCCAGGTGTTTGTGTCGGCCACTTGTGTCGCTTAGCTTAGTCACACAGCCACCTTGGTGCGCCTCTTTTTTTCTTTGCATCATGTGCTGTTTGGGGAGTATTTTTTTGAAGGGCCATCCTGCCTGACACTGCAGTGCCACTCCTAGATGGGCCAGGTGTTTGTGTCGGCCACTTGTGTGGCTTAGCTTAGTCACACAGCCACCTTGGTGCGCCTCTTTTTTTCTTTGCATCATGTGCTGTTTGGGGACAATTTTTTTGAAGGGCCATCCTGCCTGACACTGCAGTGCCACTCCTAGATGGGCCAGGTGTTTGTGTCGGCCACTTGTGTCGCTTAGCTTAGTCACACAGCCACCTTGGTGCGCCTCTTTTTTTCTTTGCATCATGTGCTGTTTGGGGACAATTTTTTGGAAGGGCCATCCTGTCTTGATTGACACTGCAGTGCCACTCCTAGATGGGCCAGGTGTTTGTGTCGGCCACTTGTGTCGCTTAGCTTAGTCACACAGCGACCTTGGTGCGCCTCTTTTTTTCTTTGCATCATGTGCTGTTTGGGGACAATTTTTTTGAAGGGCCATCCTGCCTGACACTGCAGTGCCACTCCTAGATGGGCCAGGTGTTTGTGTCGGCCACTTGTGTCGCTTAGCTTAGCCATCCAGCGACCTCGGTGCAAATTTTAGGACTAAAAATAATATTATGAGGTGTGAGGTGTTCAGAATAGACTGGAAATGAGTGGAAATTATGGTTATTGAGGTTAATAATACTATGGGATCAAAATGACCCCCAAATTCTATGATTTAAGCTGTTTTTTAGGGTTTTTTTAAAAAAAACACCCGAATCCAAAACACACCCGAATCCGACAAAAAATTTTCGGTGAGGTTTTGCCAAAACGCGTCCGAATCCAAAACACGGCCGCGGAACCGAACCCAAAACCAAAACACAAAACGCGAAAAATTTCCGGTGCACATCACTAGTTTTCAGGGAGGCGTTAACATTTTTTATTTATCTCTGTGTGTGAATCTTTATTTACAGTTAATTTGAAACTACATGTTCAAGAGAGGGCTGGCTGACATGATTCTATACGTGTCCTAGAAGACAAAGACTGCTATAAACATCCTGGGACATGTAAGGCTTACTATAGTTTTTAAAAAAAAAATTTTTTTTACTATCACTGCACTGATGGCACCATATTTGCTAGGAGAACCTGAAGGCCCCCATATATCAACAATCATGAAATGGAATTCACAGATTCCGTAATTCCCCCCCCCCCCCCACAAGTTAGAGATTCCACAATCCATCTATCTACATCCAAACATAACAGATATTTTTCAGTGATTCGCAGATCATTTTCTGTAAATACAGATCTGCCAATCTTGAAAGGCTCATCAGTTTAGTAGAAACGGTCTGCCATATACTAGCAGTCTACAGCCCCAACGGATCTGTGATATCCAACATATTGGACAACCTAATTTACCAATCCCAATCACTTTTTGGTTGGAATCTGCGATCTGTGAACCCCATACAGTTCAGATTTGTTTGCACAATCATCTGCAAAATGCCAAATTGCCCCAATTGATTGCTGATGTATAGGGGCCTCTTTTCATTAGTTTACATGTCCCCTCCCCAGATTTTGCTACAATGGTTGTATTGTTGCTTCAAAGTTATTTAACTGTTTTGGACTACACATTTCTAAAGTGTGCCATATGTGTTTGATTAGGACTGTATAGGCAGTTCTATCTCATTGCTCACGCAATATCACAGCCCGTCCTCAACTGATGTATCTGCTGGATCACCATTTCAATATGCTGAAAAGGAACATACATATATTTACTTACTTATTTATTTATTTATTTATTAACAGTTTCTTATATAGCGCATAATATTCCATTGCTATTAAGAAACCAATGAGAAGTGTTCTGGGGAGGCTAGCTTACAATAGCAAAGGCAATTAGGAGCTACTATAGCAAGTGATCACAGTATCGTCATTACTGGGAACTAGTGATGAGCGGGTTCGGATCCTCAGGATCCGAACCCGCCCGAACTTCACCTTTTTTTTACGGGTCCGAGCAACTCGGATCTTCCCGCCTTGCTCGGTTAACCCGAGCGCGCCCGAACGTCATCATCACGCGGTCGGATTCTCGCGAGATTCGTATTCTATATAAGGAGCCGCGCGTCGCCGCCATTTTTCACTCGTGCATTGGAGATGATCGTGAGAGGACGTGGCTGGCGTCCTCTCAGTTTCTATGTTCAGTGGGCTGAAAATTGTGCTGCAAATATCTGTGCTCAGTGTGCTGCAAATATCTGTGCTCAGTGTGCTGCAAGTGCAAATATCTACATTCTCTGCCTGAAAAACGCTCCATATCTGACTGTGCTCAGTGTGCTGCAAATATCTGTGCTCAGTGTGCTAATTGCTTTATTGTGGGGACTGGGGACCAGCAGTATTATATAGTAGGAGGACAGTGCAGAGTTTTGCTGACCAGTGACCAGTGACCAAAAGTATTATACGTTCTCTGCCTGAAAAACGCTCCATATCTGTGCTGCATTGTAGTATATAGTAGGAGGACAGTGCAGAATTTTGCTGACCACCAGTATAACTATATATATAGCAGTACGGTACAGTAGTCCACTGCTCTACCTACCTCTGTGTCGTCAAGTATACTATCCATCCATACCTGTGGTGCATTTCAGTTTTGCACAGTTTGCTGACCACCAGTATATACTATATAGCAGTACGGTACAGAAGGACACTGCTCTACCTACCTCTGTGTCGTCAAGTATACTATCCATCCATACCTGTGGTGCATTTCAGTTTTGCACAGTTTGCTGACAACCAGTATAACTATATATATATATAGCAGTACGGTACAGTAGTCCACTGCTCTACCTACCTCTGTGTCGTCAAGTATACTATCCATCCATACCTGTGGTGCATTTCAGTTTTGCACAGTTTGCTGACCACCAGTATATACTATATAGCAGTACGGTACAGTAGTCCACTGCTCTACTTACCTCTGTGTCGTCAAGTATACTATCCATCCATACCTGTGGTGCATTTCAGTTTTGCGCAGTATATATAGTATTAGGCCATTGCTATTGATATATTACTGGCATATAATTCCACACATTAAAAAATGGAGAACAAAAATGTGGAGGGTAAAATAGGGAAAGATCAAGATCCACTTCCACCTCGTGCTGAAGCTGCTGCCACTAGTCATGGCCGAGACGATGAAATGCCATCAACGTCGTCTGCCAAGGCCGATGCCCAATGTCATAGTAGAGAGCATGTAAAATCCAAAAAAATAAAGCTCAGTAAAATGACCCAAAAATCTAAATCAAAACCATCTGAGGAGAAGCGTAAACTTGCCAATGTGCCATTTACGACACAGAGTGGCAAGGAACGGCTGAGGCCCTAGCCTATGTTCAAGGCTAGTGGTTCAGCATCACCTGAGGATGGAAGCACTCATCCTCCTGCTAGAAAACTTAAAAGAGTTAAGATGGCAAAAGCACATCAAAGAACTGTGCGTTCTTCTAAATCAGAAATCCCCAAGGAGAGTCCAATTGTGTCAGTTGCGATGCCTGACCTTCCCAACACTGGACGGGAAGAGGTTGCACCTTCCACCATTTGCACGCCCCCTGCAAGTGCTGGAAGGAGCACCCCGCAGTCCAGTTCCTGATAGTCAAATTGAAGATGTCACTGTTGAAGTACACCAGGATGAGGATATGGGTGTTGCTGGCGCTGGGGAGGAAATTGACATGGAGGATTTTGATGGTGAGGTGGTTTGTTTAAGTCAGGCACCCGGGGAGACACCTGTTGTCCGTGGGACGAATATGGCCATTGACATGCCTGGTCAAAATATAAAAAAAATCACCTCTTCGGTGTGGAATTATTTCAACAGAAATGCGGACAACTGGTGTCAAGCCGTGTGTTGCCTTTGTCAAGCTGTAATAAGTAGGGGTAAGGATGTTAACCACCTAGGAACATCCTCCCTTATACGTCACCTGGACCGCATTCATCAGAAGTCAGTGACAAGTTCAAAAACTTTGGATGACAGCGGAAGCAGTCCACTGACCACTAAATCCCTTCCTCTTGTAACCAAGCTCCTGCAAACCACACCACCAACTCCCTCAGTGTCAATTTCCTCCTTACACAGGAAAGCCAATAGTCCTGCAGGCCATGTCACTGTCAAGTCTGACGAGTCCTCTCCTGCCTGGGATTCCTCTGATGCATCCTTGAGTGTAACGCCTACTGCTGCTGGCGCTGCTGTTGTTGCTGCTGGGAGTCAATCGTCATCCTAGAGGGGAAGTCGGAAGACCACTTGTACTACTTCCAGTAAGCAATTGACTGTCCAACAGTCCTTTGCGAGGAAGATGAAATATCACAGCAGTCATCCTGCTGCAAGGCGGATAACTCAGGCCTTGGCAGCCTGGATGGTGAGAAACGTGTTTCCGGTATCCACCGTTAATTCACAGGGAACTAGAGACTTGATTGAGGTACTGTGTCCCCGGTACCAAATACCATCTAGGTTCCATTTCTCTAGGCAGGCGATACCGAAAATGTACACAGACGTCAGAAAAAGAGTCACCAGTGCCCTAAAAAATGCAGTTGTACCCAATGTCCACTTGACCACGGACATGTGGACAAGTGGAGCAGGGCAGACTCAGGACTATATGACTGTGACAGCCCACTGGGTAGATGTATTGCCTCCCGCAGCAAGAACAGCAGCAGCGGCACCAGTAGCAGCATTTCGCAAACGCCAACTCGTTCCTAGGCAGGCTACGCTTTGTATCACCGCTTTCCATAAGAGGCACACAGCTGACAACCTCTTACGGAAACTGAGGAACATCATCGCAGAATGGCTTACCCCAATTGGACTCTCCTGGGGATTTGTGACATTGGACAACGCCAGCAATATTGTGCGTGCATTACATCTGGGCAAATTCCATCACGTCCCATGTTTTGCACATACCTTGAATTTGGTGGTGCAGAATTATTTAAAAAACGACAGGGGCGTGCAAGAGATGCTGTCGGTGGCCCGAAGAATTGCGGGCCACTTTCGGCATTCAGCCACCGCGTGCCGAAGACTGGAGCACCAGCAAACAGTCCTGAACCTGCCCTGCCATCATCTGAAGCAAGAGGTGGTAACGAGGTGGAATTCAACCCTCTATATGCTTCAGAGGATGGAGGAGCAGCAAAAGGCCATTCAAGCCTATACATCTGCCTACGATATAGGCAAAGGAGGGGGAATGCACCTGACTCAAGCGCAGTGGAGAATGATTTCAACGTTGTGCAAGGTTCTGCAACCCTTTGAACTTGCCACACGTGAAGTCAGTTCAGACACTGCCAGCCTGAGTCAGGTCATTCCCCTCATCAGGCTTTTGCAGAAGAAGCTGGAGACATTGAAGGAGGAGCTAAAACAGAGCGATTCCGCCAGGCATGTGGGACTTGTGAATGGAGCCCTTAATTCGCTTAACCAGGATTCACGGGTGGTCAATCTGTTGAAATCAGAGCACTACATTTTGGCCACCGTGCTCGATCCTAGATTTAAAACCTACGTTGGATCTCTCTTTCCGGCAGACACAAGTCTGCAGAGGTTCAAAGACCTGCTGGTGAGAAAATTGTCAAGTCAAGCGGAACGTGACCCGTCAACAGCTCCTCCTTCACATTCTCCCGCAACTGGGGCTGTGAGGTAAAGGCTAAGAATTCCGAGCCCACCCACTGGCGGTGATGCAGGGCAGTCTGGAGCGAGTGCTGACATCTGGTCCGGACTGAAGGACCTGCCAACGATTACTGACATGTCGTCTACTGTCACTGCACATGATTCTGTCACCATTGAAAGAATGGTGGAGGATTATATGAGTGACCGCATCCAAGTAGGCACGTCAGACAGTCCGTACGTATACTGGCAGGAAAAAGAGGCAATTTGGAGGCCCTTGCACAAACTGGCTTTATTTTACCTAAGTTGCTCCCCCCCCCCTCCAGTGTGTACTCCGAAAGAGTGTTTAGTGCAGCCGCTCACCTTGTCAGCAATCGGCGTACAAGGTTACTTCCAGAAAATGTGGAGAAGATGATGTTCATCAAAATGAATTATAATCAATTCCTCCGTGGAGACATTCACCAGCAATTGCCTCCAGAAAGTACACAGGGACCTGAGATGGTGGATTCCAGTGGGGACAAATTAATAATCTGTGAGGAGGGGGATGTACACAGTGAAAGGGGTGAGGAATCGGACGATGAGGAGGAGGTGGACATCTTGCCTCTGTAGAGCCAGTTTGTGCAAGGAGAGATTGATTGCTTCTTTTTTGGTGGGGGCCCAAACCAACCAGTCATTTCAGTCACAGTTGTGTGGCAGACCCTGTCGCTGAAATGATGGGTTTGTTAAAGTGTGCATGTCCTGTTTATACAACATAAGGGTGGGTGGGAGGGCCCAAGGACAATTCCATCTTGCACCTCTTTTTTCTTTCTTTTTTCTTTGCATCATGTGCTGTTTGGGGACTATTTTTTTGAAGTGCCAACCTGCCTGACACTGCAGTGCCACTCCTAGATGGGCCAGGTGTTTGTGTCGGCCACTTGTGTCGCTTAGCTTAGCCATCCATCGACCTTGGTGCACCTCTTTTTTTCTTTGCATCATGTGCTGTTTTAGGGACAATTTTTTAAATCTGCCATCCTGTCTGACACTGCAGTGCCACTCCTAGATGGGCCAGGTGTTTGTGTCGGCCACTTGGGACGCTTAGCTTAGTCACACAGCTACTTCATTGCGCCTCTTTTTTTCTTTGCATCATGTGCTGTTTGGGGACTATTTTTTAAATCTGCCATCCTGCCTGACACTGCAGTGCCACTCCTAGATGGGCCAGGTGTTTGTGTCGGCCACTTGGGTCGCTTAGCTTAGCCATCCAGCGACCTTGGTGCACCTCTTTTTTTCTTTGCATCATGTGCTGTTTGGGGACTATTTTTTAAATCTGCCATCCTGTCTGACACTGCAGTGCCACTCCTAGATGGGCCAGGTGTTTGTGTCGGCCACTTGGGTCGCTTAGCTTAGTCACACAGCGACCTCATTGCGCCTCTTTTTTTCTTTGCATCATGTGCTGTTTGGGGACTATTTTTTTGAAGTGCCATCCTGCCTGACACTGCAGTGCCACTCCTAGATGGGCCAGGTGTTTGTGTCGGCCACTTGGGTCGCTTAGCTTAGCCATCCAGCGACCTTGGTGCACCTCTTTTTTTCTCTGCATCATGTGCTGTTTGGGGACTATTTTTTAAATCTGCCATCCTGTCTGACACTGCAGTGCCACTCCTAGATGGCCCAGATGTTTGTGTCGGCCACTTGGTTCGCTTAGCTTAGTCACAGAGCTACCTCATTGCGCCTCTTTTTTTCTTTGCATCATGTGCTGTTTGGGGACTATTTTTTTGAAGTGCCATCCTGTCTTACACTGCAGTGCCACTCCTAGATGGGCCAGGTGTTCGTGTCGGCCACTTGTGTCGCTTAGCTTAGTCATCCAGCGACCTCGTTGCAAATTTTAGGACTAAAAATAATATTGTGAGGTGTTCAGAATAGACTGAAAATGAGTGGAAATTATGGTTATTGAGGTTAATAATACTATGGGATCAAAATGACCCCCAAATTCTATGATTTAAGCTGTTTTTGAGGGCTTTTTGTAAAAAAACACCCGAATCCGACAAAAAATTTTCAGGGAGGTTTTGCCAAAACGCGTCCGAATCCAAAACATGGCCGTGGAACCGAATCCAAAACCAAAACACAAAACACAAAAAATTTCCGGTGCACATCACTACAGTGGGAACTATATATTGCAAGTTTCCTATTGCAGTTAAATAAACAATGATTATTACAATGAATGATTGTACAATGATTGTTACAGTGATCACAACTGCATCTCCATCACAGCTTCTAGTAGGAGGATTTCATTCTTGTAAGACAACAATTATTGTTAGCATATATACAATAATATATATTTTTATACACTTACTCTTGTCCTGAATATAATTCTAGTTAGATCATTTACACATTTCCATTATCTATCATTTACAGGCAAATATGTTCAAATTAATGTATTTTCCATTAACAAGTGCCTAAAATAATGTGAGAGGATATGTTCAGACTGTACAAATATCTTCAGATAATTAAAACGGAGGATAATAAAGCAATGCTAGCACAGACATAAGTGTGATTATTTGCTAATTACTACACAGGCACTAGGGAATTAACAAAATATGCTATTTAAAAAATATACATGGCTTTAATGTTATGTGATGTGATTGGAATTTCTTTAAATAGTTTTCAGAATTAAACCTTTGATGCTGATAATCTAAAACATGTTGCCCCCTTTCTATATGTGGGGTGCTGTAGGTGTGAACACTCAGACACTTTCTTCTGGAGACCCTCTTTCTCACAATAAAGGTCTATCTCAATCCTCTACATCCCAGGCTCAGTGAGTAGTCAGATGCCGCTACACATGCAGTTTTAGTAACAAGTGAACTTTATAGTGCCGACCAAGAAAGGGTCACCAAGCCATCTCTCAATTCAAATAAAGTGTTACTTCTGTTACATCCTTTTCTTTTGCACAGCACTCAGATACGTGGACATCCACAATGCCATTTTACAGAAAAGCTCCAGATATAACACTCATGCTGGGTACTATACTCTACTTCTCACTCTCCTCAGTTTTATCAAGGTTTCTTTCCTTCAACTAACTCTCTCCTATCCTTTCCCCCTAAAGTCATGTTACTCACAAGAGAACATTCTCTCAAATATGCTCATCTTGAGGTGACACCCAAAGCAATCATCCCTATTCCTGTATTCTTTCAGGACTGTGGATGTAGGCTGATATCATGAGCTTGTCTTGCCCATATTTGTGCTCTACAATTACCACCTAATTTCTTTCTGTATCAATCTGGCTTCCTAAATTCCCAACTTGAAACTCAGGCTTTTGCTCTCAAAAACTTGACTTGCTACGCAGAGGATTTGCAGTATACTCATGCTGACATGTAGTCATCACACATGACTGTTGCTATACCTGGTCCCTGTTGTACCAATAGGGTAATGCATAGGAAGGGTCTTGCACTGAAATAAAATTACAAACCAGAATATTGAAGAATGGACTTGAATAAAAAGTAATAGTTTCTCTCAACCACGTAGTAGAGAATAACAGATGGCATGTGGAGAGGATCTGATGGCATCTGGAGGGTGTGTGATGGCATGATATAGGTATGGGGTGGTTTAAGGGGGTTTAAGAAGTGTGGGCATTTTAATTTGCATATGTGGGGACTGATGGCATATGGTGGGTTATATGGAATATGTAGTTGGTTGGATTTTATATGGGGAGGTCTTTTGTCATGTTTCGGTGGTCTGATGGATATCTAAGGGGCATCTATTGGAGATTTGATGACACATAGGGGCAATGTGATGATGTCTGATGACATGTAAAGGCATGTGGTTATGTCTGATGACATGTAAGGGAATCTTATGGCATGTAAGGGGCACCTGTAGAGGTTGATGGAATGTGGGAATGTTTCCTTTCCATATACACTCTAAGAACAAATGCATTTAGGTAGGTAGGTGTGTGTGGTTGGAGGGGTGGTGGTTCTGAGCTGTGTCCTTGCCCTGGGACTGAAAAAAATAATTTTAAACCATTAACCTTAAATTTAACTAAGGCAGGAGTAGGCAGTTTTTTTTCTTGGCCACCTCTGGGAGATTTAAAATCGCAGATCTTGCAACTCTGCACAAGTTCACAAATAAAGGTTCCTCTAAAATCACTCCTGTGGCAGACCACAGACATATCAGCCCTCATTCCGAGTTGATCGCTCGCTAGCTACTTTTACCAGCCGTGCAAACGCATTGTCGCCGCCCACGGGGGAGTGTATTTTCACTTTGCAAGTGTGCGAATGTCTTTGCAGCGGAGCTCTGCAAAAACAATTTGCGCAGTTTCAGAGTTGGTCTGGACCTACTCAGTCCTTGCGATCACTTCAGTCTTTTTGTTCCCGGAATTGACGTCAGACACCCGCCCTGCAAACGCCTGGACACGCCTGCGTTTTTCCAAACACTCCCAGAAAACGGTCAGTTGACACCCATAGATGCCCTCTTTCTGTCAATCACCTTTTGATCGGCTGTGCGAATGGATTCTTTGCTAGAACCATTGCACAGCAACGATGCTCTTTGTACCCATACGACGCGCGTGCGCATTGCGGCGCATACACATGCACAGTTTTGCCATTTTTTTTCTATGATTGCTGCGCTGCTAAAATCGGCAGCGAGCGATCAACTCGGAAATGACCCCATCATCCAAAAGAGTTATTTGCATGCATATTACTTAAGCTTTCTTTATAAGTGTAGAATTGTCATTATGAAAAATAATTACATTTATAATGTGGTAAAATAGCACTACATTTATTGTGTACAAAGTGTTTTTTTTTTTTTTTTCATTTCTTTAAGTACAGTGCCCTGCGCAAGACGTTTTGGTATCGTAACCTACACATGTGGAAAAATAAACCAGCACAGTACTGTAACAAGTGTCCATTTCTATAATGAGTGTACAAAACAGACTTTTTTCTCTGTTGGCTAATTTTCTCTGTTGGCTAATTTACAATACAGTGGACATTATTTGTTGGCTAATGTACAATACAGAGTACATTGCTTGGTGAATAATATACAATGCACAGCATAGTATAATGAATATCATATTTCCTGGTGGGCACTATAAAACAGTTCTCATTCCTTAGTCACTAGTGTACAGTAGATGGCAATATACACTGTAGATTCCCATAAATAATGCAGCTGCAGCGATAAGAGAAGCAGAGCACTCCAGCTGGATCACAAAGTTGCTACAAGCCTCGACGCAGCTCAACTGTGTACACATGGAAGCAGATAAAACTCAATGTTTGTGTACTTGTGTTATTAAAAAATGTCAAGCCAGATCAAAACTAATTTCTTTCATTGGGGGTATGGGACTCAGGGTCGACAGTGTCTAGGTTAACACACATTAGGTCGACACCTATTGGTCGACAGTGACTAGGTTGACACAGAAAACGTGTCGACACAGCCATTATGTCGACGTGAATAATGTCAACATTAAAAAGGTTGACATGAGGTTTTTTGTGGGTGTGTGTCGTTGTCTCTGTAAAGTGACGGGGAACCCCAATTAACAGGTTACGATTCCCAACTGCAGTCCACGTGGATCATAAAGTATGAAAAAGTTCACACAAAAAATGTGAAAAACTCATGTCAACCTTTTTGCATGTCGACCTTGTTCATGTCAGCCTAATGATTGTGTCATCTATTTACTGTGTCGACCTAATGTGTGTCGACCAATAGGTGTCGACCTAATGTGTGTTGACCTAGACAGTGTCGACCTAGAGTCCGGATACCTTCCTTTGATGGGAATGATTTTTTATAAATATTTTAACTTGAACTATATGCAGTACTGTGCTTGAAATATAACATTTTGCCATTCCGACTCAAGGTTGACTTGTCAGAATTAAAAAACAGTTAAACTGTAACAAATTATGCTTGAATAAATTTGAGCCTCTTCACGTAACTCTAAAGTAACTCTAAAGTAGTTTGAAAATAAATGAGCAGGCTCAAGTATGGTCAAATGTACTAATATGATCAATCCAGATTAATTTTCTCAAATTTAGCTATGTTTTTTAACCTGAAATTCCAGTGAATATTTGTACCGCTATGATAAACAGATTAGATAAAAAAGAATGTGGCTCAGCATATTATAGTGAGTTCTATATATCTATACATACAGTAAAATTGTAAGGGTTTTGTCTGTACATAGCATTTTTTTATTTTTTTTTATTTTGAGAAATATACTTCTAGGGACTGTTTATGAACTATGGAGATGAAGAGAAAAAATGTTTTGGAATTTTTGCCTGTCTATGTCGGTGCGTGCAGTGTACAGGCTCCGCAAGTCCAAAATTACTATGGGGTCTATTCAATTAATCCGACAAGTTGGAAAAATTGCATTTTCCGAATTTTTATTAGGTCGAATCTGGATTCGACCTATTTAAGTCCATCGGTGTTTTTCCGACTTGTCAGAAAATACATGGATCGGCAGATTAGCCACGGATCCACGTATTTTGTTGAATTTGTGGGTTTTTGGCCCGTTTTCAACAATGCTGATTCAACTCGACATTGTTGGATCGGATCGGATCGACATTGTTGAAAACAAGCTAAACCTGTCG
The DNA here is from genome assembly GCF_028390025.1 of Pseudophryne corroboree. Taxonomy (NCBI): domain Eukaryota; kingdom Metazoa; phylum Chordata; class Amphibia; order Anura; family Myobatrachidae; genus Pseudophryne; species Pseudophryne corroboree. The sequence continues at coordinate 253,776,088 of NC_086448.1, read as the reverse complement.
GTAATGCCCTCAAACTGAATACTGAAGTGTCGGATCCTCTCCATCGGAGAGGATCTGACAGTAATTGAATACTGCCCTATATGTATATAAATTTATATATACAATATATACAAATATTGCACACCTGAATGCAAAGAGTTATTTATGTAAGCATATAATACATAGATATAGATATACAAGATTATTTTGCATGAAAATCTGACTGTATATCAATCACTGATTAGGCAGGTTATCTTGACTCATAAAGTTTCAGTGAACATGTCAATCCAGTAGATGGCACACCAAGACAAATACCACACGCTATGGTTACACATGATGCAAGTTGATATATATCACAGTCACGGGTCATGTTGCTTGGAACCTTCAACAATTTTCCTTTTCAATTCAAGTGACTACAGTTTCATTTAAGCATCTGCTTCGCTATGATGATCAATAAGGCGCAGGGCAAACATTCAGGGTTGCAGGCATAGATTTCAGGACCAGCTGCTTCTCCCATGGGCAGCATTACGTGGCTTGCTCACTAGTTAGTAGCCCCAAGCATCTTTTTGTGTTAATCCCTGAAGGAAAAACTGCAAATATTGTTCACAAGGAAATTTTGTGATCAATGTGTAAAATATAAAATATACATCACAATATTAAATAGCACTACTTTCTTTGTAAAATTAGGTTTACTGAATAATAACAGACACCCACGTGAGCGAAGCCACGGGCAAATGCTAGTTGTATATTAAATATACATATTCTACTGATCACCTTCAGTTGGTTTCTTTATCTTGGACATTTATGTGGGGAGTTGCTCATGATAAAATTGCCTTCAGTTCCTGTTTTGCCAACTGTTTATTGAACCAGGGTTGGACAGGCCCACAGGTGTATAGGGGAAACACCCAGTGAGCCCCCCTGCCTGGGGGAGTCCACTCCCTCCTCTAGGGGTCGGGTTCCATCTAAACTTTTCACTCAAATTATACATTGCTAATCTATTAGAGGGTCAATTCCCTATAGACTGTAAGCTTGCGAGCAGGGCCTTCCTACCTCCATGTCTGTCTGTTTTTACCCAGTTTTGTTCTATTACTGTTGTTCTAATTGTAAAGCGCAACGGAATATGCTGCGCTATATAAGAAACTGTTAATAAATAAATTACCCGGTGGAGCAGCACCATTGATAAACATGGGTGCTTGGTTCACTACCATGGGAACTACACCAAGATTCTCCTCATGGTTAGCAAACTGGCTTTGGTGGCTGGGCTCACCTCCTCTCCCTCTGGTGGCTGACCATAATCCTTAAGCATGGGCCCTTACCACCGGATTCCACTGGTGGGCACTTTTTGCCCCAGTCCGACACTGTATGAAACATAGTTGAAACTATGAAGTGCACATGAAACGTATAGGTATGACTGCAGCAGAAACTGGGCCTTGTAATCATGGGTGATTTGACATATTATTCTGTCTGTGTTACGCAGAACTTCATTCACCAAATGTATACAAAGTGTAAATGGAGCTCAAAATAGTTATATATTGATAACTACTGCATGAATATCTGTAATTAACTACCCTTACTCCAAACACTGGTTCAACTCTGTATACATGTTTTTCTTGTCTTTGCCTGTCCATTGTCAGATAGGCAACCACTCATTATCAAGTACATTTAACTACACAGAAAAAGGAGGGTGGAGTTAAAAAATTTAAACATAAAAAGCAGCGGGTTGTTTGTGCACTAACAACTGTATACAGTAGCTGGGTCCTGGTAATTAGTACTCCCCCACCCCACCCCTTGGCACCACTGGATATGATCCATGCAGCTGTGAACTATGCAGTGTTTAGTTATAGCAATCATTGTACTACATAATCAAATGTTACATGTAGTGATGGGTTTATTAGTTTAAACCTTAAATACAAATACTTGCATTTTTATGCAGTCTTCATAATTCCCTGAGTACTGAAACTATGTATATTCCCAACAATGTTTGTAGCTCCTGAGATTTGCTACACATCCCTGTATTTGAAGACAAGACACTATACCTCATCCTTTGGGATGTGGCAACTCAACCATAAAATAAATATCATTCATTTTCTCATATATTTTACTTATACTGTATTTGACATTATAGATTAAATTTAAAAAAATAAATTTTTAAGCGTAAAATCTTGCCAGATAGAAAGAGGAGGAGGAACATTGTATATGTGTGTGTGTGTGTGTGTGTGTGTGTGTGTGTGTATATATATATATATATATATATATATATTACAATTAGTAGGCTAAAGTAACCTCAGTGTAAGTTATTACAGCCATTGCAGTCCTCCAGAGTCAATCATGAGTGATGGATCTAAATGTAAGTGTGACGATTGTTGGGAGCACAAGCAGCATGGCCTTGTCATTATGTGCAAAGTCTACAGTCTCAAAGCTCATTAGGGTTAGACCACAGGTTCTCAAACTCGGTCCTCGGGACCCCACACAGTGCATGTTTTGCAGGTCTCCTCACAGAACCGCAAGTGAAATAATTAGCTCCACCTGTGGACCTTTTAAAATGTGTCAGTGAGTAATTAATACACCTGTGCACCTGCTGGGTTACCTGCAAAACATGCACTGTGTGGGGTCCTGAGGACCGAGTTTGAGAACCTATGGGTTAGACAATAACAACTTTTATCCCAAACCTATATGCATACATAACTAAAATGTGACCATAGTACAGTAGAAACTAGCGTATACTGCTATAAGAAACAAATGTAAAATATATGTTTATATGTATTTTTTTCAGATGATGTATAAGCCTATTTAATAGATAAGGGACAGTCTACTTCAGGCATGTCAAACTCAAAATCCCAACTGGGCCGAATAATCAAGGTCTAAGTCTTGTGTGGGCCGCAAGAAAAAGAAAGAGTCCTTATATGCAATTTTCAAAGGGTTATTAGAAAAACACTTACTTTAATGTTTTCTTCCTGATACTTGACATCTTTTTGCTGTCACCAACTTTCCAATTTCAGGAGAAATCTTATTGGATGTTATAACTTTTAAAATTGAACCAAGATGAAAGTCTGTCAATCTGGACCTAGCAGGAAACTTATTTCCTTCCTCCTTGACAGCTAACAATTACTTTTCAATGTAGAATCTGCATCGCAGACGACTCCTCCTGCTCTTCAAGGTCAGACGGGCACACAGTGAGGGTAACTCTCCTCTATATAATAATAACAATACCACATATCAGTGTGAGCTGACAGCTGTGCTATACCCCTTCATATATAACTGTGTGGGAAGAAGAAGAAGAAGAAGAAGAAGAAGAAGAAGAAGAAGAAGAAGAAGAAGAAGAAAAAGAAGAAGAAGAAGAAGAAGAAGAAGAAGGAGAACGAAATGACAGCATAGGAATGGAGAGAGTTAAACCTCCTGTGAGGGGTGGACCTAACTGTGTTGAAAAGTATAGCCAATGATAGAGAGGGGAGGGATCAGTATATATAGGGATGTATAGCCTGGCTGGGTCTCTCTTGCTGCTGGTTTTCCTTCTGGTGAGTGTTGCTGATTTGCACATGCACTAGAGTCTACCTAGCTGCTTATATTATTCTATTACTTTCATTGTTCCCTGTATACACAGCGTAGGTCACCCTCCTCTCTCAATTCCCTCCATATACTGTGTGGAATGGCCGCCTCTCGCCCTGTCCGCTCTGCCGGGACCCCAGCTCGCTACCGCTCTGCGGGCGGTGATGCTGGGTCCGCAGATGGGCCTGCGGGCTCATCGGCCCGTTCCCCGTCCGCCAGCGCCGGCGCGGGTCACCGTGCAGCGGTGGCCGGGCGGACCCGGTCTTCCCTGCCCCTGGCTCCGGATCCCGTGCTATCCTCCGGCCACGGGCGGCAGGGGGTGCTGGGGGCACGGGGGGACCGTTCAGAGGTGGCAGGGCACCGGGTTTCACCTGCTCCTCTTGCGGGTGAGGCGCCGTTGCCGGGAGCGGGTACCCGCGGGCGCGCGCCTGAACGGGCGGCCGGCGGGGGCTCCCATCACAGCTTCCCACCCGTCCCCCTTGTCGCGGCCGCGGACTGTTGCCGGGCGAGGGGGCCGGGGCGGGCGGAGGACAGCAGCGGGACGGACGAGGCCTGTCGCAGGGCCTCATCTGGTGGTTCCTGCTAGTGGGGATGGAGACGCTGGGAGGATGGTGGCGGGAAGCGGCGGGCTGCGCGCACGGGGTGCACGCACGCCCGCGCTCTCAGCATGTGGTGCCGTTCGCGCACGTGTGCGCGCAGCGGCGCCACCAGTTTCAGCATCTCCCCTGCTGCCTCCCTTACTGCCGGAGCTCGGCGGTGAAAGGAGGCGGGGGAGGCATCCCATGATAGGGAGCACCAGCATGGAGCCCCGCAGCAGTTCTTACCCTGCAGATGGGGAGAGGTCCGGCCGCGGGGGGGCAGGTAGCAGACACTCCAGCTTTAGTGAGGGCCAGCGGGCGCAAGCTAGCTCAGAGGATTGGTGGGGGACCGCACCAATTGTGGTCGGGGAGGCCAGCGGCTTGCCGGCAGACCAGGCGGGGCTTTGGCCATTGCGTCCCATGCTGGCACCTGCTGGCCGACGGGCCAGGAGAAGTGTGTCGGCATATGCGGGGGCTCCCGCCAGTGCCGGCCGCGATTTTTGGGGGAGTCAGGAGGCTTCCGGTGAGCTGGCATCGGCTCTGTCGACGGTGGTGGCGGCATTGGGCCCATTGGACGCGGCCGCATCCCCGGGGGTGGCAAGGAATTCCGACGCACGCGCTGAAGCGGGGGCATCCGGTGCGCAGCGGGGGTCAGCGGCTCAGCGCATTGCGCGCGCTTGCCGTGACCTTGGGGCGGCCGCGGCGCAGTTGGGACACCGTCCAGTACGGACGGATAGCGGTCACGAGGTGGGGACGTCGTTGCCCCGGAGTGCTAGGCATGCCCCGGGAGTGGCTTCCGGGTCCCGTGCTGTGTCTTATTTTTCAGGTGATCGCGGAGAGGCTGATGTGGACGTGAGCGAGGAGGAGGATTTTGACGTTTCCACACCGGAGGACTCCCGGGCCGATCAGTCATCAGCGTCAGGTGAGGTTGACCAGTCGGCGTCGGGGTCCACCACGCGCTCCAGTTCGCTCAGTTCCTCCTCCTCTTCATCCCTGTCGTCGCAAGCGTCAGACGTTAGTAGCATGACTAGGGCGAGGAAGCGGGCGACGAAGTACGCTAAGAAGGCAGTGGGGCAGCAGGAGAGGCGGAAGAGGCGCAAGCGGGTTAGCGAGGACGCTCGCAGGGCCAAGAAGTGCCGCGATTTGCCTGCAGTGGTCCACTGTGATTACACGGCAGTTTTGAGGGGGTTGCGCGATAGCTGCCGTAGGAAGATCTGCAGGGGCGATTACGTGGATATGTTCGTGCTGACTAAGGCCGCGAAGAAGGAATATAAGTCGGCGGCAGCTAAGAAGGGCATCGGAGCTGAAGCTTTCTGTACTTTCGACAACTGGCTGGCCGGTTTTTGCGTCTTTGCGGCGTGTTACCTGGAGGATAGGCCTGACGAACATATGAACGTCATACGATACCAGCACTTGATACACGATATGCAGCGCACTTCGTCGGGTATCGAATGGCGGATGTATGATGAGAAGTTCCGAGAGAAGCAGGACTGCTTACGGGTTATTGACTTCGGGTGCACGGACGTAGAGGTCTGGCTCCAAGTCACCCGGGCTTCTAAACCCGCAAAGGAGCCCCGGAATCCGGGGGCGGACGGGCAGCGCGCAGGGTCATCCGCTCAAGGGAGTAGCGCAGAAGGGGGACCGAGTAGGAAAAGTAGGTTGGCCGTCCGCAGGGGTGGGCAGGCCGCCGCGAAGGGTAAGTGCTTCGCATTTAATAATGCGACCTGTTCCTTCGGCAAGCAGTGTCGGTTTCGACATTCGTGCTTGCAATGCGGTGGCTTCCACCCGGCCTCCAACTGTTTTAAAGGGAATCGGCAAGCCGCGAGGGGGAAGCAAAGCTACACTAGGCCCGGCGCGAGCGGGATCGCTCCTCAGGGCCCCAACGCCAATTAATTTGGACGCCATGTCCAAATGGTTGGATTGGTATCCGAATAGAACGGATGCTCAGTTTTTGTTTCATGGTTTTAAGTTCGGTTTCCGCCTGCCTGTTGCGGGCGAGGTATTTGTCAAGGCTCCACGGAATCTTCAGTCCGCTCGCGCCTTGCCGTCCGTTTTGCGCGAGAAAGTTGAGAAGGAGGTGCAACTCGGTAGGATGAAGGGCCCTTTTAGCTCGCCCCCTGTGGATGACTTGGTCATTTCCCCAGTGGGGGTAGTCCCCAAGAAGAGTCCGGGTGCCTTTCGGCTCATTCAGCATCTTTCTTACCCGTCGGGGTCATCGGTCAACGACGCGATACCGCCGGCTCACTGCTCGGTCGTGTACCAGTCGTTTGACGAGGCGCTGGAGTTGGTTCGTAGTTACGGCCCGGGTGCCCTGATGGCTAAGATAGATGTGGAATCCGCTTTTCGGTTGCTCCCGTTGCATCCGGACTCATTCCGTTTTATGGGTCTTCGAATCGGAGCGGAATATTTCATTGACAAATGTTTGCCGATGGGATGTTACGTTTCCTGCTCGTTTTTCGAAAGGTTTAGCACATTTTTGCATTGGTGCGTGGAGTCTTCTTCAGGCGGTCATGTAGTTGCGCATTACCTCGATGATTTCCTGTGTGTGGGACCGGCGAATGCGCCGCGCTGCAGCGACTTGCTGTTCAGCATCCGAGCGTTGTTTTATCACTTTGGCGTTCCTGTAGCCAAGGATAAAACAGAGTGGCCTGTTTCCTGTTTGTCGTTTTTGGGGATTGAAATCGACACGGTGGCGGGATCATGTCGCCTTCCTCAGGCCAAGGTTGCGAAGCTCCGCGAGCTTATTCGCCAGTTCGTAATGTCGCGTAAAGTCACGCTGAGGCAGGCGCAGTCATTGCTGGGCCTCTTGAACTTTGCATGCCGGGTGATCCCGATGGGCAGGGTTTTCTGCCGTAAGCTGGAGAGGGCGATGGCGGGGTGTGCCAGGGCGCATCATTTCATTCGTTTGTCCTCTGAGATTAAGAGGGATTTGGTCGTCTGGGCCTCATTCCTGGGGGACTTCAATGGGGTGCGTATCTGGCTGGCCCCAACGGTCGACAATGCTCGATTACAGCTGTTTACCGACGCGGCGGGTTCCTCTGGGTTCGGTTGCTACCTAGAGGGATCTTGGTGCGTGGCCTCGTGGCCTGAGGAATGGCATCGCGAAGGTTTCACTAAGGACCTCTTGCTGCTGGAGCTTTTCCCCATTATGGTGGCACTGGAGGTTTGGGGCGATCGTCTGGCTCATCGCAGCATTTTGTTTAGATGTGACAACCTGGGCGTGGTGCATGCGATCAATACCCGGAGAGCGAAGTCGCTGGTGGTTCTGAGGGTGCTCGGGCGATTGCTGCTGACATGCTTGCATAAGAATGTATGGTTCCGCGCGCAGCATGTGCCAGGGCTTGAGAACAGGATTGCCGACGCGTTGTCCCGCGGTCAGTGGGAGAGATTTCGTTTGTTGGCGCCCGAGGCCGATGAGCGGGGGTTTCAATGTGCCGGTTATGTCTGGCAGGTGATCGGACCGGACTGGAGGGTCTAGCGATGCGGTCAGTGGCTCCGAACACGCTGAAGGCATACGGGCAGGCTTGGAGTGAGTGGGAAGAGTTTGTCCGAGGACGTGGTCATGAAGGTAAGAGCGGGCATCGGATGATGCTTTCTTTTATTTGGCAGTTTTTGTCACGGGTAGGTCCAGAGCGGTGGTGTCCCGGTATTTGGTTGGGATTTCGTTTTTTAGTAAAATCAAGGGTGTACCTGATGTGACAAAGAGCGGGCTTCTGGTTAAGGCGATGAAAGGGTGGGCGTGCGTGGCGCCAACGCCGCCTGATAGGTGACGGCCCATCGATGCGGCCTTGCTACCGCTGTCATCGATACGGTTGGCGGTATCGCGTCGTCAATTTTTGAATCGCTTTTGTTCCAGTTGGCGTTCTCCATGGCTTACCATGGAGCCTTTCGTGTTTCGGAGCTGGTAGCGCCATCTAAGTGGGCAGGCTCGCGCATGCTTCTGGATGACGTGGTGGTGGGTGATAGGTCCTTGCTGTGCAGATTGTGTCGCTCTAAGACGGACCAAGTAGGTAGAGGGCGATGGGTTACTTTGGTTCCGTCTCTGGAGGAGAGCATTTTCCCGGTGAGGTTGGCATCGAAGTATGCAGTGGTTCGGCCCGGTGTGCAGGGGTCGTGGCTGCTGCATTATGACGGTTATCCTTTAACGAAGTATCAGTTTCGTTGGATGCTGAGTCGCTGTCTGGCGAGCTTGGGCCTTTCACCCGCTGCTTTCGGTACGCATTCCTTCCGTATCGGGCAGCGACGTCAGCTGCGTCGGCGGGGTTTTCCGTTGCGGAGATCCAGGCGGTGGGGCGATGGAAGTCGTCAAGTTACAGACGATATATTCGCCCAGTTCCATGAGTCTTTCGTTGACTAACAGTTCAGTTTATTAGTCGTTGTATAAGTTCATGTTGTTAAGGTTAAGTACGTCCTTGTGCAGTGGTGTCTGTTTGTCTCCCCTGTTCATCCTACTCAGGGATTAGCTACTCGCCGCTGCTGGCAGCGGGGGTCTTGAGTTCTTTCGCGATTTTTTGCCTGACTTGACGGACTGAATTGTAATCTACAATTCGGCTGATCAGTTCAAATCAAAGTCCCTCAGCAGGTTTTTACGCTTTCACCTCCAGCTGAGTTCTTACATGTTTTTCCCATTTTATACCCCCCCTACCCCCCTCCTACCCCCCCGTTTTACTTTCCTTATTTTATTTTGATTTTTCCCTTTGTGTGTTTATGTGCTTCGATTGGCTGGAAGCTTGTCTAGATCGGCTAGGCCGTGACTTCTGCAAGACACGAAAACACCTTTTTTCTTTTGGCAAATCCTTCAGGTTAATGCGTTTAATATACTCCTGTTAGGATACTTATTAACCGAATTTTACTCCTTTCCTTCTCTTCAGGTTGGGTAGAAGACGATTTGGCAATCTGGGTGGTTGGCCACTCATGTTTACTGGGCAGCCAGGTTTTTGGCCTCGGAGGGGGCACAGATGTTTCCTAGGGCTCATGGTGTTCGTTGGCTTGGTTGGCGGGGGATGATGTGGAAAGATCTGAAGAGTAGATTGGTCAGTCGGAGGAGGAGGAGGAGGAGGAGGAGGAACGAGGAGGAGGAGGAACGAGGAGGAACAGGAGGAGGAACGAGGAGGAGGAGGAGGAGGAAGGAGGAAGGAGAAGGAGGAGGAGGAACAAGGAGGAGGAACAACGACGTCCGGGGCCGCGAGTATGACACCTTCCTACTCCTCCTCCATAGGTGTCAAACTCGCGGCCCGGACGTCGTCGTCGTTCCTCCTCCTGATTTTTTGGTACTTTATTACTCTCCACTTTATCACTTTTTAAGGCTTAATACATTTGGGCCTGAGCTATTAATAGATTAGGGGAAAAATATTGTTTCATTTTATTCAGAGAGCAATATTATGTATTACAGGTTGAGTATCCCTTATCCAAAATGCTTGGGACCAGAGGTATTTTGGATATCGGATTTTTCCGTATTTTGGAATAATTGCATACCATAATGAGATATCATGGCAATGGGACCCAAGTCTAAGGACAGAATGCATTTATGTTTCATATACACCTTATACACACAACCTAAAGGTAATTTTAGCCAATATTTTTTATAACTTTGTGCATTAAACAAAGTGTGTCTACAGTCACACAATTCATTTATGTTTCATATACACCTTATACACACAGCCTGGGGGTCATTTAATACAATATTTTTAATAACTTTGTGTATTAAACAAAGTTTGTGTACATTGAGCCATCAAAAAACAAAGATTTCACTATCTCACTCTTTCTCAAAAAAGTCCGTATTTCGGAATATTCCGTATTTCGGAATATTTGGATATGGGATACTCAACCTGTACTTGCATTAAAGGGGCAATATTAAGGGGCAGATTTATTAAGACTGGTGAAGTGATAAAGTGGAAGGTGATAAAGCACCAGCCAGTCAGCTTCTAACTGTCATTTTTCAAACCCAGCCTGTAACATGGAATTTAGGAGCTGATTGGCTGGTGCGTCATCACCTTCCACTTTATCACATCACCAGGCTTAATAAATCTGCCCCTATGTAATTATTAATTGATGTTTAAAATGTTTGTTTTTTTCATAACCTCAGTAACAATGTGTTTAAAAATGCTTTTAATTATGGATGAAGCATTATATATGTTATAATGTAGGCACCATTTATGTAGCCATAAAATAATAAATACTTCTCCCATTTATTTTTAAACACCAATTAATAATTATTTAATATTTCCACTTTAATGTAATAAATAATAGTGATCTCTTAATAAAATGAAACAATTTTTCCACTAATACTGTATACTAATAACATAGTATTTCCCTCATAAAATAATTGTCAATATAACAGTTTCAGACTTCTTTAGAAATATATAATAACTGCCTTCATTATAAGTGCATGGTTATTCCTCTCCTGATTGACCAGATAGTTACACAATGGTTTTATGGTGGTTTGGTCATAATCCTATTATAAAGAAACTCCTACAAAACCAATTTAAAACAAATGTAAAACAAATATATGGTAATCCTCCCAGCCAACTTCAAGGCATATCTGAGTACTTGAGGTCCCTAATACTTAGTCTAAGTCTGGGGCGTGATAACCCACAAACAGGCAGCACACCAGTAAGAGGCTAATGTGTAAGTGAATGTTAATAAGAAGGAAGCAAAATCTGTGTATAAAAGGTAATACACAAGTGAAAAGTGTAAATAAAAGCTTAAAGGAGTAGTATTAGTAGAAAATTATATGAAAGTGTTACAAAAAGTGCTAAATGAAATATTACAGTGTGCTACCCCAAAGCAGCCCAGCCCCACCAGCCCAGGGAGCACTGTGTACCACGCTCATCCCCAAAACTAATAACAGCATATAATTGCTTAATATAGGGCCACATTGTAATGGCACATACACAAATATATGTATTTGGGAGCAAGCTTACCTGGAGACACCACCTTGTTCTCCTAATGGCACTACAGGTACCAGCATGCCCTTCAAATGCTGTTCCCATCTATGCCTCTCAGAACAGCAACAAGAAATTTGGTAACTGCTCAATCCAATTAGTAATGACATCCAGAAGCATGAAGCGGACGGGTTATTCTGAACAAGGAACAAAAAAAAAAGGTATTACATCAGTTCCACCATTTTATCCTGTGGGGTAATTTGGTTGTCATATGCATTTTATTTCTGTTGCATTGCAATTTGGTTTCTTGGAACACAATGTGAACGTACCTATCTGCAGTTAGTCAGTATTACATAGTCTGTTTTTACTACCTGAATATAAGTGAAATCTTCCTGTTTATCAGAGATGCATTGCAAAACGCACAGGGAAGAGTTGCATGCAATCCCGAATGCAGACACATGAAGTGGTTCCTATCAAACTTTGCAAGTGTTGTGGGACTCATACACATCTATAAGTACTTACGAACAAGTCTAAAATGCACAAATCTTGGTCGCTTCTCTTGGATGACTACTGTTTAGCAACAGGATGGTAATGGGACGTTCACCCACAGTCAGGGCCGCCATCAAGAGGGTACTGTGGGTACACTTAACTTGGGCCCGGCCACTCTGACAGGAGTGGAGGGCTCGGGCCACTCTTACCATCTGCCCACGTTGCTGCTGCTATTGCCGGGGCCACGTTCTCCAGATGGTGCTGGGCTGCGGGAGAAAGATCACTGTCGTCTGCCTGCCGCTCGCTGTACAATAAAGTTTATTCTACTGCACGGCGTGATGTCATGACATCAAGCCATTCCTGTAAAGAGAAGAGGAGCTGCTGGAGTCCGGTCTGAGGAGCAGAGATAAGTGGGAGTGTGGGACATGGTCACGAACAGAAGAAAAAGAAGAGGATGGACATTCACCACAAGAAGGGTAAGTTTGTAATTGCTTAATGCCTGAGAGAGGCAGAAGGGGGCCTGGGGCTAGCTGGGAATAAAAGTCTAGGACACAGGGCAGTGCTGGGCAGTAGGGCTCAGAGATAGGGGGGTCAGAAGGCTGCCTGGCTGCACTTTCCACCTACCACTAATTTATGTGATAATTAACAGTGCATCTGAATTAGCCCCAGCTAAGATGAGCAGCAGCAGCAGCAGCCACCTCCCATCATCAGCCAGTCCAGCTGTCCCAGGTGCATGCTTCAGTGGATGCCCTTCACCAACCTGTCAAAGTACATCCCATCCTGCCCTGTGCCCCTCCATGTCTAGCTTTGCCTTTACTATGCCACCCCAGGTCAAGCCTTCTCTTCATTGTGCACCTCTCCCAGTTCAGCGTTACCTGTCCTGTGCTCCCCCAGGTCCAGCTTTCCATGCTCTGTGCCATGTGCACCCCCCATTAAGTACCAGCCTTTTCTGCCCTGTGCCACCCCCACACTGGATGTTGCTCCACCCACATTATCTACAGCTCCACCCACCTCTTCTTCTCTTTTTAGGGAGGAGCCTGCCTATTTTGTCAGTTCTGGGCCCCTCAATTTCTGATGTCAGCCCAGCTCACAGCATACCCCCCTTGCATGGGCGTGTTATCACCTTGTACACAGTTACATTCTATTGCGAGCTGTGCATATGCAGAGATCCGTCTGAGTTCCATCTGATCCTGCTGCACAAAGGATGGGGTTGGTGCAAATGATAGTGACCACAGCTGCTCTTGCGATCAGGGGGCTGGGGTCATGGCAGCTGCATAGGTGCATTTGCTCCAGAATTCCCGTGGATGTTCATGTGGGACATCCGATTGCAGAAAGCACCCAGAATTGCAACCACATTGCTTATGAATCAGAATTACACCCATAGTGCATTTGTAAACTCATTCAATCACATACAAAAACACGTCAAACACATTATGTTTTCACTTAGTATTCACTTGCTTTTGCAATACAAAGCAAAAAACCCCACCAGTAAATATGACATAAATATATAAAATGTGATGTGGAATTCTAGAGAATAGGCTACAGTGTAATAAATAATGGGAAATACAGTTTTCACTACTGGTCAAGTTTTAATGGATATCTAGAATCTTTTCATAATAGGATTTGATTTTTAACACTCTTGGGCGAAGTCACACAGAAAGAGCAACTGGCATTTTTATCTTCAGCATGACTTGTTCTTTATCCCTAAATATGCCTGTTTTTAATTTCCTTCAGCAATTTTGCACCTCTTCAGGAGTCACACATAGACACCCAGAAATTCCTTTTAACGCCCCTGCAGCCATTAAGAAAAAGCACTAATATATCTTGGTTCTCAGCACCTGCAGCCAACCCTACTTAAAGATCACCCAAAAACATAAGTATAAGGTTAACATTTTGTCTTCTGTTTTCTTATGCATGTCTAATATTTTGACTACGTTGACCTGCCTGTTTGAAAAGTAATCTACACATGCTTCAGAAAGGTTAAACAATCCATCTGTCTAACCAGTGAAACATTTAACTACATCATCCTGATCCGCGGCTCCTTTCTATGGATGAGAAGAGATGCAGAAAAAAATTGCTACAGATAAACACAGGTTAAGTTAAATATTTGAAATGCCAAAGCTACAGCCACTAATATAGACATGTAGGGGTATATTTACTAAAGGTAGATTTTAAATTGATCAAAAAAAATATATCAACCTTTGGTAAATTCTTTTCAGGCTGTTCTAAAAGTCTATTTGATAAAAAAAGCATCAACAGTTGTATAAATTTTATAGGATATTTTTGCAATTTTTTTCAGCCTATTCTTGTAAACAGAACATTTCCCACAGATCCTATCCATAGACGAATGAACCATTTTGCCACATTTTAAGCCCCTACATTCAGGTGCATTTGGAGAAACAATGTCCAAATTTTTGTTTTTAAGTAGTATTTTAAATAAAACTCTAAAAATATTTAAACCTATTTAAATTTTTATTTTAAAATTAACAAAATTAAGATGGCTCCCATGTACTCAGTTCACTTAGCTCAGCTTTGCCCAGTGGTGAATTCTGTATTAATGAAAGTATAATGAAACTTGCAACAGGTAAACCTAATCCTACACACTCAGGTGGTCAGGTGATGACAAGTGTAAATGGAACATTCTGCATCAATGGTCCATCATTCATTCACTATGAAAGCTCATGTTGTCAATATAACAGTACAATATTCACTATTGCATGCACTATTTCACTGCTTTCCAATTGTTGCTGCCAGTCTCAATAAGAATGAAAGCTCATGGGTACTGTACATAGTCTTAGAGTAGATAGTAGGGTTCTTTCAGACAATATATTTATTGAATCCCATTCTCTGCAAGGACACATAAAATAATACAAGGACACAGTGGCAAACAATAAAAAAAGGCATAAGAGCAATAAAAATGAATGAAAACATACATAAGTAATTAGTGTATTATACAAAAGTCATTGCAAATGTAGCTTGAAAAATTATTTTATTTTAAAATTCATAATGAAGTTGTATATTCATGTATTGCAGCGCTGTGGATGGTGTATTCCTCTGTCACTACTGAGCTTGAAACGACTGTACCATGGATGGGCCAATCACTGGGCAGCTTGTGAATTGTTAAATCACCGTGCAATTACTTCCACAACAACACTTAAACAAAATTAAGGCAGAAAGTAAATCTGACATCATACAAAGTATAAAAAAGCTCAATATAAAATTTGGATGAAGTTGTGGAGGTCAATTTACCAGAATGTCTCCACATGTTCACACATTAACATATTAAATATTGCAGTGGCTGCATTGTAAATGCATACTTATTATCTGTATAAACACTTGCATAGTTCTAGAACAACTTTCTTTCTGAATTTTTTTTTTTTAAATATAATTTACATTTACAATTAAGAATAATAATAATAGTAAAATCTGAAATTCAAAAGTGTTAAGTAGCCACTATAGGTCAAAAAACAACCAACATCACATAAAAAATTATTTTTTTACATTTTCCGAGATAAATGTCAGTTTTAGGATCTATGAGAAAGGCTTTAGTCACTAAATAAATATGCAGATAAAGTAAAGCAAGTATCTCACAAATGTGTTCTGGTGATGCAACCAACAACACTTAATTATCAGGTCTGCACGCAAATTAGGTGAGAAAATTACTTGTCTTTTTATATTTATTTTATTTAGAAAAAGAGAGAGCAAAAGATGATGAAAATTTTCCAACCATATGTTTGATGTGGACGGGGGTAGCGCAAGTGTGGATGGATGTGACGCTCTTAAGCAGTACACCCTAGTGGTTACAGATATAAAAATGTGTTACATTTTGCTCAAACAAGTAGTCATCACAACAATACTTTACTTACTGGTGAGGAAGTCTCAGCCAAGTTTCTGGATCCTATCCGCTTCTGGAATAACCACCTCCAAATATATTAAAAAAATCTCTCTGCAAGCGTAAAAACACTACTGGGTAAGCATTTAGTCACCCTCCCCACCACCCAAGGAATGGTTTGGCCAAAATACCTTTTACATGTCAACATGACAACTGTAGCACAGAGCCGTATTAACATACAACAGGGCAACCGGTGCAATTGCCATGGGGCCAACACACTGTGGCATAAGGTGGACTGGGGGCACTACAGTGTGTTTAATATGTTTGTGGTGCTGGAAGGATTTACTTTTTAATAGAGATGTGCACTGTATTAATTTTCTGTTTTGGGTTTGGTTCTGATTTTGCAAAACCTCCCTAACGTGTATTGGTTTTGGTTTTGAATCTGTATTTTTTTTTTTACTAAAAACAGCTAAAATCGGCTAAAATCATGTAATTTGGACCTGTTTTTGTTCCTACAGTATTGACGGGTATGGGACGTTGGGTCGACCCAGCTTAGGTCGACACTCATTAGGTTGACCACTGAAGGTCGACATGCATTAGGTCGGCATGGGCGTTAGGTCAACCTAGTACATGTACTAGGTCGACAGGTCAAAAGTGACGGGGAACCCAAGTTAGTGCACCGTGTCCCGTTAGGGCAAGGTGGCTTGCTCTACTACCACTGTGCTCGGCACAGGTTACCATTCCAATCGTAGTCCACGTGGATCGTTAAGTATGAAAAACTCAAAAAAATGAAAAAAAAAGTGAAAAACTCATGTCGACCTTTTGACCTATCGACCTAGTACATGTCAACCTAACGCCCATGTCAACCTAATGCATGTCAAACTAATGGCATTGTTGACCTTCAGTGGTCGACCTAATGAGTGTCGACCTAAGTTGTGTCGATCTAACGACTGTAACCCGTATTGACTGTAGCCTTTAATACATACAAGTTTTGTTTTGTTTAAAAAACTATTTCTGTTTTTTTTTAACAAATTGACAACATCTTCCTATTGTGACTCACAGTGCTTATATTAGTAACACAGTGGTACAGCTTGGCCCTGAACACACACACAAGTTTTTTTGTTTTTGTTTTTTTATTTCATTTTTTTACACACTGCTGTGAATTACTGCGCTTATATTATAGTAATGGTGCAACACACCAAAAACTTTTACGGGCATCAGTGTGCACCAATAAAGGGTTAATGCTGCCATGTATTAGGAGCTCTGGGCTGTACTGTGGGCAATAAAGTTACAGCACCAGTGTGACTGTGCAGAGCACCAATAAAAGGATATTACCAAGGAATAATGGGCCTAAATCAGATCTGATAGTAGATGTGCTAAATTTAGCACATCTACAATCAGTTACTCTGACATGCGGGGGGATGCCCAGCACAGGGCTAGTCCATCCCACATGCCAGTCTCTACCCCCCCCCACACACACACACAGGCACAAAAGCATCGCACGGCGATGTTCCTGGCGAGTAGCTCCCTGCCAGCAAAGCTCCTGCGCACTGGCAGGCCGCTACTCTCCGCATCCTGGGTCGCAGTGACTGCGTGTGATGTCACGCAGCCACCGCGGCCTGCCCCCCCAATGGTCCGGACACACCTCCATTGTTCGTACCGCGCCCCACCAACGGCGTTCCACTCACGCACCGCGACCGCCTCTGCCTGTCAATCAAGCAGAGTAGATCGCAGCCCAGAGATGCTGTTAGCATCTCACTGGGTACCCGGGGTGCGCATGTGCAGTGAGCCCGCTGCGCGAGCGCACTCCACATAGGGATTCAGACTGAGATCGCTGCAGCGATCTAGTCTCAATTACACCCAATGTCCTGTATATTAGAAGGAGGAGCTCTTAGGGCTGTGTTCACCAGTAAAAACAAAGCATATAATGTAGAGATGAGCGCCTGAAATTTTTCGGGTTTTGTGTTTTGGTTTTGGGTTCGGTTCCGCGGCCGTGTTTTGGGTTCGAACGCGTTTTGGCAAAACCTCACCGAATTTTTTTTGTCGGATTCGGGTGTGTTTTGGATTCGGGTGTTTTTTTCAAAAAACACTAAAAAACAGCTTAAATCATAGAATTTGGGGGTCATTTTGATCCCAAAGTATTATTAACCTCAAAAACCATAATTTACACTCATTTTCAGTCTATTCTGAATACCTCACACCTCACAATATTATTTTTAGTCCTAAAATTTGCACCGAGGTCGCTGTGTGAGTAAGATAAGCGACCCTAGTGGCCGACACAAACACCGGGCCCATCTAGGAGTGGCACTGCAGTGTCACGCAGGATGTCCCTTCCAAAAAACCCTCCCCAAACAGCACATGACGCAAAGAAAAAAAGAGGCGCAATGAGGTAGCTGTGTGAGTAAGATTAGCGACCCTAGTGGCCGACACAAACACCGGGCCCATCTAGGAGTGGCACTGCAGTGTCACGCAGGATGGCCCTTCCAAAAAACCCTCCCCAAACAGCACATGACGCAAAGAAAAAAAGAGGCGCAATGAGGTAGCTGTGTGAGTAAGATTAGCGACCCTAGTGGCCGACACAAACACCGGGCCCATCTAGGAGTGGCACTGCAGTGTCACGCAGGATGTCCCTTCCAAAAAACCCTCCCCAAACAGCACATGACGCAAAGAAAAAAAGAGGCGCAATGAGGTAGCTGTGTGAGTAAGATTAGCGACCCTAGTGGCCGACACAAACACCGGGCCCATCTAGGAGTGGCACTGCAGTGTCACGCAGGATGTCCCTTCCAAAAAACCCTCCCCAATCAGCACATGATGCAAAGAAAAAGAAAAGAAAAAAGAGGTGCAAGATGGAATTGTCCTTGGGCCCTCCCACCCACCCTTATGTTGTATAAACAAAACAGGACATGCACACTTTAACCAACCCATCATTTCAGTGACAGGGTCTGCCACACGACTGTGACTGATATGACGGGTTGGTTTGGACCCCCCCCAAAAAAGAAGCAATTAATCTCTCCTTGCACAAACTGGCTCTACAGAGGCAAGATGTCCACCTCATCTTCACCCTCCGATATATCACCGTGTACATCCCCCTCCTCACAGATTATCAATTCGTCCCCACTGGAATCCACCATCTCAGCTCCCTGTGTACTTTGTGGAGGCAATTGCTGCTGGTCAATGTCTCCGCGGAGGAATTGATTATAATTCATTTTAATGAACATCATCTTCTCCACATTTTCTGGATGTAACCTCGTACGCCGATTGCTGACAAGGTGAGCGGCGGCACTAAACACTCTTTCGGAGTACACACTTGTGGGAGGGCAACTTAGGTAGAATAAAGCCAGTTTGTGCAAGGGCCTCCAAATTGCCTCTTTTTCCTGCCAGTATAAGTACGGACTGTGTGACGTGCCTACTTGGATGCGGTCACTCATATAATCCTCCACCATTCTATCAATGTTGAGAGAATCATATGCAGTGACAGTAGACGACATGTCCGTAATCGTTGTCAGGTCCTTCAGTCCGGACCAGATGTCAGCATCAGCAGTCGCTCCAGACTGCCCTGCATCACCGCCAGCGGGTGGGCTCGGAATTCTGAGCCTTTTCCTCGCACCCCCAGTTGCGGGAGAATGTGAAGGAGGAGATGTTGACAGGTCGCGTTCCGCTTGACTTGACAATTTTGTCACCAGCAGGTCTTTCAACCCCAGCAGACCTGTGTCTGCCGGAAAGAGAGATCCAAGGTAGGCTTTAAATCTAGGATCGAGCACAGTGGCCAAAATGTAGTGCTCTGATTTCAACAGATTGACCACCCGTGAATCCTTGTTAAGCGAATTAAGGGCTGCATCCACAAGTCCCACATGCCTAGCGGAATCGCTCCCTTTTAGCTCCTTCTTCAATGCCTCCAGCTTCTTCTGCAAAAGCCTGATGAGGGGAATGACCTGACTCAGGCTGGCAGTGTCTGAACTGACTTCACGTGTGGCAAGTTCAAAGGGCATCAGAACCTTGCACAACGTTGAAATCATTCTCCACTGCACTTGAGACAGGTGCATTCCACCTCCTATATCGTGCTCAATTGTATAGGCTTGAATGGCCTTTTGCTGCTCCTCCAACCTCTGAAGCATATAGAGGGTTGAATTCCACCTCGTTACCACTTCTTGCTTCAGATGATGGCAGGGCAGGTTCAGTAGTTTTTGGTGGTGCTCCAGTCTTCTGTACGTGGTGCCTGTACGCCGAAAGTGTCCCGCAATTTTTCTGGCCACCGACAGCATCTCTTGCACGCCCCTGTCGTTTTTTAAAAAATTCTGCACCACCAAATTCAAGGTATGTGCAAAACATGGGACGTGCTGGAATTTGCCCATATTTAATGCACACACAATATTGCTGGCGTTGTCCGATGCCACAAATCCACAGGAGAGTCCAATTGGGGTAAGCCATTCCGCGATGATCTTCCTCAGTTGCCGTAAGAGGTTTTCAGCTGTGTGCATATTCTGGAAAGCGGTGATACAAAGCGTAGCCTGCCTAGGAAAGAGTTGGCGTTTGCGAGATGCTGCTACTGGTGCCGCCGCTGCTGTTCTTGCGGCGGGAGTCCATACATCTACCCAGTGGGCTGTCACAGTCATATAGTCCTGACCCTGCCCTGCTCCACTTGTCCACATGTCCGTGGTTAAGTGGACATTGGGTACAACTGCATTTTTTAGGACACTGGTGAGTCTTTTTCTGACGTCCGTGTACATTCTCGGTATCGCCTGCCTAGAGAAGTGGAACCTAGATGGTATTTGGTAACGGGGGCACACTGCCTCAATAAATTGTCTAGTTCCCTGTGAACTAACGGCGGATACCGGACGCACGTCTAACACCAACATAGTTGTCAAGGACTCAGTTATCCGCTTTGCAGTAGGATGACTGCTGTGATATTTCATCTTCCTCGCAAAGGACTGTTGAACAGTCAATTGCTTACTGGAAGTAGTACAAGTGGGCTTACGACTTCCCCTCTGGGATGACCATCGACTCCCAGCGGCAACAACAGCAGCGCCAGCAGCAGTAGGCGTTACACGCAAGGATGCATCGGAGGAATCCCAGGCAGGAGAGGACTCGTCAGAATTGCCAGTGACATGGCCTGCAGGACTATTGGCATTCCTGGGGAAGGAGGAAATTGACACTGAGGGAGTTGGTGGGGTGGTTTGCGTGAGCTTGGTTACAAGAGGAAGGGATTTACTGGTCAGTGGACTGCTTCCGCTGTCACCCAAAGTTTTTGAACTTGTCACTGACTTATTATGAATGCGCTGCAGGTGACGTATAAGGGAGGATGTTCCGAGGTGGTTAACGTCCTTACCCCTACTTATTACAGCTTGACAAAGGGAACACACGGCTTGACACCTGTTGTCCGCATTTCTGGTGAAATACCTCCACACCGAAGAGCTGATTTTTTGGGTATTTTCACCTGGCATGTCAACGGCCATATTCCTCCCACGGACAACAGGTGTCTCCCCGGGTGCCTGACTTAAACAAACCACCTCACCATCAGAATCCTCCTGGTCAATTTCCTCCCCAGCGCCAGCAACACCCATATCCTCCTCATCCTGGTGTACTTCAACACTGACATCTTCAATCTGACTATCAGGAACTGGACTGCGGGTGCTCCTTCCAGCACTTGCAGGGGGCGTGCAAATGGTGGAAGGCGCATGCTCTTCACGTCCAGTGTTGGGAAGGTCAGGCATCGCAACCGACACAATTGGACTCTCCTTGTGGATTTGGGATTTCGAAGAATGCACAGTTCTTTGCTGTGCTGCTTTTGCCAGCTTGAGTCTTTTCATTTTTCTAGCGAGAGGCTGAGTGCTTCCATCCTCATGTGAAGCTGAACCACTAGCCATGAACATAGGCCAGGGCCTCAGCCGTTCCTTGCCACTCCGTGTGGTAAATGGCATATTGGCAAGTTTACGCTTCTCCTCCGACAATTTTATTTTAGGTTTTGGAGTCCTTTTTTTACTGAAATTTGGTGTTTTGGATTTGACATGCTCTGTACTATGACATTGGGCATCGGCCTTGGCAGACGACGTTGCTGGCATTTCATCGTCTCGGCCATGACTAGTGGCAGCAGCTTCAGCACGAGGTGGAAGTGGATCTTGATCTTTCCCTAATTTTGGAACCTCAACATTTTTGTTCTCCATATTTTAATAGGCACAACTAAAAGGCACCTCAGGTAAACAATGGAGATGGATGGATTGGATACTAGTATACAATTATGGACGGGCTGCCGAGTGCCGACACAGAGGTAGCCACAGCCGTGAACTACCGCACTGTACTGTGTCTGCTGCTAATATATAGACTGGTTGATAAAGAGATAGTATACTCGTAACTAGTATGTATGTATAAAGAAAGAAAAAAAAACCACGGTTAGGTGGTATATACAATTATGGACGGGCTGCCGAGTGCCGACACAGAGGTAGCCACAGCCGTGAACTACCGCACTGTACTGTGTCTGCTGCTAATATATAGACTGGTTGATAAAGAGATAGTATACTCGTAACTAGTATGTATGTATAAAGAAAGAAAAAAAAACCACGGTTAGGTGGTATATACAATTATGGACGGGCTGCCGAGTGCCGACACAGAGGTAGCCACAGCCGTGAACTACCGCACTGTACTGTGTCTGCTGCTAATATAGACTGGTTGATAAAGAGATAGTATACTCGTAACTAGTATGTATGTATAAAGAAAGAAAAAAAAACCACGGTTAGGTGGTATATACAATTATGGACGGGCTGCCGAGTGCCGACACAGAGGTAGCCACAGCCGTGAACTACCGCACTGTACTGTGTCTGCTGCTAATATATAGACTGGTTGATAAAGAGATAGTATACTCGTAACTAGTATGTATGTATAAAGAAAGAAAAAAAAACCACGGTTAGGTGGTATATACAATTATGGACGGGCTGCCGAGTGCCGACACAGAGGTAGCCACAGCCGTGAACTACCGCACTGTACTGTGTCTGCTGCTAATATAGACTGGTTGATAAAGAGATAGTATACTCGTAACTAGTATGTATGTATAAAGAAAGAAAAAAAAACCACGGTTAGGTGGTATATACAATTATGGACGGGCTGCCGAGTGCCGACACAGAGGTAGCCACAGCCGTGAACTACCGCACTGTACTGTGTCTGCTGCTAATATAGACTGGTTGATAAAGAGATAGTATACTACTAATATTATATATACTGGTGGTCAGGTCACTGGTCACTAGTCACACTGGCAGTGGCACTCCTGCAGCAAAAGTGTGCACTGTTTAATTTTAATATAATATTATGTACTCCTGGCTCCTGCTATAACCTATAACTGGCACTGCAGTAGTGCTCCCCAGTCTCCCCCACAATTATAAGCTGTGTGAGCTGAGCAGTCAGACAGATATATAATATATATAGATGATGCAGCACACTGGCCTGAGCCTGAGCAGTGCACACAGATATGGTATGTGACTGACTGAGTCACTGTGTGTATCGCTTTTTTCAGGCAGAGAACGGATATATTAAATAAACTGCACTGTGTGTCTGGTGGTCACTCACTATATAATATATTATGTACTCCTGGCTCCTGCTATAACCTATAACTGGCACTGCAGTAGTGCTCCCCAGTCTCCCCCACAATTATAAGCTGTGTGAGCTGAGCAGTCAGACAGATATATATAATATTATATATAGATATTATGATAATAGATGATGCAGCACACTGGCCTGAGCCTGAGCAGTGCACACAGATATGGTATGTGACTGAGTCACTGTGTGCTGTGTATCGCTTTTTTCAGGCAGAGAACGGATTATAAATAAAACTGGTGGTCACTATCAGCAAAACTCTGCACTGTACTGAGTACTCCTAATGCTCCCCAAAATTAGTAAATCAAGTGTCTCTCTAATCTATTCTAAACGGAGAGGACGCCAGCCACGTCCTCTCCCTATCAATCTCAATGCACGTGTGAAAATGGCGGCGACGCGCGGCTCCTTATATAGAATCCGAGTCTCGCGATAGAATCCGAGCCTCGCGAGAATCCGACAGCGTCATGATGACGTTCGGGCGCGCTCGGGTTAACCGAGCAAGGCGGGAAGATCCGAGTCGCTCGGACCCGTGAAAAAAAACATGAAGTTCTGGCGGGTTCGGATTCAGAGAAACCGAACCCGCTCATCTCTAATATAATGCTGCCCTGTATAAGCTCTGGGAGTTGTGTGCACAAGTAAAAAAAGAATATAATGCTGCCCTGGCAATCTAGTGTTCGTTGTGAAATGGTGCCCTAATCACCACAGGGGGGACGTATATCGAATCCAAAGCATGCGAGATCTGACACTGGTAGATAATGTTTTGCCCCCTCTTGGAATCCAAGCCTGGTGGGAAAACTTGAGCCGGGGCTTTGATTTCCTCAGAAACCGGAAATTCATTTAGACTTGGTTTCTAGGAAACTGAGCCCACACAGCCTTTATTTTTAACAACAGCACCAGCATATCATTAATAATTTTATTGGTAGGGACCCCAGAAGTTAGTTGCCCTGAGGTTCCACAAACCTTAATCCAGCCCTGTGTGGCAGTCATAGACTCAATGAATTCTCTGCCACTTGGTTCCAATGGCTAGAATTCAAGGTCTCAAATTGTTATAAGGCACTGATGTTGCCCTCCAACACTTCCTTGTAGGAAGGAAGTTATTAAGCGGCCTTATGTGTAAATCTGTAGTGGAGAGTGTAATTGTGTGTGTTAGTATATATGTGAGAGAGTACGTTTATATGTAAGTGGATATGTAAGTGTGAAAGGTTTAGAGCAATAATATGATATTTTTAACATAAATAACTGCCATATGTTTGTGCCGCTACTCTGTTGCTTAGTTTAGCCAGCCAGGCTTTGGCTTATGTTGGTGAACAATATTGTGAGCTGTGAGGTGGTCAAAATTGAGTGGAAATGACTGGACATGAATGTTATTGAGGTTAATTGTACTGTAGGGACAAAAAATAACATAATTTTAGATGTTTTTATAATTTATTTTCAAAAAATGCAGGTCCAAAACCAAAACACGTGGGGGTGCTTTTTGCAGAACCAAAACACAAAGTTAGTACAGATCCAAAACTAAAACACGGGGGTCAGCTTCCAATATCAGAAAAAACATTTGTTTAAAGAAATAGAAAATTATATCTCACAGTTCCGCGAGGTATGCATAAAAGTTAACCGTTTCGGTCCACGCCAGGACCTTTCTCAAGGTGTCAGCAGCACAGCCACAGTAGCACAGGAGTCACATATATAAAACAGGGAACTGGAACTGGGGACTAAGCCTCCCAGGCCCCTGTTAAATACCCACTACATCTATGAAAAGAAGCTCCAGTCCCGCCCCATCCATGAGGGCTGGTGCGCTCCACAGCCTGGAGCTCATGCGTCATTTACGGTAATAACGGAAGTGGTCTGGCGGAACATAGGTACAGGCATATAGTCAAAATTACACACAGCTAATACAATAATATGCTTAATAGCAATGTACATTGGGGTAGCAGGCGGCAGAGTGGTGTCATTGCATCGTGCACCACCGCCGCTCGTACGTCCGGGATATGCGTTCCAGTGACCGGAAGTAATCGCGTCATTTCCGGTAGGAGCGGGACTAAGCAGCACATCATCAACACAGTACACAATACTAAATAACCTACAGATGGTCAAAGCGATACATTAATAGATAATGATAAATTATTCAATGGTGTACCAGTGTATGAACATTCTGGCTGATCACTATAAAAGTATTAGGCTATACTATCTCAAGGTGATGGCGACTTGTGGTACTGACGTACATTTCCAGTGATACTGCCATATAAATCCAGTCCAGTGGTACTGCCGTATAAGTCCAGTGGTACTGGCATATAATTCCAGTGGTACTGCCGTATAAGTCCAGTGGTACTGTCCTGTATATTATTTACTTCATTTAAAGGGGTTATTAATATTTAATCCAAATAATTTTTACAGGGTTTGCCCTGTGTGATGTAGGGATACGCTGTCCTGTGCCGCATATTGGGCCTAATTCTGAGTTGATCGTAGCACCAACTTTGTTAGCAATTGGGCAAAACCATGTGCACTGCAGTGGGGACAGATATAACATGTGCAGAGAGAGTTAGATTTGGGTGGGGTGTATTCAAACTGAAACCTAAATTGCAGTGTAAAAATAAAGCAGCCAGTATTTACTCTGCACAGAAACAATATTACCCACCCAAATCTAACTCTCTCTGCACATGTTACATCTGCCCCCCTGCAGTGCACATGGTTTTGCCCAATTGCTAAAAAATTTCCTGCTGCGATCAACTCAGAATTACCCCCATTGTGTTATATAAATCCAGAAAAACAATGGAGAACAACAATTTGGAGGATAAAATAGGGAAAGATCAAGAACCACTTCCTTCTAGTGCTGAAGCTGCTGCCTCTAGTCATGACATAGACGATGAAATGCCATCAACGTCGTCTGCCAAGGCCAATGCCCAATGTGATAGTAGAGGGCATGTAAAATCCAAAAAGCCAAAGTTCAGTAAAAAGACCCCAAAAAAATATTTTAAATGGTCTGAGGAGTAACATAAAATTGCCAATATGCCATTTACGACACGAGGTGGCAAGGAACGGCTAAGGCCCTGGCCTATGTTCATGACTAGTGGTTCAGCTCTACATGACGATGGAAGCCCTCATCCTCCCGCTAGAAAAATGATAAGAGTTAAGCTGGAAAAAGCACAGCAAAGAACTGTACATTCTAAGATGGTATCACAAATCCCCAAGGAGAGTCCAAGTGTGTCGGCGGTTGCGATGCCTGACCTTCCCAACACTGGACGGGAAGAGGTGGCTCCTTCCACCATTTGCACGCCCTCAGCAAGTGCTGGAAGTAGCACCCACAGTCCAGTTTCTGATATTCAAATTGAAGATTTCACTGTTGAAGTACACCAGGATGAGGATATGGGTGTTGCTGGCACTGAGGAGGAAGTTGATGATGAGGATTCTGATGGTGATGTGGTTTTTTAAATCAGGCACCGAGAGAGACAGTTGTCCATGGGATGAATAAGCCCATTGTGATGCATGGGCAAAATACCAAAAAAGCCACGTCTTCGGTGTGGAATTATTTCTCCACAAATCCGGACAACTGGTGTCAAGCCATGTGTTGCCTCTGTCAATCCATAATAAGTAGAGGTAAGAATGTTAACCACCTAGGAACATCCTCCCTTATACATCACCTGCTGCACATTCATCAGAAGTCATTGTCAAGTTCTGAAACTTTGGGTAAGAGCGTAAGCAGTCCACTGATACCTAAATCACTTCTTCCTCTTGCACCCAAGCTCCCGCAAGCCACACCACCAACTTCCTCAACGTCAACTTCCTCCGGAGGATCCTTGAGTGGTACGCCTACTGCTGCTGTTGCTGGGAATCGATCGTCATCCCAGAGGGGAAGTCTGAAGACCACTTGTACTACTTCCAGTAAGCAACTGACTGTCCAACAGTCCTTTGCGAGGAAGATGAAATATGACAGCAGTCATCCTGTTGCAAAGCGGATAGCTGAGGCCTTGACATCTATTTTGGTGTTAGACATTCTTCCAGTATCCGCCATTAGCTCAGTGGGACTTAGAGAATTGATGGCGGTAGTGTGTCCCCGGTATCAAATCCCATCTAGATTCCACTTCACTAGGTAGGCGATACCGAGAATGTACAGAGACGTCAGAAAAAGTGTCCCCAGTGTCCTAAAAAATGCAGTTGTACCCACTGTCCACTTAACCACGGACATGGGGACAAGTGGAACAGGGCAGACTAAGGACTATATGACTGTGACAGCCCACTGGGTAGATGTATTGCCTCCCGCAGAATTTTTTGAAAAATGACAGGGACGTACAGGAGATACTGTCGGTCACCCGAAAAATTGCAGGCCACTTTCGACATTCAGCCACCACGTGCCAAAGACTGGAGCGCCACCAAACACTCCTGAACCTGCCCAGCCATCACCTGAAGCAAGAGGTGGTAATGAGGTGAGGTGAAATTCATATGCTTCAGAGTATGGATGAGCAGCAAAAGGCCATACAAGCAAATACATCCACCTACGATATAGGCAAACGAGGGGTAATGCACCTGACTCAAGTGCAGTGGAAAATAATTTCTGTCTTGTGCAAGGTTCTCCAACCCTTCAAACTTGCAAGACGTGAAGTCAGTTCAGACACTGCCAGCTTGAGTCAGGTAATTCCCCTCATCAGACTTTTGCAGAAGCAGCTGGAGAAATTGAAGAAGGAGCTAAGACGGAGCGATTCCACAAAGTATGTAAGACTTGTGAATGGAACCCTTCATTCACTTTGCCAGGATTCAAGGGTGGTTAATCTGTTGAAATCAGAGCACTACATATTGGCCACTACATTTTGGTGCTCGATCCTAGGTTTAAAGCCTACGTTGTATCTCTCTTTCCAGCAGACACAAGTCTGCAGAGGTTCAAAGACCTGCTGGTGAGAAAATTGACAACACAAGGGAAACGTTACTCATCATCAGCTCCTCCTTCATTTTATCCCGCAACTGGGGCTGCGAGGAAAAGGCTAAGATTTCCTAGCCCACCCACAGGCGGTGATGCAGGGCAGTCAGGAGCGAGTGCTGACATCTGGTCCGGACTGAAGGCCCTCCCAACAATTACTGACATGTCTACTGTCACTGTATATGATTCTGTCACCATTGAAAGAATGGTGGAGGATTATATGAGTGACAGCATCCAAGTAGGCATGTCAGACAGTCCGTATGTATACTGGCAGGAAAAAGAGGCAATTTGGATGCCCTTGCACAAACTGGCTTTATTTTACCTAAGTTGCCCCCCTCCAGTGTGTACTCCAAAAGAGTGTTTAGTGCAGCCGGTAACCTTGTCAGTGATCGGCGTAGGAGGTTACAGCCACAAAATGTGGAGAAGATGATGTTCATCAAAATGAATTATAAATTCCTCCAGGAAGAACTTTACCAGCAATTGCCTCCAGAAAGTACAGAGGGACCTGTGATGGTGGATTACAGTGGGGACAAATGAATACTCTGTGAGGAGGAGGATGTACACAGTGAAAGGGGTGGGGAATCAGAGGAAGAGGATGAGGTCGACATCTTGCCTCTGTAGAGCCAGTTTGTACAAGGAGAGGTTGATTGCTTCTTTTTTAGTGGGGGCCAAAACAAACCAGTCATTTCAGCCACAGTCATGTGGCAGACCCTGTCGCTGAAATGATTGGTTTGTTAAAGTGTGCATGTCCTGTTTATACAACATAAGGGTGGGTGTGAGGGCCCAAGGACAATTCCCTCTTGCACCTCTTTTTCTTTTTTGCATCATGTGCTGTTTGTGGACTAGTTTTTTATAGTGCCATCCTGTTTGACACTGCCATTCAAGTCCAGGGGTACTGCCGTTTAAGTCCAGGGGTACTGTGGTATAAGTCCAGTCCAGTGGTGCTGTCTTGTGCTGCATCAGTCCAGCGGTGGTGTCTTGTGCTGCCATAAGTTCAGTGGTGGTGTTCTTTGCTGTATATTATTTACTCCAAATAAAAGGGTTATATACATTACTTATATAATTATCCAAATAATTTTTACAGGGTTTGTCCTGTGTGGTGTAGGGGTACGCTCGCCTGTGCTGCATATTATTATAATAGCTCCAAATAAAAGGGTTATTATTATCCAAATTAATTTTACAGGCTTTGCCGTGTGTGTGTGGTTTAGGGGTACACTCTCCTGTGCCACCAATATTGTGCGTGTATTACATGTGGGCAAATTCCAGAACGTCCCATGTTGTTTGTGCCGCACACTTGTGTCACTTAGCTTAGTCATCCAGCTACCTCATTGCACCTCTTTTTCTTCTTTGCATGATGTACTGTTTAGGGACAAGTTTTTCTAAGTGCCATCTTGTCTGCCACTGCAGTACCACTCGTAGATGGGCCAGGTGTTTGTGCCGCACACTTGTGTCGCTTAGCTTAACCATCCAGCTACCTCATTGCACCTCTTTTTCTTCTTTGCATCATGTGCTGTTTGGGCCTATTTTTTAAATCTGCCATCCTGTCTGACACTGCAGTGCCACTCCTAGATGGTCCAGGTGTTTGTGCCGCACACTTCTGTCGCTTAGCTTAGTCATACAGCCACCTTGGTGCAACCTTTTGGCCTAAAAACAATATTGTGAGGTGTTCCGAATAGACTGGAAATGATTGGAAATGAATGTTATTGAGGTTAATAATACCGTAGGATCAAAATTATCCCCAAATTCTGTGATTTTAGCTGTTTTTATGTTTTTTTTTCAAAAATCACCCAGATCCAAAAACCAAAACCTAAACACGAAAGGGTGGTTTTGGCAAAACCAATCCAGATCCAAAACACGAGCATGGAACCAAAACCAAACACAAAACACAAAACACAAAAAGTGCCTGCCGCACATCTCTAGATAAAATAAAAACAAATTTAATACAAACGAAATTTGTGTTGACTAAAATGGTATTTCAATACATATATAACACATGGCTAAACTTTCCCTTAAATGGACCCATTGTCCACTAAAAGCATAAATCAACGAATTAATACTCAAATATATTATAATTCCTGTATACCATCCACCCCAAAGGAAAAACAAGGGGGAGAGAAAGCCCCTTTCAGGCAGAGGACCAATCTGTGGGGAGCTGCTGAACTCACCATAAGATAAATATTAATTGGTACCATGGCTGTTTCTAGCCAATTTGGCTCCCAGGCTGATATTTCAAAATGCGCCCCCCCCCCCCCCCTTCCATTGACATAAAAAAAGAAAATGCCCCCCCCCATAGATATAAAAAGAAAAAGCATGTGCGCGCTCATGACAAAGGGGCGTGGTCTCATTCAAATGGGTGTGGTCTCGTTAAAATGGGCGTGGCCTCATCTGATCTCATTATCACGGCCACCACAGGAAAAAAAAAAGAAGTCCCCATTTTACACAGAACGGCAGACAAGAGTCCCCATTTTACACATTACAGCAGGCACGTGTCCCCATTTTACATATTGCTGCAAGCAAGTGTCCCCATTTTACACAGTACAGCAGGCTAGAGTCCCCATTTTACACATTACAGCAGGCACGTGTCCCCATTTTACACATTGCGGCAGGCAAGTGTCCCCATTTTACAGAGTACGGCAGGCAAGAGTCCCCATTTTACACAGTACGCCAGGCAATAGTCCCCATTTTACACAGTATGGCAGGCAAGAGTCCCCATTTTATACATTGCACCAGGCAAGTGTCAAGTGGGGGGAAAGGAAGGGAGAGGGAGGGGGGGAGAGAGACTACTTACAATTGAAGAGGTTCTTCCCGCTCTTCGGGCCGCCTCTCCTTTCTCGCGCCGGCCGCCTCCTCCTTCTAGCTTGGCTCCCCCTCCTCTTGTCATTGGTACTCCTGATGGGAGGGCGGAGTTTCGTGGAATGACGTGATTGCGTTGTGACGTCAGCAGGAATACTCGGGCAGGAGTACTCAGGAAGAGGGAGGAGGGGGAAACAAGGACCCACAAAGTGCCGCGGTGGGCGCCCTGTGCGGTTGCACGGCACGCCCGCCGCAAGAAACGGCACTGATTGTTACGGAGAACTTTCTTTATTGAACAAATAATATAACAGTTTTATTAGCGCAGTACTAGTTACTAAATATATACATATATATTCATGTATGTGCAATGGAATTTACTACACTATATAAGAAACTGTTAAATAAATACATATATATATATATTTATTTATTTATTATACACATATATAAACTTTCTCTCCTTCCTCCCGCACACCCCATGGTCTGTATCTCCCCATGACTCCATGCTGCATTCCCAGCTCCGACACTCCATCCCAAAGCCCTGTATCACCTCACCACTGGTTCTATTCCCACTCTACGGGTGTCGTGGACACCCACGACTGAGAATAGTTCTTCTTATTCAGCAACCCGACTGTCGGGATTCCAGCGGTCGGGATCCCAGGGTCGGTATACTGACCGGCGGGATCACGACCACCAGTAACCTGATTACATCCCACAGATAGGATATATGTACAGTATACTAGTAGGTTTGGACGGGTCCAAGTCTGTCCTTGACTCTGTACTCTACCCCCTCCTTCATCCCTACCCTCATTATACTTGTAACTTTTATCCTTGTCTGTCATATCTTGCCAGCAGTGGGAGCCATTGGATGGGGGTTGCGCACCTGCAGAGCTCTCCCTGGCTCCCACTGCGCATGTCAAAGACATGACAGACATATCGATTATATATGTTTCCTGGATGTTCCTTTACTAGCCTAGGGCGGTTGGAACCGTTAATCAGGCCCTGAGTATCTCTGTTGATTGGTGCTAATGAAAAGAAAAACGAAAAAAAGACTATGTTACAGTTACTAGCAGTTGGTCTGAACTCTGAGCAGTCTGCTCTCTCTCCCTGCATGATGGGCACTGGTAAACAGCAGCCAACGATAGTGCACAGCTGAGAAGTGTTATGGGAAGGGGGAGAGGGGGTTCCTCCTGGGCCTCTCTCAGATTCCTTCCAGAATCCAAAAACATACAGGTAGACTAATCTGACAAAAAAAATTAAATGAATCCTAGTCTATATCTGTGTGCATGTTGTAGGGACAGGGTCAGATTGGCCCACAGGGGTAAAGGGGAAACCACTGGTGGGCCCCTAACCCTAATAGTGACCTGATACTTACCTTCGGGATATCGGCGGTCGCTGTACTGGCGCCAAGATTATGATTGGTGTCAGGATTCCATTGTCAGTCACATGACCACCGGCACCCCGACTTCCGGAATGCTAAATGCATACCTCTGGTACATTATCCTGCATGCGCTAGCAGTATTTACTAAATATATTTATCAAGGGGCCCAGACCATGCATTAATGATTAGCCAATACTCTAAGCATGGGCCCCTACCAGTGGCAGATTTTACCTAGGGGCTGCAGGCTGCAGCCCCCCTCAGTAAAAATCTGCAACCACCATTGAGACCTGAGTGGTTGCAGTGACTTCCTGTTGGAAGCACAATCTGCTAATCACATGCAGGACTGTGATCAGCAGACATGGCTTACAATGGGAAGTCTTTCTGCCAAGAGTAATGTGGTCCTAGGACTGCAGCATATGCAATACATAGAAGCCGCTGAGGAGAACAGGGTGCCAGCACACATGCAAAAGTTCTACATGGCAACCGTAATATGCTTTAATGGGCTGCATCTGATGCAGTCCATAGAAGTCAGTGAACATGCGTGCACTGTGGGGAATTTATTTATCCGCGACAGTGACTGCAGCTGGCACGCATGCACTACCCTGTTGTTGTTTTTTAAATTCCTCCTTTACCTCATGGTGAGGCGGCACTACCACGCATTTTCCCAGTGGGCCCTTCATGCATCATGCCAGGGGCGGATTGGGACACCGAGATGCCGTACCAGTCCCTATTTGGCCGGTCCCAATGTCCCCTCCATGACCTTCACTCTCCCCTTCATCAAGCCAGCCGGCTACCACGAATGGAGCTCAGCTCTGTTCGGGCAGCGTTGGGAGACAGCTTCTGCACATGTGCAGAAATTCATTGAGGCTCAGTTGTGCTGCGCTACCTCCTCTCTCACTGCGGAGGTGCAGCCCGTCTCCCCCGACTGCAGCCCATGTTCACCATTGTGTCCAAGCTCCCCTGGACAACACAGGGAGAGACGGGTGAGAGCTGCTGGAAGAGCAGGACCTGTCACTTACACTCAGGATGTCCTTCCTGTGTGAGCCTGCTGTCAGCATGGAGGTATTGACTGTGGGCGAGACCTGCAAAAAGGAGGTCAGCTTATCTAACTATTATCATTGAGTGAGTCCCTTCCACTCCAATCCTGCCCCCTGATTTCCGCCACTACTACTCCCAGCCTGTCACCAGCTTCCCACCAATACTACTCCCATCATGCCCCATGATCTCCGCCACTACTCCCATTCTACCCCCTGCTCCTACCTCCTGCTCTGCACTTCTACTACTCCCATCATGCCCCCTGCTTCCCACTATTATTCCCACCCTGCCCGTAGACACTGAAAGTGGGTGTCTCAGTCCATGCATATTCAGATGCACAAATGTACATCTATAAAGTGCCTTGTAGCAGCATTACCTAACTGCAGAAAAAGACGTAAGGGGGGCTGCAACTGCATCCAACTCTGAATCAGGCACTGTAAGGAGGGATTCCACCCCCAACAGACCACATCCCTCAACAGACCCCACCCACATTAGGGCTGCTTCCATAATTTCCCGGGCTGGTTTTCCATTCCAATCCGCACATGTATCAGTCCAACACTAGGTAGGGAATATAGACTGTAAGCTCCACTGCTGCAAGGATAGATACAGATGACTATTCTCTGTAAAGTGCTACATTATATGTGTGCAGGGGCGTCGGAATGGGGGGGGCAAGGGGGCAGCTCGCTCCCCCCAAAATATGAGAGAGGCGCCAATACACCCGCGCCAGTGTGCAGCCGCTGCGTCCAGCTTCAGTGCTGCCCGCGCTGCTATATTAGAAGTGTTACTATAACTTTACATGGCGGGCAGCGCTGAAGCATCCTTCCCCGCAGAGCCGATCTGCGGTGCGGCGCTACGTCCCGTCCCCGCTCCCCACTGCAGCGGCGGCAAGGTAGGCGCATCAGAACAAAGCCACAGACGGGCAGCTGAGCGACGGCTCAGCTGTCCAATAATGTATGAACCATGCATCCTGCCGTTCGTCTATTTGCTGGGGGCGCAGGCTGCAGGGAAGGACTGGGATCCCTTGCAGCTTGTGGATCACGGAGCCAGGGTCCAGCGTTATTTGGGTGGCGTGTGACCGAGAGCAATAAAAAGTAAGGCTGGCAGTATTGTTTATTTATATATATATATATATTTATATATACTGTATTACTGTATGTATAAATATATATATTATGTGTATACATATATATATATATATATATATGTATCTATCTATCTATCTATCTATCTATCTATCTATCATGTAGGTTCAGTATGAAAAGCCGGAGGTCAGTATACCAACGCCGGCATCCCAATCATGGCAATGCAGACAAGGGTGCGCAGAGTACTCTAACCACCCTCCCATATCCCCTAACCCTCCATGTTCACAGCCTAACCCTAACCTTCCCTACTGGTGGCTAACCCTAACCTTCGCCCCACACCCCCCCACCCCTTCGCGCAGCCTAAACCCAATCCCCCCCTCCCCCCCGGAGTGTGCCTAAACTTAACACCCGCTCCAGCACACTAAACCTAAACCGGCAGTTCATACTTACCTTCGGAACCTTGGCTGTCGGGATATCTTCGTCTGGATCCTGATCTCTTCGGGATTCTGGCATCGGTATTGCAGCTGGTGGGTCTCCGGTGTCGGTATTAAAGCTTTAAAGCTGCCGGGATCCTGAACA
This sequence comes from Pseudophryne corroboree, assembly GCF_028390025.1. Classification (NCBI taxonomy): domain Eukaryota; kingdom Metazoa; phylum Chordata; class Amphibia; order Anura; family Myobatrachidae; genus Pseudophryne; species Pseudophryne corroboree. Next base: position 253,741,423 of record NC_086448.1, on the reverse strand, counting down.
CATACTGTATGTATATGTGTATATGTGTGTGTGTGTGTGTGTGTGTGTGTGTGTGTGTGTGTGTGTGTGTATATATACACTGCTCAAAAAATAAAGGGAACACTAAAATAACACATCCTAGATCTGAATGAATGAAATATTCTTATTAAATACTTTGTTTTTTACATAGTTGAATGTGCTGACAACAAAATCACACAAAAATGATCAATGGAAATCAAATTTATTAACCTATGGAGGTCTGGATTTGGAGTCACCCTCAAAATTAAAGTTGAAAAACACACTACAGGCTGATCCAACTTTGATGTAATGTCCTTAAAACAAGTCAAAATGAGGCTCGGTAGTGTGTGTGGCCTCCACGTGCCTGAATGACCTCCCTACAATGCCTGGGCATGCTCCTGATGAGGTGGCGGATGGTCTCCTGAGGGATCTCCTCCCAGACCTGGACTAAAGCATCCGCCAACTCCTGGACAGGCTGTGGTGCACGTAGCATTGGTGGATGGAGCGAGACATGATGTCCCAGATGTGCTCAATTGGATTCAGGTCTGGGGAATGGGCGGGCCAGTCCATAGCATTAATGCCTTCATCTTGCAGGAACTGCTGACACACTCCAGCCACATGAGGTCTAGCATTGTCTTGCATTAGGAGGAACCCAGGGCCAACCGCACCAGCATACGGTCTCACAAGGGGTCTGATGATCTCATCTCGGTACCTAATGGCAGTCAGGCTACCTCTGGCGAGCACATGGAGGGCTGTGCGGCCCCCCAAAGAAATGCCACCCCACACCATTACTGACCCACTGCCAAACCGGTCATGCTGGAGGATGTTGCAGGCAGCAGAACGTTCTCCTTGGCGTCTCCAGACTCTGTCACGTCTGTCACATGTGCTCAGTGAGAACCTGCTTTCATCTGTGAAGAGCACAGGGCACCAGTGGCGAATTTGCCAATCTTGGTGTTCTCTGGCAAATGCCAAACGTCCTGCACGGAGTTGGGCTGTAAGCACAACCCCCACCTGTGGATGTCGGGCCCTCATACCGCCCTCATGGAGTCTGTTTCTGATCATTTGAGTAGACACATGCACATTTGTGGCTTGCTGGAGGTCATTTTGCAGGGCTCTGGCAGTGCTCCTCCTGTTCCTCCTTGCACAAAGGCGGAGGTAGCGGTCCTGCTGCTGGGTTGTTGCCCTCCTACGGTCTCCTCCACGTCTCCTGATGTACTGGCCTGTCTCCTGGTAGCGCCTCCATGCTCTGGACACTACGCTAACAGACACAGCAAACCTTCTTGCCACAGCTCACATTGATGTGCCATCCTGGATGAGCTGCACTACCTGAGTCACTTGTGTGGGTTGTAGGGAGGTCATACAGGCACGTGGAGGCCACACACACTACTGAGCCTCATTTTGACTTGTTTTAAGGACATTATATCAAAGTTGGATCAGCCTGTAGTGTGTTTTTCCACTTTAATTTTGAGGGTGACTCCAAATCCAGACCTCCATGGGTTAATAAATTTGATTTCCATTGATAATTTTTGTGTAATTTTGTTGTCAGCACATTCAACTATGTAAAGAACAATGGCCCTCATTCCGAGTTGTTCGCTCGCAAGGCGATTTTAGCAGTATTGCACACGCTAAGCCGCCGCCTACTGGGAGTGAATATTAGCTTCTTAAAATTGCGAACGATGTATTCGCAATATTGCGATTACACACCTCGTAGCAGTTTCAGAGTAGCTTCAGACTTACTCGGCATCTGCGATCAGTTCAGTGCTTGTCGTTCCTGGTTTGACGTCACAAACACACCCAGCGTTCGCCCAGACACTCCTCCGTTTCTCCAGCCACTCCCGCGTTTTTTCCGGAAACGGTAGCGTTTTTATCCACACGCCCATAAAACGCCGTGTTTCCGCCCAGTAACACCCATTTCCTGTCAATCACACTACGATCGCCGGAGCGAAGAAAAAGCCGTGAGTAAAAATCCTATCTTCATAGCAAATTTACTTGGCGCAGTCGCAGTGCGGACATTGCGCATGCGCACTAAGCGGAAAATCGCTGCGATGCGATGAAATTTACCGAGCGAACAACTCGGAATGAGGGCCAAAGTATTTAATAAGAATAATTAATTCATTCAGATCTAGGATGTTTTATTTTAGTGTTCCCTTTATTTTTTTGAGCAGTGTATATATATATATATATATATATATAGAATTCATCTGCCTGCTCTTTATTAGGGGCCCTACTGTCTGAAGTTCCCCGGGCCCCCCATGGCCTTAATCAGGCTTTGCTTCCCCATGTGCTCCGCCCCCCCCCCCCCCCCCACCTCGTAAACCTGCAGTGTCTGCGCTCTGCGAAGACGTGCTGCCCGTGACCGCAGAGGTGAAAGAGTAGGGAGAGGAGCAATGAGGAGCTGGAGGCACTCTATCTAGCAGATGTATATTATGGGCTATACCAGGCGTAATGTGTATAATGGGCTATACCAGGCGTATTGTGTAACATGTGTAATGGGCTCTACCAGGCGTAATGTGTAACGTGTAGTGTGTAACATGTGTAATGGGCTCTACCAGGTGTAATGTGTAACATGTGAAATGGGCTCTACCAGGCATAATGTGTAACATGTGAAATGGGCTCTACCAGGCATAATGTGTAATGGGCTCTACCAGGCGTAATGTGTAACATGTGTTATGGGCTTTACCAGGTGTAATGTGTATAATGGGCTTTACCAGGCGTAATGTGTAACATGTGTAATGGGCTCTACCAGGCATAATGTGTATAGGGGCTCTACCAGGTGCAATGTGTAATGGGCTCTACTAGACGTAATGTGTAACATGTGTAATGGGCTTTACCAGGTGTAATGTGTATAATGGTCTCTACCAGGCGTAATGTGTATAGGGGCTCTACCAGGAGTAATATGTACAAATGGCTCTACCAGGTGTAATGTGTACAAGCGGCTCTACCAGGCGTAATGTGTATAATGGGCTCTACCTGGCATAATGTGTGTAATGGGCTCTACTTGGCATAATGTGTATAAGGTGCTCTATCAGGTGTAAAGTGTACAAGGGGCCACTCCCAGCTGTTCCATAGAGTTCCACACAGGTTCAAGAGACCTGTCTAAGGTGGCCAGGAGCTAGGGGCGCCAAACTGAGATTTTATCTTGCCCCCCCCCAACCAAAAAACGTTCTGACGCCCCTGTATGTGTGCACTATATAGATATCTTTTAATAAAATAATATACTGTATAATATGTCACTGGTCCTCAATGTGTACCATATACATTGAGGACCAGCGGCATCACTGCATTTACATTCTAATTATGGGGGTAATTCAGAGTTGATCGCAGCAGCAAATTTGTTAGCAGTTGGGCAAACCTATGGGGGTCATTCCGACCTGATCGCTCGCTGCAGTTTAACGCAGCGAAGCGATCAGGTCAGAACTGTGCATGCACCGGCAACAGGCAGAGGTGGTCGCTGGGCAGGAGGGGGCGGCACGGCGGCGTTTGGCCTCCGTTTTATGGGTGTGGTCCAGCCAACGCAGGTGTGGCCAGACAGTGCGGGGGCGGGCCGCAGCGGATGCGTGACGTCACACGCAGCCGCTGTGACCCAGGGCAGCGACGAGTAACTCCCAGCCAGCCGCAGGAGCTGCACTGGCCGGGAGTTACTCTTCAAGTACAAAAGCATCGCCGCTGTGCGATGCTTTTGTACTTGTGCAGGGGGGGCAGCCTGACATGCAGGGCAGACAAGCCCTGTGCTGGGCGTCTCCCCGCATGTCAGTGTAAGTGATCGTAACTGTGCTAAATTTAGTACCGCTACGATCAACTCGGAATGACCCCCTATGTACACTGCAGGGGGCAGATATAAAGTGCAGAGAGAGTTAGATTTGGGTGTGGTGTGTTAAAACTGAAATCTAAATTGCAGTGTAAAAATAAAGCAGCCAGTATTTACCCTGCACAGAAACAAAATAACCCACCCAAATCTAACTCTCTCTGCAAATGTTATATCTGCCACACCTGCAGTGTACATGGGTGGTCATTCCGAGTTGATCGCAGCCAGCAACTTTTGCTGCTGCTGCGATCAACTAGTCCACGCCTATGGGGGGAGTGTATTTTAGCTTTGAAGGGCTGCGATCGCTTGTGCAGCCCTGCTAAGCGAAATAAAATTCAAGCAGAACATGACTAGCCCTGGACATACTTACCCTGTGCGACGATCTCTGCGATGCTGGAGCCGGCTTTGACATCAGACATCCGTCTTCCATTCTCCTGGACACGCGTGCGTTTTCTTCTCCAATCCCCGAAAACGGCAGCCAATGGTCCGGATCTGCCCAGGAATGCTTTCTTTCTGTCAATCTTCTTGCGGTCGGCTCTGCGACTGCTTTCTTCGTAGGACGCAGCGTAACCCGGCGACCCCTGTCGCTGTGGCAACGACGCGTGTGCGCAGTGTGCTCGCCGTGCATACGCATTCCAGACCCGTTAGCACCGCAGCGACAAACCGTTGCATGCGAACAGGTCGGAATGACACCCATGGGCCCTCATTCTGAGATTATCGCACTGTAGCTGTTTTTAGCTGCCGTGCAATCAGATAGTCGCCGCCTATGGGGGAGTGTATTTTTGCATAGCAAGGGTGCGTTCGCTTGTGCAGCCGAGCTATGCAAATTTGTGCAGTTTAGGAGTAGGTCTGTACTTACTTACCTACTGCGATCACTTCAGCCTGTCAGGTCCCGGAATTGACGTCAGACATCCGCCCTCCACACACCTCAGCACGCGTGCGTTGGACTCACCACTCCCCCAAAACGGTCTGTTGATGCCCGGATCCACCTTCTGCCTGTCAATCTTCTTGCGTTCGCCACTGCAAAGTCTTTCTTCGTAGTTCTTGTCGTTGCCCAGCGACGCCTGTCGCCAGGTAATGAAGCGCCTGTGCATTGTGGCCGTAGCGCATGCGTAGTTCCGACCCAATCGCACGGCTGCGAAAACTTGCAGCGTGCGATTGGGTCAGAATGACCCCCATGGTTTTGCCCAACTGCTAACAAATTTGCTGCTGCTATCAACTCTGAATTACCCCTTATGTCCCTGGTATTGCACCATTTCTGTTGTTGATTATTGTGCTGGATGCAATTCTCAGAATCTCTTCTCATTTTGTATTTATATACATGTCTACAAGTGTTAGGAGTTTACAAGAAACATAGGCACATTTAAAAATGTACATAGCAGCACTGGGTATGGTGTTTGTGGTTGCTGTACTAGCCACAATTCCTGGCATGTCAGTTTTTTACTTGCTTTTGGAATGCAATGAACGTTTGTTTCTACTCACTAGACAGGGATGACTGGCTGCCTAACATTTCAACTTGACACTGAATCAGTTATGATACCTGTGAAATAATTTCTGTAAAAATATTTTATCAGGATTTATCATCTGTGGAGTGGGTAAATGTAGTCAGATGATGGCCTCATCTGCACTTGAGAGATTATTTGCTACTGCACATGTACAAAAAGTCATGCAAACCCTTACTGCGAACACTCGAACCCAAGTGTCCGATGCTTTTTGCAATTGCATTTTCTGGCATCACTAACATTTGAGAAGGAGTCTGAGATCCCTGGGTGCTTCTGTGTGGAGATTGAGAGGTGGCCTAAAATGAGTGCATAACTGCTCCCAATTACAAATCATTGCTTCAATGGCCATGTATAGTTTTTTTGTTTTTTTTTAAGAAGAATAGCTAGAGTAGATCTTAGGCCACTGGAAATGTTGATGGTACAACCAATGTTGCGTTGATATTGCAGTGTTTACATTCTCCATCACAACTGCAAAACCCATGGAGCCTGAATGGAGGAATCCCGGATAGGAGAGGAGTCAGTCATGCTTATGAAATTGGAGGCAGAACTACTTAAAATTATGATTAGGAAATTGATTATGATGGTGTTGGAGGTGGGGATTGCAGGTGCTTGAATCTAACAGACAATGGAGCTAGGTGACGCAGGACTGGTTACATCTTAGCCAAAGTTTCTGAATTTGTCAAAAACTTTTGTTGAATGCACTGCAAGTGACGTAACAGGGAGGAGGTTCCTAGATGGTAACGGTCCCTACTATGGCTTTACAAATGCTACAGATGGCTTGACAGTTGTTGTCTGGATTTGAGTAGAAATAATTCCACACATAAGAGGTGAATTTATTTGTCTATTGCCCAGGCATGACAATGGGATTTTTCAGACCATGGGCACCAACTGTCTCCACTGGTGCCTTATTTAAAAAAACAACATCCTCATCATCAACATTCTTATTAGCGCCAGCTACACAAATATCCTCCTCATCCTGGTGTGCTTCTACAGTGACAGCCTCAATTTCAATGTCAGCATGTTGGCTTGTGCTGTTTCTCCCAACATTTGCAGAGGGCATGCAAATGGTGGAAAAATCCTCCTCTTCCACTGCAGTATTGAAAACGTCCAGCTCACACATGAAACCCACGGACACACTTGGACTCTCCTCGGGGATTGATGATATTTCTGAGCACACAGTTGGCTCCTGTGCCTTAACAAGTTTAATTTTTTTATCTCTTCTACAGGGAGAAGGGCTTACATAATCATTTTGAGATGCAGAACCACCAGTCATAAAGAAAGGCCAAGGCCTTAGCCTTTCCTTGCCACTTTGTGTAGTGCATGGCATATTGCAGTTAACTTTACTTGGTTTTTTTTTAATTTAGCAGTGTAAAATGATATTAGTTCTTTGATTTTACATGCACTGACTTTAATTTGACATGCCCTCTATGCCATTGGGCATCGGCGTTAGCAGATAACATTGATGGACTTGCATTGTCAGTGTCGCACAATATGAGTTTGAGTCAGAAATAGTAATCAAACACTGCGGTTTAATTTCACCAACAGTGTCACTGTCACAACTGAGGACTGAGGCTGACTGAGGGAAGCCTCAGATGTAGGGGCAGCAGGTGAACCGTGGAGGTGAGATTAGGTTCCTAGACATACAGGATCTTAGAACACCATGAACCCAAAGGTGTGACCACAACAACGGAGTAAAATATAACAGTCAGTTTATTGAACACACAGTATAAATCTTGGCAATGAGATATCTTCAACAGTGAGTGCAGAATGAAAATGCAGTACAGTTCCTGGGAATGCAACTGGTAATTGAGACTGTGGCTATCCAGAATAAGATAACAAAGTCCTTGCCAAAATCCGGAGTTGGAATGAGGAACGAGCAAGCACTGCCCAGTAGATGGTAGACAGGAGACTGGGATAGGCACTGATACACTGAGGTTGAAGAGATGTAGATAGGATTGCCAGAGACTACCGGATGGAACCGGTGTGAGGAAAGATGTGCTGAACTCACCACTGGAGCAACAGTTAGATGATGAACATTGATGGATACTGTGGTCTGATGTTGTGTGGAATGATATGCAGGGCGATATATGAATACCGCTGGAGGTGACGTGAAGCACCGATGTAGGCAGATGGTAACACCAATCACTGCTGGGAGCTGAAAGCGATGTAAGTGACATGGTGGAAGCTGGAAGCCAGTGACACTTTTCCACAGAAGCTAGTGAGCGATGCTGTAGATAATGGAAGCAATAATGATATCAGGACACCGCTGGAAGCTGAAGGCAGAATAGAACCAATGCTGGAAGGTGATGCCAGGACCACAGTAGAAAGCCAGGAAGCAGAGCTAGAACACCGCAGGAGTCAGGCCGCACCGCAGGTTGGTAATTGGTGCCAGTCTCTTGGAGAAGCTGAATCACAGGAACTGGAATACCTGGAAAGTCAAGCTGAGAATTCACCAAACAGGAGGATTGACAACCAAAGCACTGTAGGATTGACAACCAAAGCACTGACGATTATCCAGCCCTGGAGCAGGATATTTATACCAGCTGGTGAGCAGGGATTGGCTGGATAATTACACAGAGTCCAGACTGCAGCAGATAGGCTGAAAACAACATGTAATGAAAACAAACATGGCTGCACCCATGTTTGAAACTGGAGGGAAAGTCTGTTTGTATTTTACATATGAGAATCGGCAGTAATGGGGGCGGAGGCCACAGAGGGCAGGAGATGCCATACTTTAAACAGATGGATGTTTAATATAATGTTGCCATGTCAGCGCTGCTGCGATCACAGAGGAGATCCTTGAGACACAGATATGCAGTGCGCTGCCCGCAGACAGTGCAGGTGGAACCCAGGCCTGGATCGCCGGGCCAGTCTCAGAAGGCAGGTAAATAATGGTGGCTAATAACCCGGATCGTGACAGCACCCCACCTTTAGGAGTGAACCCTGGACACTTCTTAGGCTTACTAGGAAATCTGGCGTGGAAATCCTGGACCAACTTGGGAGCATGGACATCCGATGCATTTATCCAGGAACGTTTCTCAGGGCCATAGCCCTTCCAATCAATTAGCTACTGAAGATGACCTTATTTGTAGCGTGAGTCCAGAATCTTGGTGACCTCATAATCCATACCTCATTAAGTTTGAACCTTGGATGCTATGGGGAGCGCAGAATGGAAAAGATTCAGGACCACTGGCTTGAGAAGAGAAATGTGAAATGTCCTAGGAATCTTCAGGAATGGAGGCAACTTGAGTCTATAAGCAACTGGATTGATGACTTGTTTAATCTGGAATGGGCCGATGTACAGAGGAGCAAACTTCATACTTGGAACTCTTAATCTCAGATTTTTAGTAGACAGCCAAACACGGTCACCTGGTTTGAGGGCTGGAATTGCCCTACGCTTCTTGTCTGCAAACATTTTGTACCTTGGGGAAGCTTTCAAGAGAGCTGTCTGGATATTCTTCCAGTTTTTAGAAAACTGATGAAAGGTGACATCAGCTGCAGGTACTGCTGTTGCTGGAAGTGGTTGAAACTCTGGAACCTTTGGATGGAGACCGTAGTTGGCAAAGAATGGCGTAGAAGAGGATGAAGAGTGGTACTGGTTATTATGACAAAATTCGGCCCATGAAAGAAGATGAACCCAGTCGTCTTGAGAAGAGGATATAAATTTGGAGGAAGGACTCCAAGTCCTGATTAACCCTTTCGATTTGCCCATTGGTTTGGGGGTGATAAGCTGTGGAAAACTTTAGCTTGACTTGGAGTGCTGAACACAGACTTCCCCAGTATTTGGCTACAAACTGGACACCTCTATCAGAGATAATCTCTTCTGGAAGACCATGTAATCTGAAGATTTCTTGAATAAAAACATGAGCCAGCTTGGAAGCTGATGGAAGACCGGTGAGATGAACGAAGTGAGCCATCTTGGTGAACCGGTCAACTACCACCCAGATAGTATTATACTTGTTACATTCAGGAATATCTGAAATAAAGTCCATAGATAAATGGGTCCATGAGTGATGAGGAACAGACAAGGGTACCAGTTGTCCAGCGGGTGACTGGCGAGGTGCCTTGTGCTGGGCACATTTAGGGCAGGATGCAATAATCTCTGTAATGTCTTTCTTAAGCGTCGGCCACCAGTATGATCTGTAAATGAATTCAAAGGTTTTCTGAATACCCACATGTCCGGCAAAGCGAGAGGAATGTTCCCATTGCAAGAGCTTCCTTCTAAGGGCCGGTTTCACTAAGCTTTTCCCTGGCGGAGGTATAGAGTCCACTCTCACGGTGGAGAATGCCACTGGATCGAGAATGGGATATTTACCAGTAGACTCAGACTCATTTTCTTGCTCCCAGGAGTGGGAAAGAGCATCGGCCTTACGATTCTGTGACCCTGGACAAAACGAAAGTTTAAAGTCAAACCTGGAAAAGAAGAGTGCCCATCTGGCTTGACTAGGTTTGAGGCATTGGGCGGCTTTTAAGTACAGAAGGTTCTTGTGGTCTGTCAGGATAGTGATGGTATGAGAAGCTCCCTCCAGAAGATATCTCCATAATAGCTAAAAGTTCTTGATCGCCAATGGCATAATTACGCTCAGCAGGAGAGAACTTCCGTGAGAAGAAGCCACAGGGATGTAAGTGGCCATCCTCGGCTCTTTGAGAGAGCACAGCGCCGACACCGACTGAAGAGGAATCCACCTCTAAGATGAAGGGTGAGCTGATATCAGGCTGTTTCAGAACTGGAGCGGAGACAAACTTCTGTTTGAGTAGATAAAAAGCTTGAGTAGCCTCTTCCAACCACTTGGAGGGATTAGTACCTTTTCTTGTAAGAGTAGTGATAGGTGCCACAATAGTAGAGAAGCCCCGAATGAACCTCCTGTAATAATTGGTGAACCCCAGGAATCTTTGAACACCCTTGAGTGTTGTGGGTATTTGCAAATCACGGATAGCCTGGAGTTTCTCAGGATCCATCTCTAATCCGGAACCGGACATGATGTACCCCAGAAATGGAATTGACTTGACCTCGAAGACACATTTTTCCAATTTACAATAGAGATGGTTGGCACGGAGACGGGACAGAACTACCTTGATCCAATGATGATGCTCCTTTAAGTCATTAGCAAAGATTAAAATATCATCGAGGTAAACCACAACATGTCGGTAGATGATATCACGAAAAATTTTGTTCACAAAATGTTGGAATACTGCTGAAGCGTTACTGAGTCCGAAAGGCATGACAAGGTACTCGTAATGTCCATCACGGGTGTTAAAAGTGGTCTTCCACTCGTCACCCTTCCGGATACGGATGAGATTGTACGCACCCCTCAGGTCCAACTTGGAAAAGATGGTGGCTTCACTGACACAATCAAATAGCTCCGTGATAAGAGGCAAGGATACCGGTTTTTCACTGTGATGTCGTTGAGCCCATGGTTGTCAATACAGGGTTGCCGAACACCATCTTTCTTTTTCACAAAGAAGAAGCCTGCGCCAGCTGGTGAGGAGGAAGGTCGAATGAAACCTTTGGCAAGGTTTTCTTTTATATAATCCTCCATGGAGTGGGTATCTGGAAGCGACAATGGATAGGTGCGTCCTCAAGGTGGAGACTTCCCTGGAATGAGATCAATGGGACAATCCTACTCCCTATGAGGAGGAAGAATATCTGCAGAGGATTTACTTAAAACATCAGTGAAATCTTGGTACGGTGGAGGTGGAACATCTGTAGACTTGGAAGAAGAGAAGTGCGAGCTGGAAGTACAAGTCTCTGAACAAGAAGGACTCAATGCCAAGATATGCATAGTCTTTCTTGCCAGAAAGCTGCGTAGAGAGCGTCATCATTCCATGAGAGTTCAGATGCAAGGATCTGGAATTGTACTAAATATTGACCGACTGTCTGTGTTCCCTGACGTAGCCAGAGGAGATCTGCGGAGGCAGATGTCACATGTCATGGCTCGTCGACGATGCGCCTCAAGGTCGCCATGAAATTTGTATAAGAAGAAAGCAGGACATTACACTTCTCCCATAGAGGTGAGGCCCAATCCAGAGCAGGACCACTGAGGAGGGAGATGATGTAGGCAACCTTGGTGCGGTCGGTTGGAAAGTTGCCAGGCTGCACCTCATAGTTAATTTCACACTGGTTGGCTGGTGTCGGTAGATGAAGACGAGGAGCAGAAACGGGGATGGTGGGTGGGGTTACCAGCAAAGCTACTGTAGTCGGCACACTGGACACCCCTGAACCATGGAGGGTGTTTTGAATCCCATCCAGCCAGGAGGAGAGAATCACTTGACCCTGTGCAGCCTCCTGATGTTCTAAATGAGCTGCGAGATGTTGTTACGGCCTGGTCACTTGTGCCTGGTCTCTGGTCGGATCCATATGGCCAGTGCCTACTGTCACAACTGATGGCTGAGGCTGACTGAGGGAAGCCTCAGATGTAGGGGCTGGCGTGTAGGTGAATTGTGGAGGTGAGATTAGGTTCCTAGACATACAGGATGTTAGAACACCATGAACCCGAAGGTGCGACCACAACAACGGAGTAAAATATAACAGTCAGTTTATTGAAAACACAGTATAAATCTTGGCAATGAGATATCTTCAACAGTGAGTGCAGAATGAGAATGCAGTACAGTTCCTGGGAATGCAACTGGTAATTGAGACTGTGACTATGCAGAATAAGATAACAAAGTCCTTGCCAAAATCCAGAGTTGGAATTAGGAACGAGCAAGTACTGCCCAGTAGATGGTAGACAGGAGACTGGGATAGGCACTGATACACTGAGGTTGAAGAGATGTAGATAGGATTGCCAGAGACTGCCGGACGGAACTGTTGTGAGGAAAGATGTGCTGAACTCACCACTGGGGCAACAGTTCGAGGTGAGCATCAATGGATACTGTGGTCCGATGTTGTGTGGAAAAATATGCAGGGCGATATATGAATACTGATGGAGATGATGTGAAGCCCCGATGTAGGCAGATGGTAACAACAATCACTGCTGGAAGCTGAAAGTGATGTAAGTGACACGCTGGAAGCTGGAAACACTTTACCACAGAAGCTAGTGAGCGATGCCGTAGATAATGGAAGCAATAATGATACCTGGACACCGCTGGAAGCAGGAGGCAGAATAGAACCAACACTGGAAGCCGATGTCAGGACCACAGTAGAAAGCCAGAAAGCAGAGCTGGATCACTGCAGGAGTCAGGCTGCACCGCAGGATGGTAATTGGTGCCGGTCTCTCGGAGAAGCTGAATCACAGGAGCTGGAATACCTGGAAAGTCAAGCTGAGAATTCACCAAACAGGAGAGACATGTATGCAGAATTGACAACCAAAGCACTGACGATTATCCAGACCTGGAGCAGGATATTTATTAGTGATGAGCGGGTTCGGTTCCTCGGAATCCGAACCCCCCCGAACTTCAGCCTTTTTACACGGATCCGAGGCAGACTCGGATCTTCCCGCCTTGCTTGGCTAACCCGAGCGCGCCCGAACGTCATCATCCCGCTGTCGGATTCTCGCGAGGCTCGGATTCTATCGCGAGACTCGGATTCTATATAAGGAGCCGCGCGTCGCCGCCATTTTCACACGTGCATTGAGATTCATAGGGAGAGGACGTGGCTGGCGTCCTCTCCATTTAGATTAGAAGAGAGAGAGTGAGAGTGAGACACTTGATTTACTGAAGCTTAGGAGTACTCAGAGAGTGCAGAGTTTACTAGTGACTGACCAGTGACCACCAGTGCAGTTTTATTATATTATTATTTAATATAATCCGTTCTCTGCCTGAAAAAAAACGATACACAGTGACACAGTAACAGTATACCATATCTGTGCTCAGCCTCAGTGTGCTGCATCATCTATGTATATCTGACTGTGCTGAGTGCTCAGTGCTCACACAGCTTAATTGTGGGGGAGACTGGGGAGCAGTAGCAGGAATACATATTATTTAACAGTGCACACTTTTGCTGCCAGAGTGCCACTGCCAGTGTGACTGACCAGTGACCACTGTCTGACCACCAGTATATTGTGATTGTCTACCTGAAAAAGTTAAACACTCGTCGTGTGGTGTTTTTATTCTATAAACGCATTCTGCTGACAGTGTCCAGCAGGTCCGTCATTAATTATATAATATATACCTGTCCGGCTGCAGTAGTGATATATATATATATATATTTTTTATATCATTATCATCCAGTCTATATTAGCAGCAGACGCAGTACGGTAGTCCACGGCTGTAGCTACCTCTGTGTCGGCAGTCGCTCGTCCATCCATAATTGTATACCCCCTACCTGTGGTGTTTTTTTTTTTCTATCTTCTTGATACAAGTAGCTTACTTTAGGAGTCTGCAGTGCTGACAGTGTCCAGCAGGTCCGTCATTATAATATATACCTGTCCACCTGCAGTAGTGATATATATATATTTTTTATATCATTATCATCCAGTCTATATTAGCAGCAGACGCAGTATGGTAGTCCACGGCTGTAGCTACCTCTGTGTCGGCAGTCGCTCGTCCATCCATAATTGTATACCACCTACCTGTGGTGTTTTTTTTTTCTATCTTCTTGATACTACTAGTAGCTTACTTTAGGAGTCTGCAGTGCTGCTGACAGTGTCCAGCAGGTCCGTCATTATATAATATATACCTGTCCGGCTGCAGTAGTGATATATATATTTTTTATATCATTATCATCCAGTCTATATTAGCAGCAGACGCAGTACGGTAGTCCACGGCTGTAGCTACCTCTGTGTCGGCAGTCGCTCGTCCATCCATAATTGTATACCACCTACCTGTGGTGTTTTTTTTTTTCTATCTTCTTCATACTACTAGTAGCTTACTTTAGGAGTCTGCAGTGCTGCTGACAGTGTCCAGCAGGTCCGTCATTATATAATATATACCTGTCCGGCTGCAGTAGTGATATATATATATTTTTTATATCATTATCATCCAGTCTATATTAGCAGCAGACGCAGTACGGTAGTCCACGGCTGTAGCTACCTCTGTGTCGGCAGTCGCTCGTCCATCCATAATTGTATACCACCTGCCTGTGGTGTTTTTTTTTTTTTTTTCTATCTTCTTGATACTAGTAGCTTACTTTAGGAGTCTGCAGTGCTGACAGTGTCCAGCAGGTCCGTCATTATATAATATATACCTGTCCGGCTGCAGTAGTGATATATATATATTTTTTTTTTATATCATTATCATCCAGTCTATATTAGCAGCAGACGCAGTACGGTAGTCCACGGCTGTAGCTACCTCTGTGTCGGCAGTCGCTCATCCATCCATAATTGTATACCACCTACCTGTGGTGTTTTTTTTTTTCTATCTTCTTGATACTAGTAGCTTACTTTAGGAGTCTGCAGTGCTGACAGTGTCCAGCAGGTCCGTCATTATATAATATATACCTGTCCGGCTGCAGTAGTGATATATATATATATATTTTTTATATCATTATCATCCAGTCTATATTAGCAGCAGACGCAGTACGGTAGTCCACGGCTGTAGCTACCTCTGTGTCGGCAGTCGCTCGTCCATCCATAATTGTATACCACCTACCTGTGGTGTTTTTTTTTTTCTATCTTCTTGATACTAGTAGCTTACTTTAGGAGTCTGCAGTGCTGACAGTGTCCAGCAGGTCCGTCATTATATAATATATACCTGTCCGGCTGCAGTAGTGATATATATATATTTTTTATATCATTATCATCCAGTCTATATTAGCAGCAGACGCAGTACGGTAGTCCACGGCTGTAGCTACCTCTGTGTTGGCAGTCGCTCGTCCATCCATAAGTATACTAGTATCCATCCATCTCCATTGTTTACCTGAGGTGCCTTTTAGTTGTGCCTATTAAAATATGGAGAACAAAAATGTTGAGGTTCCAAAAATAGGGAAAGATCAAGATCGACTTCCACCTCGTGCTGAAGCTGCTGCCACTAGTCATGGCTGAGACGATGAAATGCCAGCAACGTCGTCTGCCAAGGCCGATGCCCAATGTCATAGTACAGAGCATGTAAAATCCAAAACACCAAATATCAGTAAAAACAGGACTCAAAAATCTAAAATAAAATTGTCAGAGGAGAAGCGTAAACTTGCCAATATGCCATTTACCACACGGAGTGGCAAGGAACGGCTGAGGCCCTGGCCTATGTTCATGGCTAGTGGTTCAGCTTCACATGAGGATGGAAGCACTCAGCCTCTCGCTAGAAAAATGAAAAGACTCAAGCTGGCAAAAGCACAGCAAAGAACTGTGCGTTCTTCGAAATCACAAATCCACAAGGAGAGTCCAATTGTGTCGTTTGCGATGCCTGACCTTCCCAACACTGGACGTGAAGAGCATGCGCCTTCCACCATTTGCACGCCCCCTGCAAGTGCTGGAAGGAGCACCCGCAGTCCAGTTCCTGATAGTCAGATTGAAGATGTCAGTGTTGAAGTACACCAGGATGAGGAGGATATGGGTGTTGCTGGCGCTGGGGAGGAAATTGACCAGGAGGATTCTGATGGTGAGGTGGTTTGTTTAAGTCAGGCACCCGGGGAGACACCTGTTGTCCGTGGGAGGAATAGGGCCATTGACATGCCTGGTGAAAATACCCAAAAAATCAGCTCTTCGGTGTGGAAGTATTTCAACAGAAATGCGGACAACATTTGTCAAGCCGTGTGTTGCCTTTGTCAAGCTGTAATAAGTAGGGGTAAGGACGTTAACCACCTCGGAACATCCACCCTTATACGTCACCTGCAGCGCATTCATCATAAGTCAGTGACAAGTTCAAAAACTTTGGGCGACAGCGGAAGCAGTCCACTGACCAGTAAATCCCTTCCTCTTGTAACCAAGCTCACGCAAACCACCCCACCAACTCCCTCAGTGTCAATTTCCTCCTTCCCCAGGAATGCCAATAGTCCTGCAGGCCATGTCACTGGCAATTCTGACGAGTCCTCTCCTGCCTGGGATTCCTCCGATGCATCCTTGCGTGTAACGCCTACTGCTGCTGGCGCTGCTGTTGTTGCTGCTGGGAGTCGATGGTCATCCCAGAGGGGAAGTTGTACTCGTAAGACCACTTTTACTACTTCCACCAAGCAATTGACTGTCCAACAGTCCTTTGCGAGGAAGATGAAATATCACAGCAGTCATCCTGCTGCAAAGCGGATAACTGAGGCCTTGGCATCCTGGGCGGTGAGAAACGTGGTTCCGGTATCCATCATTACTGCAGAGGCAACTAGAGACTTGTTGGAGGTACTGTGTCCCCGGTACCAAATACCATCTAGGTTCCATTTCTCTAGGCAGGCGATACCGAAAATGTACACAGACCTCAGAAAAAGACTCACCAGTGTCCTAAAAAATGCAGTTGTACCCAATGTCCACTTAACCATGGACATGTGGACAAGTGGAGCAGGGCAGGCTCAGGACTATATGACTGTGACAGCCCACTGGGTAGATGTATGGGCTCCCGCCGCAAGAACAGCAGCGGCGGCACCAGTAGCAGCATCTCGCAAACGCCAACTCTTTCCTAGGCAGGCTACGCTTTGTATCACCACTTTCCAGAATACGCACACAGCTAAAAACCTCTTACGGCAACTGAGGAAGATCATCGCAGAATGGCTTACCCCAATTGGACTCTCCTGTGGATTTGTGGCATCGGACAACGCCAGCAATATTGTGTGTGCATTAAATCTGGGCAAATTCCAGCACGTCCCATGTTTTGCACATACCTTGAATTTGGTGGTGCAGAATTATTTAAAAAACGAGAGGGGCGTGCAAGAGATGCTGTCGGTGGCCAGAAGAATTGCGGGACACTTTCGGCGTACAGGCACCACGTACAGAAGACTGGAGCACCACCAAAAACGCCTGAACCTGCCCTGCCATCATCTGAAGCAAGAAGTGGTAACGAGGTGGAATTCAACCCTCTATATGCTTCAGAGGTTGGAGGAGCAGCAAAAGGCCATTCAAGCCTATACAACTGAGCACGATATAGGAGGTGGAATGCACCTGTCTCAAGCGCAGTGGAGAATGATTTCAACATTGTGCAAGGTTCTGCAACCTTTTGAACTTGCCACACGTGAAGTCAGTTCAGACACTGCCAGCCTGAGTCAGGTCATTCCCCTCATCAGGCTTTTGCAGAAGAAGCTGGAGACATTGAAGGAGGAGCTAACACAGAGCGATTCTGCTAGGCATGTGGGACTTGTGGATGGAGCCCTTAATTCGCTTAACAAGGATTCACGGGTGGTCAATCTGTTGAAATCAGAGCACTACATTTTGGCCACCGTGCTCGATCCTAGATTTAAAACCTACCTTGGATCTCTCTTTCCGGCAGAGAACTGCTGGTGACAAAATTGTCAAGTCAAGCGGAACGCGACCTGTCAGCATCTCCTCCTTCACATTCTCCCGCAACTGGGGGTGCGAGGAAAAGGCTCAGAATTCCGAGCCCACCCGCTGGCGGTGATGCAGGGCAGTCTGGAGCGACTGCTGATGCTGACATCTGGTCCGGACTGAAGGACCTGACAACGATTACGGACATGTCGTCTACTGTCACTGCATATGATTCTCTCCCCATTGAAAGAATGGTGGAGGATTATATGAGTGACCGCATCCAAGTAGGCACGTCAGACAGTCCGTACTTATACTGGCAGGAAAAAGAGGCAATTTGGAGGCCCTTGCACAAACTGGCTTTATTCTACCTAAGTTGCCCTCCCACAAGTGTGTACTCCGAAAGAGTGTTTAGTGCCGCCGCTCACCTTGTCAGCAATCGGCGTACGAGGTTACATCCAGAAAATGTGGAGAAGATGATGTTCATTAAAATGAATTATAATCAATTCCTCCGTGGAGACATTCACCAGCAGCAATTGCCTCCACAAAGTACACAGGGAGCTGAGATGGTGGATTCCAGTGGGGACGAATTGATAATCTGTGAGGAGGGGGATGTACACGGTGATATATCGGAGGATGATGATGAGGTGGACATCTTGCCTCTGTAGAGCCAGTTTGTGCAAGGAGAGATTAATTGCTTCTTTTTTGGTGGGGGTCCAAACCAACCCGTCATTTCAGTCACAGTCGTGTGGCAGACCCTGTCACTGAAATGATGGGTTGGTTAAAGTGTGCATGTCCTGTTTATACAACATAAGGGTGGGTGGGAGGGCCCAAGGACAATTCCATCTTGCACCTCTTTTTTCTTTCATTTTTCTTTGCGTCATGTGCTGTTTGGGGGGTGTTTTTTGGAAGGGCCATCCTGCGTGACACTGCAGTGCCACTCCTAGATGGGCCTGGTGTTTGTGTCGGCCACTAGGGTCGCTTAGCTTAGTCACACAGCTACCTCATTGCGCCTCTTTTTTTTCTTCTTTGCGTCATGTGCTGTTTGGGGAGTGTTTTTTGGAAGGGCCATCCTGCGTGACACTGCAGTGCCACTCCTAGATGGGCCAGGTGTTTGTGTCGGCCACTTGGGTCGCATATCATACTCACACAGCTACCTAATTGCGCCTCTTTTTTTCTTTGCGTCATGTGCTGTTTGGGGAGTGTTTTTTGGAAGGGCCATCCTGCGTGACACTGCAGTGCCACTCCTAGATGGGCCAGGTGTTTGTGTCGGCCACTTGGGTCGCTTATCTTAGTCACACAGCTACCTCATTGCGCCTCTTTTTTTTCTTCTTTGCGTCATGTGCTGTTTGGGGAGTGTCTTTTGGAAGGGCCATCCTGCGTGACACTGCAGTGCCACTCCTAGATGGGCCAGGTGTTTGTGTCGGCCACTTGGGTCGCTTATCTTACTCACACAGCTACCTCATTGCGCCTCTTTTTTTTCTTCTTTGCGTCATGTGCTGTTTGGGGAGTGTTTTTTGGAAGGGCCTTCCTGCGTGACACTGCAGTGCCACTCCTAGATGGGCCAGGTGTTTGTGTCGGCCACTTGGGTCGCATATCATACTCACACAGCTACCTAATTGCGCCTCTTTTTTTCTTTGCGTCATGTGCTGTTTGGGGAGTGTTTTTTGGAAGGGCCATCCTGCGTGACACTGCAGTGCCACTCCTAGATGGGCCAGGTGTTTGTGTCGGCCACTTGGGTCGCTTATCTTAGTCACACAGCTACCTCATTGCGCCTCTTTTTTTTCTTCTTTGCGTCATGTGCTGTTTGGGGAGTGTCTTTTGGAAGGGCCATCCTGCGTGACACTGCAGTGCCACTCCTAGATGGGCCAGGTGTTTGTGTCGGCCACTTGGGTCGCTTATCTTACTCACACAGCTACCTCATTGCACCTCTTTTTTTTCTTCTTTGCGTCATGTGCTGTTTGGGGAGTGTTTTTTGGAAGGGCCATCCTGCGTGACACTGCAGTGCCACTCCTAGATGGGCCAGGTGTTTGTGTCGGTCACTTGGGTCGCTTATCTTACTCACACAGATACCTAATTGCGCCTCTTTTTTTCTTTGCGTCATGTGCTGTTTGGGGAGTGTTTTTTGGAAGGGCCATCCTGCGTGACACTGCAGTGCCACTCCTAGATGGGCCAGGTGTTTGTGTCGGCCACTTGGGTCGCTTATCTTACTCACACAGCTACCTCATTGCGCCTCTTTTTTTCTTTGCGTCATGTGCTGTTTGGGGAGTGTTTTTTGGAAGGGCCATCCTGCGTGACACTGCAGTGCCACTCCTAGATGGGCCAGGTGTTTGTGTCGGCCACTTGGGTCGCTGAGCTTAGTCATCCAGCAACCTCGGTGCAAATTTTAGGACTAAAAATAATATTGTGAGGTGTGAGGTGTTCAGAATAGACTGAAAATGAGTGGAAATAATGGTTATTGAGGTTAATAATACTTTGGGATCAAAATGACCCCCAAATTCTATGATTTAAGCTGTTTTTTAGGGTTTTTTGGAAAAAAAAAAAACTGAATCCAAAACACACCCGAATCCGACAAAAAAATTCGGTGAGGTTTTGCCAAAACGCGTTCGAACCCAAAACACGGCCGCGGAACCGAACCCAAAACCAAAACACAAAACCCGAAAAATTTCCGGTGCTCATCACTAATATTTATACCAGCTGGTGAGCAGGGATTGGCTGGATAATTACACTGAGTCCATCCTGCAGTGGATAGGCTGAAAACAACATGTGATGAAAACAAACATGGCTGCACCCATGTTTGAAACTGGAGGGAAAGTCTGTTTGTATTTTACATATGAGAATCAGCAGTAATGGAGGTGGAGGCCGCAAAGGGCAGGAGACTCCATACTTTAAACAGATGGATGTTTAATATAATGTTGCCATGTCAGAGCTGCTGCGATCACAGAGGAGAATCTTGAGACACAGATATGCAGTGCGCTGCCCGCAGACAGCGCAGGTGGAACCCAGGCCTGGAACATCGGACCAGTCTCAGAAGGCACTTAGCAGGTAAATAAGGGGGGCTAATAACCCGGATCATGACAGTCACACAATAAGTGTATGAGTATGAAAATATGTTACTGTGGTACCACCTTCATTCCCAGTGTCGCACAGTATGTGTATGAGTACAAAATAATAATAGAGATGAGCGGGTTCGGTTCCTCGGAATCCGAACCCGCCCGAACTTCAGCTTTTTTTACACGGATCCGAGCGACTCGGATCTTCCCGCCTTGCTCGGTTAACCCGAGCGCGCCCGAACGTCATCATGACGCTGTCGGATTCTCGCGAGGCTCGGATTCTATCGCGAGACTCGGATTCTATATAAGGAGCCGCGCGTCGCCGCCATTTTCACACGTGCATTGAGATTGATAGGGAGAGGACGTGGCTGGCGTCCTCTCCATTTAGATTAGAAGAGAGAGAGTGAGATTGAGACAGAGACACTTGATTTACTGGAGCTTAGGAGTACTAGAGAGTGCAGAGTTTACTAGTGACTGACCACTGACCAGTGACCACCAGTGCAGTTTTATTTAATATAATCCGTTCTCTGCCTGAAAAAAACGATACACAGTGACTCAGTCACATACCATATCTGTGCTCAGCCCAGTGTGCTGCATCATCTATGTATAATATCTGACTGTGCTCACACAGCTTAATTGTGGGGGAGACTGGGGAGCAGTTATAGGTTTTAGCAGGAGCCAGGAGTACATATTATTAAAATTAAACAGTGCACACTTTTGCTGCAGGAGTGCCACTGCCAGTGTGACTGACCAGTGACCTGACCACACTGACCACCAGTATAGTATACTATATTGTGATTGCCTGAAAAAGTTAAACACTCGTCGTGTGACTTGTGTGGTGTTTTTTTATTCTATAAAAAACTCATTCTGCTGACAGACAGTATCCAGCAGGTCCGTCATTATATAATATATACCTGTCCGGCTGCAGTAGTGATATATATATATTTTTTATATCATTATTTATCATCCAGTCGCAGCAGACACAGTACGGTAGTTCACGGCTGTAGCTACCTCTGTGTCGGCACTCGGCAGTCCATCCATAATTGTATACCACCTACCCGTGGTTTTTTTTTTCTTTCTTCTTTATACATACTACATCTCATTATCATCCAGTCTATATTAGCAGCAGACACAGTACAGTACGGTAGTCCACGGCTGTAGCTACCTCTGTGTCGGCACTCGGCAGTCCATCCATAATTGTATACCACCTACCCGTGGTTTTTTTTTTCTTCTTTATACATACTACATCTCATTATCATCCAGTCTATATTAGCAGCAGACACAGTACAGTACGGTAGTCCACGGCTGTAGCTACCTCTGTGTCGGCACTCGGCAGTCCATCCATAATTGTATACCACCTACCCGTGGTTTTTTTTTCTTTCTTCTTTATACATACTACATCTCATTATCAACCAGTCTATATTAGCAGCAGACACAGTACAGTACGGTAGTCCACGGCTGTAGCTACCTCTGTGTCGGCACTCGGCAGTCCGTCCATAATTGTATACCACCTACCCGTGGTTTTTTTTTCTTTCTTCTTTATACATACTACATCTCATTATCATCCAGTCTATATTAGCAGCAGACACAGTACAGTACGGTAGTCCACGGCTGTAGCTACCTCTGTGTCGGCACTCGGCAGTCCATCCATAATTGTATACCACCTACCCGTGGTTTTTTTTTTCTTCTTTATACATACTACATCTCATTATCATCCAGTCTATATTAGCAGCAGACACAGTACAGTACGGTAGTCCACGGCTGTAGCTACCTCTGTGTCGGCACTCGGCAGTCCATCCATAATTGTATACCACCTACCCGTGGTTTTTTTTTCTTTCTTCTTTATACATACTACATCTCATTATCATCCAGTCTATATTAGCAGCAGACACAGTACAGTACGGTAGTCCACGGCTGTAGCTACCTCTGTGTCGGCACTCGGCAGTCCATCCATAATTGTATACCACCTACCCGTGTTTTTTTTTTCTTTCTTCTTTATACATACTACATCTCATTATCATCCAGTCTATATTAGCAGCAGACACAGTACAGTACGGTAGTCCACGGCTGTAGCTACCTCTGTGTCGGCACTCGGCAGTCCATCCATAATTGTATACCACCTACCCGTGGTTTTTTTTTTCTTCTTTATACATACTACATCTCATTATCATCCAGTCTATATTAGCAGCAGACACAGTACAGTACGGTAGTCCACGGCTGTAGCTACCTCTGTGTCGGCACTCGGCAGTCCATCCATAATTGTATACCACCTACCCGTGTTTTTTTTTCTCTTCTTTATACATACTACATCTCATTATCATCCAGTCTATATTAGCAGCAGACACAGTACAGTACGGTAGTCCACGGCTGTAGCTACCTCTGTGTCGGCACTCGGCAGTCCATCCATAATTGTATACTAGTATCCATCCATCTCCATTGTTTACCTGAGGTGCCTTTTAGTTGTGCCTATTAAAATATGGAGAACAAAAATGTTGAGGTTCCAAAATTAGGGAAAGATCAAGATCCACTTCCACCTCGTGCTGAAGCTGCTGCCACTAGTCATGGCCGAGACGATGAAATGCCAGCAACGTCGTCTGCCAAGGCCGATGCCCAATGTCATAGTACAGAGCATGTCAAATCCAAAACACCAAATATCAGTAAAAAAAGAACTCCAAAACCTAAAATAAAATTGTCGGAGGAGAAGCGTAAACTTGCCAATATGCCATTTACCACACGGAGTGGCAAGGAACGGCTGAGGCCCTGGCCTATGTTCATGGCTAGTGGTTCAGATTCACATGAGGATGGAAGCACTCAGCCTCTCGCTAGAAAAATGAAAAGACTCAAGCTGGAAAAAGCACAGCAAAGAACTGTGCGTTCTTCGAAATCCCAAATCCACAAGGAGAGTCCAATTGTGTCGGTTGCGATGCCTGACCTTCCCAACACTGGACGTGAAGAGCATGCGCCTTCCACCATTTGCACGCCCCCTGCAAGTGCTGGAAGGAGCACCCGCAGTCCAGTTCCTGATAGTCAGATTGAAGATGTCAGTGTTGAAGTACACCAGGATGAGGAGGATATGGGTGTTGCTGGCGCTGGGGAGGAAATTGACCAGGAGGATTCTGATGGTGAGGTGGTTTGTTTAAGTCAGGCACCTGGGGAGACACCTGTTGTCCGTGGGAGGAATATGGCCGTTGACATGCCTGGTGAAAATACCAAAAAAATCAGCTCTTCGGTGTGGAAGTATTTCAACAGAAATGCGGACAACATTTGTCAAGCCGTGTGTTCCCTTTGTCAAGCTGTAATAAGTAGGGGTAAGGACGTTAACCACCTCGGAACATCCTCCCTTATACGTCACCTGCAGCGCATTCATAATAAGTCAGTGACAAGTTCAAAAACTTTGGCCGACAGCGGAAGCAGTCCACTGACCAGTAAATCCCTTCCTCTTGTAACCAAGCTCACGCAAACCACCCCACCAACTCCCTCAGTGTCAATTTCCTCCTTCCCCAGGAATGCCAATAGTCCTGCAGGCCATGTCACTGGCAATTCTGACGATTCCTCTCCTGCCTGGGATTCCTCCGATGCATCCTTGCGTGTAACGCCTACTGCTGCTGGCGCTGCTGTTGTTGCTGCTGGGAGTCGATGGTCATCCCAGAGGGGAAGTCGTAAGCCCACTTGTACTACTTCCAGTAAGCAATTGACTGTTCAACAGTCCTTTGCGAGGAAGATGAAATATCACAGCAGTCATCCTACTGCAAAGCGGATGACTGATGCCTTGGCATCCTGGGTGGTGAGAAACGTGGTTCCGGTATCCATCATTACTGCAGAGCCAACTAGAGACTTGTTGGAGGTACTGTGTCCCCGGTACCAAATACCATCTAGGTTCCATTTCTCTAGGCAGGCGATACCGAAAATGTACACAGACCTCAGAAAAAGAGTCACCAGTGTCCTAAAAAATGCAGCTGTACCCAATGTCCACTTAACCACGGACATGTGGACAAGTGGAGCAGGGCAGGGTCAGGACTATATGACTGTGACAGCCCACTGGGTAGATGTATGGACTCCCGCCGCAAGAACAGCAGCGGCGGCACCAGTAGCAGCATCTCGCAAACGCCAACTCTTTCCTAGGCAGGCTACGCTTTGTATCACCGGTTTCCAGAATACGCACACAGCTGAAAACCTCTTACGGCAACTGAGGAAGATCATCGCGGAATGGCTTACCCCAATTGGACTCTCCTGTGGATTTGTGGCATCGGACAACGCCAGCAATATTGTGTGTGCATTAAATATGGGCAAATTCCAGCACGTCCCATGTTTTGCACATACCTTGAATTTGGTGGTGCAGAATTTTTTAAAAAACGACAGGGGCGTGCAAGAGATGCTGTCGGTGGCCAGAAGAATTGCGGGACACTTTCGGCATACAGGCACCACGTACAGAAGACTGGAGCACCACCAAAAACTACTGAACCTGCCCTGTCATCATCTGAAGCAAGAAGTGGTAACGAGGTGGAATTCAACCCTCTATATGCTTCAGAGGTTGGAGGAGCAGCAAAAGGCCATTCAAGCCTATACAATTGAGCACGATATAGGAGGTGGAATGCACCTGTCTCAAGCGCAGTGGAGAATGATTTCAACGTTGTGCAAGGTTCTGATGCCCTTTGAACTTGCCACACGTGAAGTCAGTTCAGACACTGCCAGCCTGAGTCAGGTCATTCCCCTCATCAGGCTTTTGCAGAAGAAGCTGGAGACATTGAAGGAGGAGCTAACACGGAGCGATTCCGCTAGGCATGTGGGACTTGTGGATGGAGCCCTTAATTCGCTTAACAAGGATTCACGGGTGGTCTATCTGTTGAAATCAGAGCACTACATTTTGGCCACCATGCTCGATCCTAGATTTAAAGCCTACCTTGGATCTCTCTTTCCGGCAGACACAAGTCTGCTGGGGTTGAAAGACCTGCTGGTGAGAAAATTGTCAAGTCAAGCGGAACGCGACCTGTCAACATCTCCTCCTTCACATTCTCCCGCAACTGGGGGTGCGAGGAAAAGGCTCAGAATTCCGAGCCCACCCGCTGGCGGTGATGCAGGGCAGTCTGGAGCGACTGCTGATGCTGACATCTGGTCCGGACAGAAGGACCTGACAATGATTACGGACATGTCGTCTACTGTCACTGCATATGATTCTCTCAACATTGAAAGAATGGTGGAGGATTATATGAGTGACCGCATCCAAGTAGGCACGTCACACAGTCCGTACTTATACTGGCAGGAAAAAGAGGCAATTTGGAGGCCCTTGCACAAACTGGCTTTATTCTACCTAAGTTGCCCTCCCACAAGTGTGTACTCCGAAAGAGTGTTTAGTGCCGCCGCTCACCTTGTCAGCAATCGGCGTACGAGGTTACATCCAGAAAATGTGGAGAAGATGATGTTCATTAAAATGAATTATAATCAATTCCTCCGCGGAGACATTGACCAGCAGCAATTGCCTCCACAAAGTACACAGGGAGCTGAGATGGTGGATTCCAGTGGGGACGAATTGATAATCTGTGAGGAGGGGGATGTACACGGTGATATATCGGAGGATGATGATGAGGTGGACATCTTGCCTCTGTAGAGCCAGTTTGTGCAAGGAGAGATTAATTGCTTCTTTTTTGGGGGGGGTCCAAACCAACCCGTCATATCAGTCACAGTCGTGTGGCAGACCCTGTCACTGAAATGATGGGTTGGTTAAAGTGTGCATGTCCTGTTTTGTTTATACAACATAAGGGTGGGTGGGAGGGCCCAAGGACAATTCCATCTTGCACCTCTTTTTTCTTTTATTTTTCTTTGCGTCGTGTGCTGTTTGGGGAGGGTTTTTTGGAAGGGCCATCCTGCGTGACACTGCAGTGCCACTCCTAGATGGGCCCGGTGTTTGTGTCGGCCACTAGGGTCGCTTATCTTACTCACACAGTCAGCTACCTCATTGCGCCTCTTTTTTTCTTTGCGTCATGTGCTGTTTGGGGAGGGTTTTTTGGAAGGGACATCCTGTCTGACACTGCAGTGCCACTCCTAGATGGGCCCGGTGTTTGTGTCGGCCACTAGGGTCGCTTATCTTACTCACACAGTCAGCTACCTCATTGCGCCTCTTTTTTTCTTTGCGTCATGTGCTGTTTGGGGAGGGTTTTTTGGAAGGGACATCCTGCGTGACACTGCAGTGCCACTCCTAGATGGGCCCGGTGTTTGTGTCGGCCACTAGGGTCGCTTATCTTACTCACACAGCGACCTCGGTGCAAATTTTAGGACTAAAAATAATATTGTGAGGTGTGAGGTATTCAGAATAGACTGAAAATGAGTGGAAATTATGGTTTTTGAGGTTAATAATACTTTGGGATCAAAATGACCCCCAAATTCTATGATTTAAGCTGTTTTTTAGGGTTTTTTGAAAAAAACACCCGAATCCAAAACACACCCGAATCCGACAAAAAAAATTCGGTGAGGTTTTGCCAAAACGCGGTCGAACCCAAAACACGGCCGCGGAACCGAACCCAAAACCAAAACACAAAACCCGAAAAATTTCCGGCGCTCATCTCTAAATAATAATATAATGTGGTCATACCGGCAGTGTCACAGTACTTATGAAAATAAAATAAAAATTGTATAGTACACTAGGGTACAGCACACAAAAAAAAATATATATTTTTATAATTATATTTTTTGAGTTTTTGTTTTCAGCTTTCATTACCTAAATTTTACATTGGGGCGGAGCCCCTGGATGGACATACAAAGCACCCCTTTCAGATAGAGCAGACAGAGCAGCCCTGGGCTGATACTGATAGGACACACTAGCCCCTGGATGTTACTGGGTTAATTTAATTAACACTGAGGCAGAGCCCCCTGGATGTATGGACAGATCACCCCTTTCAGATATAGTAGACAGAGCACCCCTGGACTGATACAGCAGACAGAGCATACCCTTTCAGACACACCAGCCCCACACCAGTCAGAAAACACAGTACTGAGATGAACACGTCCATTCAGTACACTCTCCACAGCCAGAGCGAAAATGGCGTCGACCACTGGGGACCTTTATAGAATCCTACAGCGGGATGATGACATTTTTCCTCGATTTGGGATTCGAGTAAAGTGGGAAACCTTGGATTCCAAAGTTCGGGTGGGTCCGGTTCTCGGAGAACCGGGACCGCTCATTTCTAATATTAGCAAATTTATATGGCAACCAACATGTATACATAATTACCAGCTTCTTATTGGCATCTGTATAATGGGTGCGGTGCGCACAGGCCCCTGGATCCAGAGGAAGCCCACACCGCACGCCTTGCACCCATATTTTAATACTTACCTTTCTGGAGTCCAGCATTGAGCACTGCAATCACTGCAAAAATCACAGCCAAAATGGCCACCGCGCATTTGCAGTAGTTAAATTACGGCAAATACTGCACCATGCAGAGGAGGAGGTCCACCCGGAGGTGCACACGGGCCCCTGCAGCTTATATATAGATAAGTAAAATCTAATAAAATGGGGGTGATACAAGAGAAGGCAGGGCCTCACTCATAAGAATTTACAATCAAAGGATTACAGGATTCATTTACACAATGCAACATGGTTCTTCATTTCATGCAGGGGTTTGAAAGCAGAAGTTTGACAGGGAAACCGTATTGCTTATTAACAGTGGTGTGTCACATCAGTATCTTAGTACATCTTCAGAGCATAGTTTTTCTTAGTAGAAAAACATGGTGTTTTAATTAGTGATGAGCGGGTTCGGATCCTCGAGAACTTCACCTTTTTTTTCACGGGTCCGAGCAACTCGGATCCTCCCGCCTTGCTCAGTTAACCCGAGCGCGCCCGAACGTCATCATCCCGCGGTCGGATTCTCGCGAGATTCGTATTCTATATAAGGAGCCGCGCGTCGCCGCCATTTTTCACTTGTGCATTGGAGATGATCGTGAGAGGACGTGGCTGGCGTCCTCTCAGTTTCTATGTTCAGTGGGCTGCAAATTGTGCTGCAAATATCTGTGCTCAGTGTGCTGCAAATATCTGTGCTCAGTGTGCTGCAAATATCTACGTTCTCTGCCTTAAAAACGCTCCATATCTGACTGTGCTCAGTGTGCTGCAAATATCTGTGCTCGGTGTGCTAATTGCTTTATTATGGGGACTGGGGACCAGCAGTATTATATAGTAGGAGGACAGTGCAGAGTTTTGCTGACCAGTGACCAGTGACCACCAGTATTATACGTTCTCTGCCTGAAAAACGCTCCATATCTGTGCTTCATTGTAGTATATACAGGGCCGGATTAAGCCTTCAGGGGGCCCAGGGTACTAAAGACAGGGGGGCCCTCACCCTCTCATCGGCACTGCCCCCCCCCCCCATAGTTATGCCTACTGTGTGTGTACTCCTCCTCCCACAACAGCAATATCCTGTACCCACATACAGATCAGGATTTATACTTTATTGGGGCCATAAGCAAGAAATCTGTTTGGAGCACCCCTCCCTCAACTGCATGCAATTATGCAATTTCACTCACACACTGCCCCCCATTGCCACACACACACACACACACACACACACACACACACAGCTCCATAGCTGACCACAAACACACACACACTGCCTTACTGACACGGACATCCCTTACTGACACGGACATCTCTTACTGACACAAGCACCTCTTACTGACACAATTACGACACCCCTTACTGACACCGACACACTGACATAGACACACTTACTGACACACACACATCTCTTACTGACACAAACACACTTACTGACACATGCCTACCCAGACACCACTTACTGTACTGACAGATAGCCCTTATGGACACAGACATCATATTGGCAAATACATACCTGCTGACAAACATCCCTTACTGACACAGATACCTGTTACTGACATACACAATACAAATACACTTACTGACACACGCCCCTTACTGACACAGACATCCCTTACTAACCCACTTACTGACATATCACTTACTGACACCACTTATTGACCAAGACTCTCTTTACTGAAACACACACTTACCGACACCACTTATTGACACACACACTGACACAAACACACTTCATGACATGAATTCATACCCCACCCCCACTACTAAGACTGAAACACACGCTACTACTCTATGCAGCTGGTGGCTTGGCAATCACATCTCTTTGTAGCTTAACCTTTTGCACTTGTTATCAACAGAAGCCGGTGGTCTCGCATCTGACTCGTCTCTCCTCTCCTCTTCTAGTCTGACTGACTCCGCACTGGGTGTTCGTCTCTTCTCAGTGACGATTAGAGGAGGCATGCCCCGGCTGGCCAGAGAGCTACTGCTGTAGCTCTGTAACTCTTCGTGCAGCTGCTCAGCAGTTGTGTCTGAGGCAGAGCAGCTCAGCCGGGGGCCCCTTGAGACAGGAGGGCCCAGGGTACATACCCCCCGTGACCCCCCCTTAATCCAGTTCTGAGTATATAGTAGGAGGACAGTGCAGAATTTTGCTGACCACCAGTATAACTATATATATAGCAGTACGGTACAGTAGTCTACTGCTCTACCTACCTCTGTGTCGTCAAGTATACTATCCATCCATACCTGTGGTGCATTTCACTTTTGCACAGTTTGCTGACCACCAGTATATACTATATAGCAGTACGGTACAGAAGGACACTGCTCTACCTACCTCTGTGTCATCAAGTATACTATCCATCCATACCTGTGGTGCATTTCAGTTTTGCACAGTTTGCTGACCACCAGTATATACTATATAGCAGTACAGTACAGAAGGCCACTGCTCTACCTACCTCTGTGTCGTCAAGTATACTATCCATCCATACCTGTGGTGCATTTCAGTTTTGCACAGTTTGCTGACCACCAGTATATACTATATAGCAGTACAGTACAGAAGGCCACTGCTCTACCTACCTCTGTGTCGTCAAGTATACTATCCATCCATACCTGTGGTGCATTTCAGTTTTGCACAGTTTGCTGTCCACCAGTATATAATATATAGCAGTACGGTACAGTAGGCCACTGCTCTACCTACCTCTGTGTCATCAAGTGTACTATCCATCCTTACCTGTGGTGCATTTCAGTTTTGCACAGTTTGCTGTCCACCAGTATATAATATATAGCAGTACGGTACAGTAGGCCACTGCTCTACCTACCTCTGTGTCGTCAAGTACACTATCCATCCATACCTGTGGTGCATTTCAGTTTTGCACAGTTTGCTGTCTACCAGTATAAAATATATAGCAGTACGGTACAGTAGGCCACTGCTCTACCTACCTCTGTGTCGTGAAGTATACTATCCATCCATACCTGTGGTGCATTTCAGTTTTGCACAGTTTGCTGTCCACCAGTATATAATATATAGCAGTACGGTACAGTAGGCCACTGCTCTACCTACCTCTGTGTCGTCAAGTATACTATCCATCCTTACCTGTGGTGCATTTCAGTTTTGCACAGTTTGCTGACCACCAGTATATACTATATAGCAGTACGGTACAGTAGGCCACTGCTCTACCTACCTCTGTGTCGTCAAGTATACTATCCATCCATACCTGTGGTGCATTTCAGTTTTGCACAGTTTGCTGACCACCAGTATATACTATGTAGCAGTATGGTACAGAAGGCCACTGCTCTACCTACCTCTGTGTCGTCAAGTATACTATCCATCCATACCTGTGGTGCATTTCAGTTTTGCACAGTTTGCTGACCACCAGTATATACTATATAGCAGTACGGTACAGTAGGCCACTGCTCTACCTACCTCTGTGTCGTCAAGTATACTATCCATCCACACCTGTGGTGCATTTCAGTTTTGCACAGTTTGCTGACCACCAGTATATACTATATAGCAGTACGGTACAGTAGGCCACTGCTCTACCTACCTCTGTGTCGTCAAGTATACTATCCATCCATACCTGTGGTGCATTTCAGTTTTGCACAGTTTGCTGACCACCTGTATATACTATATAGCAGTACGGTACAGTAGGCCACTGCTCTACCTACCTCTGTGTCGTCAAGTATACTATCCATCCATACCTGTGGTGCATTTCAGTTTTGCACAGTTTGCTGTCCACCAGTATATAATATATAGCAGTACGGTACAGTAGGCCACTGCTCTACCTACCTCTGTGTCGTCAAGTATACTATCCATCCATACCTGTGGTGCATTTCAATTGTGCGCAGTATATATAGTAGTAGGCCATTGCTATTGATATATTACTGGCATATAATTCCACACATTAAAAAATGGAGAACAAAAATGTGGAGGGTAAAATAGGGAAGATCAAGATCCACTTCCACGTCGTGCTGAAGCTGCTGCCACTAGTCATGGCCGAGACGATGAAATGCCATCAAAGTCGTCTGCCAAGGCCGATGCCCAATGTCATAGTAGAGAGCATGTAAAATCCCAAAAAATAAAGCTCAGTAAAATGACCCAAAAATCTAAATCAAAATCGTCTGAGGAGAAGCGTAAACTTGCCATTGTGCCATTTACGACACGGAGTGGCAAGGAACGGCTGAGGCCCTGGCCTATGTTCAAGGCTAGTGGTTCAACTTCACCTGAGGATTAAAGCACTCATCCTCCTGCTAGAAAACTTAAAAGAGTTAAGATGGCAAATGCACAGCAAAGAACTGTGCGTTCTTCTAAATCACGAATCCCCAAGGAGAGTCCAATTGTGTCGGTTGCGATGCCTGACCTTCCCAACACTGGACGGGAAGAGGTTGCGCCTTCCACCATTTGCACGCCCCCTCCAAGTGCTGGAAGGAGCACCCGCAGTCCAGTTCCTGATAGTCAAATTGAAGATGTCACTGTTGAAGTACACCAGGATGAGGATATGGGTGTTGCTGGCGCTAGGGAGGAAATTGACAAGGAGGATTCTGATGGTGAGGTGGTTTGTTTAAGTCAGGCACCCGGGGAGACACCTGTTGTCCGTGGGACGAATATGGCCATTGACATGCCTGGTCAAAATACAAAAAAAATCACCTCTTCGGTGTGGAATTATTTCAACAGAAATGCGGACAACTGGTGTCAAGCCGTGTGTTGCCTTTGTCAAGCTGTAATAAGTAGGGGTAAGGATGTTATCCACCTAGGAACATCCTCCCTTATACGTCACCTGGACCGCATTCATCAGAAGTCAGTGACAAGTTCAAAAACTTTGGATGACAGCGGAAGCAGTCCACTGACCACTAAATCCCTTCCTCTTGTAACCAAGCTCCTGCAAACCACACCACCAACTCCCTCAGTGTCAATTTCCTCCTTAGACAGGAAAGTCAATAGTCCTGCAGGCCATGTCACTGTCAAGTCTGACGAGTCCTCTCTTGCCTGGGATTCCTCCGATGCATCCTTGAGTGTAACGCCTACTACTGCTGCTGCCGCTGCTGTTGTTGCTGCTGGGAGTCGATCGTCATCCCAGAGGGGAAGTCGGAAGACCACTTGTACTACTTCCAGTAAGCAATTGACTGTCCAACAGTCCTTTGCGAGGAAGATGAAATATCACAGCAGTCATCCTGCTGCAAAGCGGATAACTCAGGCCTTGGCAGCCTGGGTGGTGAGAAACGTGTTTCCGGTATCCACCGTTAATTCACAGGGAACTAGAGACTTGATTGAGGTACTGTGTCCCCGGTTCCAAATACCATCTAGGTTCCATTTCTCTAGGCAGGCGATACCGAAAATGTACACAGACGTCAGAAAAAGAGTCACCAGTGTCCTAAAAAATGCAGTTGTACCCAATGTCCACTTAACCACGGACATGTGGACAAGTGGAGCAGGGCAGACTCAGGACTATATGACTGTGACAGCCCACTGGGTAGATGTATTTCCTCCCGCAGCAAGAACAGCAGCGGCGGCACCAGTAGCAGCATCTCACAAATGCCAACTCGTTCCTAGGCAGGCTACGCTTTGTATCACCGCTTTCCATAAGAGGCACACAGCTGACAACCTCTTATGGAAACTGAGGAACATCATCGCAGAATGACTTACCCCAATTGGACTCTCCTGGGGATTTGTGACATCGGACAACACCACCAATATTGTGCGTGCATTACATCTGGGCAAATTCCATCACGTCCCATGTTTTGCACAAAAATTGAATTTGGTGGTGCAGAATTATTTAAAAAAATGACAGAGGCGTGCAAGAGATGCTGTCGGTGGCCCAAAGAATTGTGGGCCACTTTCGGCATTCAGCCACCGCATGCCGAAGACTGGAGCACCAGCAAACAGTCCTGAACCTGCCCTGCCATCATCTGAAGCAAGAGGTGGTAACGGGGTGGAATTCAACCCTCTATATGCTTCAGAGGATGGAGGAGCAGCAAAAGGCCATTCAAGCCTATACATCTGCCTACGATATAGGCAAAGGAGGGGGAATGCACCTGACTCAAGCGCAGTGGAGAATGATTTCAACGTTGTGCAAGGTTCTGCAACCCTTTGAACTTGCCACACATGAAGTCAGTTCAGACACTGCCAGCCTGAGTCAGGTCATTCCCCTCATCAGGCTTTTGCAGAAGAAGCTGGAGACATTGATGGAGGAGCTAAAACAAAGCGATTATGCTAGGCATGTGGGACTTGTAAATGGAGCCCTTAATTCGCTTAACCAGGATTCACGGGTGGTCAATCTGTTGAAATCAGAGCACTACATTTTGGCCACCGTGCTCGATCCTAGATTTAAAACCTACGTTGTATCTCTCTTTCTGGCAGACACAAGTCTGCAGAGGTTCAAAGACCTGCTGGTGAGAAAATTGTAAAGTCAAGCGGAACGTGACCCGTCAACAGCTCCTCCTTCACATTCTCCCGCAACTGGGGCTGCGAGGAAAAGGCTAAGAATTCCGAGCCCACCCGCTGGCGGTGATGCAGGGCAGTCTGGAGCGAGTGCTGACATCTGGTCCGGACTGAAGGACCTGCCAACGATTACTGACATGTCGTCTACTGTCACTGCATATGATTCTGTCACCATTGAAAGAATGGTGGAGGATTATATGAGTGACCGCATCCAAGTAGGCACGTCAGACAGTCCGTACGTATACTGGCAGGAAAAAGAGGCAATTTGGAGGCCCTTGCACAAACTGGCTTTATTTTACCTAAGTTACCCCCCCTCCAGTGTGTACTCCGAAAGAGTGTTTAGTGCAGCCGCTCACCTTGTCAGCAATCGGCGTACGAGGTTACTTCCAGAAAATGTGGAGAAGATGATGTTCATCATAATGAATTATAATCAATTCCACGGTGGAGTCATTCACCAGCAATTGCCTCCAGAAAGTACACAGGGACCTGAGATGGTGGATTCCAGTGGGGACGAATTAATAATCTGTGATGAGGGGGATGTACACAGTGAAAGGGGTGAGGAATCGGACGATGAGGAGGAGGTGGACATCTTGCCTCTGTAGAGCCAGTTTGTGCAAGGAGAGATTGATTGCTTCTTTTTTGGTGGGGGCCCAAACCAACCAGTCATTTCAGTCACAGTCATGTGGCAGACCCTGTTGCTGAAATGATGGGTTCATTAAAGTGTGCATGTCCTGTTTATACAACATAAGGGTGGGTGGGAGGGCCCAAGGACAATTCCATCTTGCACCTCTTTTTTCTTTCATTTTTCTTTGCATCATTTGCTGTTTGGGGACTATTTTTTTGAAGTGCCATCCTGCCTGACACTGCAGTGCCACTCCTAGATGGGCCAGGTGTTTGTGTCGGCCACTTGTGTCGCTTAGCTTAGCCATCCAGCGACCTTGGTGCACCTCTTTTTTTCTTTGCATCATGTGCTGTTTGGGGACTATTTTTTAAATTTGCCATCCTGTCTGACACTGCAGTGCCACTCCTAGATGGGCCAGGTGTTTGTGTCGGCCACTTGGGTCGCTTAGCTTTGTCACACAGCTACCTCATTGCGCCTCTTTTTTTCTTTGCATCATGTGCTGTTTGGGGACTATTTTTTTGAAGTGCCATCCTGCCTGACACTGCAGTGCCACTCCTAGATGAGCCAGGTGTTTGTGTCGGCCACTTGTGTCGCTTAGTTTAGCCATCCAGCGACCTTGAGGCACCTCTTTTTTTCTTTGCATCATGTGCTGTTTGGGGACTATTTTTTAAATCTGACATCCTGTCTGACACTGCAGTGCCACTCCTAGATGGGCCAGGTGTTTGTGTCGGCCACTTGGGTCGCTTAGCTTAGTCACACAGCTACCTCATTGCGCCTCTTTTTTTCTTTGCATCATGTGCTGTTTGGGGACTATTTTTTTGAAGTGCCATCCTGCCTGACACTGCAGTGCAACTCCTAGATGGGCCAAGTGTTTGTGTCGGCCACTTGTGTCGCTTAGCTAAGCCATCCAGCGACCTTGGTGCACCTCTTTTTTTCTTTGCATCATGTGCTGTTTGGGGACTATTTTTTAAATCTGACATCCTGTCTGACACTGCAGTGCCACTCCTAGATGGGCCAGGAGTTTGTGTCGGCCACTTGGGTCGCTTAGCTTAGTCACACAGCTACCTCATTGCGCCTCTTTTTTTCTTTGCATCATGTGCTGTTTGGGGACTATTTTTTGGAAGTGCCATCCTGTCTGACACTGCAGTGCTACTCCTAGATGGGCCAGGTGTTTGTGTCGGCCACTTGGGTCGCTTAGCTTAGTCATCCAGCAACCTCGGAGCAAATTTTAGGACTAAAAATAATATTGTGAGGTGTGAGGTGTTCAGAATAGACTGAAAATGAGTGGAAATTATGGTTATTGAGGTTAATAATACTATGGGATCAAAATGACCCCCAAATTCTATGATTTAAGCTGTTTTTGAGGGTTTTTTTGTAAAAAAAAAAACACCCGAATCCGACAAAAAATTTTCAGGAAGGTTTTGCCAAAATGCGTCCGAATCCAAAACACGGCCTCGGAACCGAATCCAAAACCAAAACACAAAACCCGAAAAATTTCCGGTGCACATCTCTAGTTTTAATCTACCTGGATGATACCAGCCTTATAATGTGGGATCTATTCTATTTGCATTAAAAGGCCCTTTATTCTGATCCCAAACACATATATCACATTCCTCTCTTCCACCCTGTACTTCATGTACTGTCATTTGTAGTCCTCAACACTCTGGAACAGGCAGTAATTAGTATTTGTGCTGTTATTGGCCATTAATCACTCTATCAATGCTTTCCCTCCAGTGAGTTCCTGCTCACATGATCATTTTTCAACTAGAGCACAGATTACCAGTACGTTTGAATGTGACAAAAGTGGATTTATTCAATGATGGTAATAAATGACAGCACAAGATGGCGTACAGGGCTCCATATGCTGACAATAATGTCAACATGGTCATGGAATGATGGCATTTTGTCCCTGGTGAGTCGATACCTGCACTCGATGGCTACAGTGGCTCCAGCAGCATTTTCTGGGTCCCAGCAGCCATGTGAGTGTCACTTCTGTCAGAGTCATGTGATGGAGTGGAATTCCAGTGAGAATACCTTCCCTGCCCCTAACTCTAATACTTAACCTTAAATCTAGTGCCTAACCCTAACCCCTTGCAATCCCTACATAGTACATCTGGATGATTCTTAATAATTGCGGGTATATGCCCAAAAACGGCTGTTTTGTGGGAATATCCCGCACATATTTAATGATAAATGGGCCCTTATGGCTCCTATGGTCCAGTTAATCCCAATGGTTTTTCTTTCAGTCAATTAGTACTGTACCTCTATAAACACACCCAAAAGCTTACAGTGTTATATTCTCCATACATTTAGAATCTGTGGCTACTGCTGTGTTTATACCTCAATAACTTCTTTAATTTATTGTACATTTATTTAGAAGAAGGAATTGTGTTAGTTGGCTCTCACGTCTGTGCAGTGATGGTTCACACCGTCAGCTGACAGCACTTATAAACAGATTTGTGACACCTGAGACATAGCAGATTTGTTTGACATGTGTGAAAGGGAGAAGAGAGATACTTGAGAAGTATATAGAGATACATTTCAATATACTATATGTGTGAAGCATAGAAAATATGAGGTTTATGAATTTGGATATTGATCTAGATTCTGATTCCAATGGGTTAAATCAATGTCAGGAGTATTACTGAACCTGTATTCCGCAGTGGCAATACGCAGCACAGTATTAAATTGTGTTACATCCTCAAAATATTCTAGAAGTTTATCTTTTACATTTGTAGTTTTTGCGTTATTGGAAGTATGGTTATATCATTCCAGTAGATCCGTGAAGGTCACATCTTATTGGTCACATGCTGTGATTGGAGCAGAAATTGCTGTAGAGTAGTGGTCCTTATTTACTAAAACAGGAATAATAAAAGGTGCATGACGTAAACCACACGATATTGTAGACCAGTAAAGCATACTTCCCTACTCTCCTGGAACATCCAGGAGATTCCAGAATCTCAGATTGATCTCCTGGATGCCTTGAAGAGAAATGCAAATTTTACTGCAATGATTATTATTAATAAATTGGTAATGTTTGAATTGTGCACCTGCAACCTTTTTCTTTGTATGCCTTGAAGAGTAGTCAAGTCTTCCAGGAGCTGCCAGAGGCCACCCACTTTCCGAGTAAAGTGAGTGCCCATACGGCCATTGATGGAATTCTTGCTGAATTGCGTTATCATAGCCCAGCCCCCGCTTCACAATGCCAGTAATCACAGCAGTGTTTAGCAGGGGTGAGCACATGATGATGCAGTGACACACACTCCCACGCCGATTACTTCCCGTGCCACCACACACCCCACATTGCATATCTGGTTGTCCCAGAAAGTCAGCAACTACCGTATACAGTGAAGTGTAAAGAAATACTAACAAATACATTTTGGCTTCACCAGAATAATAAAAATGTGCAAAATTCTTGCAAATAATTGAAATGAGGTCCAGTGCAATACACCTGGTTTTGCCTAATAAATGATTTCCACTTTAAAAATACAGGCATTCTCACCCAAAGTCCCACACATCCAGCAACTCGCACCCTATCACATTTACTGCATGAAGTTATCGAATAACAGTAAAAACTGTGGTTGTAGGTGGATCTACAATCAAACTGCAATAAGTGTCTTTACTATATGTACACTTTGTAACACTGTCTTTTGACCTAATTTCTGAATGGAAGTATCTTTTTATCAAATAGCTGTACTGTTTACACATTGAGGGTAACATTGAAAAGAACTAGTTTTTGTAATGTTCATGCACACATGTTCCATTTTCATTTCGCCTCAGGCAGCCAAATCCAAATCCCTGATAAGTATGTATTTTTTTTCTGATCGTGGACGTGAACATACATAGGTCTGTGTCTTTTCACTGATCCTATGTGTTTTCACCCAAAAAAGGAGCATTTTTTTAAATGAAAAATGGGGTATAATTGGATAGGGGAAAAAAATTGGTGGTAATGGAAAAAACTAATGAATAACCCCCAATTTCCAGGGACAAAAATGATTAGGACTATTTGGCTCTCCCCCTAAGTGGCTACTTAGACCTTTCAAAGTATATACTCTTTACTACTGTCAGATTGTGCAATAACTTAATGTTACCAAATGATTGGAGCTAACATGCTGCACGACATTTGATGAAAACGATGAACCAATAGTGTGCATGTGTGTCCGACATTTCTGCACATACTGTAGTTCATTTTAAAAAATCAACTTTTTGAGAAGCTTTAAGAAACAGATATATATATATATATATATATATATATATACGTAATTGGACAGATCTGACCAATAAATCACTGATGTGTACACTAGAAATGTAATGTTCTCAAGATTGTTTCATTACTGAGAAAAACATAAAGTAGTTCTGATTGTGAGTGAATTTCCTCAGGTGTGTACCCAGAGGGGCCGAGAGGGGTCCAGTACTAATTTCCCAGGCACAGGCTTGTTGGAAGGGCCCAGTGGGGGCCCGGGCAGCTGCTAAGGGGGACATTGTTCACCTTTCCAGCACTTATGATAGGGATATATGTCCTCCTTTGCAGCGTGCGTCACCCCGCACATACAATTTATTTTTATTTTTTTTGAGGGGCCATGACCACACCTCCCTGGAATTGGCCATGTGACCACTCTTGGTGGTCCTGTGTGTACCTAGCAATAGAAGTACACCATTTTGGTATTCAATATATACACAGTACTAAAGCTATTATGAAATGTATAAAAAAATACACAAAACAAATAAAGCTCACACTTCCCATTGCGAGTTACACAGAATTATTTACACAGGATTTTTATATTATTTTGTTGGCTATTAAGCTGATGAATGTGATTTTAACACAACTGTGACAGAATTAAAGATGCTTGAAAATGACAAATTGAAATCACACTTTTGGCGACCTGCATCTATTATATTTACAATGTCTGCAATTAGCAGGCAGTGCAATACTGCGTCACTCCCTGCAGTGTAAACATGCTGACACTGACATCGCCTGAGTCTGTTGCAATGTCCATACTTTTAACCAGTTACCAATTTGATAATCAATTCTCCACATTCCATACAGAAATCTATACACAAAGATATAAATAAAACGGGCAACTTTAGCACAGTCTGCACAGACTGAGTGTGCAATGCGCACAAACCCAAGGGTCAAAGCAGGACCCATTCTGCACCCATGTGCACAGACCTTTATCAACTGATTTCTTTGTGTTTCCCTCATGTGATGCAGTAGCTCTCAGTTACTGATGGGCTGATGACTTTTCTAATGATTGATAACACAATATATCCTGCATACACGCTGAACAATCACTGTCTGTTCAGAGGATTATGAGCTATCAATTGTGTCTCTGTCAGATCGTCATGTACAATGGGGCCAAATGTTTCAGAAATGGAAATAATGGTCTGGACTGCAAGATCACACAGGAAGAGGAAACGGCATCATTGTATTGATCTGTACGCATAATAGCAGCCTATCTACTTAGCTAATATACTGTAGCCCCCTATTATCAGCAAACCGCTGCTAAATTTACTATCACTCTGGTTGAAGCTGTGTAATCTCTTCAGAAGAGAATGAGGAGGACTCAGATTAGGAGATGCTGGACTAAGGACTGGCTATTAAAGAAGGAATACATGTCGCACATGCAGAGGTGTAGCTAGGCGCCATGGTGCCCGGAGCAAGGGTATGTTTAAGCACACCCTCCCCTGTACTGAATTGGAGGTCTCACCAACATGTGGTGGCTTGTTACATTTGAAAAGAAACAATATTTAAAAATCCTAAATTGGTGACAGTCGGTCCTACACCTTGTGGAGCTCAGGGTGAAAGTTTCCTTTGGGTGCCCCCGTGTTTAAAATATGGTCAGTGTGTGCCGAAGACTTGCAACAATATAGGGGCATGGCTTAATTGGAAAGGTGCGTGGCCACAAAATAGTACCAATTCATATTACACCACACAGTAATGTCTGTTATTCACATTACACCACGTAGTAGTACCCCTTATAAACATTATGCCACACAGTAGAGCCCCTTATACATGTTACACCACACAGTAGACCCCCTTATACACATTACACCATGGTAGAGCCGCTATGGAAATAGCTGTATTTAAAAAAAAAATTCAAATAAATTAAAAACACTATATATGTCCCAACTGACCTGACCTCACAACCCCCCAATTCCTCAATAAAAATAAAGGCCCAAATATAACACCCCACAGACCTGATAACCCACCAATTCCTGAATGAAAATTATGGCCCAAAACTGCCCCCCCCAGATCTGATAATCTCCCAATGCTCATTAAAAATAATGCCCCAAATGGGACCCACCACAGACCTGAACCCCCAGAACTCTCAATGAAAATAATGCAGTAAAATTGCCCCCCCCCAACTTGATAATCTCCGAATGCCTCAATGAAAATATTACCCTAGAACTGCCACCCCAGACCTGATAATCCCACTATGCTTCAATTAAAATAATGTCCCAGAATTGCCTGAGGGACCGAGAGAGCTGTTCCACAGCAGCCTGATGGGCAGAGAGAGGTGCTGCAGCAGCCTGAGAGGCAAAGTGAGGTGCTGCAATTTCTAATGCTGAGAGAGATGCTGCAGCTGGTGCAGAGAGAGGTGTTGCAGCATCAATTTAGAGAGAAGTGCTGCAGCAGACAGGGCAGAGAGTGGTGATGCAGCAGTCGGGGCAGAAAGAGGTGCTGCAGCAGCAGCTGGGGCAGAGAGAGGTGCTACAGCATCAATATAGAGAAAAGTGCTGCAGCAGCTGGGGCAGAGAGAGGGTCTGCAGAAGCCGAGGAGGCAGAAGGAGGTGATGCAGTAGGAAAGAGAGAGGTGCTCCAGCAGTGGGGGTAGAGAGTGGTGCTGCAGAACAGGAGTAACCCTGCTGCACATCTACAAGCAGACAGTGAGACATATAAAGAGGGTGGTCAGAGCTCCAGCATGTGCCGACTGTCAGTGTCTCCTGCTGCCGCCTCTGGCTTGCCCTGTTCCCTATAAAGTCTCTGAGTTCGAGTCAGTGTGCACACCCTCTGCTTCTCCTCCTCCTCCTCCTCCTCCTCCTCCTCCTCCTCCTCCTGCTCTGCGACTGCCAGTATGGTGGCCCCCAGGAAGAGGGGGGTGAAACTGCTCCCTCTAACTTTTCCAGCGCCCGGAGCTACCCTAGCTACACTCCTGCGCACATGACCCTATTTCAAAAAATTATGGATAAGAGTCTGGATAATTTAAGGAAACCTCCTATGCATGGCTGACCACATTTAAGGAGCTGCTGCAACTCATCACACCATACATTGAGAGGGAAAGCATTTCTTTAAGGAGAGCCATTCCTGCTTAGCAGAGACTAGTGGCCCCTTCAGGGCCGTCTTTTCGTATGGGCTCTTTCCCAAGGGCCCCAGGAGTATATGGGCCTTTATCTCATAGCTGAGGGTCCCCTCTTTCCAGGGGTACCAGATTTTTGAAAATCGGCCCTGGGGAACCAGAGATATTTGACTTGAAAGCAGTGGTACCCATCCAAGCCTGTTAATTCCTCTTCCCAGCCAGATATCTCGGGTTCTGTCTGACTTAGAGTTTTTCTGAGGACATAATCCAAAAGCTTCGACTCTCCCCTTTTGGTGGACACTGGCATCTTGTCTTTACTATGCCCAGAACCAGAGATATCAGCCTTCAAGCAGCTGGTCCCTGCTCCAGCTTCACACACCTAATACGCAGTTTTAGATTTTCGTTGGTGAATTGCTCTGTCTTCTGAACTCTGATCCCCAACTCTCCAGAACCTTCTGAAAGGTGGGACTCTCTAGTTTTTATCCCATTCAAAGCTGAGAAATGTATCTTCAGGAGCTTGAGATATCTGCAGTCAAGCAAGCTGTCCTCCCACCGGAAAATGATAAATATTAACCCCACTCCACTATCCACCCCTCCCCTATATATTAACTACCCCCTACCACCCTGGAAGTCATGTACCAGGGCGTCTTCATTCAGCCCAATGCCCCCTTCTACAGTTTAGCCCCATCTATACAGTACAGGGGTAATTAGCAGAAATTATTGCTCCAGGTCCAACATGATGAGCGGAAGACAGAACACCCCCTACCGCCCGCGGGACATCAAAGCTGTCGCTGATAGCACCCCCCACCCTGGAGGATGGGTAGGGGGCCCAGTGCCTTGATGTGCCCAGGGGCCTACACTGCTGTTAAGATGGCCCTGGGCCCCTTTACTCTTGGCTACTTGGCAGTCATTGGCTAAACTGATATTCACCACACTGATATCACCCCAAACTTTAGGCTAAATCATACCAAAGGTATGTAAGGCTTTTCTACATGTGCTTAAAGATAGATACTTTAAGATAAGTCAATACCAGAAATGTAATGGTAAACTGCAATATTATTATTATGCTATAAGGGGACAGTGTGATGCAGGTGACAGTGATGTTTTGAAGTAAAAACCTAGCTACTACTACTAATTTTATACTTTTGCGGAAATTTCATGGTGCTGGGACAGTGTGTCTGATCCCAGTGCCGGTCATTCAGCATGGCCAGGCAGTGCAGCGGAAGCAGCGATTTAAACTTGGTGCCGGTCTGTTAACCAATTAAAAGCAGTGCGCATTCAAATTTGGCACTGTCTATGAGCCAATCACAGCTTGTTATGTAGGTAGATCCGGAATTTGATAAGCTTATCTGAAGAGGTGATTTTTCACGGAATGTTTGTGTCACGCCGCCGCCCCATTCGCCTTACTTACCTCTCCGGGAGCGCTGGTCCTCCCTGCGGCCGTCCTCGCTGGCGGCTCCCGGCTTCCGTCGCTCGGCCCGGCGTCTGGGCGGGTGACGTCATCAGGCACTTCCCACCAACCAGATGGTGGTGGGAAGTATAAATTCAGGCGTCAGGCACTGCATCAGTGCCTGAGTATCATCTATTCTGCCTACAGAAGTTGTGATCTCCAGTGCTCCCGCATTCCTGTGGTTTCCAAGCACCTCCATGCCTCCAAGCACCTCTGTGCTTTCAAGCATCTCCGTGCCTCCTAGCACCTCCGTGCCTCCAAGCATCTCCGTGCCTCCAAGCACCTCTGTGCCTTCAAGCACCTCCATGCCTCCAAGCACCTCCGTGCCT
This sequence comes from Pseudophryne corroboree, assembly GCF_028390025.1. Lineage (NCBI taxonomy): Eukaryota > Metazoa > Chordata > Amphibia > Anura > Myobatrachidae > Pseudophryne > Pseudophryne corroboree. Next base: position 253,697,341 of record NC_086448.1, on the reverse strand, counting down.
ACAAGCACCTCCATGCCTCTAAGCATCTCCGTGCCTCCAAGCACCTCTGTGCCTCCAAGCATCTCCGTACCTCCAAGCACTTCCGTGCCTCCAAGCATCTCCGTGCCTCCAAGCACCTCAGTGCCTCCAGGCACCTCAGCGCCTCCAAGCACATCAGCGCCTCCAAGCGCCTCAGCGCCTCCAAGCGCCTCAGCGCCTCCAAGCACCTCAGTGCCTCCAAGCGCCTCAGTGTCTCCAAGCGCCTCAGCGCCTCCAAGCACCTCAGCGCCTCCAAGCGCCTCAGCACCTCCAAGCGCTTCAGCGCCTCCAAGCTCTTCAGCGCCTCCCCGCACCTCAGTGCCTCCAAGCACTTCAGCGCCTACAAGCACTTCAGTCTCTCCAAACCCCAGTGCACTTTAGCACCTGGTATTCCTCACTGATTCATCAGCACCTTTCAAGTTCTGTCTTTCAGGAGACCTTCAGCGTCCACGCGTGCCTCCTGTCTGCCGACCTGATCCTGCATGAGGAAAACTTACATTCGGCCATCTCTGCTGCGGCCCAGTTGCGGTTCCTCTTCCCGGTCACCGGAAGAAACCCCGAGTCCACAACGCTCCCAAACCAGGTCAGTGATAGTATACTCAGGCCTCATATACTCGGGGGATCGGAACACGGACTCAAGTGCCATCCAGAATCTGGCTTCCCGATTACAAAGTCAGGAAGCGGCACAAGGTCAGGTGATGCAGTACCTCCAGGAGTTGTCCAGGCGTCTGGATCAGATTCAGGTGTCCCTAGCCTCGGTAATTCCAGCACCAGTTCCAGTAGCCGCACCAGTTGCCGCTTCCAGCAATGTTCAGCCATCGGCCGGTGCCACTCCGCGCCTTCAGCTGCCTACTCCGTCCCGTTATAATGGGAATCCTAAAAATTGTTGTGGTTTTTTAAACCAATGCGAGGTACATTTCGAGCTACTTGCACATAACTTTCCTACAGACGGTCCAAGGTGGCATATATTATTTCTCTGCTGGAAGGATCTGCCTTGAATTGGGTGTCTCCATTATGGGAACGTTCTGATTCACTGGTTTCCAATTACTCCGAATTCATCACGTCTTTTCAACGAATTTTTGACGAGCCTGGCAGGATGACTTCGGCCTCTTCTGACTTGCTCCGCATCCGTCAAGGCTCCCGATCCGTGGGTCAGTATGTGGTTCATTTTCAAATCATTGCCTCTGAACTTCGCTGGAATAATGAGGCTCTGAGAGCTGCTTTCTGGAACGGTCTCTCTGATCGCCTGAAGGATGAGTTGGTCACTCGAGAGCTTCCGGATTCTTTAGAGGAATTGATCTCTCTCTGTGTCAAGGTAGATCTCCGGATGCAAGAACGCGGAGGTGAACGTAGTCGATCGGATCATTCTAGGTTCCGGCTTCCCCCTGCAAGGCAAGCGGTGGTCCCAAGTCCGGACGAACCCATGCAGATTAACCGATCCCGATTGTCCCCAGAGGAGCGACAGCGTCGTCATGAAGGTAAACTCTGTCTGTACTGCGGAGCTGCGGGTCACTTCATCAAGTCCTGCAAATCCCGTCCGGGAAACGGGCAGGCCTAGCTTGTTCCGGAGGAGTCAAGTTGGGGGTTATGACCAAATCTTCTCCGACTTCGGACTGTTTGCTTCCTGTAACGTTAACCACCAAGGTTACTTCCAAGTCTTTTGAAGCCCTGTTGGACTCCGGGGCTGCGGGGAATTTCGTTTCTTCTCTCTGTGTCCAAAGCCTGAATTTGGAAGTACGGTCCATCGAACGGCCTATTTCCTTGACAGCTATCAATGGTACTAGGATATCCAAGGGTATCATAACAGAGCGCACGGTTCCAGTTAAATTACAGGTCGGGGCTCTACATCAAGAATATTTGGAGTTCCTGGTGATTCCGGAAATGCATCACGATCTGGTTCTCGGAATGCCTTGGCTCAAAATTCACAATCCCCATATCGATTGGAAGACCGCACAGATTCGGTCTTGGAGTTCTTTTTGTCATGCTAACTGTCTCACCCCAGTCTGTCCGCTTCGTGTTTCTACTAAGGTGGAGGAAGAACTTTTCCCGGAGGCGTACCAAGAGTTCAAGGATGTGTTCTCGGAACAGGCGGCTGACCAGTTACCACCCCATAGGTCTTGGGACTGCCCCATTGACCTCATCCCAGGGAAAATGTCACCCCGGGGTCGCATTTATCCTCTGTCCCTTCCAGAGACACAAGCTATGTCAGACTATATCAAGTCCAATATTCACAAGGGATTCATTCGCCCCTCTATCTCCCCGGCTGGAGCGGGCTTCTTCTTCGTGAAAAAGAAGGATGGGGGGTTAAGACCATGTATCAACTACCGCGGCCTAAATGATATTACCATCAAAAATAAATACCCCTTGCCTCTAATCACAGAGCTATTTGATAGAGTTCGTGGTGCCCACGTTTTTTCCAAGCTCGATTTGAGGGGGGCCTATAACCTTATACGCATCAGAGAGGGAGATGAATGGAAGACCGCCTTCAATACCCGGGATGGGCATTATGAGTATCTGGTGATGCCGTTCGGTCTTAGCAATGCTCCTGCTGTCTTCCAGGGATTCGTCAATGAAATATTCAGAGACATGTTATACCTAAGTGTCGTGGTATATTTGGATGACATACTGATTTTTTCCAAAGACCTTGCTGAACACAGGATACAGGTCAAAGAGGTACTTCGCCGTCTACGTGAGAATCATCTCTATGCCATGATATCCAAGTGTACCTTCGAAGTAACATCAATACCGTTCCTCGGTTATATCATCTCGGGGATGGAGCTTCGCATGGACCCGGAGAAACTTTCCGCCATTCGGGACTGGGCACAGCCACTCTCCTTGAAAGCAATACAAATATTCCTGGGTTTTGCGAACTATTACAGAAAGTTCATTAGAAGTTTCTCCACCATTGTTGCACCCATTACCGCCTTGACGAGAAAGGGTTCCAACCCAGGTTTGTGGCCTCCCGAAGCCATAGAGGCTTTTTCCCACTTGAAATCGGCTTTTATGTCCGCTCCAGTACTCCAACAACCAAATTTCGAGGAACCTTTCTTCCTAGAAGTTGACGCATCCTTGGTCGGAGTTGGGGCCGTTCTTTCTCAGTACTCCTCAGATAAGAGATTACATCCGTGTGGTTTCCACTCTCGTAAATTCTCTCAGGCTGAACGAAATTACACTATTGGAGACCAGGAACTCTTGGCAATTAAATCTGCCTTGGAAGAGTGGAGATATCTCTTAGAAGGGGCCAAACATGTGATTACCATTTACACTGATCACAAAAATGTGTTGTACATCAAAACCGCACAGTGCTTGAATCCTCGCCAAGCTAGATGGGCACTCTTCTTCACTCGATTCTCTTTTGTTATCAAGTACCGAGCCGGGACTTTCAATACTAAAGCGGATGCACTGTCCCATTCACAAACTCCCACAGATGAAGAGGATTCTTTTGAGCGGAGTTTAATTCTGAATCCAATTTCTGTTTCCACTGCCTCAACTACTCCAGGTCCTCCCCCTGGAAGAATGTCCGTACCAGCTAAATTCCGTTCGAGGATACTACAGTGGGCCCATATCTCCAAGTTTTCCGGTCATCCCGGCGCCCAGAAGATGTACAAGTTTCTGCAAAGATCCTACTGGTGGGATTCCATGAGGAAGGATGTACAGGATTACGTTAATTCTTGTCCACAGTGTACACAGCATAAATCTCCTCGCCTACCTCCTGCTGGGTTACTTTGTCCTCTGTCCATTCCTATGAAACCCTGGACTCACATTTCCATGGACTTCGTCACCGACTTGCCCTGTTCCAAAGGTTTCAACACTGTCTGGGTGATCGTCGACCGTTTTTCGAAGATGGCGCACTTCGTTCCATTGACTGGTCTGCTGACAGCTCTTAAATTAGCTCTAATATTTGTCCAAGAACATTTTCGGTTGCATGGGTTACCTCAAGAAATAGTCTCTGATCGAGGGGTACACTTCACCGCAAGGTTTTGGAAAGCTCTCTGCTCTGCCTTACAAATTAAACTTAAGTTTTCGTCCGCTTATCACCCCCAAACTAATGGACAAACGGAACGAGTCAATCAATACTTGGAGACTTTCCTCCGCCTGTATCTCTCCCCTTCACAGGACAACTGGGTAGAGTTTTTGCCTTGGGCAGAGTTTGCACATAACCATTCATTTCATTCCTCCACTGGCGAATCTCCATTCTTCATCAACTATCGCTTCCACCCACAAGTTCCAGAATTACCAATTCTTCCAACAGGAGAGGTTCCAGCTGTGACTTCCACTCTACTACACTTCAGACAAATTTGGAGTAAGGTTCATGCTAGTCTTAATAAGGTTTCTGCCCGATACAAGTTCTTCGCGGACAAGAAACGGCTAGCCGCTCCTCAATACAAGGTTGGAGACAGGGTTTGGCTCTCCACACGTAACCTCCGGCTAAAGGTACCCACCATGAAGTTCGCCCCAAGGTTCATCGGTCCTTACCCTGTGCTACAAATCCTGAATCCTGTGGTCTGCAAGTTGGGATTACCTTCTTATCTACGCATACCAAATGCCTTTCATGTTTCTCTCCTTCGTCCTCTCATCCTTAATCGTTTTCATTCTAAGCCCTCAAGCCCCACTTCGTTAGAAACTGAAAATGGGACAGACTTCGAGATCAAAACTATTCTGGACTCTCGTTATCTTCATAAGAACCTGCAATATCTGGTAGAATGGAAAGGTTATGGTCCTGAGGAGAGAAGTTGGATAGGAGCTTCTGAGGTCTCAGCTCCTCGACTAATCCGAATCTTCCATGCCAAGCACCCTACGAAACCTGGGAAGTGTCCAGGGGCCACCCCTAGAGGAGGGGGTACTGTCACGCCGCCGCCCTGTCTGCCTTACTTACCTCTCCGGGCGCACTGGTCCTCCCTGCGGCCATACCCGCTGGCGGCTCCCGGCTTCCGTCGCTCGGCGCGGCGTCTGGGCGGGTGATGTAATCAGGCACCTCCCACCAACCAGATGGTGATGGGAAGTATAAATTCAGGCGTCAGGCACTGCATCAGTGCCTGAGTATCATCTATTCTGCCTACAGAAGTTGTGATCTCCAGTGCTCCTGCATTCCTGTGGTTTCCAAGCACCTCCGTGCCTCCAAGCATCTCCGTGCCTCCAAGCACTTCTGTGCCTCCAAGCACCTCTGTGCCTTCAAGCACCTCCGTGCCTCCAAGCACCTCCATGCCTCCAAGCACCTCCGTGCCTCCAAGCATCTCCATGCCTCCAAGCACCTCCGTGCCTACAAGCATCTCCGTGCCTCCAAGCACCTCCGTGCCTCCAAGCATCTCCATGCCTCCAAGCACCTCAGTGCCTCCAGGCACCTCAGCACCTCCAAGCACCTCAGTGCCTCCAAGCACCTCAGTGCCTCCAAGCGCCTCAGTGCCTCCTAGCGCCTCAGCGCCTCCAAGCACCTCAGTGTCTCCAAGCGCCTCAGCGCCTCCAAGCACCTCAGTGCCTCCAAGCGCTTCAGCGCCTCCAAGCACTTCAGTCTCTCCAAACCCCAGTGCACTTTAGTGCAGTTTGTGCCTCCAGCACCTGGTATTCCTCACTGATTCATCAGCATCTTTCAAGTTCTGTCTTTCAGGAGACCTTCAGCGTCCACGCGTGCCTCCTGTCTGCCGACCTGATCCTGCATGAGGAAAACTTACATTCGGCCATCTCTGCTGCGGCCCAGTTGCGGTTCCTCTTCCCGGTCACCGGAAGAAACCCCGAGTCCACAACGCTCCCAAACCAGTGAGTGATAGTTTGAAGGTTTGGAGACTAGAGGAGAGTCTTATTATGCCCAGAAAAAGTCCTGTCATTTTGAGTGGGAGCAGGTAATGGGTGTGGATGATAGACCAGATCTTGTGCAGAGTGGAGAGGTCGGGTAGGGAGATATTTTGAGAAGAGTGAAGAGATGTATTTTGGTGCAGTTTGATTAATAGCCTTGTATGTAAGTAAAAGTATTTTATATTGAATATGGTAGAATACAGACAACCAATGAAGAGAGTAACAGAGTGGATCCGCAGACAATGAACATCTAACGATGAAGATTAGCCTTGTAGCTGCATTCAAAATGGATTGTAGTGGTGAGAGAATCTTTTCGGTAAGACCAGTAGTACGCTATTGCAATAAACAATGCGGAAGATAATGGGCCTAATTCAGACCTGATCGCTTCTCCGAGAATTTGCAGAGGTTTGTGATCCGATAGTCGCCGCCCAGAGAGAGTGAATACCCGCCCTGCGCAAGTCTGCGTATGCCGCGTGGAAAGCTTTGCAAATGCCGGTCAGCTGCAAATCCGTTTGCAACTCATATACCATCTAATGATTTTTCCAGTCTGTGCAGTCTGTGCATAGGCCAGGACCTACTTCTACAGTGCGATAGAATCAGGCTGTTTCGGGGGTGGTAACTGACCGTGTCAGGAAAAAACGCAGGTATTCCCAAGCATGTTCATGGAGGGTGTGTGACTCGCCCTCCATGAAAATGCTTGGGAATACCTGCATTTTTCCTGACACGGCCAGTTACCACCCCCAAACGTCCGCGTCCTATCAAGCAACTTGCATACGCCTAGTGATCAAAATTGACGCTGGATTCTTTTACAGTTTGGCCTCGCACGCGTGCACTACAATCCGTATGCATGGGCAGTCGATCGATAATCGTCCGCCTTGCGAATTCGCACAACAGCGATCATGGGCAGGCTGGCAACTTTTAGTCTGGGGGGCAAGTCCAGAGCACTGGCCCATAAGTAATGGCGCCATCTTAAATAGAGGTTTTTTTTAAAAAAAATATTTATTAATAAAAAAAATTAGGCCTGGTGTAAATTGTCCCAAAGATACTTTAATATACATTTGTCAGTGCGGCCGTGGCTTAAGCAGAGTTGTGTAGTGCAGGAATGGCCAACCAGTCAGTGGCAAACAGCCAGAAAAGATCTGTAGTCAAGGGTAAGAGCCATATCAGGCGCGTGCCAAAGTCGCGCGAGCAAAAATGGGGGTGTGGCATAGTTGTCACAAAGCCACACACCATTTTTATGCGCACACCTTTCGGTTTGACGTTTGTAGGAGTATGACACCTCACACCTCACAATATTGTTTTTAGGCCAAAAGGTTGCACTGAGGTTGCTGTATGACTAAGCTAAGCGACACAAGTGGACAACACAAACACCTGGCTCATCTAGTGGCACTGTAGTGTCAGACAGGAGGGCAGATATAAAAAATTGGCCCCAAACAGCGCCTCATGCAAAGATGTAGAAGAGGTGCAATGAGGTAGCTGTATGACTAAGCCAAGCGACACAAACAATTGGACCATCTAGGAGTGGCACTGCAGTGGCAGACAGGAGGGTAGATATAAAAAAAGGCCCCAAACAGCACCTCATGCAAAGATGTAGAAGAGGTGCAATGAGGTAGCTGTATGACTAAGCCAAGCGACACAAACAATTCCCACTGGAATTATACAGCAATATCACTGGAATTATACGGCAATATCACTGGAATTATATGGCAGTACCACTGGACATATATGGCAGTATCACTGAAATTATATGGCAGTACCACTGTACATATACGGAAGTGTCCGACAGGATGGCACTTTAAAAAAAATAGTCCCCAAACAGCACATGATGCAAAGAAGAAAAAGAGGTGCAAGATGGAATTGTTGTATAAACAAGACATGCACACTTTAACAAACCATTCATTTCAGCGACAGGGTCTGCCACACAACTGTGGCTGAAATTACTGGTTTGTTAAGAAGCAATCAATCTCTCCTTGCACAAACTGGCTCTTCTCCATATTTTGTGTTAGTAACCTCCTACACCGATCGCTGACAAGGTTACCGGCTGCACTAAACACTCTTTCGGAGTACACACTGGAGGGGGGGCAACTTAGGTAAAATAAAGCCAGTTTGTGCAAAGGCATCCAAACTGCCTCTTTTTCCTGCCAGTATACATATGGACTGTCTGACATGCCTACTTGGATGCTGTCACTCATATAATCCTCCACCATTCTTTCAATGGTGACAGAATCATATGCAGTGACAGTAGACATGTCAGTACTCGTTGGCATGTCCTTCAGTCCGGACCAGATGTCAGCTTTCGCTCCTGACTGCCCTGCATCACCGCTAGCAGGTGGGCTAGGAAATCTTATCCTTTTCCTTGCAGCCCCAGTGGTGGGAGAAATTGAAGGAGGAGCTGTTGACGGGTCACATTCTGCTTGAGTTGACAATTCACTAACCAGCAGGTCTTTGCACCTCTGCACACTTGTGTCTGCCGGAAAGAGAGATACAACGTAGGCTTTAAACCTAGGATCGAGCACGGTGGCCAAAATGTAGTGCTCTGATTTCAACAGATTGACCACCCTTGAATCCTGGCAAAGCAAATGAAGGGCTCCATCCACAAGTCCCACATACTTAGTGGAATCGCTCCGTCTTAGCTCCTCCTTTAATTTTTCCAGTTGCTTCTGCAAAAGCCTGATGAGCAGAATGACCTGACTCAAGCTGGCAGTGCCTGAACTGACTTCACGTGTGGCAAGTTCAAGACGGAAATCATTCTCCACTGCTCTTGAGTCAGGTGCATTCCACCTCGTTTGCCTATATCATAGGTGGATGTATAGGCTTGAATGGCCTTTTGCTGCTCCTCCATCCTCTGAAGCATATAGAGTGTTGAATTCCACCTCGTTACCACCTCTTGCTTCAGATGACGGCAGAGCAAGTTCAGGAGTGTTTGCTGGTGTTCCAGTCTTCGGCACGCAGTGGCAGAATGTCGAAAGTGGCCCACAATTTTTTCTGGGCCACCGACAGCATCTCCTGTACACCCCTGTCATTTTAAAAAAAATTCTGCACCACCAAATTAATTGTATGTGCAAACACGGTATGTGCTGGAATTTGCCCAGGGTTAATGCATGCACAATATTGGTGGCGTTGTCCGATATCACAAATCCCCAGGAGAGTCTAAGTGGGGTAAGCCAATGCGCGATGATCTCCCTCAGTTTCCATAAGAGGTTGTCAGGGTGTGCCTCTTACAGAAAGCGGTGATACACAGCATAGCCTACCTAGAAACGAGTTTGGATTTGCGATATGCTGCTACTGGTGCCGCTGCTGCTGTTGTTGCTGTGGGAGGCAATACATCTACCCAGTGGGCTGTCACAGTCATATAGTCCTTAGTCTGCCCTGTTCCACTTGTCCACATATCTGTGGTTAAGTGGACACTGGGTACCACCGCATTTTTTAGGACACTGGCGACACTTTTTCTGACGTCTCTGTACATTCTCGGTATCGCCTGCCTAGTGAAGTGGAACCTAGATGGGATTTGGTACCAGGGTCACAACACCTTCATCAATTGTCTAAATCCCACAGCGCTAATGGCGTTTACTGGACGCATGTCTAACACCAACATAAGTGTCAAGGCCTCAGTTATCCGCTTTGCAACAGGATGACTGCTGTCATATTTCATCTTCCTCACAAAGGACTGTTGGACAGTCAATTGCTTAGTTGAAGAAGTACAAGTGGTCTTCCGACTTCCCCTCTGGGATGACGATCGACTCCCAGCAGGAACAACGGCAGAGGCGGCAGCAGTAGTAGGCGTACAACTCAAGGATCCTCCCGAGGAATCCCGGTTATGAGAGGACTCATCAGTCTTGCCAGGGACATGGCCTGCAGGACTACTGATGTCCATGGCTGAGGAAGAAGTTGACGTTGAGGGAGTTGGTGGTGTGGCTTGCAGGAGCTTAGGTACAAGAGGAAGAAGAGATTTAGGTGTCATTGGACTGCTTACGCTCTTACCCAAAGTTTCACAACTTGACACTGACTTGTGATGAATGCGCTGCAGGTGACGTATAAGGGAGGATGTTCCTGGGTGGTTAACATCCTTACCCCTACTTATTACAGATTAACAGAGGCAACACACGGTTTGACACCGGTTGTCCGGATTTGTGGAGAAATAATTCCACACCGAAGAGGTGGCTTTTTTGGTATTTTGCCCAAGTATCACAATGGACTGAACCACTAGTCATGAACAAAGGCTAGGGCTTTAGCCGTTCCTTGCCACTCCATGTCGTAAATGGCATATTGGCAAGTTTACGTTTCCTTCAGACCATTTACATTTCTTTTTTTGGGTCTTTTTACTGAACTTTGGCTTTTTGGATTTTACATGCCCTCTACTATCACATTGGGCATCGGCCTTAGCAGACGACGTTGATGGCATTTCATCGTCTATGTCATGACTAGTGGCAGCAGCTTCAGCACTAGGAGGAAGTGGTTCTTGATGTTTCCCTATTTTATCCTCCAAATTTTTGTTCTCCATTATTTTTCTGTAGTTATATAACACAATATGCGGCACAGGAGCACTGGACATATGGCAGCAGAGCATACCACTGTGACTGGTCACTGGACTGACTGATGGCTGATGCACAGGGCACTACCACTGGTCTGATGCAGGACAACACTGCAATGCTGTAAGGGACTTGTTGTTATTATTATACAGCAGCACTGGACATATGGCAGCAGAGGATACCACTGTGACTGGTCACTGGAATGACTGATGGCTGATGCACAGGACACTACCACTAGTCTGATGCAGGACAACACCGCAACACTGTAAGGGACTTATTATTATTATACAGCAACACTGGATATATGGCAGCAGAGGATACCACTGTGACTGGTCACTGGAATGACTGTTGGCTGATGCACAGGACACTACCTCTGGTCTGATGTAGGACATACAGCAACACTGTAAGGTACTTGTTATTATTATACAGCAGCACTGGGCATATGGCAGCAGAGGATACCACTGTGACTGGTCACTGGAATGACTGTTGGCTGCTGCACAGGACACTATCACTGGTCTGATGCAGGACAACACAGCAACACTGTTAGGGACTTGTTATTATTATATAGCAGCACTGGACATATGGCAGCAGAGGATACCACTGTGACTGGTCACTGGACTGACTGATGGCTGATGCACAGGACACTACCACTGGTCTGATGCAGGACAACACAGCAACACTGTAAGGGACTTGTTATTATTATACAGCAGCACTGGACATATGGCAGCAGAGGATACCACTGTGACTGGTCACTGGAATGACTGATGTCTATGCACAGGACACTACCACTGGTCTGATTCAGAACAACACAGTAACACTGTAAGGGACTTGTTATTATTATACAGCAGCAATGGACATATAGCAGCAGAGGATACCACTGTGACTGGTCACTGGAATGACTGATGGATGATGCACAGGACACTACCACTGGACTGATGCAGCACAATACACCACCACTGAACTTATGCAGCACAATACAGCACCCTATACAGCAGCACTGGACATATGGCAGCAGAGGATACCACTGTGACTGGTCACTGGACTGACTGATGGCTGATGCACAGGACACTATCACTGGTCTGATGCAGGACAACACAGCAACACTGTAAGGGACTTGTTATTATTATACAGCAGCACTGGACATATGGCAGCAGAGGATACCACTGTGACTGGTTACTGGAATGACTGATGGCTGATGCACAGGACACTACCACTGGTCTGATGCAGGACAACACAGCAACACTGTAAGGGACTTGTTATTATTATACAGCAGCACTGGACATATGGCAGCAGAGGATACCACTGTGACTGGTCACTGGAATGACTGATGTCTATGCACAGGACACTACCACTGGTCTGATTCAGGACAACACAGTAACACTGTAAGGGATTTGTTATTATTATACAGCAGCACTGGACATATGGTAGCAGAGGATATCACTGTGACTGGTCACTGGAATGACTGATGGATGATGCACAGGACACTACCACTGGACTGATGCAGCACAATACACCACCACTGAACTTATGCAGCACAATACAGCACCCTATACAGCAGCACTGGACATATGGCAGCAGGGGACACCACCACTGTGACTGGACTGATGCAGCAAAATACACCACCACTGAACTGATGCAGCACAACACAGCACCCTATACAGCAGCACTGGACATATTGTATGGCAGCAAGAGGACACAACCACTGTGACTGGGCAGATGCAGCACAAGACACGGACACTGAGAGAATGGAGTCACGTCCTCTCTGTACACTCTCCAATGCCGGAGTGAAAATGGCGGCGACGCGCGGTTCCTCATATGGAATCCAAACCCCGCGAGATTCCGACAGCGGGATGATGATGTTTTGCCTCGTTCTGGTTTCCGAATCAGGTGGGAAAACCCGAGCCTGACTCGGATCCGGACTCGGGTAGGGAGGTTCGGTAGGGTTTGGATCTCAGGTATCCAAACCCGCTCATCTCTAGTCATAACCCCATTTTTATTTATGTTATACAGTGCCACGTACAAATAAAGCCCCTGTACAGTGCCACATACATAAAAAAACACCAAAATATGGGTGCCTCCACAGTGCCAAATACATATATGCCCCCACAGTGCCAGATACGTATATGTCCCCACAGTGCCAGATACATATATGTCCCCACAGTGCCAGATACATATATTCTTCCACAGTGCCAAATACATATATTCCTCCACAGCGCCAGATACATATATGCCCCCACAGTGCCAGATATATATATATGTCCCCATAGTGCTAGTTATGTCCCCACTGCCAGATAGACATCTCCCCAGTGCCAGATATGCCCCCACTGCTAGATACACATCTCCCCAGTGGCAGATATGCCCCCAGTGTAAGATACACATGTCCCCCCAGTGACAAATATGTCCCCAGTGCCAGATATACATGTCCCCCCAGTGCCAGAAACACATGTCCCCCCAGTGCCAGATATGCCCCCAGTGCCAGATATGCCCCCAGTGTAAGATACACATGTCCCCCCACTGCAACCCCCCAAGTGCTGCTCACTGCCGCACTGCTGCTCTGCTCAGTCTGCTGCTTGTGAGGGGAGGAGAGCGCAGCATGCACCTCTCCTGCCCCTCAGTCTCCACTCTCCGGCAGCGTTGATTCTTTTTAATTAGGCCCCGGTCCGTGAGCCAATCAGAGTTCGTGGAACGGTAGCTAAGACTCCTGATTGGCTGCGGTCTGCTAGCTCTGATTGGCTCATGGACCGGCGCCAGGCACTGAAGTTTAGGGCAGCGGGAGGCACCACGGGAGCTTGCGAGCCGCATGCGGAGATAGAGCCGCATGCGGCTCGAGAGCCGCAGGTTGGCCACCCCGCTGGTGTAGTAGAAGTAGCATGGCCAGGGAGGCACATGGCACCCTGCCCCCCGGGCCAGCCCACCTCTGACAGCGATCAGGTCTGAATTAGGCCCAATGAGTGCATGGATTAGAGTTTTTGCATTGTCTTGTGTAAGATATGGTTATATTTTGCATATGTTTCTTAGATGTATGTAACATGATTTTGAAACAGATTCAATGTGGGGAACAAAGCACAGTTCACAGTCAAGAATGACACCTAGGCAGCGACATTGTGGGGTAGGGTTGATTGTTGAGTTATCAACAGTGATTGAGATATCAAGATTGTAATTATTATTGACCAGTGGAAATAATTAATTCTGTTTTGGAAATATTAAGTTTGAGGTGGCGAGATGACATCCAAGTTGAAATAGCAGAAAGGCATTCAGTGACATAGAAGGTGACATATCTGGGGAGGATAGCTAGATTTGAGTATTATCCATGTACATATGATACTGAAATCCGAAGGAGCTGATTATTTTGGAAAGAGATGTGATATAGATTGAGAAAAGCAGAGGACCTAAGACTGAGCCTTGCGATACTACAACTGATAGCGGTAGCAAAGAGAAGTTGGATTCAGAGAAACAAACACTGAAAGAGCGATTAGATAGGTAGGATGAGAACCAGGAAAGGGCTGTGCCCTGAAGACCCAGGGATTGTAGTGTTTGTATGAGAAGAAAGTGGTCAACCATGACAAAAGCAGCAGAGAGATCTAGAAGAATAAGAAGTGAGTAATGGCCTTTAGATTTAGCAGTTACTAGATCATTAACTACCTTAGTGCTGTCTCTGTGGAGTGTTGGGCCCAAAATCCTGATTGATGTGGGTCCAATAAGTTGTGTGAGTTAAGAAAGTGTGTGGGGCGAATGTAGGCAAGTATTTCAAGTAGCTTGGAGGTACATGAGAGCTGAGAAATGGGATGGTAATTTGAGAGAGACTTAGGGTCAGAAATTATTTTTTTTCAATATGGGAGTAATCACTACATGTTTGAACAGGGATGGAAAGATACCAGAAGTTAGAGAGAAATTACAGATCTTAGTTAAGTTTGAGATGAGTACAGGACACAGAGCTTTATTTATTTATTTATTCATTTATTTATTACCAGTTATTTATATAGTGCACACATGTTCCGCAACGCTTTACAGAGAATCTTTTTGGCCATTCGCATCAGTCCCTGTCCCAGTGGAGCTTGCAATCTATATTCACACTAAGGTTTATTTTGTTGGGAGCCATTTAACCTATCAGTACATTTTTGGACTGTGGGAGGAAACCGGAGTACCCGCAGTGAAACGCATGCAAGCACGGGGAGATTATACAAAATCCACTGAGATAGGGGTATCTGAGGGAATCAAACCCATGACCTCAGTGCTGTGAGGCAGAAATGCTAACTATTACACTGTCCGTGTAATTTACTTATTTGTAAGGGTATAGGATCAAGAGGAGAGGTAGAAGAGTAGGCAGACGAGAAGAGTGTAGATACTTCATCTTTATAGAAGAAGAGAAGGTGCCAGAGGTTTCAGGAAGGAAACTGAGCATGTCACTGGCTGTTGAAGAGCATACCATGTAATTTTGCATCTTACCATTTATATCCTTAAAAAAAAAAAACGAGATTTTGTGCACTGATAGTAGCTGGTGGAATTGGTGAGGGAAGTTTGAGAAGTGATTCAAATGTATTAAAAAGTCACTTGGGGTTTGAGGCTTGACCATAATGAGAGATTGGAAATATGTTTGGCAGTGTCCAGAGCATTAATTGGTAAATGGTCTTTTATGTGAGGAAGTAAGTTGAAGTATGAGATTTACGCCACTGACGTTCTACTGTACATGAACGTTTTTGTAGGTATCTTTTGAAGTTAGAGTGCCACAGTTGCAAGGCCGGCTCTTCCATTAGGCAGCTTTAGGTGGCGGCCTAGGGGCGCCAGCCCTTGGAGGGCACCAATGAATTCATCAAGCTATAAAGTGAAGGATGTCTCTGTACAAAACATCCTCCCTTTACACTGCACTGGCAGTGGCTGCAGGTCTAATCAGGTACAGCTGCCGCTATCAGTTTGCGCTGCATAGTGCCTCAGCACTTCCTCCGTGCCGACACGTGTATCATCAAGTCATGTGAAGGCAGGCACATAGGAGGCAAATGTAACTATGGCTCCCGAGGGGCGCCCCCATGGTCACGCCTCATAGCCCTGATTCACCTCCTCCAGGCCTCTGGATCCTGGCTCTCCAGCAGCAAGCAGCACCTGACTACACATCTGCACCCAGCAGCATCGTTGTAATGCTGCGTCCAACTGTAAGAGGAACCCTGCCAATGATGA
Organism: Pseudophryne corroboree; assembly: GCF_028390025.1. Classification (NCBI taxonomy): domain Eukaryota; kingdom Metazoa; phylum Chordata; class Amphibia; order Anura; family Myobatrachidae; genus Pseudophryne; species Pseudophryne corroboree. Next base: position 253,681,832 of record NC_086448.1, on the reverse strand, counting down.
GGGAAAACAACATAAGGTACGTAACCCATGGGGGTTTCTGCGGGACCACAGAGGGTGGGGGGGTATGGGGGTGGGGGTTTGCACAGCACATTAGAGAAAAGACAGGAACATAAAAATATATGTGGATGCGTATATATGTATGTATGTATGTATGTATACACATACAATTAAATATGCTCACCAGATGTATATCAGTGTCGTATTCAATTCCTAACATGCCACCTAACATTTATACATATTACAATATATCTTTTCATTGTAAAAGTCCTTGAGTGTCATCCCTTTAATCTGTCTATGTATAATGATACCTCTGGGAGGTGGGAGGGTTTGCAGATTAGGGGGTGCTAGGCTGAAACTGTGCCTAGGGTACAGAGATACCTTGCACCGGCCCTGCACGGTTGACATATTAGTCTATGTTGAGTGTGATGGGTAGCTGGAGCCATTTTATTGAGTGCTATTTCTAGTGTCTGGTTCAGGTGTGATACAGAAGTCACAGGAGAGGTGAATGTAGAAATTGGTAAGAATAGTTGCTGTATTGAGGTGGATAGCTGTTGAAAATTAATAGTGTTAATATTCCTGTGGGTTTGAGGAGGTATGGTAGACTTCAGTGACATTGAGATGAAGTAATGTAAGAGAGCATGCAGGTGATAAGGTTGTGATCTGAGGGAGGGAAATGAGTGTTAGTGAATTCCGAAACTGAGCATAGTCTGATGAATACAAGATCAAGGCATTGGCCCTCTTCATGAGTAAAGGATAGGCTGAGAGAGGAGGTTAGAGAGATAAGTTTGGAGGCATGGGGAGATAGTGGATTGTCAACAGCCATTTTGATACTGCCTATAATGATGTTGGAGATGTCAGAGTATAAAAAGTGAGGGAGCCAAGCAGAAAAATCCTCCTGAAAATGTTTGTGTTGCCCAGGTGGGCAATGATGTAAATGTGAGTGATGGAACCTGAGGTAGAACTGTGTATGTGAAAAATTGGAACAGTAAGTCAAACCCCATCTCCTCTACTGTTACTAGGACTGGAGGGGTGTGATGTGGAGGCCACCATGTTACAGTGCTGCAGGGGAGGCCATGTCTGATTGTGTGAGCCATGTTTATAGCCAACAGGTTGAGGGGTTTTTTAATGAAAAGGTCATGGATAGCCTTTGAAAACTCCTCAAATCGACTTGTTTTTGTTTTTGATAATTAATAAAGCATTAGTATTTGCTAGTTATACATGTTTACATACTGTTATTTCATGTTCTTAAAATGAACATATTTTTTGCTTGAAAAGCATAATTTGGCTTGGAAAATAATGTGATCTTCTGAGAATTCAAAACACAGAATGTTGTGTGAATAGTTGTAATCAATTAATTAACATTTTAGTAAATAAAGCCCTGTGCTTGATACAGATGGAACAAACCATATGGCAGTCTTCCTTTACAAATAATTGCACTACAATAATTCATATTTTGTGATCACATAAGGCATCCAACATGCTCTGAAGAGAACAATATGCTATCTTATCTTAATATGTTCTATATACTGTTTATATATTGTTGGCAAAGATACATAGCTAATGATTCAATAATTATGACTCCAGCAAATATTTTTTTTCCCATATTAAGAAGAAAGTTTAACTGCTATTTCCAAGGTAAACATGGTGTCACTGCTTTTTTGTTTGTTTGTTTGTTTGTTTTTTTTTCAAAGTATTTTTATTGGAGTACAATGCACTGCAACATCACATGAAAAGCACACTTGCCTACTCTCCCGAATTGGCCAGGAGGCTCCCAAAAATCTGTTGGTGCTCCTGCCCCCCGCACAAAGGTAGGCAAGTCTCCCAGCGCCATCATCATCCGCAGCCTCCTGCACCTCTTAGCCATTCTTGAAAGTGGATGGTCCGGGGAGGCCGATGACACTATTCGCAATGACTCACATCATCCTAGCCCCATGCTATACATTGCTGGTAATCTAAGCATTAAATAGAAGGAGCAGAACCACAATTATTCTATCACGCATCCATGCCCCATAACCGCCCACCTATAATGAGGAGATGACCCTGTTATACCAACCTGGCTGACCCCTCCCGCATGGGGCAGCTGGAAAGTCATAAGTATGATGAAAAGACACTAAATCACAGTATTGGCATAGTAACTGAAATTGATAATGGTCCAAAGACCAGTGAGTAAATATAATTTGTGATATTATTCATAGAGAAAATGTCAAAATGGCATGCAAAAGGTATGTGATATACAATAAATCGAGAAACCACGGCCAACTTACTCTAAGAACAATGATACAAAAACCTTAAAATGTATAGAGGGTATAAGTGTGCCCAGTAGGATCCCGTGGTAGGACTGCGAGAATGAACACCAATAAGAATTTGGGGAGCTGTTACAATTATTATGGACAACTTGTAAATCAATTTTTAACAATGTGTTGAGATTCCATGCCACAAGCTGAACAATTAAACATGCCAAGTTCAATACAGAATATAAAAAAAAAGATTTAAACACTCAAATTCGGGAGAAGCAACGCAAAAACTAAGTATCCCCAGGATGTATTAAGGGGGTAGCTATCAGATAGCTTCTAATTCTCTGTCCCAGAGTCCAAACAACAGTAAATTAACAACAAAGGGCGATATCCTATTACCCATGGTACATTATCGCAGGTAATGATATCGCCCGGGGCTATCCTATTAGCCCCGATAAGCCAGCGTGAGCTGCAGCCTATCAGGGATTTTGTGTACTGCAGTGGGAGAAGTCTTCTGACAGCTCCCGGTGCAGAGCTCCACCCCCCCACTACCTGTTCACATGGGGCTGTTTCTCACGAAAACACACAGGTTTCACTGAACCTGTGTGTTTTCAGGAGAGAGGGCATTTTTTTACTGGCAATCTAATAGGATAGCCTGTAAAAATTAAATCAGTGAAAAATCTGGAAAAAAATACCACCCAAAGAGTGCAAAGTCTACAATACACTACTATAAACATTTTTTCAATTTTTATTCTACTTTTTTCTCACTTTCTTCTTTCTTATAATATTAGTACAGATTCAATAATCAATATTATGTTTAGAAGATACAATATAATCCTATCGCATTCATAATATAAATGCCATGCATTACAGCCTGCTCACTGCAAGAGACTGCTGCTTCTGGAATAATGGCTTCCTTCGACTGAAACGCAAATGCTGGGAGTCAGGTGATTGAGATGAAGAGACCACTGTGCAACTTTGAACTCCTCCCTCTTCGGTCCTGTAATGAAGATTCACCAATCAGGTGGTGTAAGATGATTCATTTTCCAACTGTGTTTTTGCTTGATACAAATAAGTCCATGTGCACCATAGGCAAACGCAGGGGGGTTCCAGTTGCCCAGAAACCCCCATGCTCTTGGCAAGTGGCTCAAATTATGACAATGATAGTGTAAGAGCCTTCGCAGTATAGCAACCATACATTGATTCAAGCTTTTTCGCATTGATTAAGATATTTACTGATAATCACATCAAATATATAGATGAATCCTTAAAATACTGCACAGATATTCAGAAACTATGTAGTCAGAAAATTATATTGAAAGCATGAATTGTTCAAGGCCGCACAACACAAGATGTATTCAAGGCCAGTCAGGCAGATCGCCAATCCAATGACAACATGTCTGAACATTGGGAACACCAAGACCCTGGCTATATGACAATCAGAAAGGATGTCTTGTCTATATGCTGATAAGCGTAAGAGGCAATTAAACATATACAAAGATGCTTTAATTGCTAATTATAATCCTATATGACATTTGATGTATTTCATGTTCCAAGATATATATGGTATATTCTGATTGGCTAAAGTTATTGGCACATATCATTTCTTTGTTCATAAAGTATAAAATAAACCCCTAGGATGGGCCCTGCTCAGGTCAGCTTGATCTGTCTAGGTTACACATAATCCTGTGTGTGGTCTTTTCATTTCCTGATCTCCAACCGGTTGCTAAGTACAGAATTCTGACTGATGGCTGATGAGAGTTGATAGACCAGACCTTGAATGGTTAAAGAACCCTAACATTTCTGGAGGCAATGTCCAGGATCTTCCAGCATCTCCTCCACTGGCATCAAATCCTCTGATCTCTCATGAACCACTGATAAAAACCGGTAAGTGAGAATTAATGTGTAGAGTTCTACCTGCTCACTTGACTCAGCGCTACTTGTGTATATCTGTGGAAGTCCAGTTGGGAAGATCAGAGAATATCTTAAAGAACACAGTGTCAGTCAGAAGTAATTTTTTTTAAGGTACCATACCTGTATAGTTATATTGTTGAATTGTGGGTAAATATCTTCAGCTAATTTGTCACAGTGCTCAAGGGGAATTAATCAAATATCCAGGAAACTTTTACATTTTGATAATAGTAATACAGGTATATTAAGAAAACAAAATTGTTTGAAAAAAACATAAGGTGGCGTATGGCCAAGGTACACTCTGATACTGATAAACAGTTTGAATTAAGAGATAACCAAAGAGGTGTGTGTAAATCTTGTACCTGTGTTGTTGTGTTAAGAAAATACAAAGGATCTGTAGCACCAAGATTGGTAGCAATTACAAGTACTAGAGTTCCATTTGGTTATGTGGAAAAGGAGGATGAATTTTATTGTACAATAGGTTGCCATTTAAAGTTGGAACACTATATTGAAGACGATTGGTCTAACATCATAACCTATTGGCCTAAGAATCACATAACCCCAGGTCTAAGACCTATCTGCCCATACAGCCTCAACCAGCTGCCATATACACAGATAACAGACATAGCAGTGAGAAGGTATCCACAAGACAGGAATACCAGATATAAGAGATGGTCGAGAGTCCGTCAGATATAATACTTATTGTCAGTCTTTGTCTTGGGATCCTTGTACTGTTGTATGTATTCTGCCGATATGGTTTTGAAAAGGTGGGAGAAATCAGGTGTCTGCTAAGGAATGGAACCAGTACCAATAACTAGATTCTCCTGTACACATTGTACTGCATATATTGTAAATCAGACTATAGGGTCAAGAGCACCTCAGGTGGTGGGAATTCTACCAATCCAAGCAGCCCCCGGTGTATATTGGAAATCAAATACCCGCCCTTGGAAAATCTTACTTTTATAGTGGGAACGCATGTTGGCACCCCAGTTGAACAGGGGGGCAAAGTGATTTGCATTCTCCTATTGTATGTCCCTATGCAAGACAGTTAAGTGGTAGGATTGGGTCAGTAACAAGGAACAGTTACTGTTGGAAAGGAAACAAGGGAAAAGATTTATGGTAGACCCAATGGCAAGCAGACTCAGGTATGATTGCCCAAGGTGCACAGGACACATAATTTTCAAAACACAAGGGGAATGTATTCCAAGAGTAGTGGGGGATTTACCAAGAATACCAGGGGCAACAAGGGTACTGGTGCAAGCAGGAGTCTATATAGGTAGAGGTATAGACCCTTGGAGTAATTTGTCTATAATTATAGGGACACACCTCAGTGATCCAGAAGAAATAATCTATTATGCAAGTCTTACTTGGGGGGGCAGTACTAATAGATTTTCCATCGTTACAGGGAGGAAGGGGCAACACTACAACCCCAGTTATTTGCCACAGACGGATTTAAGAAACTCTTTAGGTGCAAGGATAGAAGAGATTCTTCAGAGCCAACGTCTCTAAAGGATATTTTGAGTCCCTCATACAGGGTTTCTAAAATACCACATCAGGAGGGGTTCCGCGCATGCACACCCAGGCTTGGGAGCGCAGTCTGTAAAGATGTCAGGGCCCGACAAACCTGTGGATATTGTTAGCAACAGGGAGGGCAGGAAAGCTCTGAAAGGAATAAGTAAAATTTTCAAAAGAGCAGGTTTTCCATCAGAGGGGACACTAGACCTAGAGAAATTGGAATAAATTTGCCTCCTGTAACAAGAGTTGGATAATCAAACATAATTGTAGAGATCAAGTAACCATCTGGATCACTGTAGCAAAAGAATTAGAAACAGAGAATAGAAGAAGAGATGAGGATGATGATTTCCCCAATGTACCAGAGTACCCAATAGCACCACCATTAGCATTAAACCAACAGCCAATAGCACCACCACCAGCATTAAACTCACTGCCTGTAACATCAGCAACAGCACCTCCACTCTATGTCACACCCCTATACTCAGAAATGCACACACACCCAGGCACCCCTAGTGTGAACAGAATGGAATCATCTACGGGCTCACTAACAGTAAAATTAAGAAGAGATGAGCCAGGAAAAGAGTGGCGAATAGTTAGCCCTATCTTTAGAGGACCTGTGGTTGAAAACCCGAATGATTTACCAGAGCTATGTGTACAGAGCACACCCCAGTGTCCCGATACTTTATCACAAGAAACCCCAATAAGATCAAACCAAAGAAATTGGCCACCAAAAGTTCCCCTTATGGTTAGACGAATGCTGGACACCTGGAATCAAGTTGTAAGTCCAGGAAACAATAGTCCACAATCAGGAACAATAAGTGAAAGGGTGCAATTCAGACGGAGAGGAGAAACAAGGGGTCAAGACACAGCCTCTACAGCTTTTCATGCCCAGGTACATAATGTACAGAATGAAATGACTCATTTTCCAGAAAGATTGTGTCCAGTATGTCAGTTTTGTGTTCCAGAAGGATATGAACGCTGCCCAAATTGCAGAAACTGGATTTCACCTCATGAACCACCATGTCAAGATATTTATGCAACCAGAAATGCTGAAAGACGGTCATCATTGCCTATTTCTCTGTATCCAGTACAAGTACAAAGAATACGCAACCCAGATGATACAGCCAGAACGGACAATCTGTATGTCGTTCAGAGCCAACACCACAAACCATGGTATGGCAATGATATTGCAAGTATAGTTGCCAAGTCCCCAGATCCTAGAAGAAATCCAGCAGCATTTTATGCCTATATGGAAAGAAATCAAGCCATATGGACACCAGCATGGGTCAACTACCACCAGTTGTGTGAAGCCCTACTAGGAGCAGGAACCACCCAAACAGTGATCACCATGCCAGAAGCAGAAGCAGCGAATGATTGTAAAGCCATAGTGGCCCCCCCAACAGAGGAAAATAACAAAACATTTGAAAGTGGAAAGATGTACATGACATGACTTAAAAGACGGTGTCATGAACAGAATCTCAGGGCACCAGCAGCCCAGGATTTGAAACAGGAAAAGACTTAGTCCATCAGAACTTACTATGATAGAATCACTATACAACACACACTTGAAGAATATGCAGCAGATAACCCTCAACATCAAAGGTTGTTAAAGACTAAATTCCTGAATGGGTTGTCAGAAGTCTACAGAACTCAGTTGTTCCAGATCAGGCCAGAAACCTCTTATATTGAATTAGAAGCAATAGCTCAGGTGCTAGAAGGAATTGAGGAAAGGAAGAATGAAAAGACAAGAAAAGCCAAAGAAAAGAATGCAATACCGAAAGTAACAGTGCATGTTGTACAGGAACAAAGCAAGTGGAAAATCAGGAGCCCAACACAAGGGGCCACCGTAAGAAACTTAAAAGAAGGAACCAAACAAGATGACAGAAAATATTATTTCTGTAAGCAAGAAGGATATTTCAAGAAAAATTGCAGGAAATACAAGAAATGGTGTGAAAACCAGCAAGAAAAACCTAAAGCATGAAAAAGTGACTTCCCGAGGTACCTCCATGCCAAAACACCGTCTGAACAAGAAAATGATCAGGTGACCCTTGTACTGCCAATAGGTCACCAATATCAATGCATTATAGACTCTGGAGCAAGCCGAACAATTTTACAGCAACAGGAGGTACCAAGTGAATTAATGACCACTAAGACACTTCTAGCAACTGGTTTAGAAGGGACTACAGTGGAACTAAAGGAAAGTGAACCTATGGTATTAACCATTGAAAATGTTGAAACTCCCATTTCAGTCCAATTCCTTACCTCTAGTACTTGCCCGGAAAACTTATTAGGAGCAGATGTTCTAAAATTGATTCAAGCCTGTATACAGTACACACCAAAAGGAATTACATTTTCCAGTAAGTTACCAGAGAAGGTTCATCAACAGATGGAAGCAGCCATACATATATATCACATGAGGCAAGATTCCAACCCATTAACAAAACAAGATCTGGCTGATGTACCTGACTGGTTGGAGGCGGTACCAGAAAAACTTTGGTCCAAAGGAAAGACTGATGTTGGACACATGCGAGTTCAGCCAGTACAGTTACAGCTGAAACCAGGAATGCAACCAGTATCAATCAGACAATATCCTCTCACAGAAGCACAATCAAAGGCCATAACCCAGCAAGGGGAACAATACAAGAAGGTAGGGGTCATTAAAGAATACAGATCCCCTGTTTAACTTTCCTCTGTTTCCCGTGAAAAAACGAACCAGTACAAATAAAGTTCAATACAGACTTGTGCATGATTTAAGACAAATTTATAAAAGACTGATTATCAATTCTCCAATGGTACGTAATCCTCACACTTTGCTCAATCAGATTCCGACTGAAGCTGCATGGTTCTAAGTAATCGATCTAGCAAACGCGTTTTTTTCTGTACCAATTACAGAAGATAGCCAGAAGTTCCTAACATTTACTCATGAAGGTAAACAAAACTGTTGGACACGATTACCCCAGGGGGGGAGCAACAAGTTCATCAGACTTCTCAGAAGCAATGGCATTAATCCTGCAGAATTGGAGACCGCACTTTACAGACACCCAAATGGGTCAATATGTCGATGATCTGCTCATTGCAGCACAGACAGAAGAGAAGTGCAAAAAGGAAACAGAATCACTGCTCATCTTTTTGGCAGAAGAAGATTTCAGAGTGTCAAAAGACAAACTACAGCTAGTACAACAAACAGTTGTCTTTTTAGGACATTGTATATCCCAAGGAACAAGGCACCTTACAGATGAGAGGACAAGAGCAATAACTCAGGCAAAAACTCCAAGAACACTAAAAGAAATCAGAGCTTTCCTGGGACTTATTGGATATTGCAGAGAATGGATACCCTCAGCCTCACTACTGATGCAACCTCTACATGAGTTAACAAGAAAAGAAGCATCAGCCAAAAACAGGGACACCATTGAAGAAGCAGTAAGAAGACTAAACAAGCTATAATAACAGCCCCAGCATTGGGATTGCCTGATTACAAGAAGCCTTTTAACCTATTTTGCCATGAAGACAAAGGATATTCTTTAGGCGTGCTCACCCAGAAACACGGAACAAAACAAAGACCAGTGGGATACTATTCAGCCCAGTTGGATCCAATTATCAGAGGAGCGTCATCTTGTGTCCGAGCAGTGGCAGCAGCAGCAATACTCAAGAAAAAGGTGGCAGACAATGTGCTTTATCATCAACTGTGTATACAAGTACCTCACGCTGTAACAGAGATACTGAGTCAAGCAAGAACCAAGCATCTTTCTGCAACTAGGCTTACCAAATATGAAGTAGCACTATTAAGCACCTCCCATGCCACCATCACAAGATGTACTGTGCTAAACCCAGCCACACTCCTTCCCATCAACGATTCAAAAGAGGGGAGGAGACGGGGAAACGGCGATGATGGTGAATCGTCAGATGAGGAGAAAGATGCTGCTACAGATACAGAAAATGCAACACAAAAATTGCCACATGATTGCCTAGCCCTGATGGAATTAGAGACATTACCACTTCCTAATGTCCAAGATACACCACTGGACAATCCAGACATGAACCTGTTCATTGATGGATCAAGATATTATGATAATGGATCCCCAAGGACAGGATATGCAGTAGCAACTTAAACTGAAGTCATAGATTCCGGACCATTGCCATCAAACATGTCAGCACAAGAAGCAGTACTCATAGCAATGACTAAAGCCTGCATACATGCTGAAAACATGACAGCTAACATCTACACGGATTTACGCTACACTTGGGGAGTGGCCCAAGATTACGGTCTGATTTGGAAAAGTAGAGACTTCAAAGGTGCAAATGGAAAACCCATCAAACATGCCAGTTTGATTATGGAACTTTTTAGAGCATAGAAACTATCTCAAAGGATTGGAATAATCAAGGTGCAAGCACATACTAAGAACCAAACCATGGAATGCTTTTGCAGATGCAGAAGCCAAGATAATTGCCTTACAATCAAAAGAACCTGAGAAAGTCTTATTAGCTCAACATGTGAAGCAAATGCCCAGTGAAGAGGAGTTAATTAAAATTCAACAACAAGCATCACAAGGAGAAAAGGAAAAATGGACACGATTGGGAGCAGAAGAAGATGTACATGGACTTTGGAAGTCAAGAGAATTGAAGTACTGTCTACCAGAAGCTCTATTTCCACCTATGTTACAAATAGCTCATGGACAAGTACATAATTCAAAGGAAGCCATGGTGAAAAGAGTACAAGAGCATTGGATAGTTCCAGGCTTTAACAAAGCAGCAACAAACTTTGTAGAAGGATGCTGGATCTGTGGAATCAGCAATCCAGGACAAAGAACCAAGACACCTCTAGGAACTATACCCAGAGCTTTTTACCCATTTCAGAGACTACAAATTGACTATATACAGTTGCCACGAAGCGGTCCATATGAATATGTGCTAGTAGCAACAGACATGTTTAGTCACTGGGCCAAAGCCTGGCCAGTGAGCAATCAAGAAATTGATAGCAGAAGTAGTTTGTAGATTTGGGGTACCTGAGGTTATAGAATCAGATAGAGGTACACATTTCACAGGAGAAGTTATGCAGCATATAATTAAAGATTTGGAGGTACAGCAGGCCTTCCATGTGCCCTATAGACCTTAGGCCAGTGGGAGGGTGGAACGTTTGAACTTTGACATTAAGCTAAAACTACAGAAAATGATGACAGAAACTAAAAGAACTTGGCCAGAATGCCTACCTATAGTCTTGTTTAATATTAGGACCACACCTATGAGACCTAGCAAGCTGACTCCATATGAGATATTATTTGGATCAGCTCCAAGAACAGGTTGTTATTATCCACAACAGTTACAGCATAATCATGGTTATTTAACCTGTACAGGTGGTCTATAAAACGTTGACTAACCTCCATTGGCAAGTGTTTTCTTCCATTCCAGACCCAGAAGGATCAGCTATGCATAAGCTAAATCCAGGAGATTGGGTCTATTTGAAAATACATGTGAGAAAGACCTTTGAACCAAGATATGATGGTTCATATCAAGTGCTGCTAACCACGTCTACCTCAATTAAGGTGGAAGGACGTGATACTTTGGTACACGCTTCCCACTCCAAGAAGTTGACAGTAACTCTCCAACCAGGAGAATGAAGTTGCTTATTCTTTGTTTGTTGTTAGGGGTAATACCCATGGTTAGAGCTCTAAGTCCAGGGGTCTGGTTTACTGAAAGGGAGTGTCATGATAGGACGCCCGGTAAAGGAAAACCAGATTCCTGCTGGTGGAGTTTTGATGACCAACGGTGGAATTACTATAATCTAACCACACAACCCTCTGTTTGTTTTTACTTTTACAAAAAGGGAGGAGTTCTCACTTATGAGACACCAAAAAACATGTCAGAGCAAGATACAAAGCGGTGGAGAGCATGTAAAGCTCATAAGATTATAATAAATGAAGGAAAAATGTATAAGAAAAAAATCAGTGCAGAAGTACATCTTTTTCTACTGCCAAATAACCACACCACATTCACATTGTCCCGTGGTACCAAAATTAAGATGAAATACTGTGTAGAGCCATTCACAAACCCAATGAGATATAAGGGGGTAAGTCAGGCCCTATCAAGATGTATAAATGGCTCTAAGGAACTACCTTTTAATACTGAATTGTCCGCACGAGACTACGCAAGCACAGTAATTGTGTGTACTAACATATCCAGTTTCCCTGGTAATATTACAGGACACAGATCAAAATTTTATATTTTGCAAAATAAGCCAGAAATTAGGAATGATACTTTGGTTAAGATACCAGCAACCTGTCAGAAGGTGGGAATAAAACAATTTAGGACACTACATCGATTTAATATTTCATTTCCCAAAGGCCCTAAGTGTAACCGAAGAAAGAGAGAATGGTATTATATCCTGTTGGGTGGGGCAGGAGCAACAATGGGAGCACTAAATTCCATAGACATAGAAACACTGACTAACAAGATGAGTGATGCAGGCAGTGATATGGAAAGAGTGGTTCACATGCAGGCAAAATGGATGCCCACTGTCTTCAATCCGATTTTAAGGGTAATTCATTGGGATCATTCTTTTCTAACCTTGGTCAATAGTTCTTCTATGAACATATTAAAACTTACCAAAAACATCTCTCGTTTGTTTAAGTGGACAGATGTTCCATAAGAACTGTGTATCAGGAACAACAGAAGAATCTGGCCCAGACCCAGTTAATGACTGGGAACATACAGGTTTACAGAAAAATGTTTAATATAGCATCTGCGTTATGGGTCAGGCTATATGGACATGAGGTTTATTGCACAGACAGGTGGTGTTGGGGACAAATTGAAACCTACAACATAACAGAACCTAAGCTCATGTGTAAATATTTTATTTTAGCAGTACCCTTCACCACAAAAGCAGGTAACTCAGATTTATGGACACCACAGTTCAGAGGGCAGTATATTGATCCAGAAAATAAAACTCATGACCTATCAATATGCACTAGCACTGATAACGGGCTGACATGCCCCCACACTACTTACATACCACAATCATGTCAGCTTAGGAACCCTACTAGTGTTTGCAATTGGGAGTTGCATAACCCAAAAGATGACATCTTTATAAAAATGGCACCACAAATAACTGTATGATTACATATGATGAACAGATCACCCAGCTATACCAGTTACCACACCCTTTTTCTGGATGCCTGTTTAATGTAACACATTTAATATGGAAAAATCAGACTATTGTTTTTTTTTATAAGGATCAGACTGATTACCTAGAACAGGCTTTTAAACCATTAACTCTTCCCCCCATAACATAACTTTGAGTATACAGGACATCATTAATATAATCAACAATACGGAGAAATTGGAAGAGCATTTAAAGGAAGTTAATTACTCTACAAGACATGCGCAAATGCAAACAGTTGTAGAGGCAGGGGAACTGAAGCACATGGCCACACAGCTAAAGAATAACTTGCAGCATCATTGGTAGAATATTTTCACAGGAAAATCCCCATCAACTACAGGACTACTGAAAACTGTTCTACACCCACTACTGGCAATAGTCATAGTATTGACAGGGCTGGTTGCTTGGAATTGTTATTTATCATGCAGGTTCAGAAAACATGTAAACAGGATGAATGCAATCAGAAACACCCAAGAAAATCTTCTGTAGAATAGGGAACTCGTTGCATTAGTTTTCTTGCCATGAGGGCATTTAATGGCAGGCTGCCCACCCAGTGAGGTGACATATGTGTCAGAATCATGACAGGAATTACTAATGTAGCCTAGTGTAGGTAGAATAGGGGAAAAAGTGGAATCAAAAAGAGGGGAAATTATAGTGTAAGAGCCTTTGCAGTATAGCAACCATATATTGATTCAAACTTTTTCGCATTGATTAAGATATTTACTGATAATCACATCAAATATATAGATGAATCCTTAAAATACTGCACAGATATTCAGAAACTATGTACTCAGAAAATTATATTGAAAGCATGAATTATTCAAGGCCAGTCAGGCAGATCGCCAATCCAATGACAACATGTCTGAACATTGGGAACACCAAGACCCTGGCTATATGACTATCAGAAAGGATGTCTTGTCTATATGCCCGGAAGGCTGATAAGCGCGAGAGGCAATAAAACATATACAAAGATGCTTTAATTGCTAATTATAATCTTTTATGACATTTGATGTATTTCATGTTCCAATATATACATGGTATATTCTGATTGGCTGAAGTTATTTGGCACATATCATTTCTTTGTTCATAAAGTATAAAATAAACCCCTAGGATGGGCCCTGGTCAGGTCAGCTTGATCTGTCTAGGTTACACATAATCCTGTGTGTGGTCTTTTCATTTCCTGATCTCCAACCAGTTGCTAAGTACAGAATTCTGACTGATGGCTGACGAGAGTTGATAGACCAGACCTTGAATGGTTAAAGAACCCTAACAACAAAAATAGCAAAGGTATATAATATGATTACTAGAGCTGCCACCACATCATGCATTTTAAGGGACAGAGCAGAGCTGCTGCACATGCCCAGTTTGCTGTATCTGTGGATCTGAGTCCTCAATCAGTGCTCTGGATCAGAGAGTAGCTACCAGGAAGAAGAGGCAGAAGTCTTAACATTATGTGGGAGAATGTGTGCTTAGAAAATACAAATCTGTCTCCTACTGGTACTATCATGTTTGTGTATTTATTTATTGTGACATGTTTAACCTTTTCCTGACCATTTGGAAATATAATTTAAATATGTTTGATACAGCCTATACTATAGACCATCTATAATGTTAAATATGAATACTGTATTCTATACAGTATCCAGTGAATAAACAGACCAATGTTTACATTAATGTCCAGAGGTATTACTAGGTTCTTCTGCCACTCCTGCACTTGCTCCATTGTTCTGCAGATCAGGAGATGATGGACTGCATTTGGAAACCCCCCTCTAGAAATCCTGCATTTGCCATTGTACACCATTGCTAAAATCACACCAAATAGCCCAGTTTGACTTGCCACAGACTTTTGCGACTTAGCAACACATGCGTGAGTCTGGAAATGTTAGGGTAAGTACATGCATGGGCAACGTCATGATGCTTGACGCCATGGTATTGTAATGCCAGCCACCAAGGAGTTGTGGGTAGCGGTGTCCATCTAGCAGTGCAGAAGAGGGGAGGCATTTTTAGCGAAAGCAGTGGCATTTGTTTATTTATTTATACATATATAAACACACGCCCTTTGAGTGGAGCATGACACGTCCCCCACTGCAGCAATATGCTGCACCCACTTAAAATTTCCCTGAAACTGTTTTAAAAAAGTAAGCAAGTATGCATTGAATACTGACACTGGCATTTCATGGTACATCTGTGGTTGACTCAGCCACTAATTTGGTTAAAAAAAAAAAGACAGAGTGATGCTAGGGGGTAAATTTACTAAGCTCCCGCACTTCAGTCGAATCCAACCGAGATCAATCTCGGCTGACATCAGCCGTTTTCATGTCTATTTTTCAGCAAACATACCAGGGGGTAAATTTACTAAGATGGGAGTTCTATTTAAGATGGTATGTTGCCCATAGCAACCAATCAGATTCCAGGTATTATCTTCTAGAAGGTGCTAGATAAATGAGAAGTAGAAGCTGATTGGTTGCTATGGGCAACATCCCATCTTAAATAGAACTCCCATCTTAGTAAATTTACCCCCAGGTAATTTACCAAGCTCCTGTGTTTCAATCATTCTTGTTTTCCGATGTTGATATTATTCGTAATCCAGAGCAGTGTTTCACGGGGGAGTTTTGTAAAGCACTGACGAACATGACACAATGAAGCCCAACCTTAACAGTAAGATCCATTCAGGGCTTCATTGTGTAAAGCAGTAGTTATTAAACTTTTTTGAATTACGGCGCCTCAGAGAATCAAAATGATTTTCATGGCCCCCCTAGGCTATAAATTTCTTATTGAGAAATTTAGAAAGAACTATTAAATTAAGTAAATTGTGTTTATATGTCATCCTCAGGTTCAGTTGTGTGGTGACGGACAAGATTTGCTTCTGCATGTGCAAATTTTTTATGATTGTAAGCCACCAGTGCTTGTTTTGTATATTACATTGATCATAATTAAATTGAACTGATTCTGGACCACCAATCCAAGGCACCCCTGCAAGTGTCCCGAGGCACCCCATGGTGCCACAGCACACAGTTTGAGAACCACTGGTGTAAAGTAATAAAACAGTTAAAAATCAGGATAAAAAACTGCGTGGGGTCCCCTCTCCAAAGCAAAACCAGCCCTGGGCTCTTTGAGCCATTTTTGTTTCTTAAAATACCAGGGGAAAATTGTGCAGGGGTCTATCAGTATTTTAAGAACCAGTACTGGGCTTTTGGACAGCCCTGGTTTACAAAATATGGGGGTAAAAGGACATAGGGGTTACCCATATTTTTTAAACCAGCACCGGGCCGGCAGTCCCATATTAGAAGTGTATGTGTAAACATACACTTCTACTTGTCCATTTTGGAGCAGGTTTTTTGCGGTTTACTTTTTTTTAACCCTGTGGATGACTATATGGACCGAAGAGGACCAATCTACACTGGAAATAGGTGAGTATATATATATTTTTTACAGGTACTCTATGGATTTCTACATGGACAAGTGGACATGAGTGGCTACGTGGGATGTAGGTAAGTAAATGGAAGTGTAAGTGTTTATGTATGTTTTAGTAAAGTTATACTGTGTAAGGTGTGTGTGTCTTGTCTTTATTGTAATATTTATTTTATAGGTGAAACTACAGGTACCAGTGGGCCCTTTAATGCCCCACATGCTGGCACTTGTGGTTCTCCAAGTACCAGCATGCAGGGGAGGCTTGCTGAGACCTGTAGTTCCACAAGTAAAAGACAATATTTTACACAATGGCTCAGCATTCACAGCCCAGGGATGCCGGCTTCATCCGTGGCCCTTGGGTTCCTTGGTGGGGGACCCCTTGATTGGTGGGGTACCCACTCCTCCAGGGAACCCCAGCCAGGGCTGACTAGTTGGGGATGGGGTAATGCCACAGCCACAGGGACCTATTTAAATGTCTCCCTTGGCTGTGACATTATCTTCTTTGCTAGTGGAGCCTGGTGCTAGTTTAAAGAATACAGGGGATCCCTATGTCCTTTTTCCCGGTGCTGGTTATTAAATACTGGGAGACCCCTACTCTATTTTTCCCTGGTATTTTAAGAAGCAGGACCAGCTCAAAGAGCCCGGGGGTGGTTATTTTTCGGAGGGTGACCCCACGCAGGTTTTTTTTTTTTAACTCTATTACAAGGAGAAGTATACACGGATCTCACTGATCCGTCCATGATTCTCCAAACATACCAGCAAAAAGCAGATCTATTTGTAGTTTCTGTAGTTTTTCTTTACGAATTCTATCCTTTTCCAGCAGTGTTTTGTGTAATGTCGGCAGTGATTGAGAATACGAATCCTTGGTAAAATCCTGTGCTTTGTGAAGTGTATATGAAAATCCAACTGTGTTTGGACAAATGTCGATTTGTTCGTACATGTGTGGCTGGCCGTGAACCGATTCTCAGCACCTGTTTACTGTGACTGCAGGTCCGACATTAAGCTGCTCGGCACGTAATAGGATAAACATAGGATGTTAAGTTGTAAAAAAAGTACTGGAACACAAATATTTAGTTATTTTTTAATATATCATGGCAACAAACAATTTGTGATGGTCATCATGTTTATATGTATAAAGGAACATTTTGAACAAGGGTCTTTTCCTCATAAATTGGCTATTTTCACATTGCACACACATTCGTTATCCATCTGCAACAATTGTTTCAAAGTGTTTTTAATATAACAAGACCAAGGCAAACAGTTGAAAGTAAGCACCTGTGGTTAAGATGTATACGTATTTCACAGTTGTTTATAATCATTTTAATCACAAAGTCTGTGCACATCATTGGGCTCTCTCAGATTTTCGGGGGGTGTGCACTTGGTGTAGGTATTTAAGTCTGCACATGTTTTTGTTTCTGCATCCAGACAAAAGGGAATGCCACCTCTCTGGATTTATATATATATATATATATATATATATATATATATAATGCAAAATGACCCGACACTCGTATGTCCTTAATTGAAGAAATAACTTGCTACTGGTGCCCTCCCTCTAGGTAATAGCCCAGCATAATAGAACAACAAATGGGCGGCACTCGGAGTCTTCAATTTAACAAGTAAAGTGCAGTGACTTTATTGTAGACATCAATGTTTCGAGGTCTGGGCCCCGCCATCGACGGGGCGCAAACCTCGAAACGTTGATGTCTACAATAAAGTCACTGCACTTTACTTGTTAAATTGAAGACTCCGAGTGCCGCCAATTTGTTGTTTTTTATATATATATATATATATATATATATATATACTAGGTGAAGTAACCGGCATTGCCCATGTTTTTCATATTTTCAGGTATTAAATTATTGATGAGTTGGATGTAATTGTCGAGATATATGAAAAATAATTAGTAGCTTAGTAGCTCTTCCAACACACCCATGAAGTGGCTATGCCGGTGTCGTTTTTGTTTTTGGGGTGTTGCTGGCAGCCCTAATCCCCAGCTTTTCTTTCTGCTCAGTTTTATAATCACTTTTCCATTGCAAGATGGGTTTCAAGTTTTCCTTCTGTTATCAATGTTGCTATCCCATGGCTTTTGGGTACACAATATTTTTTGTCTTCCCATCTCCATTTTTGACAGTTATTTTAGTTAATTGATTTATGGTTACTTCAGTCAGTTATTCCAGGTCATTGAATTATGGTTATTTCTGTCAGTTATTACAGTTCAATTAAGTTTTCATCCAAATCAGTAACCACATGGTTGTGCAGAATGGCTGCAGGAACTGATACTCCAGTGCTATGTTTTACAAATATGGGATTGTAGTCGCAACATGAGACACACCCAAAAATGGTTGCAATACTCCTACGTTTTTGCTGCCACTCTGTTACCTACCCCAAACAGTCACTGACTGTCAATCACTGTGAACGATATTGCTAAGGTAATTTAGTGCATGCACAGTGCAACTTAGACAAATGTACATTTACCTGAGAATCTCTCAACTCCGAAAGTATCGGTATTGTGTACATCTCAGACCCAATATTTTTAAAACATTAATACACAGCATTTCTGTTTGTGCTAGATATTTTATCCATATCCCTTGTACAACAATTTGGTTTGATTTGTTGTTTCCACAAAAATTGTTTGAGGTCAAAGTCTGTACACTGAAGTTTTTTCTTAAAGCACACTGACACAGACTGGTGTCAAGACCATTGGGGATGTAATCATGGAAGTATACAGAACTTTGGGGGTCATTCCGAGTTGTTCGCTCATTATTTTTTTGTCGCAACGGAGCGATTAGTCGCTAATGCGCATGCGCAATGTCCGCAGTGCGACTGCGCCAAGTAAATTTGCTATGCAGTTAGGTATTTTACTCATGGCATTACAAGGTTTTTTCTTCGTTCTGGTGATCGTAATGTGATTGACAGGAAGTGGGTGTTTCTGGGCGGAAACTGGCCATTTTATGGGTGTGTGTGAAAAAACGCTGCCGTTTCTGGGAAAAACGCGGGAGTGGCTGGAGAAACGGAGGAGTGTCTGGCCGAACGCTGGGTATGTTGTGACGTCAAACCAGGAACGAAACTGACTGAACTGATCGCAGATGCAGAGTAAGTGTGGAGCTACTCAGAAACTGCTAAGAAGTGTCTATTCGCAATTTTGCTAATCTTTCGTTCGCAATTTTGATAAGCTAAGATTCACTCCCAGTAGGCGGCGGCTTAGCGTGTGCAAAGCTGCTAAAAGCAGCTTGCGAGCGAACAACTCGGAATGAGGGCCTTTGTGTGTGGTCTTTAGGAGATGATGTTTTCTTCTATATCTTTGGAATAATATTTTTAAACAGTGTATTGTAGTAGGATTCTCCATTTTTTCTTACCAATCATTTTATTTCACTAGGCACTGGCCACTTTATTACATATGCTGCACTAATCATTGTGTCAGTCCTCTTCCTACTCCTTGCTTCCCTCTTCTTCTTTCCCCTTCCTGCCACTTGTAACAATATTGCTTCCAGGAACTTGGTTGTGTCAGATCAGGTGTCCTGAGTTGTGCTATAATTATCCCACCAGAAATAGGTGATTCACAGGTAACCAAATTTAAAACAAATGTAAATTCTAAATACATGATTGTTCATGAAATAACCTGTTTATTTAAATACATTTTACCTTTAAAAGGTTTGTACCACCTGATCTATTGGACAGAGGATGGTAATAACATTGTATTTGAAAAATATTTCTATTCTACAATTCTAGGATCATAAGGTATAGGAGACAAGACATGAACATGTAATGTAATTAATCAAAACCAACAAAAATGATATTGATGACTGCAAAAATCAAAATAATGGCCCAAAAAATGAGTCAATGATATTTGAAAATCCAGTTTCTTATATAATACTCAATATTATCATAAACAATCCACACATGTAAAAGTAAGCACAGCTGGCAAAAGAACAAATGGAAAAATAAGAAAAAGGTAAATATGCTGATGAAAGTTTACCTTTCATTTAATCACAATTCCAGGAAGTTTTGTATGTGTGTGTTTGTGTCTTGATATCTGTGTTGGTTATTGACGTAGTGTAGGGTGGTATTTCTGTAATGTGGAAGGGTTGAAGTCACATTAGTGTAATGTGCGGGAGAGGATTGTTGTAATTTGGGGTTTATATAGTAGAATTGCGTAATGTGTGTTTGGTGTTGCTGATTGGCATAATGTATATTGGACTAATGGCCAGCATCTGGGAAACTGCTGGTACAGCACTTCCAGATTCAGACACTCTGACAGAGAAGGGGGGTTCAGGCCACTTCAACCACCCTCCCGCTGGCTGCTACTGCTGCAAGTTGAAAGAGGTCCTATGGCCCCTGTCCACCCTTTACCATTTCTGCCAGTGTTGCATAACGACAAAGTAGGCCCCAGTAATACCGCTACCCACTGCTACTGCCTCAAGGTTAAACCACCCCCTGTCCTCTACCTGCCTGCCCGCCTTCCTGCCTGTATGACTGAGTACAGGCCCATCCAGCAAAGTTATGGAAGGCCCCGGTCCTGCTGCCCATTGCTCACTGCTGCTGTCACTGTAAAATGAAGTTTATTATATGGCACGCATGACATCGTAATGCACCACTGAAGGAGTGGGGAGCCGTGGCACCTGAGGAGTAGCCTGGATCAGGAGAAGAGTAAGTTTGTTGACTGAGGCAGAAGGGGGCCAAACCAACAGTGTGTTGTTTCAGCTGCAGATAGTATGTGTGCATGGCTGCAGAGAGAGAGTGTGCATGGCTGTAGAGTGTAAGTGTGAGTGTGCATGGCTGCAGAGAGTGTGTGTTTATATGGCTGCAGAGTATGCATGGCTGCATAGTGTGTGTATATGGCTGCAAAGAGTGTGTGTGCATGGCTGCAAAAAGTGTGGGTGCAGGGCTGCAGAGAGTGTGTGTGTGCATGGCTGCAAAGTGTGTGGGTGCAGGGCTGCAGAGTGTGACTGTACATGGCTGCAAAGAGTGTGTGTGCATATTTGCAGAGTGTGAGTGTGCAGGGCTGCAGAGAGTGTGTGTGCATGGCTGCAAAGAGAGTGTGTGTGCAGGGCTGCAGAGTGTGTGTGTGTGTGTGTGTGTGTGTGTGTGTGTGTGTGTGGCTGCAGAGAGTGTGCGTGCATGGCTGCAGAGAGTATGTGTGCATGGCTACAAAGAGTGTGAGTGTGCAGGGCTGCAGAGTGTGACTGTACATGGCTGCAAAGAGTGTGTGTGCATATCTGCAGAGTGTGAGTGTGCATGGCTGCAGAGAGTGTGTGTGTGCAGGGCTGCAAGGAGTGTGGGTGCAGGGCTGCAGAGTGTGAATGTACATGGCTGCAAAGAGTGTGTGTGCATGGCTGCAGAGTGTGAGTGTGCATGGCTGCAGAGTGTGAGTGTGCATGGCTGCAGAGAGTGTGTGTGCAGGGCTGCAGAGATTGTGTGTGCATGGCTGCAGAGAGTATGTGTGCATGGCTGCAAAGAGTGTGTGTGCAGGGCTGTAGAGTGTGAGTGTGCAAAAAATGTGTGTAAAGATAAGGTAGCAGGGGTTTGTTTGTCCCTGCCTATTTTATCAATCTCGGGTGCCACAATTTCCAATGGCAGCCCAGGTTGGGCTGTTGCTGATTTCACAGCTATACATGATTTAATATACCTTAGTATATATATTAAGTAGCTGTGGTGTGTCCTGCAGCAGGGAGGCAAGAGAAATGAGTTGGAACAGATTGGTGGTCTGTTCCCTAAGAGCTGGATTCTACGAAACAGGAGCTCAAGAAAGTCCTGTATTGCAATGAACCAGCACTGCTTCTCTGCCTCTGGCCTGCTGAAAACAAGAGGAGGTCATTTCTCTACATAGCTGAAATCATGCTAAGAAGTCACTTCTGCAGTCCAAGTACTTTATAGTTTGATGCTACAGTGAAAATAGTAAGTGGCTCAGGGTCAGCTGTCCACTTCATAGAGATGGGTTAAATATTTAGAAAGTTCTCTATACAGAGTACATACCCTCCAACATGACCCGCCCCACTAGGTACAAAATGCTCTGTTTCTGGACTTCCCTCTTAATTTATTATTGCAATCACCTGTGAAGAAACAGCTTTCTTATCATTTAACTAGTTCAACACAGGTGATGGAAATCATAAATTAAGAGGGAAGTCCAGGAACAGAGCATTTTGTACCTAGTGGGGCGGGTCATGTTGGAGGGTCTGAGAGTATAGCTTTTTATTTTTATCATGCAATCAGTTCATTGCATACTTGCCTACCTGACCCTCTCCATGAGGGAGAAAATGCTCTGTTCCTGGACTTTCCTGGTAATGTATGATTGCCATCACCTGTGGTGAGCTAGTTAATTGATAAGAAAGGTGTTTCACCACAGGTGATGACAATCATACATTACCAGGAAAGTCCAGGAACAGAGCATTTTCTCCCTCATGGAGAAGGTCAGGTAGGCAAGTATGGTTCATTGTTGCCAGAATTAATGAAGCTGAATAAAACTTATTAAAAGGCTTTGAATCACCTGGTGGTGACCGATATGTTTCACCTTATAATTTGTCACTGACCAAAGGCTTCTATATTTGAGACAATTGCTTTCATATGGATACAAAATGTTTGTTGTGTTTACCGCAGGTTATCTGTAGTATGTCTGTATACAGTACATAGAACGATATATGATAGAACGTAAAATTCAGTCTTATTTTATACTCTTTCAGTAAACGTTTAAATGTCTTTTTGAAGCCCTAGGTAAAATAATATACTTTAAAAAGTTGAATTAAAAATGACCAAATATATCATGTTATATAGTAGGGGGAGTTGTAGTGTCCTGCCTTTGTCAAATAAGCTTTACCAAAACTTATGTTATGTTTCATTGACATTCTGTCGAAACATTCCAAATCACTGATACGCAGAACATCAGTGGTTACATTAAATCAAAAGCATTTTTATTATCTTATAATTCCTTATGCTTTTAGCATACATAGTACAATAGTGCCCCATTTTGCAGACAACATGGCAGCTCCCATTTAGAAAAAGATAAGAGTGAAGAGATAATGAAGGCGAGTATAAATTAGTTATAATTTTCACAAATGAGGGAAGATGCCTCTTACATCTGGCATTAGGAAAAGTTTTTTTATTTTTTTATTTAGCACACCTTTAATTAAAGTAAAACTTTGACCACCATATATACTCTAGAAAAACAAATTAACTCTTTATATATATGGAAAACATTAAACTAACTTTAATTGCTTCCACATACATTTCATAAAATTACACAATTCTAAATAAAATTATTATGTCAATCCCATAGAATGGTACAATTTTATCAAATAGTTTTTTATGTGTATTTATGTCATTTTATACAGTTAAGTTTTGGGAATTGATATTAAAGTTTGTATAGACTATTCAAAAACAAACAAGAATATGGTGTTAGTATGCAGTGTACCCGTTGTTAACAAGTGGCTTATTGGTCTGGAATGTCCAAACTATAGAAAGGATAGAGACATCTTGCCACTTTTCAGCCAATCCTTTGAGGATAAGGAGTAAGGAATAAGTGCTTCCCTTGTGTGCTTCCCCTTAAGAGTTTAAAAGCAAAATATTGATTTTGAGTTACCCTGCCTCAACTCTCATATCCCTTGAAGGTTTCGGAATCCATTTGTAAAGAGAAAGGAAATCACTGGTAGTATGTCCATGTAACTTTACTGCACCTAGGTCATGGTCCATTGACACCTTACTGGTTTCTAAGCAACTGTGGCCATTTGTGATATTTCTGTTGTATCTTCACTTTTCTCAAAATGCCTAAAGTGAGCGGATTGATTTTAGGTTTAGATAAATCGTAACATCTATTCTCCTGGTCCATCTGTAGATATTTGCTTTTACTAAAAAAAAAATGTTTTTGTTAGTTTGGATTTGTTTTTACTTTTTCTTTTTTTAACTTTAATCTTTTTTTGTGCACTTTTAAGCTAATAACAACCAATATTTAGAATTACATAAACCAATTTTCTCTAAGTTCTTGAAGAAGATTAAGTAATTGTGTATTCTTCCAAAGCTGACATGTTCTTAAGAGATACGTTCTTCAGTAAAAAGCAATAACGAAGAAAGCTCAATTACCGTGACTAAGGCTATTGTTCACACCAGTAAACTGTTAAAATTCTAAATGTAGAAGCATGTGCTGTAATGGGTTTCACCAATGGTAGAGGAAATCCCAGCTTCCCATTTCTTCCTTTACATGAACAGAAAGCTATGGCGTCCCAAAGGTACAGGTGATGTGATTTACAAAGGAACAGTAATGATAAAAATAAGACAATGGATAATACTTTGATATGAAAGGTGTTAGCATGGTGTGTTAGCTACTTATTGGTCTTGATGACAACACTAACTAATCAGCAGACATCAACACTTCGAGAAGATCATCTGCTGAAAGCTTTTCAGTACCAACCCATGCAAGAATGTAGCATGTGGCAATTAGCTTCTGACTTTTATTTGCTTTTCTGTATGCAAGATGATTTATACTTAATTGCAGGTGTCTAGAAAGTTCAAATACTGATAATTCAAATTGCCCTTTCCGTTATTAAAACCAGGAGTGAAGCAATTGCATTGGAAAATATGAATGTATTTATATAATTAATGTAAAAATGTGTTGTTGTTTTTTTGTTTTTTTTTTGCTATTAAACATATCTAATAATTAACTATGTTTTTATTGGTTTTTTTTTTGTTAATTATTTTCCTGTGTATGTGTCTAACATAAATATGACAGCTTTTTGGATCTTGCCTTGCATTAAGAATCCAATACATTTAATTCATTTAACAGGGTCACTGCACAGTTGAGCTTTTCAAATCAAAAACAGCAGAGCTTATCTGGAGGTGAAGTGAATGCATCATGTGTTTGGCCCACATATGTTGTCAAGCAGACACTTTTCTGTTTTAAGACTAGTTGGTGTCTCCTGACTTTTGTGGACCATTTCTTAATCCTTAAATGTAAAACACCTATAAAGTTTATATATAAGTTACAGTCAGTGCCTATGGTTTTACTATGTTATTTTGATAGTCGGACTACTAAAGTGTAGTTAACACGTAACTGGTGAGTGTTTTATCCTTTTTCCAATGCCACTGGATTATTGCTGAGTCTACTAGGGTCAAAGTTCAATGTAAAAGGGTCCCTTAAAAATAACACAGGTCCAGTTACCTGGGAATCTGACCCTGGTAGCTACCAGGTTCAAACCCAGGAAGAACCCATGTAACATGTGGTGTAAACGGGTCACCTGGGTCATCCGGCTCGGGTCACGCTAAAATCCTATGGAGCGCCAGCCCACCAGTGCTTGAAGATAATGTCATCTCCAAGTGCTGGTAGGGCAAAGAACTGCCACTAACCTTAGCACAGCCTGCGATGTGAACGGGGTTTCGCAACGGTGTGACATGGGCATGACATGGCTTGAAACCACATTCAGTTACCTTTGTCAGATCCGGTTTTGTTGTGTAAAAGGGGTATTTAAATCCTCTCCCTCTTTCAGCTTAAAGCATAACACTTCTATTGACTCTGTCTAAGCCATCAGTCATATCCTGCATTTAAGGACCTATTTCCCAACTACAACTTGAGTTATACTGAAAGTAACGTTACTTAAATGAAAGGAAAATAGATCAGAAAAAGAAAGAGAAACTATCGTTTCAAGAACTCCTAAATCTAAAGTTACATTTGCATGATCCTATATTATAAAAGGCTAATGCTGCTCTCACCTCTATGGTGTGCCGGAGGCCACTAGATGGTGCCTGATGGAGTAACTCAAGTGTTGCTCCATTCAGGCACACACACATACACCTACACACCTCAACATAACAGAGCCCAGCAGCTCCGTCATTTTGATGGGCTGGTAACTAGTATATCAATATTAAACTGTCTGGTCTGGTACAAAAAATCATTCTGATTGATCAAAATCTGATGCAGAACTGATTGAGGTTCCCCTAAGTGTATGTGAACCTACCATGTGACCATAAGGAGTTTTGTGATAAGGTCAAAATATTGATGCGGTTTCACAATGTATACAATATGTATGGCCATGTTGTCCACATATCCAGTTGTTCTAAATTGGTTCAAATGATCAGATTCCATTATTATTATTATTATTATTCTATACTATTAATATATTCACATGATCACAAGAATAGAAAATATTTGATATAAGGCTACGATTATAAAGACTTTTTGTCTAAGATCATTATCAAATAAAAAGACACTTATATTTGTCTAAGATCATTATCAAATAAAAAGACACTTATAGATGGACTTCTGAGCCAAAAACGGGAGATAACAGATACAATGAAATTGGCTAAATTATATATGTCTATTAATGTCATTTGCAAGATTTAATTATTTTTCATAATGTGGTTTCATATTGTATCCATTTTCCTCGATATTTTTTGTGGATTTAGTTGCCTCATACAAAACATAGTAGTCTACAGATCATCAGATAATAATATAAAAATCCTAAGTGGAAAGTTAGAGAGGTATATTGAATAGTGCTGCATTAGCACAACTGTATATAGCAAATAATGTCTCCTCCTTCACAGCAGCAAGGGGCAGAAATACATAATAAAAACTCCCAGCATAAACCTATAAGTACACCAGATAATAATTATCTAGAGCTGAAATTAATTTATTTTATTCTTTTTAGAAAAATCTGTTCTTTTGCCATTTTACAAATACACGTGCTTTTTTTCTAAACAGTGGAGATGGTTTGCTTGTCTCTTTCACTGGATATTTTCCATTTAATCAGGAAACTATAATGAGGACTGTCTCTTTATTTTAGGTATTTGTGAAGTAGGACAAAGGTGCTGCTTCTTCAATAGCTGGCTTTTGAAAAAGAATGAGATGTTCCTCGTTTGTATTGACATTCATATTAATATAATGCATAAGCTGTGTTTTTTGTTCGCATGAATTTATATTCAGCAGTCTATCCAGTCCATGTAGTAAGAGGGAACCATTTTTTACCATTTCACCTAAGGCAATTAGACTAATTAGCAGGATGCACAGTAGGGTTACAATGTTGACGTTTTACCTGAGTATGGAAATCAAAGGCAAACTATATGTGTGTGTGTGTATATATATATATATATATATATATATATAATTATTTTCTCAATTTCTCAGATACTGCACAATTGATACTAAACTATAAATATATCTCTCTTCAGTAGTATATGGACTATTGCATAGACAAAATTATATTGAAGACATTAAATAGCTATTTTAATGAAGTGTTGTCTGGTCTCTCAGAACTGTCACTCTCTTACCACATCACATATTCTTTCAGACAGAAAAATAATTGGCCATCTTTATCTTGCTTTGAAAGGGGAACTCCACAGGGATTTGCAGTTTCTGTAAATCTGGAGCATATTTTTTTTTTCAGTCCAAAGACATTTACAAGTTTAACATTAGATTATTATGTTTTTAATTTTTTCTTCTTTTGTTAAAGAAGACACTGGCCCAACAAGTACAACTTAACATGAATTATAACTGTGTTGATCCATAAGAAGGGAAAGCAAAACCTAGTTGCCATTTTAGTCTCACAGGGAAAACAATCTTCCCAAACCCCAAAACTGGCAATCAGATAAGGTCCCTGGATCAACCATACTCTTAATGTCTTCTACTAAATCTAGCTACTGTATTCTGTAAGAAAGGCATCTAATCCATGTTTCATATCATGGTCAATGGTAGGAAAAGTTCTTTACACAATTATTTCAATTGACCTTAGATACATATATGTATGTTATTTATATGACATCTGGAGTGCATTTTTTCACAAAAGAAAATAATCCTAATTTTTCTTTAACCAAAGTTTGTAAATTGATTCTCCCATTACCATTATAATTGAGATTCTCCACCACTGAACCCATATTCTAAACCAGTAAATTGGTCTGACATATGCCAGAACACCCCCACCCCCATTTGCATTGCATTCCATTCCCGCTGTATCACTTGCACATATCAATGCATAAAGAGGTCCTCCTCTCCTGCTGGTCTGTCCAATCACTGCAGTGGGAGCTGTTGGGGGAGGAGTCACTCACTCGAGTTCCCACTGTCCATGTCAGAGACAGGACAGACCTTAGCTGATTATTATATTGGCCCTCATTCCGAGTTGTTCGCTCGTTCTTTTTCATCGCATCGCAGTGAAAATCCGCTTAGTACGCATGCGCAATGTTCGCACTGCGACTGCGCCAAGTAACTTTACTATGAAGAAAGTATTTTTACTCACGGCTTTTTCTTCGCTCCGGCGATCGTAATGTGATTGACAGGAAATGGGTGTTACTGGGCGGAAACACGGCGTTTCAGGGGCGTGTGGCTGAAAACGCTACCGTTTCCGGAAAAAACGCAGGAGTGGTCGGGGAAACGGTGGGAGTGCCTGGGCGAACGCTGGGTGTGTTTGTGACGTCAACCAGGAACGACAAGCACTGAAATGATCGCACAGGCAGAGTAAGTCTGGAGCTACTCTGAAACTGCTAAGTAGTTAGTAATCGCAATATTGCGAATACATCGGTCGCAATTTTAAGAAGCTAAGATTCACTCCCAGTAGGCGGCGGCTTAGCGTGTGTAACTCTGCTAAATTCGCCTTGCGACCGATCAACTCGGAATGAGGGCCATAGTACAGCTAAAATGTATTACTTTGCTAGTTTTTTTTTTAACTGGAGTTTCAAGTGTCAAAAATACAATTCATATGAGTGATGGAGAATTGTTATGGAAAAGATCTTTAGATGGTATCAGATGTGCATGAAAAAGGCACATGCTCTGAAAAAGTTGGTCTGGCCACTCAAAAGGGGGCATGTCCTTAAAACAACAGTGGTGGTGAGGTAGACAGGGAAGGTGAGGCATACAGGGGTGGTGAGGGGGCAAGCTGTGGGTGAACCAGGGGAACATGTGTGGGATTTGCTGTGGGTGAGCAGGAGGGCATACCAAGTTCCAACATGACCCTTTCCACCTTTTTTCCCTCCTGGAATAGGACATGTTGGGACGTATGGGAGGGGGCGTGTGAGGGACATACTGTTGGAGGGCAGGAGCGAATGTGTGTGGGATATGCTGTGGGTGAGCATGAGGGAGCACAGGAGGGACATGCTGTAAGTGAACAGGGGGGCTTCAAAGAAGAACTGATAGGGGGCAGGAGGAGGCATGTGTGGGACAGGCTGATAGGTGGATACCACCAAGCACATGTCTTTATATAAAAAAAAACATACTTTCTAGTTATATAGCAGTCACATGACCTGGTGACACCAGAAGTAGCCCCGGGGTCGCGAGGTCACCAGTCCAATCTTCTCTCCCTCTTCCATTTTTAGGTCCAGTCACCTACCCATGCTCTGTGTTCTCGCTAGGTGTGCCCTTCTGTGTACACGCTCAGTCTCCTCTCCCCTAACTATTCCATCTGTAGTTCGGACACATACCGTGGATATGATGGCAGGACATGGGAAAGTCAGTGACAGTGCACAGTGTATTAAATCCGCCATATATGGTCTGTGTGACCGGCTTCCCGCACATAGATAGGGGTTGACTGAGAAAAGGATGAGTGAGGGGGATGTAGGGTTCTGAGCTGTGTCTGTGCTGGTCACAAAGAAAAAGTACAGTGCTTGAAGGGCCAGTATGCCATACCATTGTATCAGCACACTTCGAGCACGGCAAATAAATGTATATCTAAAATAGGCTACATTTGTAAAAATCTGCTAAACCATTGACGTTTTGTGTACAGTAAGATATCTAACACATTCATCATTTGTAGCTCCAAGATCATTTTAGTAAAGGGGAAAAGATGTAATATGACCTGGGCAGACGATTACCATTACAATTTCTAATACTATAGCATAAAAAGTAGTGATGTGCACCGGACATTTTTCGGGTTTTGTGTTTTGGTTTTGGATTCGGTTCCGCGGCCGTGTTTTGGATTCGGACGCGTTTTGGCAAAACCTCCCTGAAAAATTTTTGACGGATTCGGGTGTGTTTTGGATTTGGGTGTTTTTTTACAAAAAAACCTCAAAAACAGCTTATATCATAGAATTTAGGGGTCATTTTGATCCCATAGTATTATTAACCTCAATAACCATAATTTACACTCATTTTCAGTCTATTCTGAACACCTCACACCTCACAATATTATTTTTAGTCTTAAAATTTCCCCCGAGGTCGCTGTATGGCTAAGCTAAGCGACCCAAGTGGCCGACACAAACACCTGGCCCATCTAGGAGTGGCACTGCAGTGTCAGGCAGGATGGCACTTCAAAAAAATTGTCCCCAAACAGCACATGATGCAAAGAAAAAAACAGGCGCACCAAGGTCGCTGTGTGACTAAGCTAAGCGACACAAGTGGCCGACACAAACACCTGGCCCATCTAGGAGTGGCACTGCAGTGTCAGGCAGGATGGCACTTCCAAAAAGTTGTCCCCAAACAGCACATGATGCAAAGAAAAAAACAGGCGCACCAAGGTCGCTGTGTGACTAAGCTAAGCGACACAAGTGGCCGACACAAACACCTGGCCCATCTAGGAGTGGCACTGCAGTGTCAGGCAGGATGGCACTTCAAAAAAATTGTCCCCAAACAGCACATGATGCCAAGAAAAATGAAAGAAAAAAGAGGTGCAAGATGGAATTGTCCTTGGGCCCTCCCACCCACCCTTATGTTGTATAAACAGGACATGCACACTTTAACGAACCCATCATTTCAGCGACAGGGTCTGCCACACGACTGTGACTGAAATTACTGGTTGGTTTGGGCCCCCACCAAAAAAAGAAGCAATCAATCTCTCCTTGCACAAACTGGCTCTACAGAGGCAAGATGTCCACCTCATCATCATCCTCTGATTCCTCACCCCTTTCACTGTGTACATCACCCTCCTCACAGATTATTAATTCGTCCCCACTGGAATCCACCATCTCAGGTCCCTGTGTACTTTCTTGAGGCAATTGCTGCTGGTGAATGTCTCCACGGAGGAATTGATTATAATTCATTTTGATGAACATCATCTTCTCCACATTTTTCTGGAAGTAACCTCGTACGCCGATTGCTGACAAGGTGAGCGGCTGCACTAAACACTCTTTCGGAGTACACACTGCAGGGAGGGCAACTTAGGTAGAATAAAGCCAGTTTGTGCAAGGGCCTCCAAATTGCCTCTTTTTCCTGCCAGTATACGTACGGACTGTCTGACGTGCCTACTTGGATGCGGTCACTCATATAATCCTCCACCATTCTTTCAATGGTGACAGAATCATATGCAGTGACAGTAGACGACATGTCAGTAATCATTGGCAGGTCCTTCAGTCCGGACCAGATGTCAGCACTCGCTCCAGACTGCCCTGCATCACCGCCAGCGGGTGGGCTCGGAATTCTTAGCCTTTTCCTCGCACCCCCAGTTGCGGGAGAATGTGAAGGAGGAGATGTTGACGGGTCACGTTCCGCTTGACTTGACAATTTTCTCACCAGCAGGTCTTTGAACATGTGCAGACTTGTGTCTGCTGGAAAGAGAGATTAAACGTAGGTTTTAAATCTAGGATCAAGCACGGTGGCCAAAATGTAGTGCTCTGATTTCAACAGATTGACCACCCGTGAATCCTGGTTAAGCGAATTAAGGGCTCCATCCACAAGTCCCACATGCCTAGCGGAATCGCTATGTTTTAGCTCCTCCTTCAATGTCTCCAGCTTCTTCTGCAAAAGCCTGATGAGGGGAATGACCTGACTCAGGCTGGCAGTGTCTGAACTGACTTCACGTGTGGCAAGTTCAAAGGGTTGCAGAACCTTGCACAACGTTGAAATAATTCTCCACTGTGCTTGATTCAGGTGCATTCCCCCTCCTTTGCCTATATCGTGGGCAGATGAATAGGCTTGAATGGCCTTTTGCTGCTCCTCCATCCTCTGAAGCATATAGAGGGTTGAATTCCACCTCGTTACCACCTCTTGCTTCAGATGATGGCAGGGCAGGTTCAGGAATGTTTGGTGGTACTCCAGTATTCGGCACGCGGTGGCTGAATGCCGAAAGTGGCCCGCAATCTCTTGCACGCCCCTGTCATTTTTTAAATAATTCTGCACCACCAAATTCAATGTATGTGCAAAACATGGGACGTGCTGGAATTTGCCCACATGTAATGCACGCACAATATTGGTGGCGTTGTCCGATGTCACAAATCCCAGGAGAGTCCAATTGGGGTAAGCCATTCTGCGATGATGTTCCTCAGTTTCCGTAAGAGGTTGTCAGCTGTGTGCCTCTTATGGAAAGCGATGATACAAAGCGTAGCCTGCCTAGGAATGAGTTGGCGTTTGCGAGATGCTGCTACTGGTGCCGCCGCTGCTGTTCTTGCTGCGGGAGGCAATACATCTACCCAGTGGGCTGTCACAGTCATATAGTCCTGAGTCTGCCCTGCTCCACTTGTCCACATGTCCGTGGTTAAGTGGACATTGGGTACAACTGCATTTTTTAGGACACTGGTGACTCTTTTTCTGAGGTCTGTGTACATTTTCGGTATCGCCTGCCTAGAGAAATGGAACCTAGATGGTATTTGGTACCGGGGACACAGTACCTCAATCAAGTCTCTAGTTGCCTCTGAGTTTACGGTGGATACCGGAACCACGTTTCTCACCACCCAGGCTGCCAAGGCCTCAGTTATCCGCTTTGCAGCAGGATGACTGCTGTGATATTTCATCTTCCTCGCAAAGGACTGTTGGACAGTCAATTGCTTACTGGAAGTAGTACAAGTGGTCTTCCGACTTCCCCTCTGGGATGATGATCGACTCCCAGCAGCAACAACAGCAGCGCCAGCAGCAGTAGGCGTTACACTCAAGGATGCATTGGAGGAATCCCAGGCAGGAGAGGACTCGTCAGACTTGCCAGTGACATGGCCTGCAGGACTATTGGCTTTCCTGTGTAAGGAGGAAATTGACACTGAGGGATTTGGTGATGTGGTTTGCAGGAGCTTGGTTACAAGAGGAAGGGATTTAGTTGTCAGTGGACTTCTTCCGCTGTCACCCAAAGTTTTTAAAACTTGTCACTGACTTCTGATGAATGCGGTCCAGGTGACGTATAAGGGAGGATGTTCCTAGGTGGTAAACGTCCTTACCCCTACTTATTACAGCTTGACAAAGGCAACACACGGCTTGACACCTGTTGTCCGCATTTGTGTTGAAGTAATTCCACACCGAAGAGCTGATTTTTTTTGTATTTTGACCAGGAATGTCAATGGCCATATTCGTCCCACGGACAACAGGTGTCTCGCCGGGTGCCTAACTTAA
Organism: Pseudophryne corroboree; assembly: GCF_028390025.1. Classification (NCBI taxonomy): domain Eukaryota; kingdom Metazoa; phylum Chordata; class Amphibia; order Anura; family Myobatrachidae; genus Pseudophryne; species Pseudophryne corroboree. The sequence continues at coordinate 253,648,393 of NC_086448.1, read as the reverse complement.
ACAAACCACCTCACCATCAGAATCCTCCTTGTCAATTTCCTCCCCAGCACCAGCAACACCCATATCCTCATCCTGGTGTACTTCAACAGTGACATCTTCAATTCGACTATCAGGAACTGGACTGCGGGTGCTCCTTCCAGCACTTGCAGGGGGCGTGCAAATGGTGGAAGGCGCAAGCTCTTCCCGTCCAGTGTTGGGAAGGTCAGGCATCGCAACCGACACAATTGGAATCTCCTTGGGGATTTGTGATTTAGAAGAACGCACAGTTCTTTGCTGTGCTTTTGCCAGCTTAAGTCTTTTCATTTTTCTAGCGAGAGGATGAGTGCTTCCATCCTCATGTGATGCTGAACCACTAGCCATGAACATAGGCCAGGGCCTCAGCCGTTCCTTGCCACTCCGTGTCGTAAATGGCATATTGGCAAGTTTACGCTTCTCCTCAGACGCTTTCAATTTAGATTTTTGGGTCATTTTACTGAGCTTTTGTTTTTTGGATTTTACATGCACTCTACTGTGACATTGGGCATCGGCCTTGGCAGACGACGTTGATGGCATTTCATCGTCTCGGCCATGACTAGTGGCAGCAGCTTCAGCACGAGGTGGAAGTGGATCTTGATCTTTCCCTATTTTAACCTCCACATTTTTGTTCTCCATTTTTTAATGTGTGGAATTATATGCCAGTATCAATAGCAATGGCCTACTACTATATATACTGCGCACAACTGAAATGCACCACAGGTATGGATGGATAGTATACTTGACGACACAGAGGTAGGTACAGCAGTGGCCTACTGTACCGTAATGCTATATATTATATACTGGTGGTCAGCAAACTGTGCAAAACTGAAATGCACCACAGGTATGGATAGATAGTATACTTGACGACACAGAGGTAGGTACAGCAGTGGCCTACTGTACCGTAATGCTATATATTATATACTGGTGGTCAGCAAACTGTGCAAAACTGAAATGCACCACAGGTATGGATGGATAGTATACTTGACGACACAGAGGTAGGTACAGCAGTGGCCTACTGTACCGTAATGCTATATATAATATACTGGTGGTCAGCAAACTGTGCAAAACTGAAATGCACCACAGGTATGGATGGATAGTATACTTGACGACACAGAGGTAGGTACAGCAGTGGCCTACTGTACCGTAATGCTATATATTATATACTGGTGGTCAGCAAACTGTGCAAAACTGAAATGCACCACAGGTATGGATGGATAATATACTTGACGACACAGAGGTAGGTACAGCAGTGGCCTACTGTACCGTAATGCTATATATTATATACTGGTGGTCAGCAAACTGTGCAAAACTGAAATGCACCACAGGTATGGATGGATAGTATACTTGACGACACAGAGGTAGGTACAGCAGTGGCCTACTGTACCGTACTCCTATATATTATATACTGGTGGTCAGCAAAATTATGCACTGTACTCCTACTATATACTACAATGCAGCACAGATATGGAGTGTTTTTCAGGCAGACAACGTATACTGGTGGTCACTGTCAGCAAAACTCTGCACTGTACTCCTCCTATATAATACTGCTGCTCCCCAGTCCCCACAATTAAGCAGTGTGAGCACAGATATATGCAACACACTGAGCACAGATAACGAATAAGGAGCGTTTTTTTCAGGCAGAGAACGGATAAAACTGGTGGTCACTGATCAGCAAAACTCTGCACTGTACTCCTCCTATATTAATAATACAAAGCAAGCACAAATATTTGCATCAACAATGAATAAAAACGGAGAGGACGCCAGCCACGTCCTCTCCCTAACATTTCCAATGCACGAGTGAAAATGGCGGCGATGCGCGGCTGCTTATATAGAATCCGAATCTCGCGAGAATCCGACAGCGGGATGATGATGTTCGGGCGCGCTCAGGTTAACCGAGCCATACGGGAGAATCCGAGTATGCCTCGGACCCGTGTAAAATGGGTGAAGTTCGGGGGGGTTCGGTTTCCGAGGAACCGAACACGCTCATCACTAATAAAAAGGATTGTCTCTGAATTGGACAGAATAAGTCCTTAACTAGAGTATAAGAAGTTATCAGGTACTAGAAATTAAAAAAGATACAATAAAAAAACAGATCTATAAAAATGTTAATAAATAGGCAAAATGTACTGCCTGAAAATTTACTGTACTGTTTAACATAAACACTATAATACAATAATAAATAAATCTATATAATGAAACAAATTTGATAGACCAGCTTTTAAAATACAAAATAAAACACTAATAGCATTATCACAGTAATTGTAGGAGAACAGAATAACCATAACCCATGCCTATATTCCTAGATAATGCTCAGATATTTTCTTTATATGATAATGTTGTTAAAGTTTTTTTTTTTTCATATTTCACTGAGCTTGTATAGATTTATTATTTATTGCTGTGCTATAACACTTGTGTTCATTTTCTATAGTGCTATTTTAACTATGTGCCCTTACACACATTCATGTTAGCTTTTATATTATTTTTGCCTTGTTTTGTATTGGTCTACCTATGGACACATAGGATTCAGTTATCAACCCAGCATTCGGGATGCTGGCATCGGAATACCGATGCCGTAATCCTGACACTGATCAGAAGACCGACACCGGGATCCTGGCAACAATCACAATGCCAGCACCGGAATCCTGTCTGCCGGCATCCCGATCATAAGAATGCCAGGGAGGGTTAGGATGTGTGTGTGTGGGGGGGTTAGGTTTAGGCACTAGTGGGAGGGTTAGTGTTAGGCTGTAGGTGTGGGAATGTTAGGCACTAAAAAGGGAGGGTTAGACACTAAGACGGAGGGTTAAGGTTAGGCTGTGGGAGGGAAAGTTAGGGTTAGGCACTAGGCGTGGAGAGTTATGGTTAGGCTGCGGTGGGGTGGGTTATGGTCAGGCTGCAGGTATGGAGGGTTAAGGCTAAAAGTGTAGGGGTTTAGGGTTAGAATACTTACATAGCAGGTGTCGGGATACTGCGCGTCAGGATGCTGCTGTCGGTATTCTGACCATCGACATCCCAAGTGCCAGGATCCCAATACCATCCAGGACACACATCCAACTAATTCAGTTTAGTGGTTCTAACACTTTTTGGTTGGACTATTTTAAACGTTTACATTGTTTATGTTTAATTATCTGTTATTTATTTACCAGCTCATCAAATCTTCCAGTGTTATAATCATTTGTAAATTTAATACAAAGTGCTGCATATATTAGATTTAAGGGCAACTAAGTTGCATAAAAATATGCCCCTCCCAGTCCAAGTACTGTTGGCATAATTTTTCAGAGTTTGGTTATATCTTTCATGTTTTTTGGCGTTGCCCTATTATACAAACACTTTGGAGAGACATTTTTACCGTAGCTGATAAGGTTCTTTAGGTACATATTAGAAGATCTCCTTCTTTAGCTATTCTACATGTATACCCTCCCGATCTGCCTAAATCTTCTCGGTCATATTTTAATTGCCACCAGAGCCACCATCACTCAGAATGGAAGAGTCCCAGAGTTCTTTGCAGACAATAATCTATAAACCAATTTGCCTTCCCAATGGAGACATTAATGCTGCACGAGTTTGGCGGCCGTGCGGGATGCCAGCCAAACTCGGACATTTTTTTAAAGAGGCAATCACTTACAAGGCATGGTTTTGCATTGTGAGTGATTGCTCCTTTAAAAAACGTTCAAGTGTGGCCGCAGGAGTCCCACATTCTCTGAATTCTTCATCCCCGTTAGTTAAGTCATTTAAAAGGCACAAATTTGTAACCGATAGGGAAGGTTCAACACTGCTCCTTGGACCTTTGTAACTGCTCTTGTCTATTATTATATATGTAGTTTATTCATTTTTTTACAGGTTGAGTATCCCTTATCCAAAATGAATGGGACCAGAAGTATTTTGCATATCGGATTTTTCTGTATTTTGGAATAATTGCATACCATAATGAGATATCATGGTGATGGGACCTAAGTCTAAGCATAGAATGCATTTATGTTTCATATACTCCTTATACACACAGCCTGAAGGTAATTTTAGCCAATATTTTTAATAACTTTGTGCATTAAACAAAGTGTGTGTACATTCACACAATTCATGTATGTTTCATATACACCTTATACACTCAGCCTGAAGGTCATTTAATACAATATTTTTAATAAGTTTGTGTATTAAACAAAGTTTGTGTACATTGAGCTATCAGAAAACAAAGGTTTCACTATCTCACTCTCACTCAAAAAATTCTGTATTTCGGAATATTCCATATTTCGGAATATTTGGATATGGGATACTCAACCTGTATTAGGTTTTGATTGGGCCTGTATGCACTTGTGTTTTATGATCTGTAATTAATCATGGTTTTAAAAAAAAAAATTCCTCCCCTCCTTCTCCCCTTTTTTTTCTGTATCCCTTCCCCTCCTTGTTATTTGGAAAAAAACTTATAATAAAATATATTGAAGACATAAATTTCAGTTATCGTCTGCTATCCCTCTACCTAGCTCATTTTTTATTCGTACAAAGTAAATTTTAAGTTTTATACTTTTATTGATACTTACAATTTCCTGAGTTCTTTCAATCCCTCATTTTGCTTACTGAATACTAACTCAGGGGATCATCACCAGGACAGAACAGTTCTACTTCGATTGTTTTATGCATATTATAACTTATCTGTTGTGATGTAGGTTACTTTAATTATTCAATACATCTACCCTCATATCCAATGTATAAATCTCCATTCTTTTTTTCCCATTCTACTTCCCCATGTGTAAAAGGGATGACAATCTTCAAAATGCACAACTATAGATAAAGAATTGTGTAACTTTACCCAAAAATAGTTGTCAGGCAGCCAACTCTTAATGATATCCACTATGCTCAAGTACAGGTGATAAGTTTACTATAGACCTCAATGAACTCTATAAAGTGAAATTGTTTTACAAAGTGTGTTTGAGACTTCAAAGTAACTGTCACTGTGGAATTTGTGGTGCCTGATAAATAATCGTAATAATAATAATAATAATAATAATAATGATGAAAACCTGAACTAAAATTTATTTGTAGACACAGAAATACACTACATAGAATATGGCTGAAAAGGTTAAAAGTTTAAGGATATTTTGTCATTTTATAGTGGTCTGGTGCCAATGCTATTTAAAATGGAAAACTGAGAGTTGAAACAGTTAGCTAACAGGAAACATGATACCAGGTAATATCAAAACCACAAAGCCCCTTTTCTGGCAATCAAACGTAAGAAAGAGAAACTTGGCATCTCTGTGAATGTTTTTACACTGTTTTCTCATGAAATTTTTGTGAGAAATAAGTTTCTTGGAAGACTGCACATTTGTAGGTTCTTCTTACAAATAAAAGTCATAACCCTTCTTTGGGTTTTAAGCAGAAGGTTACTACTTCACTTCTATATTTTACATATTTAATGCCCTTATAAATAAACTTATTTTCAAAAATGAAGTAAATATATTTACCTTTCCCCAATGTCCCCCTAACTCTAACCCTCCCTTCCCACAGCCTAAACCTAACCCTCCCCCTCTGCAGCCTAATACCACTTTTATACCGACTATAGCAGGTCGCACCCTGGAACCTGACATGGGAGCTTCCCGGGCACGACCCGCCTCAGGCCTCTTTCCCACCGATGAATCCAACCTGGCATAATCACATAATCTCCAAGCGCCGCCCATACATTTACTGTGAACGGGATTTGGGTCAATTTGACCTGGCTTCCTGTTTACACAGCACAGCTTGCCGGATTGAACCCGTGTTCAACCCTGGAAGCTACCTGAGTTGTAATACCGGGTTACTCGACCCGGATTATTCCAACTGGGCCCATTTCCACTGTGCAGCAACACGGGTTATGCACGCCCATGTGCTATAACCCATGTTACTAGCTGGCGGTGTAAAAGGGGTACAACCCTAACTCTTCCCAGTGGTGCCTAAAAGTAACCCCCCCTTACCACAGCCTAAATCTAACCCTTCCCCCATAGCCTATCCTTAATCCCCACCCCCCTGCCTGCAGCCTAACTTTCCCCAGGGTTACCTAGCCCACCCTCCCCGCAGCCTAAACCTAATTCCCCTCCACACAGGCTAACCCTTCCCTCGCAGCCTAAACTTAAACACCCCCCATGCATGGCTTACCTGTCTGGCGGCCAGGCAAACACTCGATTGGGATCCCGGTGGCCCGGATCCTGGTTCTGGGATTGTGTCCCTAGTCAGGATGCCGGTGCCAGCATTCCGAGCAGTTGCCCTGATTCATCTCCACACGCAATAGCCCAAAAATCGCAAATGGGCATACATTGCGACCGCAAAGTGTGTGTGCGGACTTTCATAGTGCGATCACATCCTGGAAGGATGCGATCGCACTGTGGTTTAAAGTGGTGGGCATCGGAAGGGCAGTGATGGAGCGTTAGGAGGGGGTGGTCTGGACAATGAGGCATGTCTGGACCATTTTAGGGGCGGCTGCATGATATCACATCCTGCTTGCCTGCATATGCAGGGTGGGCTACCTCTATTTGCCGCAACTGAATTGCGATAGCATGTTGGGTGGCAATTAGCATGCTGAGCAGCCTTGCCCTGTTCTGGGCTGCCCCCAGCATGTGATTGTAAGCAGTTGCAATTTTGCTATTTTAGCAAACATGCAACTGAAGCTGAATTATACAAAGTGACGGAATTTCAGCGACTGTATTTCGACTGCCGGATCCGAGTGGCTTCAGTGTTTGAGTTTGTGGCTTAAGACAGGCAGGATGAGTGATGACAAAACTGACTGAATGTTAACCTTTTGACAAAGATCTCATTGGATTAGTATCAGAAATATGTGTGACATGTCCAGGGGCTGGTTGGCAAATCTTAGCAGGGGCGTATGCACACATACAAGCCCACCATCAGCAACCCATCCTTCAAAAGTAGTAGTAGTAGTAGCAGCAGTGACAAAGATTGCTACTATGACTAGTAGTAGGAACACAGGAATACTTGCTGATTTTTGGGTTACTCCATCTGAGAAGGGGCATCTAAGATGTCACAGCGGGAAGCATGGCACGAATTATTGGTCAGCGTGGGGGGGGGGCATGATGAAGCAATTGTGTCATCATAACCCGGCCCCTGCTAAACAATGCTGCAATTACCATTATTGTGAATCAAACGTTACGCCATCATGATGTGATTCAATCTGAATCACATCGTCGGCAGCCTGGACCACCCACTTCACTTGGGAAGTGGGTAGCCAGTTGTCATGTGGCTCCAGTAGACTTGCTGCATGCAGTCCCATGTGCAGAATGGATTCTGCAATGTCGCTTGCAGAACCCCCAAGTTGCAGAATGACTGACATGCTGCGCCTGTTTTGAGGATGAAGATGCAGCTATGGCCTTTGTACAAAATGACGGTGTGACGTGCCACCACTTTTGCTCCCTGTTTTGAATATTGTTGTTTTGAATATATTTTTCAACCCAGACACAGAGTGAAGCTTCTACACAAGTAGATAAAGACAACCTTTCTGTCAAACTTGACAGGTGGTGACACCCCTTGCTCCTAGGCTCCACCTCCTTTTAATATTAAATGATAGTGTTTTATATCGCTAAATATTAAATTTTATATAAATTTATAGTGTTCGATATTAAACCGTATTAAAAGTTAATGGCTTTGAAAAGAATGTCACATATGACACACACTTTAAAATACATCTTTTTTTTTTTTTTTGTAACACAAAATGTTCTTACATTCCAGCAGCTGAAACTTCATGAGTCACACATGTTACAGTTTTAAAAAGGATAATCACTAATGACCGTGGCCATTTTCTTAGAAGCACGGGATCATCACACATGGCACTAATTTAAAAGGTCATTTTAAAATGTCACAAAGGTCATTTTAAATGTCACAGAAACCCTCAGAAGTACGATGTGCAATTTGACCATGTCCATTTCTTAGACGCTCGGGTTCATCACAGGTCATTTTAAAATGTCACAGAACTCTCAGAAGTACGATGTACAATTTGACCATGACCATTTTCGATTGTTATCTCTGTAGAGGAACATTAGCACCATATAAACACACTCATTACTGTGGGTAGAACATTTCCCTTCTCCAAAGCATAAGACATGTAATAATCATCGTGATGGCTTCCATATTGCTTATTGTTCTTCTAGGCTGTGCTGAGGTTACCATAGTCTACTTCTGCATTAAACATTATTTTTTGCAAACATATGTAGAAACAGTGTATTTGGTTTTAAATTGAAAAATATTTAAAAAGCTTAACTGTATATTACAACCTATGTTGCATACCTGACATATGTTACTGTGTGTTAAATAGCACTAAAAAGTTTATCTTTATTGTGGCCGATCGCTGAACTTTGATTGCAAGCAGACATGACCAGACTTGTCAGTATTACAGCGTGACATGTCCATTTTTATTTTTTTTTGCAAACATATGTAGAAACAGTGTATTTGGTTTTAAATTGAAAAATATTTAAAAAGCTTAACTGTATATTACAACCTATGTTGCATACATGACATATGTTACTGTGTGTTAAATAGCACTAAAAAGTTTATCTTTATTGTGGCCGATCGCTGAACTTTGATTGCAAGCAGACATGACCAGACTTGTCAGTATTAAAGTGTGACATGTCCAGACCTGTATATTAGCGATAAAAGATTTACACCAAATACTGTGTATTAAACCATTTATATCGATGCATACAAACCACATATATGTTGCATACATGACATATGTTACTGTGTGTTAAATAGCACTAAAAAGTTTATCTTTATTGTGGCCGATCGCTGAACTTTGATTGCAAGCAGACATGACCAGACTTGTCAGTATTACAGCGTGACATGTCCAGACCTGTATATTAGCGATAAAAGATTTACACCAAATACTGTGTATTAAATTAAACATTATTTTTTGCAAACATATGTAGAAACAGTGTATTTGGTTTTAAATTGAAAAATATTTAAAAAGCTTAACTGTATATTACAACCTATGTTGCATACATGACATATGTTACTGTGTGTTAAATACATAGTTGCCTACCCTCCCTCATTTTGCAGGATACTCCCTGAAATAGCAGCAATCTCCCTCACTCCCTGAAAAGTCCATCAATCTCCCTCATTCTTGGGGGAAAAATAAATCAGATACATACATTCAAATGGGATCCTTAGTGCCATTTCCCTGCATTGGTTATAAGGCACAATGGATCCCTATGGCCACTTACAGTATATTGAACCTCTTGTAAGACACAATACACAAACAAATCCTGCAAAATATCAGTGTCTATTCTTCAACAAATAGATCTTACTAACTTTGGGGCTCATTTACATTTGGATGTAAGTCATTTTCATGACACGCCTCCCCGATGTAGTAGTACTCGCCCGCGCTGATAGGTGTTACTTTCACAATCTCCCTGAAATGCTTTTTCAAAAGTAGGCAAGTATGGTTAAATAGCACTAAAAAGTTTATCTTTATTGTGGCCGATCGCTGAACTTTGATTGCAAGCAGACATGACCAGACTTGTCAGTATTAAAGCGTGACATGTCCAGACCTGTATATTAGCGATAAAAGATTTACACCAAATACTGTGTATTAAACCGTTTATATCGATGCATACAAACCACATATATGTTGCATACATGACATGTTACTGTGTGTTAAATAGCACTAAAAAGTTTATCTTTATTGTGGCCGATCGCTGAACTTTGATTGCAAGCAGACATGACCAGACTTGTCAGTATTAAAGCGTGACATGTCCAGATCTGTATATTAGCGATAAAAGATTTACACCAAATACTGTGTATTAAACCGTTTATATCGATGCATACAAACCACATATATGTTGCATACATGACATATGTTACTGTGTGTTAAATAGCACTAAAAAGTTTATCTATATTGTGGCCGATCGCTGAACTTTGATTGCAAGCAGACATGACCAGACTTGTCAGTATTACAGCGTGACATGTCCAGACCTGTATATTAGCGATAAAAGATTTACACCAAATACTGTGTATTAAACCGTTTATATCGATGCATACAGACCACATATTACAGTGTATTACAGAGTATATAGCACTGTATACAGACCACATATTACAGTGTATTACAACGTGTATAACGCTGCAAGCATACCACATATTACTGTGTATTAAACCGTTTATATCGCAGCATACAAGCCGTATGTTACAGTGTATTAAACAGTGTGTGTATTGCTGCATACATGCCATTTATTACTGTGTATTACAGAGTGTATAGCACTGTATACAGACCACATATTACAGTGTATTATAAGTGTATAACGCGGCAAGCATACCATATATTACTGTGTATTACAGAGTGTATAGCACTGTATACAGACCACATATTACTGGGTATTACGTGTATAACGCTGCAAGCATACCACATATTACTGTGTATTAAACCGTTTATATCGCAGCATACAAGCCGTATGTTACAGTGTATTAAACAGTGTGTGTATTGCTGCATACATGCCATTTATTACTGTGTATTACAGAGTGTATAGCACTGTATACAGACCACATATTACAGTGTATTATAAGTGTATAACGCAGCAAGCATACCATATATTACTGTGTATTACAGAGTGTATAGCACTGTATACAGACCACATATTACTGGGTATTACGTGTATAACGCTGCAAGCATACCACATATTACAGTGTATTACAGAGTGTATAGCACTGTATACAGACCACATATTACTGGGTATTACAACGTGTATAACGCTGCAAGCATACCACATATTACTGGGTATTAAACCGTTTATATAGCTGAGCACCATATATTACTGTATAAGTTACTGTGTGTTAAATAGCACTAAAAAGTTTAAACATTATTTTTTGCAAACATATGTAGAAACAGTGTATTTGGTTTTAAATTGAAAAATATTTAAAAAGCTTAACTGTATATTACAACCTATGTTGCATACATGACATATGTTACTGTGTGTTAAATAGCACTAAAAAGTTTATCTTTATTGTGGCCGATCGCTGAACTTTGATTGCAAGCAGACATGACCAGACTTGTCAGTATTATAGCGTGACATGTCCAGACCTGTATATTAGCGATAAAAGATTTACACCAAATACTGTGTATTAAATTAAACATTATTTTTTGCAAACATATGTAGAAACAGTGTATTTGGTTTTAAATTGAAAAATATTTAAAAAGCTTAACTGTATATTACAACCTATGTTGCATACATGACATATGTTACTGTGTGTTAAATAGCACTAAAAAGTTTTATTACAACCTATGTTGCATACCTGACATATGTTACTGTGTGTTACATAGCACTAAAAAGTTTAATCATTATTTTTTGCAAACATATGTAGAAACAGTGTATTTGGTTTTAAATTGAAAAATATTTAAAAAGCTTAACTGTATATTACAACCTATGTTGCATACCTGACATATGTTACTGTGTGTTAAATAGCACTAAAAAGTTTAAACATTATTTTTTGCAAACATATGTAGAAACAGTGTATTTGGTTTTAAATTGAAAAATATTTAAAAAGCTTAACTGTATATTACAACCTATGTTGCATACATGACATATGTTACTGTGTGTTAAATAGCACTAAAAATATATTTTGCTAATGTAATACCCTTATGGGTGTATGAATTTTAAACAAATAATACTATGTGATCATGTGCAATCTGACTATCTGCACCAGTATTATGTGTTCCAGAATCATAATATATATAATAAATGTATATCGTTTAAATAAGACACAGATGCATTAAATTGAATAGTAACAATACTCTTATGTTATGTTGGTAATAATGTAACGGGCTATTTTAACATAACAGATCCTATTTAGGAAAATGATTACATGATATGCCTAGTGACCCAAGTTATTAAAACTTTTTACTGTAAATATAATGTTTGTGCATGCATACGCCATGAGATATGTACTTCTATTAAGCACAAACAAGCATATTGGCATTCTACTCTGACATTTAGGGTAAAAGATTAGAATGGATCAAGGTAGCATAGCGTAAGGACAGACATAGGTTCAGCGGCCTCTTTGACAATCCATGTTATGGATATGAAGTAAAACCACCATTAATAAGCATTAAAAAGGAAACCATCCTAAAATTTTGGTATAATTTTTAAACAAATAATACTATGTGATCATGTGCAATCTGACTATCTGCGCCAGTATTATGTGTTCCAGAATCATAATATATATGATAAATATATAGCGTTTAAATAAGATACAGCATTCTCACACTGACATACATATGAAAACCGATAATAAGCAGTTCCGGCTACTGTAATCCTTTACATGATGATTTTGGTATATACACATATACTACAGGTCACTACAAAGATATGAATCATGATATATAAGATCACTAAACAAAACAAGAGATCTGTAATGATTTCTGACTAACTAGTTAACTCAGTATACAGTAATCATATAGGTCCCTGTGTCATATAGATATGCGCTTGGCATAAATATTTCCACACGTTCCTAAATCTAAGATGTTTCATGCATGTTGTAACACTAAATATTGCAAATAGAATATCAACATGACAGATGATACAACTGAATTTATCATGATGAATCTTATATAGTCCTATATTTTGCTAATGTAATACCCTTATGGGGGTATGAATTTTAAACAAATAATACTATGTGATCATGTGCAATCTGACTATCTGCACCAGTATTATGTGTTCCAGAATCATAATATATATAATAAATGTATATCGTTTAAATAAGACACAGATGCATTAAATTGAATAGTAACAATACTATTATGTTATGTTGGTAATAATGTAACGGGCTATTTTAACATAACAGATCCTATTTAGGAAAATGATGACATGATATGCCTAGTGACCCAAGTTATTAAAACTTTTTACTGTAAATATAATGTTTGTGCATGCATACGCCATGAGATATGTACTTCTATTAAGCACAAACAAGCATATTGGCATTCTACTCTAACATTTAGGGTAAAAGATTAGAATGGATCAAGGTAGCATAGCGTAAGGACAGACATAGGTTCAGCGGCCTCTTTGACAATCCATGTTATGGATATGAAGTAAACCCACCATTAATAAGCATTAAAAAGGATACCAAGAATATGATTTTGACATATGGCCCCAGATTTTCAAATAAAGGATGTGCAGCGTATCTCCTTATTTAATCCTAATGAAGTCATAGTATTCAACAGGCATGTGTATCTAGATTTTTCTTTAGTGACATACATAGTGATGTTACAACCACTTATATCTAGCTCAAACTGTTCTAGATCATAAATTTTCACCTTTTTGTGATTACTAGTGTGGAATCGTAGAAAGTGTCATGCCAAAATTTGTTGATATCTTCCAGATGATCTGTATGGTCTTATCAAATTCTTTCTTCAGAGCATAAACAGTGGTGAGTATATATCGATATTTGTGTAATGACGCAATGATGTGTATCCACTCTTTACAGTATGTAACAATGTATATCCTTACTTATAACCAAGACAAGAGAACGCACCTTGTGCCAAATAAGATACATTGTTACATACTGTAAAGAGTGGATACACATCATTGCGTCATTACACAAATATCGATATATACTCACCACTGTTTATGCTCTGAAGAAAGAATTTGATAAGACCATACAGATCATCTGGAAGATATCAACAAATTTTGGCATGACACTTTCTACGATTCCACACTAGTAATCACAAAAAGGTGAAAATTTATGATCTAGAACAGTTTGAGCTAGATATAAGTGGTTGTAACATCACTATGTATGTCACTAAAGAAAAATCTAGATACATATGCCTGTTGAATACTATGACTTCATTAGGATTAAATAAGGAGATACGCTGCACATCCTTTATTTGAAAATCTGGGGCCATATGTCAAAATCATATTCTTGGTATCCTTTTTAATGCTTATTAATGGTGGGTTTACTTCATATCCATAACATGGATTGTCAAAGAGGCCGCTGAACCTATGTCTGTCCTTACGCTATGCTACCTTGATCCATTCTAATCTTTTACCCTAAATGTTAGAGTAGAATGCCAATATGCTTGTTTGTGCTTAATAGAAGTACATATCTCATGGCGTATGCATGCACAAACATTATATTTACAGTAAAAAGTTTTAATAACTTGGGTCACTAGGCATATCATGTCATCATTTTCCTAAATAGGATCTGTTATGTTAAAATAGCCCGTTACATTATTACCAACATAACATAATAGTATTGTTACTATTCAATTTAATGCATCTGTGTCTTATTTAAACGATATACATTTATTATATATATTATGATTCTGGAACACATAATACTGGTGCAGATAGTCAGATTGCACATGATCACATAGTATTATTTGTTTAAAATTCATACCCCCATAAGGGTATTACATTAGCAAAATATAGGACTATATAAGATTCATCATGATAAATTCAGTTGTATCATCTGTCATGTTGATATTCTATTTGCAATATTTAGTGTTACAACATGCATGAAACATCTTAGATTTAGGAACGTGTGGAAATATTTATGCCAAGCGCATATCTATATGACACAGGGACCTATATGATTACTGTATACTGAGTTAACTAGTTAGTCAGAAATCATTACAGATCTCTTGTTTTGTTTAGTGATCTTATATATCATGATTCATATCTTTGTAGTGACCTGTAGTATATGTGTATATACCAAAATCATCATGTAAAGGATTACAGTAGCCGGAACTGCTTATTATCGGTTTTCATATGTATGTCAGTGTGAGAATGCTGTATCTTATTTAAACGCTATATATTTATCATATATATTATGATTCTGGAACACATAATACTGGCGCAGATAGTCAGATTGCACATGATCACATAGTATTATTTGTTTAAAAATTATACCAAAATTTTAGGATGGTTTCCTTTTTAATGCTTATTAATGGTGGTTTTACTTCATATCCATAACATGGATTGTCAAAGAGGCCGCTGAACCTATGTCTGTCCTTACGCTATGCTACCTTGATCCATTCTAATCTTTTACCCTAAATGTCAGAGTAGAATGCCAATATGCTTGTTTGTGCTTAATAGAAGTACATATCTCATGGCGTATGCATGCACAAACATTATATTTACAGTAAAAAGTTTTAATAACTTGGGTCACTAGGCATATCATGTAATCATTTTCCTAAATAGGATCTGTTATGTTAAAATAGCCCGTTACATTATTACCAACATAACATAAGAGTATTGTTACTATTCAATTTAATGCATCTGTGTCTTATTTAAACGATATACATTTATTATATATATTATGATTCTGGAACACATAATACTGGTGCAGATAGTCAGATTGCACATGATCACATAGTATTATTTGTTAAAAATTCATACACCCATAAGGGTATTACATTAGCAAAATATATTTTTAGTGCTATTTAACACACAGTAACATATGTCATGTATGCAACATAGGTTGTAATATACAGTTAAGCTTTTTAAATATTTTTCAATTTAAAACCAAATACACTGTTTCTACATATGTTTGCAAAAAATAATGTTTAAACTTTTTAGTGCTATTTAACACACAGTAACATATGTCAGGTATGCAACATAGGTTGTAATATACAGTTAAGCTTTTTAAATATTTTTCAATTTAAAACCAAATACACTGTTTCTACATATGTTTGCAAAAAATAATGATTAAACTTTTTAGTGCTATGTAACACACAGTAACATATGTCAGGTATGCAACATAGGTTGTAATAAAACTTTTTAGTGCTATTTAACACACAGTAACATATGTCATGTATGCAACATAGGTTGTAATATACAGTTAAGCTTTTTAAATATTTTTCAATTTAAAACCAAATACACTGTTTCTACATATGTTTGCAAAAAATAATGTTTAATTTAATACACAGTATTTGGTGTAAATCTTTTATCGCTAATATACAGGTCTGGACATGTCACGCTATAATACTGACAAGTCTGGTCATGTCTGCTTGCAATCAAAGTTCAGCGATCGGCCACAATAAAGATAAACTTTTTAGTGCTATTTAACACACAGTAACATATGTCATGTATGCAACATAGGTTGTAATATACAGTTAAGCTTTTTAAATATTTTTCAATTTAAAACCAAATACACTGTTTCTACATATGTTTGCAAAAAATAATGTTTAAACTTTTTAGTGCTATTTAACACACAGTAACTTATACAGTAATATATGGTGCTCAGCTATATAAACGGTTTAATACCCAGTAATATGTGGTATGCTTGCAGCGTTATACACGTTGTAATACCCAGTAATATGTGGTCTGTATACAGTGCTATACACTCTGTAATACACTGTAATATGTGGTATGCTTGCAGCGTTATACACGTAATACCCAGTAATATGTGGTCTGTATACAGTGCTATACACTCTGTAATACACAGTAATATATGGTATGCTTGCTGCGTTATACACTTATAATACACTGTAATATGTGGTCTGTATACAGTGCTATACACTCTGTAATACACAGTAATAAATGGCATGTATGCAGCAATACACACACTGTTTAATACACTGTAACATACGGCTTGTATGCTGCGATATAAACGGTTTAATACACAGTAATATGTGGTATGCTTGCAGCGTTATACACGTAATACCCAGTAATATGTGGTCTGTATACAGTGCTATACACTCTGTAATACACAGTAATATATGGTATGCTTGCCGCGTTATACACTTATAATACACTGTAATATGTGGTCTGTATACAGTGCTATACACTCTGTAATACACAGTAATAAATGGCATGTATGCAGCAATACACACACTGTTTAATACACTGTAACATACGGCTTGTATGCTGCGATATAAACGGTTTAATACACAGTAATATGTGGTATGCTTGCAGCGTTATACACGTTGTAATACACTGTAATATGTGGTCTGTATACAGTGCTATATACTCTGTAATACACTGTAATATGTGGTCTGTATGCATCGATATAAACGGTTTAATACACAGTATTTGGTGTAAATCTTTTATCGCTAATATACAGGTCTGGACATGTCACGCTGTAATACTGACAAGTCTGGTCATGTCTGCTTGCAATCAAAGTTCAGCGATCGGCCACAATATAGATAAACTTTTTAGTGCTATTTAACACACAGTAACATATGTCATGTATGCAACATATATGTGGTTTGTATGCATCGATATAAACGGTTTAATACACAGTATTTGGTGTAAATCTTTTATCGCTAATATACAGATCTGGACATGTCACGCTTTAATACTGACAAGTCTGGTCATGTCTGCTTGCAATCAAAGTTCAGCGATCGGCCACAATAAAGATAAACTTTTTAGTGCTATTTAACACACAGTAACATGTCATGTATGCAACATATATGTGGTTTGTATGCATCGATATAAACGGTTTAATACACAGTATTTGGTGTAAATCTTTTATCGCTAATATACAGGTCTGGACATGTCACGCTTTAATACTGACAAGTCTGGTCATGTCTGCTTGCAATCAAAGTTCAGCGATCGGCCACAATAAAGATAAACTTTTTAGTGCTATTTAACCATACTTGCCTACTTTTGAAAAAGCATTTCAGGGAGATTGTGAAAGTAACACCTATCAGCGCGGGCGAGTACTACTACATCGGGGAGGCGTGTCATGAAAATGACTTACATCCAAATGTAAATGAGCCCCAAAGTTAGTAAGATCTATTTGTTGAAGAATAGACACTGATATTTTGCAGGATTTGTTTGTGTATTGTGTCTTACAAGAGGTTCAATATACTGTAAGTGGCCATAGGGATCCATTGTGCCTTATAACCAATGCAGGGAAATGGCACTAAGGATCCCATTTGAATGTATGTATCTGATTTATTTTTCCCCCAAGAATGAGGGAGATTGATGGACTTTTCAGGGAGTGAGGGAGATTGCTGCTATTTCAGGGAGTATCCTGCAAAATGAGGGAGGGTAGGCAACTATGTATTTAACACACAGTAACATATGTCATGTATGCAACATAGGTTGTAATATACAGTTAAGCTTTTTAAATATTTTTCAATTTAAAACCAAATACACTGTTTCTACATATGTTTGCAAAAAATAATGTTTAATTTAATACACAGTATTTGGTGTAAATCTTTTATCGCTAATATACAGGTCTGGACATGTCACGCTGTAATACTGACAAGTCTGGTCATGTCTGCTTGCAATCAAAGTTCAGCGATCGGCCACAATAAAGATAAACTTTTTAGTGCTATTTAACACACAGTAACATATGTCATGTATGCAACATATATGTGGTTTGTATGCATCGATATAAATGGTTTAATACACAGTATTTGGTGTAAATCTTTTATCGCTAATATACAGGTCTGGACATGTCACACTTTAATACTGACAAGTCTGGTCATGTCTGCTTGCAATCAAAGTTCAGCGATCGGCCACAATAAAGATAAACTTTTTAGTGCTATTTAACACACAGTAACATATGTCATGTATGCAACATAGGTTGTAATATACAGTTAAGCTTTTTAAATATTTTTCAATTTAAAACCAAATACACTGTTTCTACATATGTTTGCAAAAAAAAATAAAAATGGACATGTCACGCTGTAATACTGACAAGTCTGGTCATGTCTGCTTGCAATCAAAGTTCAGCGATCGGCCACAATAAAGATAAACTTTTTAGTGCTATTTAACACACAGTAACATATGTCAGGTATGCAACATAGGTTGTAATATACAGTTAAGCTTTTTAAATATTTTTCAATTTAAAACCAAATACACTGTTTCTACATATGTTTGCAAAAAATAATGTTTAATGCAGAAGTAGACTATGGTAACCTCAGCACAGCCTAGAAGAACAATAAGCAATATGGAAGCCATCACGATGATTATTACATGTCTTATGCTTTGGAGAAGGGAAATGTTCTACCCACAGTAATGAGTGTGTTTATATGGTGCTAATGTTCCTCTACAGAGATAACAATCGAAAATGGTCATGGTCAAATTGTACATCGTACTTCTGAGAGTTCTGTGACATTTTAAAATGACCTGTGATGAACCCGAGCGTCTAAGAAATGGACATGGTCAAATTGCACATCGTACTTCTGAGGGTTTCTGTGACATTTAAAATGACCTTTGTGACATTTTAAAATGACCTTTTAAATTAGTGCCATGTGTGATGATCCCGTGCTTCTAAGAAAATGGCCACGGTCATTAGTGATTATCCTTTTTAAAACTGTAACATGTGTGACTCATGAAGTTTCAGCTGCTGGAATGTAAGAACATTTTGTGTTACAAAAAAAAAAAAAAAGATGTATTTTAAAGTGTGTGTCATATGTGACATTCTTTTCAAAGCCATTAACTTTTAATACGGTTTAATATCGAACACTATAAATTTATATAAAATTTAATATTTAGCGATATAAAACACTATCATTTAATATTAAAAGGAGGTGGAGCCTAGGAGCAAGGGGTGTCACCACCTGTCAAGTTTGACAGAAAGGTTGTCTTTATCTACTTACACATATTAAGTCCCCTTCCACTGAAGCTTAATGATCTGCTCCTCCCTTACTATGGGGGTCATTCCGAGTTGATCGCTCGCTAGCAACGTTTTGCAGCGCTGCGATCAGGTTAATTCTCGGCAAAATCCGCATGCATATGCACCGCATTGCGCAGGCGCGATGTACAGGTGCAAAGATGAACGGTGCTGGGTGATGGATTTAACGAAGAATGCATTCGCACAGCCGATCGCAAGGTGATTGACAGAAAGAGGGCGTTTGTGGGTGTCAACTGACCGTTTTCTGGGAGTGTTTTCAAAAACGCAGGCGTGTTCAAGCGTTTGCAGGGCGGGTGTCTGATGTCAATTCTGTGACCAAAAAGACTGAAGTGATCGCAGTGGCTGAGTAAGTCCAGAGCTACTCAGAAACTGAAAAAAACTTTTTTGTGCCGTCGGCTGCAAAAGCGTTTGCACACTTTCAAAGCTAAAATACACTCCCACATAGACAGCGACTATCTGATCGCAGCACTACAAAACGTTGCTAGCGAGTGATCAACTCGGAATGACCCCCTATGTGAACAGGAATAACCTGTAAAGCAGTGACTTGTGAGTGTGATGGGACCTATGAACAGCTGTATTTGTCTGTATGCATCAATTTGCTAATGGTAAGTAATGATTTTGAAATATTTTCTTTCTGCTCCGGGTGATTGCTTGATTTTCCTGGCTGAGAGGACAATGGGGGTAATTCCAAGTTGATCGCAGCAGGATTTTTTTTAGCAATTGGGCAAAACCATGTGCACTGCAGGGGAGGCAGATATAACATGTGCAGAAAGAGTTAGATTTGGGTGGGTTATTTTGTTTCTGTGCAGGGTAAATACTGGCTGCTTTATTTTTACACTGCAAATTAGATCGCAGATTGAACACACCCCACCGAAATCTAACTCTCTCTGCACATGTTACATTTGCTTCCCCTGCAGTGCACATGGTTTTGCCCAATTGCTAACAAAAATCCTGCTGCGATCAACTTGGAATTACCCCCAATAGACCAGCTCTCCTTGCAGTGCCAGTGCCCGCATCTTCTTTAGGTTCCACTAGTCATTGCCTGCTCTGCTAACTTCCCCCGCAGCTGCAGAGCCATAAGTAGACTTTTTGGTGCCATGTGCCAGAAAGAGAATTGGTGCCCCCCAACACACACACACACACACACAATTTTCTCCAATAGAGTCAAAAGACGCATGCCTCGCGGGATAGAGGCATTACAAACTTTACCCAAGAAAAAGCCCGTGCTATGATACCCCTTCCCACACACACACACACACACACACACACACACACACACACACACACACACATATTAGGATTTGGCTTGTTTTGGATCTGTGTCTCCTTCGTGTTTTGGATCTGGTTTTTTTTTTGCCAAAACCCAGGGCCGTAACTACGTGTGTGCCAAGTGGGCTTGGCACACAGCGCAGTTGCCCGGAGGGCGCACGGCCAGCGGCATGTGATGAGTCAAATTGACTCATTACATGCCGCCTCTGAAGTCTGCGCCGTGCGCCGCCGCCGCGCTGTGAAGGAGAGAGCAGCGCCAGGCAGGTGACAAGGAGGAGGAGGGAGGGGGATTGGAGCCGCAGCAGCGCTATTTCATTGGTAGTAAGCGCCGCTGCAGCATCCCCCTCTCCTTCCGTATAGGCTGCCCGGCGCTGCTGTCGATGCTGGGATGTGGTTCCTCCATCCCAGCATCCATAGCAGCGCCGGGCAGCCTTTACGGAAGGAGAGGGGGATGCTGCAGCGGCGCTTACTACCAATGACATAGCGCTGCTGCGGCTCCAGTCCCCCTCCCTCCTCCTCCTTGTCACCTGCCTGCACAGAGGGAGATGCCAGCACGAGGAGCCTGTCAGCGGGGAGAAGGTAAGTATATCCCTCTCTCTCTTTCTCTCTCTCTCTCTCTCTCTCTGGGGGACACCGTCTGCCATAATGTGTAAAAAGGGGGCCTGGCTGCTGCAATGTGTAAAAAGGGGGACTGGCTGCCGCAATGTGTAAAAAGGGGGACTGGCTGCTGCAATGTGTAAAAAGGGGGCCTGGCTGCCGCAATGTGTAAAAAGGGGGCTTGGCTGCTGCAATGTGTAAAAAGGGGGACTGGCTGCCGCAATGTGTAAAAAGGGGGACTGGCTGCCGCAATGTGTAAAAAGGGGGACTGCCTGCCGCAATGTGTAAAAAGGGGGCCTGGCTGCCGCAATGTGTAAAAAGGGGGACTTGCTGCCGCAATGTGTAAAACAGGTGGACTGGCTGCCGCAATGTGTAAAAAGGGGGACTGTCTGCTGTAATGTGTAAAAAGGGGGACGCTGTCTGCTGTAATGTATAAAAGGGGCTCTACCTGGTGTAGTGGCGCTACTGTGCAGCGTAATTTGAATAATGGAGACTACTGTGCACCGTAGTATGAATTGCTATTATTTTGTGGCCACGCCCCTTCCCTATGAAGCCACGCCCCTATATATTTTTGCGCGCCTACGGCGCGCACTGCCCCTATCTTGCATGGGGGGCGCCAATGTCGTTTCTTGCACACAGTGCTAAAATGCCTAGTTACGGCACTGCCAAAACCTCCCTTGCAAGTTTTGGATCTGTATTTGTTTTGCCAAAACCTCCCTTCCGAGTTTTGGATCTGTATTTGTTTTGCCAAAACCTCCCTTGCAAGTTTTGGATCTGTATTTGTTTTGGATGCTTTTTTTTTTTTTTTTTTACATCAGAAGAACAGCTAAAATCACAGAATTGTTGCATGTTTTTTGTTCCTACAGTTTTATTAACCTCAGTAACATTAATTTCCACTCATTTCCAGTCAATTTTGACCACCTCACAGCTCACAATATTGTTTTCTTCCAGTTTAGGCCAAAAGGTCGCACTGAGGTAGCTGGATGACTAAACTAAGCGACAGCAGTGGGCAGCACAAACATGTGGCACTTAAACTTCCACATTGCACATCTAGGAAACAGAATTGCACTGCAATGGCAGACAGGGAGTCAGTTTAATAAACTATACAAATGTTTGTTGTCACAGTCAGCAATGCTCCAAACAGCACGTAATGCAAAGAAAAAAGATGCAAGATGGAATTGTTCTTGGGCCCTCCCACCCACTCTTATGTGATATATATTATACAGAACATGCACAGTTTAACAAACCAATCATTTCAGCAACAGGGACTGTCACTTGTGGCTGAAATTATTGGCTTCTTTGGACCTCCAGAAAACAATTTTTTAGAAGGACTTCCTCCAATAAGTAATGACTCTGAGGATGTTGATGATGAGGTGTTAATTACATTATAATCTTGAACAATAAATTTAATGTCTTTGCCGCAAATGATGTAACATGGAGGAGGTGCCTAGATGGCTAACATTCCTACCTCGCCTAACTTTGGCATCACAAATGGATCAGATGCCTTCACAAACATTGTCAGGTTTGGGTTGAAAGTAATACCACATCCAAGAGGTGGCTTTTTTGGTCTTATGCCCAAGCCTCACAATGGCTTTTTTTTTCACAGTCAACAAATACAGCCACCCGTGGCTGACTTACACAAAAAACATAATCAATATCCTCAGTGTCAGATAGTACATACATATCCCCATCATCCTGTTCCACTTCCACACGCAAATCCTCAATTTCTATTATGTCCTCTTTATCATGACCATCTTTACTTGTACTGTGGAGATGTTTAATGTGCAGATGGATCAGAAATGGTGGACGGAGGTGAAAGAGGCTTCTCTATGAGGATAGTGTGAGAAATGTCAGACTCACATATAGCTGACGTGGACACCCCTAAATGTTCCTCAAAAATGTCGGATGGTTTTGATTCTGAATGCAGTTTGTATTAATGCCTCTGCAGCTAACTTTCCTTTTGATGTTTTTTTTCTTTACCACTGTAAAATAAAATGATTTTACATGCCCTTACCTAAGCCCTCTATGCCCCTGGGCATCTGCCTTAGTAGATGATGCTGACAGACATGTATCATCTTGACTGACGGCAGCACCTGCATCACTAGTATGTGCTTCCTGCTCTCATCTCAATTGTATGTCCTCCATATATATCCACAAACACAAATGAAGTGGGGGTACAGCACATACCACATATTGTACAAAAAATGTACCACCTTCAGTGACGCACAATACAAGTATGAGTCAAAAATAGTAATCAAACACTGAGGTTTAATTTCACCAACAGTGTCACACAATACATGTATGAGTAGGAAATAAAATATGTTACTGTGGTACCACCTTGACGCCCAGCATCACACAATACGTGTGCGCCGCAGAAATAGTGGTCGAACACTGCGGTTGACCTTCACCATCAGTATCAGACCTTCACCATCAGTTGACCTTCACCATCAGTACCTTCACCATCACCATCTTACAATACGACTATGAGTAAGAAATAATAATATACTGCTGTCTGACCGGCAGTGTCACAGTATTTATGAAAATAAAATAAAAATTGTATAGTACACTGGGGTACAGCATAAACAAACAAAAAAAATAGTTTTTATAATTATATTTTTATGCTTTTTGTTTTTAGCTTTTATTATTTTAATTTTACACTATGACGGAGCCCCTTTATGGATGTACAGATAGCCCCTTTCAGATAAAGCAGACAGAGCACCCCTGGACTGATACAGCGGACAGAGCACCCCTGTGTGATATGCCCCTAGTGGTGGGGTGTTAGTTAGGATGGATTGTACCTGAACGTCATGCGGACTTCTGAATCTTGCCTTGACTGGGCTCCTTGAAATCACTTCACTTCAGGACTCCACTTTGACACGGCATGGTGATAAGGACCCCCCCAAATACCCCTTACAAAGTCACTGCTTGTTTGGACAGTGACTCAGAGTTTTATTCAGCAGGAATACTGGATCACGGTTACTTTGCTTAAAGATAAGTACGTTTACATTTGAAACCATACAATAGAATTCTCTTGCAACAGTTATTTGCATAAAATTGTGCTCATGTATACCCAGAGAAGGCAACCTGTTATCATAAAATATCTGACAGGCATTATAACAATTTTACAGTATTAATGCATTCATGACATGACAGTATAACTCTGTTGTACACTGTGACAATATTGGACTGTTGTGGGCACTGCTATAGCAAGTACATATAGTGAATACACTGTCTCTGTTTACTGGCAGGCCCTCAGTTAAGGTCTCTCTTAGGCCACTATACAATACCAAAAATTCTGGTAGCGGAGATGAATAAATGCTCATTTTTAAATTAGAGATGAGCGGGTTCGGTTTCTCTGAATCCGAACCCGCACGAACTTCATGTTTTTTTTCACGGGTCCGAGCGACTCGGATCTTCCCGCCTTGCTCGGTTAACCCGAGCGCGCCCGAACGTCATCACGACGCTGTCGGATTCTCGCGAGACTCGGATTCTATATAAGGAGCCGCGCGTCGCCGCCATTTTCACACGTGCATTGAGATTGATAGGGAGAGGACGTGGCTGGCGTCCTCTCCATTTAGATTAGGAGAGAGAGAGAGAGATTGACCTGAGGCTGATACTGTAGAAGAGAGTGCAGAGTTTAGTGACTGACCACAGTGACCACCAGCAGTGCAGTTGTTTTATTTAATATATCCGTTCTCTGCCTGAAAAAAACGGTACACACAGTGACTCAGTCACATACCATATCTGTGTGCACTGCTCAGCCCAGTGTGCTGCATGCCTGCATCATCTATGTATATATTATATATCTGACTGTGCTCAGCTCACACAGCTTATAATTGTGGGGGAGACTGGGGAGCACTGCAGTGCCAGTTATAGGTTATAGCAGGAGCCAGGAGTACAAGACAGTCACATACCATATCTGTGTGCACTGCTCAGCCCAGTGTGCTGCATCATCTATGTATATATTATATATCTGACTGTGCTCAGCTCACACAGCTTATAATTGTGGGGGAGACTGGGGAGCACTGCAGTGCCAGTTATAGGTTATAGCAGGAGCCAGGAGTACATATTATATTAAAATTAAACAGTGCACACTTTTGCTGCAGGAGTGCCACTGCCAGTGTGACTGACCAGTGACCTGACCACACTGACCACCAGTATAGTTAGTAGTATACTATATTGTGATTGCCTGAAAAAGTTAAACACTCGTCGTGTGACTTCACTTGTGTGGTGTTTTTTTTTTTATTCTATAAAAAACTCATTCTGCTGACAGACAGTGTCCAGCAGGTCCGTCATTATATAATATATATACCTGTCCGGCTGCAGTAGTGATATATATATATTTTTTATATCATTATTTATCATCCAGTCGCAGCAGACACAGTACGGTAGTTCACGGCTGTAGCTACCTCTGTGTCGGCACTCGGCAGTCCATCCATAATTGTATACCACCTACCCGTGGTTTTTCTTTCTTTCTTCTTTATACATACATACTACTACATCTCTTTATCAACCAGTCTATATTAGCAGCAGACACAGTACAGTACGGTAGTTCACGGCTGTGGCTACCTCTGTGTCGGCACTCGGCAGTCCGTCCATAATTGTATACCACCTAACCGTGGTTTTTTTTTCTTTCTTCTTTATACATACATACTACGACATCTCTTTATCAACCAGTCTATATTAGCAGCAGACACAGTACAGTACGGTAGTTCACGGCTGTGGCTACCTCTGTGTCGGCACTCGGCAGTCCGTCCATAATTGTATACCACCTAACCGTGGTTTTTTTTTCTTTCTTCTTCATACATACATACTACGACATCTCTTTATCAACCAGTCTATATTAGCAGCAGACACAGTACAGTACGGTAGTTCACGGCTGTGGCTACCTCTGTGTCGGCACTCGGCAGTCCGTCCATAATTGTATACCACCTAACCGTGGTTTTTTTTTCTTTCTTCTTTATACATACATACTACGACATCTCTTTATCAACCAGTCTATATTAGCAGCAGACACAGTACAGTACGGTAGTTCACGGCTGTGGCTACCTCTGTGTCGGCACTCGGCAGTCCGTCCATAATTGTATACCACCTAACCGTGTTTTTTTTTTCTTTCTTCTTCATACATACATACTACGACATCTCTTTATCAACCAGTCTATATTAGCAGCAGACACAGTACAGTATGGTAGTTCACGGCTGTGGCTACCTCTGTGTCGGCACTCGGCAGTCCGTCCATAATTGTATACCACCTACCCGTGGTTTTTTTTTCTTTCTTCTTTATACATACATACTACTACATCTCTTTATCAACCAGTCTATATTAGCAGCAGACACAGTACAGTACGGTAGTTCACGGCTGTGGCTACCTCTGTGTCGGCACTCGGCAGTTCGTCCATAATTGTATACCACCTACCCGTGGTTTTTTTTTCTTTCTTCTTCATACATACATACTACGACATCTCTTTATCAACCAGTCTATATTAGCAGCAGACACAGTACAGTACGGTAGTTCACGGCTGTGGCTACCTCTGTGTCGGCACTCGGCAGTCCGTCCATAATTGTATACCACCTAACCGTGGTTTTTTTTTCTTTCTTCTTCATACATACATACTACGACATCTCTTTATCAACCAGTCTATATTAGCAGCAGACACAGTACGGTAGTTCACGGCTGTAGCTACCTCTGTGTCGGCACTCGGCAGTCCGTCCATAATTGTATACTAGTATCCATCCATCTCCATTGTTTACCTGAGGTGCCTTTTAGTTGTGCCTATTAAAATATGGAGAACAAAAATGTTGAGGTTCCAAAATTAGGGAAAGATCAAGATCCACTTCCACCTCGTGCTGAAGCTGCTGCCACTAGTCATGGCCGAGACGATGAAATGCCAGCAACGTCGTCTGCCAAGGCCGATGCCCAATGTCATAGTACAGAGCATGTCAAATCCAAAACACCAAATATCAGTAAAAAAAGGACTCCAAAACCTAAAATAAAATTGTCGGAGGAGAAGCGTAAACTTGCCAATATGCCATTTACCACACGGAGTGGCAAGGAACGGCTGAGGCCCTGGCCTATGTTCATGGCTAGTGGTTCAGCTTCACATGAGGATGGAGGCACTCAGCCTCTCGCTAGAAAAATGAAAAGACTCAAGCTGGCAAAAGCAGTAGCACCGCAAAGAACTGTGCGTTCTTCGAAATTTCAAATCCACAAGGAGAGTCCAATTGTGTCGGTTGCGATGCCTGACCTTCCCAACACTGGACGTGAAGAGCATGCGCCTTCCACCATTTGCACGCCCCCTGCAAGTGCTGGAAGGAGCACCCGCAGTCCAGTTCCTGATAGTCAGATTGAAGATGTCAGTGTTGAAGTACACCAGGATGAGGAGGATATGGGTGTTGCTGGCGCTGGGGAGGAAATTGACCAGGAGGATTCTGATGGTGAGGTGGTTTGTTTAAGTCAGGCACCCTGGGAGACACCTGTTGTCCATGGGAGGAATATGGCCATTGACATGCCTGGTGAAAATACCAAAAAAATCAGCTCTTCGGTGTGGAACTATTTCAACAGAAATGCGGACAACAGGTGTCAAGCCGTGTGTTCCCTTTGTCAAGCTGTAATAAGTAGGGGTAAGGACGTTAACCACCTCGGAACATCCTCCCTTATACGTCACCTGCAGCGCATTCATAATAAGTCAGTGACAAGTTCAAAAACTTTGGGTGACAGCGGAAGCAGTCCACTGACCAGTAAATCCCTTCCTCTTGTAACCAAGCTCACGCAAACCACCCCACCAACTCCCTCAGTGTCAATTTCCTCCTTCCCCAGGAATGCCAATAGTCCTGCAGGCAATGTCACTGGCAATTCTGACGAGTCCTCTCCTGCCTGGGATTCCTCCGATGCATCCTTGCGTGTAACGCCTACTGCTGCTGGCGCTGCTGTTGTTGCTGCTGGGAGTCGATGGTCATCCCAGAGGGGAAGTCGTAAGCCCACTTGTACTACTTCCAGTAAGCAATTGACTGTTCAACAGTCCTTTGCGAGGAAGATGAAATATCACAGCAGTCATCCTGCTGCAAAGCGGATAACTGAGGCCTTGACAACTATGTTGGTGTTAGACGTGCGTCCGGTATCCGCCGTTAGTTCACAGGGAACTAGACAATTTATTGAGGCAGTGTGCCCCCGTTACCAAATACCATCTAGGTTCCACTTCTCTAGGCAGGCGATACCGAGAATGTACACGGACGTCAGAAAAAGACTCACCAGTGTCCTAAAAAATGCAGTTGTACCCAATGTCCACTTAACCACGGACATGTGGACAAGTGGAGCAGGGCAGGGTCAGGACTATATGACTGTGACAGCCCACTGGGTAGATGTATGGACTCCCGCCGCAAGAACAGCAGCGGCGGCACCAGTAGCAGCATCTCGCAAACGCCAACTCTTTCCTAGGCAGGCTACGCTTTGTATCACCGCTTTCCAGAATACGCACACAGCTGAAAACCTCTTACGGCAACTGAGGAAGATCATCGCGGAATGGCTTACCCCAATTGGACTCTCCTGTGGATTTGTGGCATCGGACAACGCCAGCAATATTGTGTGTGCATTAAATATGGGCAAATTCCAGCACGTCCCATGTTTTGCACATACCTTGAATTTGGTGGTGCAGAATTATTTAAAAAACGACAGGGGCGTGAAAGAGATGCTGTCGGTGGCCAGAAAAATTGCGGGACACTTTCGGCGTACAGGCACCACGTACAGAAGACTGGAGCACCACCAAAAACTACTGAACCTGCCCTGCCATCATCTGAAGCAAGAAGTGGTAACGAGGTGGAATTCAACCCTCTATATGCTTCAGAGGTTGGAGGAGCAGCAAAAGGCCATTCAAGCCTATACAATTGAGCACGATATAGGAGGTGGAATGCACCTGTCTCAAGCGCAGTGGAGAATGATTTCAACGTTGTGCAAGGTTCTGATGCCCTTTGAACTTGCCACACGTGAAGTCAGTTCAGACACTGCCAGCCTGAGTCAGGTCATTCCCCTCATCAGGCTTTTGCAGAAGAAGCTGGAGACATTGAAGGAGGAGCTAACACGGAGCGATTCCGCTAGGCATGTGGGACTTGTGGATGGAGCCCTTAATTCGCTTAACAAGGATTCACGGGTGGTCAATCTGTTGAAATCAGAGCACTACATTTTGGCCACCGTGCTCGATCCTAGATTTAAAGCCTACCTTGGATCTCTCTTTCCGGCAGACACAAGTCTGCTGGGGTTGAAAGACCTGCTGGTGAGAAAATTGTCAAGTCAAGCGGAACGCGACCTGTCAACATCTCCTCCTTCACATTCTCCCGCAACTGGGGGTGCGAGGAAAAGGCTCAGAATTCCGAGCCCACCCGCTGGCGGTGATGCAGGGCAGTCTGGAGCGACTGCTGATGCTGACATCTGGTCCGGACTGAAGGACCTGACAACGATTACGGACATGTCGTCTACTGTCACTGCATATGATTCTCTCACCATTGAAAGAATGGTGGAGGATTATATGAGTGACCGCATCCAAGTAGGCACGTCACACAGTCCATACTTATACTGGCAGGAAAAAGAGGCAATTTGGAGGCCATTGCACAAACTGGCTTTATTCTACCTAAGTTGCCCTCCCACAAGTGTGTACTCCGAAAGAGTGTTTAGTGCCGCCGCTCACCTTGTCAGCAATCGGCGTACGAGGTTACATCCAGAAAATGTGGAGAAGATGATGTTCATTAAAATGAATTATAATCAATTCCTCCGCGGAGACATTGACCAGCAGCAATTGCCTCCACAAAGTACACAGGGAGCTGAGATGGTGGATTCCAGTGGGGACGAATTGATAATCTGTGAGGAGGGGGATGTACACGGTGATATATCGGAGGGTGATGATGAGGTGGACATCTTGCCTCTGTAGAGCCAGTTTGTGCAAGGAGAGATTAATTGCTTCTTTTTTGGGGGGGGTCCAAACCAACCCGTCATATCAGTCACAGTCGTGTGGCAGACCCTGTCACTGAAATGATGGGTTGGTTAAAGTGTGCATGTCCTGTTTTGTTTATACAACATAAGGGTGGGTGGGAGGGCCCAAGGACAATTCCATCTTGCACCTCTTTTTTCTTTTTTTTTTCTTTGCGTCATGTGCTGTTTGGGGAGGGTTTTTTGGAAGGGACATCCTGCGTGACACTGCAGTGCCACTCCTAAATGGGCCCGGTGTTTGTGTCGGCCACTAGGGTCGCTAATCTTACTCACACAGTCAGCTACCTCATTGCGCCTCTTTTTTTCTTTGCGTCATGTGCTGATTGGGGAGGGTTTTTTGGAAGGGACATCCTGCGTGACACTGCAGTGCCACTCCTAAATGGGCCCGGTGTTTGTGTCGGCCACTAGGGTCGCTAATCTTACTCACACAGTCAGCTACCTCATTGCGCCTCTTTTTTTCTTTGCGTCATGTGCTGATTGGGGAGGGTTTTTTGGAAGGGACATCCTGCGTGACACTGCAGTGCCACTCCTAAATGGGCCCGGTGTTTGTGTCGGCCACTAGGGTCGCTAATCTTACTCACACAGTCAGCTACCTCATTGCGCCTCTTTTTTTCTTTGCGTCATGTGCTGATTGGGGAGGGTTTTTTGGAAGGGACATCCTGCGTGACACTGCAGTGCCACTCCTAAATGGGCCCGGTGTTTGTGTCGGCCACTAGGGTCGCTAATCTTACTCACACAGTCAGCTACCTCATTGCGCCTCTTTTTTTCTTTGCGTCATGTGCTGATTGGGGAGGGTTTTTTGGAAGGGACATCCTGCGTGACACTGCAGTGCCACTCCTAAATGGGCCCGGTGTTTGTGTCGGCCACTAGGGTCGCTTATCTTACTCACACAGTCAGCTACCTCATTGCGCCTCTTTTTTTCTTTGCGTCATGTGCTGATTGGGGAGGGTTTTTTGGAAGGGACATCCTGCGTGACACTGCAGTGCCACTCCTAGATGGGCCAGGTGTTTGTGTCGGCCACTAGTGTCGCTTAGCTTAGTCATCCAGCGACCTTGGTGCAAATTTTAGGACTAAAAATAATATTGTGAGGTGTGAGGTATTCAGAATAGACTGAAAATGAGTGGAAATTATGGTTTTTGAGGTTAATAATAATATGGGATCAAAATGACCCCCAAATTCTATGATTTAAGCTGTTTTTTAGTGTTTTTTTTTAAAAAACACCCGAATCCAAAACACACCCGAATCCAACAAAAAAAATTCGGTGAGGTTTTGCCAAAACGCGGTCGAACCCAAAACACGGCCGCGGAACCGAACCCAAAACCAAAACACAAAACCCGAAAAATTTCAGGCGCTCATCTCTATTTTAAATATCCTCCTCAGTGAGTGTCTGTAATATGCCTTATGGCTACCAGGTGGCAGATGTGAACAAGCTGGTTCTATATATCACAGCTGTGGGTGGCTTATCTACCATAAGCCATGCAGACCACCTAACTGGCTGATATCTGCCTGAAAAATATCAACAATGTAGTTCCTCACTGGAATGTAGAGTCTCCATATACAGCACTCCAGTAACTCAGTGTCCGTACAATACTATCAGTTTGTTGAGTAGACTACTTCACTGACACAGTCTCTTGCAGTGGTGCAAGTTTAAATATTTTCTCAGTGGTACTGAGTGACCACATGACACTAGGGGGAGTGGCTACATTACACCAAGGGTGTGGCCACAGAGCATAGTCCATTTTCTTTGCGCTCTGGAGGCAAGGCTAGAAATATATAGTATTATTATTATTATTATTATTATCCTTTATTTATATGGCACCACAAGGGTTCTGCAGCGCCCAATTACAGAATACATAAACAAATAATCAAACAGGAAAACAGCAACTTACAGTTGATGACAGTATAGGACAAGTACAGGGTAAATAAACATAGTTACATCAGCAGATGACACTGGAATAAGCATCAGGTGGCAGAAGACTGCTGGATGTGGTGCAGTTGAAGATTATTAAAGTAAGAAAGGATGAGCACATGAGGGAAGAGGGCCCTGCTCATGAGAGCTAACATTCTAAAGGGGAGGGGTAGACAGACAGGGGTGACAAAGATGGGGTACATAGATAGCGTAGAACAGAGGGTTAGGATGAGATTTGGCTGGGTTTGGTGAAGAAGTGGGTCTTGAGAGATCGTTTGAAGTTTTGTAGAGAGGTGGAGAGTCTGAGGGGGAGAGGTAGGGAATTCCAAAGAAGTGGTGCAGCACGTGAAAAATCTTGGAGGTAGGAGTGGGAGGAAGTAATCCGTAGGCAGGAGAGTCGGCGTGCATTAGCAGAGCGAAGAGGACGGGTGGGAGTGTAAAGGGAGATAAGGTCAGAGATGTAGATGGGAGAGGAGTGGGTAAGGGCTTTGTAAGCGAGTGTGAGAAGCTTGAAATGGATTCTGAAAGGGAAGGGGAGCCAGTGAAGGTCTAGTAAGAGAGGAGAGGTGGACGTAGTGCGTTTGGTGAGGAAGATGAGCCGGGCAGCAGCATTGAGGATAGATTGGAGTGGAGAGAGGTATTTGTCAGGAATGCCAGTCAGGAGCAGATTACAGTAGTCCAGTCTGGAGATGACCAGTGAGTGGATAAGAGTCTTAGTAGCATCCTGGGTCAGAAAGGGTCTGATACTGGAAATATTTTTTAGATGAAAATGGCAGGTTTGTGAGAGGTGCTGAATGTGTGGTTTGAAGGAGAGGGAGGAGTCAAGGATTACTCCAAGACAGCGCACTTGGGGGCTAGAGGAGATAGTAGTGCCATCAATAGATAATGAGATTGTAGGAGGTGAGGTTATGCGGGAGGGAGGAAAGATGATCAGCTCTGTCTTAGACATGTTAAGTTTAAGAAAGCGCTGGGACATCCAGGAAGAGGTAGCAGAGAGACAGTTGGAGATACGAGTGAGGAGAGCAGGGGAGAGGTCTGGAGAGGAAAGATAGATTTGGGTGTCATCAGCATAGAGATGATATTGGAAACCAAAAGAACTAATGAGCTTACCTAGTGAGGACGTATAGAGAGAGAAGAGAAGAGGACCAAGGACAGAACCTTGGGGTACCCCTACAGTTAGTGGAAGTGAGGGGGAGGTGGAGTCATGAGAAGAGACAGAGAATGAACAGTCAGAGAGGTAGGAAGACAGCCAAGAGAGGGCAATGTCACGCAGACCAATGGAGTGAAGAATTTGCAGTAGGAGAGGATGGTCCACAGTGTCAAAAGCAGCAGAGAGATCAAGTAGAATAAGTATAGAGTAGTGTCCCTTAGATTTAGCAGCATGGAGGTCATTGCATACTTTTGTAAGGGCAGTTTCAGTGGAGTGGAGAGGACGGAAGCCAGACTGGAATGGGTCAAGCAGTGAGTGTGAGGAAAGAAAGGAAGTAAGGCGGTTGTAGACAATACGCTCAAGGAGTTTGGAGGCAAAAGGGAGGAGAGAGATGGGTCGGTAGTTGGAGAGAGTGTTTGGATCAAGTGTAGGTTTTTTAAGAATAGGAGAGATGAGTGCATGCTTGAAGGCAGAGGGGACAGTGCCTGATGAGAGGGACAGATTGAGAAGGTGGGAAAGATGGGAACAAGCAGAAGGAGAGAGGTAGCGGAGGAGGCGGGAGGGGATAGGGTCAAGTGGGGAGGTGGTGAGGGGACAGGAACGAATGAGGGCCATGACTTCCTCTCCAGATGCATGGGAGAAAGATGTCAGAGTAGGTGCGAGGGATGGGGATGGTTGGTAAGGGATGGAAGAAAGCTGGTTACTGATGGTCTGGTGTGATGTGATGTAAATATATAGTAATAACCCCAGTATAATAGAAATATATTGTAATGCCCCCAGTATAATAGAAATATATTGTAATGCCCCTAATTTAATAAAAATACATAGCAATGCCCCCATTATAACAGAAACATATACTGTAGTAGTGCCCCCAATATAATAGAAATATATAGTGTCCCACATTACAATATAAATTTATAGAAATGCCCCATAATAGTAACATAGTAACATAGTTGGTGAGGTTGAAAAAAGACTAGTAGTCCATCAAGTTCAACCGGAATTAAATTGCATTTCCTATTCTATTTCGGTTAAAGGCAATATCCTCGTATATCTTTTTCCATTAGAAATTTGTCTAACCCATTTTTAAACGCATTGACTGAGTCCGCCATTACAACCTTCTCTGGCAGTGTATTCCATATTCATATTGTCCTTACAGTGAAGAGTCCCTTCCTGCGCTGAGTATGAAATTTCCTCTCCTCAAGCCTTAGCGGGTGTCGGCGCAATTTGTATAGTGGTCTCTTAGTAAACAAATCAATTGATAGCTCCGCATATTGGGGGTAATTCAGAGTTGATAGCAGATGTGCTAAATTTAGCACATCTCCCAGTCCTCTCCGCATGTCAGGCCCTGCCCCCCCCCCCCCCCCGCACAGGTACAAAAGCATTGCACAGCAGCGATCCTTTTGTACTTGGCAAGTAGTTCCCTACCTGCGCTGCTCCTGCGTGCTGGCAGGGAGCTGCTTGTCGCTTCCCGGGTTGCAGCAGCTGCCTGTGACATCACGCCCACGCAGGCACCTTGGCCTGCCCCCTGCACAGTCCGGGCATGCCTGCGTTGCTTGGACTGCGCCCCCAAAATGGCGGCCAAATGCCACCGGCTCTGCCTGTCAATCAGGCAGAGGCGGTCGCTGGACTGAGATGCTGATAGCATCTCTGCCATGCACATGTGCACTGCGGTGCATGCGCAGTTCAGACCTGATCACCCGCTGTGCGAAAACACACAGCAGCGATCAGGTCTGAATTAGCCCCGTTGCCCCTTTATATATTTGTAGATATTAATCATATCTCCTCTTAGCCATCTCATTTCTAGTGTAAACATATCTAATCTAGAAAGCCTCTCCTCATAGTCCAGTGTCTCCAACCCCTTAATCAATTTGGTAGCTCGTCTCTGAACCTTTTCAAGTTCTAATGTGTCTCTTTATAATGTGGTGCCCAGAACTGTACACAACACTGAAGATAGGGCCGTACCAATGATTTGCACAGTGGCAGTATTACGCTCTCATCCCTTGTCTCAATTCCCCTTTTAATGCATGCTAACACCTTATTTGCCTTTGTAGCTGCACTTTGACATTGTGTGTAGCCGCTAAATCTACTATCAATGAACACCTCCAAATCCTTTTCTAATATAGTTTGCCCAATTTTTCCCCATTTAATTGGTAGGTTGCATGTTTATTCTTAGTCCCAAAGTGCATTATTTTACATTTTTCCACATTAAGGGGGACATTTACTAAGCAGTGATAAGAGCGGAGAAGTGAGCCAGTGGAGAAGTTGCCCATGGCAACCAATCAGCATTGAAGTAACATCTATAATTTGCATACTATAAAATTATACTGAGCTGCTGATTGGTTGATGGGGAAATTTCTCCACTGGCTCACTTCTCTGCTCTTATCACTGCTTATTTCAGCATTTAGCTCCATCAGAACCCTAGGATGTAGGCCTTCTGGACCAGGAGATTTATTAGTCATCATTTTTTTTAGTCATTCACAGACTACTTCCTCAGACAGATAAGTATTAAGCAATGGGCCTTTATCAATACTATTGTTATTGTTACTCACTAATCCCACAATCTGGTCTATATTTCAGCGTTTTCTTTGTCGTCATTTATCAGGAATCCCATTTCACTTTTTAATGGTCTTTTATTCTCTTTTTTTAGCCTCTTACCATTTATGTACTTATAGTATTTTTGAAGGTTAGTTTTACTCTCCTTAGCGATTTGCTTTTCATTTTATTTTTTAGCTGCTCTGATTTCCTTTTTGCATTTTTTGTTACATTCCTTGTAGTACTATAATGGCTCCGCCTTCCCGTTTGATTTGAAAGCTTTGAATGCTTGCCTTTTTTTTATTCATTTCTTCCTTAACTTTTCTGTTTAACCACATTGGTTTGAATTTAGTACTCTTATTTTTACAGCCCAAGGGGATGCACTTATGGGTATATTTGACAAGCATCGTTTTAAAAACATCCCACATTTTGGCCATGTTTTTTCCCTGAAACAAAGTTTTCCAATCAATGTCCTTTAGACAAATATAAGTGTCCCACATTACAATAGAAATACATAGTAATGCTCCCATGATAATAGACATATATAGTAGTGACTCACATTACAATAAAAATACATAGTAATGCTGTCATAATAATAGACATATATAGTAGTGTCCCACATTACAATAGAAACACATAGTAATGCTCCCATAATAATAGACATATATAGTAGTGTCCCACATTACAATAGAAATATATATTAGTGTCCACATAATATATAAAAAAATTAATTACCCCACACAGTGAAGCCAGACACATACCCAGCAGCCCAGCCTGTGAAGAACAAAAGCCGCTCAGTGCGTTGCGAAACTCGAGCCGAGTAAAGGGAAACAGCTAGACACTGCGAGAAAAGGCACTCAGCCCAGTCCCCAGGCTCCTCTCTTCGTGCCAGCTGCTGCCGCCAAGAGAAGAAGCGTGAAGTGATCTCATGACATCACCAACCCTGTAGCCCTGACAAAGTGGGGGGCACCGTCATGCTGCCGAACACCATGGTCTTGTTGCTTGGCAGTGCATTATAACTGCGGTAATGGCAGTCACAGGTGCAAAGTGTGCAGTGGGTGGTACTGCGTACCTGCTGCCAAATTCTTAAGGGTACTCCATACCCGAGCATACCTGCATACTTGCGCCACTGGTCTCTGGTCACTAAAAGGTTTGTCTCAGCTGCAAGACAACCTGACTGGCTGCTGCAAGTCTCTCTTACTGCTGAAGTATAATGTGTGGAGGCTATGTGCTCCTCTCGGCTGTGCTACAGGGTCTCTGCACACTGATGGTTACTACCATACTTGCCTCCCTAGTAACACTGGGCTGTCTGTCTCTCTTGCAGGCTGGTGGGTGTCAGTGAACATGTGTGGGCTCTTTAGCTGCCTGGCTGCTGATGGAAGCTCCCTCACAGCACACACTGCTCAGCTCCATCTCCTCAGCATGTCTCCCTCTCAACAGGCTTCTCCCCCAAGTCCAGAGGTCAGCCAGTAGCTGGGTCCCTGGCTTCCCTGCTAAGAGCTGACATCACTAGATAGAGCGGGGGTGGGGAATTGGTAACCCATGCAGTGCCAGTACTTCCCTGACATGGACAGCATCAAGCTCCATTAAAGAAAGGGTCCTCGGGCTGCCAGATCCAGCCACATCCTAGTGGGATCTCTCACTAGTGGGGTGTCACACCTTGACTGATACAGCAGACAGAGCACCTGCCCCATGCCAGACAACACAGTACTGAGACAGACGCTTCCATCCAGTACACTCTCCACAGCTGGAGTGAAGATGGTGCTGAACACCGGGGACCTTTATAGAATCCAAAACCCACAAGAATCCGACAGTGGGATGATGATGTTCAACCTTGATTTGGGATCCAAGTAAGGCGGAAAGTCCCAAGCTAGACTCGGATTCCAAAGTCAGGTGGGTCCTGTCCTCAGGGAACCGGAGAACCGGACCCGCTCATCTCTAGCAGTAACATATACAGAGGCTCATTTATCAACAAGTGATAAAACTCGTTGTGAATGATAAAACTCCTTTTGTATGATACATGGTGCTCCAGCCAATCAGCTCCTCACTGTTATGTGTTGAGTTCCTAACTATCATGCATTTAAAAAATTACAGTTGGGAGCTGATTGGCTGGAGCACCATTAATCGGACACAATGAGTTTTATCACTCATTGATAAATGACAGTGACGTGCGGTGAGGGCACTGATTGGTGAGGCACTGGAGCACCTTCCCCCCTCAACAAATCCATTCTGTGTGAGGAGGGCAGGGCTGTTTGTGAGTATCTGATTGGGGGGAGCTGTGTGTGTGTGGGGGGGGGGGGCTGTGTGCGGAGGGAAGAGCTGTGTGTGCGGATCTGAGTGTGGGGGGGGCTGTATGAGGAGGGGAGAGCTGGGTGTGATGATCTGAGTGGGGGGGAGAGCTGTGGGGGGTTGTGTGAGGAGGGGAGAGCTGTGTATGGAGATCTGAGTGGGGGAGAGCTGTGGGGGGGTGAGGAGCAGAGAGCTGCGTGTGGTGATCTGAGTGGGGGGGAGCTGTGGGGGGGCTGTGTGAGGAGGGGAGAGCTGTGTATGGAGATCTGAGTGGGGGAGAGCTGTGGGGGGGGTGAGGAGCAGAGAGCTGCGTGTGGTGATCTGAGTGGGGGGGAGCTGTGGGGGGGGCTGTGTGAGGAGGGGAGAGCTGTGTGTGGGGATCTGAGTGGGGGGGAGCTGTGGGGGGCTGTGTGAGGAGGGGAGAGCTGTGTGTGGGGATCTGAGTGGGGGGGGTTCTGTATGAGGAGGGTAGGGCTTTGTGTGGGGGTCTGAGTAGGGGGGGAGAGCTGTAAGAGGAGGGGGGGTTTGAGAGAGAGAGGAGAGCTGTTTGTTTACCTTTCGTTAGATGGCTGTGGCTGGGGGCGGTTCTTCCATGGTGGCAGGTTCCTTTGGAAAGTTGCTGCAGTAGTCAGGGCCGGCCAGGGAGAGGACGAATG
The DNA here is from genome assembly GCF_028390025.1 of Pseudophryne corroboree. NCBI lineage: Eukaryota > Metazoa > Chordata > Amphibia > Anura > Myobatrachidae > Pseudophryne > Pseudophryne corroboree. The sequence goes on along the minus strand of NC_086448.1, from coordinate 253,609,454 downwards.
GAGTTAGGAACAACGACCTCTGCCGCTGGGAAGCAAAAACAGTGGGTAAAGGGTCGTTTATTATTAATTAATTATGCAGCATTAAAAACATTTGCCCCCTCTTATGCAGCCTGAGTTATATAGCTAGCTGCTGGTGCTGCAGCTATCTCAGTACTCTGCCCTCCCTCCCCTACCCGATTGTAGTAGCAGCAGCGGGGTAGGTAGGACGCTGTCAGCCCTGCACAGTGTTCCCCCATGTGTCAGTAGCAAACAGACAGCACCACTGTGCAGGGCTGACAGCCTTCTGGCAGTGCGGGAGCAGCTTCGAGCGGGGAGCCGGGAGGATCTCTCCCTCCCTGCTGACAGCCCATCGCGGGCATGCCGCCGGACGGGGACGTACTTTCACAGCTCCTCAGTGGCAGGAGGTCACTGCAGTGAGCTGAATCTCACAGCGGTGGGTATGCGTCAGGCCGCCACTGCTCCCAACGCTGCCGGATCGCGGAAACCGGCCAGACACAGGGGTGAGTGAAGGCCACTGAGGGGACACTTCTCTCACTAGGATATAGAACCAACCGTAGGGATCAGCAAACCGGAAACTGATCCGGCGACCCAAGCCGCCCCTGCCATTGGCCAGCGGATCCAGTGGATCCGCTGGTCCAATCACATCTGGGGGACTGACAGGGGCATGCATTCATCGGGGCTGAATGCACGCCCCTGTCATTGAGGCACCAGAACAGGTGCCGCTTCCCTATGCATTTTCAATGGGCTTTCCCAGCCCATTGCTTCACCCTGCCCGCCCCCCGTTGCCCGGACTTTTAGTGTTAGCAGCGGGAGGCACCTCTCCCGCTGCCTCACACCATCACACACAGCTATAGTAACAGGGGGAAGATTATTAGAATAATAACAGAAGATATTTATCACAGACTCTGTCTTATAAATATCTTCTTTTTATTATTTTAATCATTATGACAGGGGAGGCACTGCCTCCCCTGACTGCACGTCCCTGATAAATGAGCCCCATAGTTTTTACACTGTGTGGTCTCTTAATGATGACAGTTTAGAGAAAATAATTTAGACAAGCCTACTGATTTATAAACTAATATCAATAGCTGAAAGCTTAACTGACAGTTTTAAAGACACAAGTAGTTGAATTTGTGTTTAGCATAGTGTAATCAGATACAAACACAATTTGTGTAGGTGGATACATTTACCATAATTAAGCCATTCATGCTATGATCTATAAAAGCCACATCAGACAAATTTTACAGTATATTGCCAAAAACTGAGTTTCTGTGGTGCCACCCACAGCTGTAACCGTCATTACCAAAGTCATTTACCATAAAACCAAAACAGGTACAAATCATATAATGATCCTTAATTAACAAAGGGTCATTCTTTGACAGGATTATTGTAATTAAATAGATGAACTAATTATAATGCTTAAATACAAGTTTAATAATTTTGTTTGAATTTTTACATTACATTAAAATGTGTAGAAGCTATTTCTTTATATGACCGGTAAGTTCATTTAGTGTGGGTGATGAAAATATACAGATAAATAAAAATAGAAGCATATAAATTATTTATTCATAGTATCTTAAGTGTAAATGTACAAAGGATTTACTGTTTTACCTACTTGCGGATCAAAGGTGGTTTAGTGGACAAAACAACTAAAGTTACTGAAGGATGGCTTAACTTTCAATAGTAAAACCACTGTTGATGCCAAGGAGTATATTTATTAAAGTTTGATATTCATGGATTTCAAATTTATGAAAATTGATCTGAATCGATAGTTTACTTCCATTGCCAAAATACACATTTACTAACTTTTCTCTAGCATCCATAAGGGATATTGGGGAATCTAGTACGATGGGTATAGACGGGGTCCAAAGGAGCCGTGCACTTTAAATTTCTTCACTGGGTGTGCTGGTTCCTCCCCTCTATGCCCCCTCCCACATGCAGTTTAGAAAAAGTGCCCTCAGGAGAGGATGCGCATCTCTGCAGCTCCAGAGAGTTTTCTTCAATTTCTTTTAAACTTTTATTATTTTCGGTATGCTGTTGGGGCAACAGCATACCTGCACCGAGGGAGTTATGGGGAGGGAGCGGTCACCGGCCTTGCAAGGTGCAAAGCCGCTTCCCCTGCAGAGGTTGTTTGTTCAGCATGGCACTGCGCCTTGGCTGTCGCAACTGCAGCACGCAGCACACCCCTAACATTAGCCTGCAGGTGACGTCTGTGGTGAGTACTAACCGGGGGCCCCGCTAAAGGGGTCCCTGGTTCAAAGTGCAGCTGAATGCGGGAGCGGCATATGGAACTGGCTTACAAAAGCTTGAACTAGCACATGTGCAACATTTTTAAGCCGCACAGGAGACTTTGCCAGTATAAAAATCATGATAGCTCATTGGAGGGGGCGGAGCTAACTCAGAGTGGGACCTGAGGCTTTTGGCACCTTCCTCTGCTTAATGCAGCCACAGACACAGTGCTTCCTGCCTCACAAGACACGCTGTCATCCTCACTGGGGCTGTGCAGCCAGGGGTGTGCTGGTGTCTCTCTCTCTCTATGTCTCTGTCTCCTCTCACATACAGTAAGGGCAGGCTTGCATAGTATAAAGGCCCATACACACTTGACGATGCACACATCGTTAACGACCGTCGTTAACGACTTCCCTTGAACTTCCCTTGAACAGCTGAGCAAACGACATGAGCATACAAACTACCAACGACCAAAGACGAAAGACCAAAGTCCAAAGACGAAAGACCAAAGACCATTCATCGTTGAAGCATCCAAGCTGAACAGTTTATTAAAATAATGAGCTGGGAACAGGGCTGGTGAACAGTGGCTTGGTCGTTGGTCGTTGGTCTTTCACACCATACACATTCAACGACGTCTCTGGTCGGTAACGACCATAGTGGAAATTGAGCATACATGCTCCACAGATAAGCGAGGGTCATTAACGTCCCGCGGGGCCGCGCATCGGTGGTCGTCGGATGCATACACACTTGACGATATAATGAGCGACGTCGTTGATGAGGGCTGAAATGAACGACGTCGTTCATTTTATCGTCAAGTGTGTATGGGCCTTAACTCTGTGTATGTGTATGTTATTGTGCTTACTGTGAACCATGAGTAAACACAAGCTGTGCAGTGTATGCCACACCAGATTCTCTCTATTATCATCTGATTCTGTTTCATGTGAACAATACAGCCAATCTTCTCAGATCAGTGAAGGGGCTGTGGGAGAGGGTCCAGAGGTCCCTCCTGGATAGGGTCTCTAAAAACTATGATGTCTTATATGTCATCCCAGATCACTGCTAATGTACAGAAAACTCAGCTACTACAAAAGGCTGTTCATATTTAGCTGCTAGGGCAGATACACAGCCCCCCTCTCACATGCTGGTCCATAAAAGCGTGGTTTACTTGATCTACTCTCTGATACAGATGAGGATATACAGGAGGATGGGGAGGACTTGGATCCCATTAGTGGGGATTCCGATTCTGCTCAGGGTATTGAACCCCTCATTTTGGCTATACGGGATGTCTTAAAGCTCCCTCTAGAGGACGCTGCTTCACAGCAGTCGTTTTTCTTTACACAGAACAAGCCTAATGCCACTTGCCCTGATTCTGCAGAGATAGATTACCTATTGAAGTTAGCTTGTTAAAATCCAGACAAAAAAATTCAATTGTCAAAAAGTTTTTGCGCACTTTCCAGTTTACTCCTGAAGGTAGGAAGTTTTGGGAGGAACCCCCAGGGGTTGATGTATCAGTCTCTCGACTGTCTTAGAAGGCGGTGCTGACTGCCCCGTGCTCCTTTACCATGAAGGATCCTGGGGACCGGAAAATAGAGACTACGCTAAAATCTATTTACATGGCAACAGGTGTATCGCAAAGGCCGGTCATAGCAGGTAGCTGGATGACCCATGCTATTCAGTCGTGGGCTACTCAAATTCAGGAGGGCCTCTCCGGGGCTATGCACCTGGTCACTATGGTGACTCTCCTTAAGCACATTCAGGACACTACACGCGTCCTGTGTGACTTGCTCAAGGATATGGGAAATATTAATGCTAGGACTTCTGCCATGGCAGTGTCGGCGCGCAGGGCTTTGTGGATACATCGGTGGATTGCGGACGCAGAATCAAAGCGCAGTGTGGAATCCCTCCCCTTTTTGGGGTTGAGTTGGATACATGGATTTCCAAAGTCACCGCTGGGAAATCCACCTTTCTCCCCTCTGGGGCCCCGTCGGCGAGACTCTCCTACCCGGGGCCGTCTGTACAGTCCTTTCGGTCTAACAGATTTCGATCTAGGGCCAACTGTGCCTCGAATGTGAATAGAGTCACCAGAGGTAAGTCAAGAAAACCTGCAAGCACCAGCTCTCAGGAACAGATGACCAGTACTACTTCCACTTAGGTCACCCACCCCGAGGGGATCTCATGGTGGGAGCACGACTGCATCACTTCAGCCACATCTGGGAGGCTTCCTGCCAGGATAACTTAGCCAGGGATCTCATTTCTCAAGGCTACAAGACGCTGCTCCTCCCCAATGATTTTTCAAATCAAGCGTAACAGCTTTGGAGGATATACAGGTTATGTTACAACAGGCCATCCTAAAGTTGGTCCAGTCCCACATCATTGTTTCAGTACCTATACCACAATAAGGCAAGGGTTATTACTCCAACCTGTTTGTGGTACCGAAACCGGACGGTTTGGTAAGACCCATTTTGAATCTCAAATCCTTGTACCCTTACCTAAAGGTTTTCAAGTTCAAAATGGAATCCTTGCGAGCAGTGATTGCGGGCCTGGAGGAGCAGGAATTCACGGTTTCCTTGAATATCAAGGATGCCTACCTTCATATTCCAATTTGGCCACCTCATCAAGCGTACATGAGGTTTGCCCTGCTGGACGATCACTACCAGTTCAAGCCCTACCCTTCGGCCTGTCCAAAGCACCGAGGGTATTCACAAAGGTGATGGCGGAGATGATGTTCCAGCTCCAGGACCAGGGGGTCAATGTGGTCCCTTACCTGGATGATCTTCTGATAAAAGCAAGATCCAGTGAGCTTTTATTGCTCCATATCGACCGCACTATCCAACTTCTGTCACACCATGGGTGGATCCTCAATTTAAAGTCCCACCTTGAGCCAACTAAGTGGCTCCTGTTCCTGGGGATGTTGCTGTATAATGTAGCCCAGAAGGTGTTCCTTCCGGAGGTCAAGGCGAGAACACTTCAGGAGATGGGTTGCATGGTGCTCCGACCTACTCGAGTGTCCATCCATCTTTGCTTAAGATTGTTTGGAAAGATGGTCGCCTCATACGAGGTGATCCGATATGGGAGGTTCCATGCCAGAACATTTCAGTTGGATCTCCTGAGCAAGTGGTCCGGATCACATCTGCAGATGCACCGGATGATTCGGTTGTCATCTCAGGCCAGGATTTCCCTCCTGTGGTATCTGCAGTCCTCCAATATCCTAGAAGGCAGGAGTTTTGGGATTCAGGATTGGACCCTCCTCATGACAGATGCAAGTCTGAGAGGATGGGGAGCTGTCACAGGGAAGGTGGTCAGCCCACGAAAGCCTCCTTCCAAATCAACATTCTGGAACTTTGGGGGATCAACAATGCTCTGCTTCAGGCCTCTACCCTGCTCAAGGGTCACGCGATCCAGGTACAGTCAGACAATGACACAGCAGTGGCGTACATCAATTGGTAAGGAGGGAAAAAAAGCAGAGCCTGCATGTGAGAGGTGTCAAAGATACTCCTCTGGGCAGAAAGAAATGCAAGAGCAATGTCTGCAATCTTCATTCCGAGAGTAGACAACTGGGAAGCGGGTTTCCTGAGTTGTCACGATCTTCATCCGGGGGAGTGGGGGCTCCACCAGCAGGTGTTCCAGCAGATCATCCACCGGTGGGGCTGCCAACAAATAGACATGATGGCTTCTCGACTCAACATGGAAGCTTCACTGGTATTGCTTACGAACCAGGGACCCTCAGGCGATGGCAGTGGATGCACTGACGTCGCCTTGGCCTTACCGGCTGGTCTACCTATTTCCTCCGATTCCGTTGCTCCCAAGGGTGCTCAAGTGAATCAGAAATCAAAGAGTCCAGGCAATTCTGATTGACCCAGATTGGCTTTGCAGGGCGTAGTACGCGGGTCTCCTGGACATGTTCGTCAAAGACCCTTGGCCTCTACCACTACGAACAGATCTTCAACAAGGACCGTACGTCTACCCGGACTTATGGCAGCTTCTTTTGACGGCATGGAGGTTGAGCGGAACATCCTAGCTCATAAGGGCCTTTCCAAAAAGGTTATTGCTACCATGATTCAGGCTAGGAAACCGGTGACATCAAAACACTATCATCATATCTGGAGAAGATATGTCTCCTTGTGCAAGGAACGCACGTATCCACATGCAGAGTTTCCTGCAGGCTGGTATGAATGAGAGGGCTTACATCTGGGTTCCATTAAGGTCCAGATTTCAGCTCTCTCCATTTTCTTCCAGAAGAGATTGGCACTACTGCCAGAATTTCAGACCTTCTTGCAAGGGGTACTCCACATACAACCTCCTTTTATGCCGCCTACGGCACCCTGGGATTTGAATGTAGTGTTGGAATTTCTACAGTCCTCCTGGTTTGAACCTGTGATGACGAAGAAGACAAGTAACTCACGTGGAAAACGGTGATGTTACTGGCCCTGGCTTCTGCTCGACGTGTCTCACAATTGGGGGACTTATCGTTTAAAAGTCCATACTTGGTCTTTTACGAGGACGGAGAAGGGCTCCAGACTCGGCAGCAGTTCCTGCCGAAGGTTGTCTCGGCTTTTCACCTGAATCAACCTATTGTGGTTCCGTCAAGTTCTGACGCCTCTGCTCCTCCGGAGGCATTGGATGCTGTGCGAGCCTTGAAGATCTATGTCAAGCGAATGGCTCAGATCAGAAAAATTGATTCCTTGTTCGTGCTCTATGATGCGCAGAAAAAGGGGTGTCCTGTTTCAAAGCAGTCCATTGCTCGTTGGCTTAGGCTTACTATCCAACAGGCCTATGTGTCGGCAGCCTTACCTGTTCCTAAGTCTCAAAAGGCCCACTCTACAAGATCATTGGGCTCTTCCTGGGTGGCTGCCCATGGAGTCTCAGCCTTGCAACTATGCCGAGCAGCTACCCGGTCGGGAAAGAACACTTTTGTTAAGTTCCACAAGTTTGATACCCTGGCCAAAGAGGATACCCAGTTTGGGCAGGCGGTGCTGCAGCAGTTTCCGCACGTTCCCACCCATTCTGGAAGCTTTGGGATGTCCCCATCATACTAGATCCCCAATATCCCTTATGGATGCTAGAGAAAATAGGATTTTCATTACCTACCAGTAAATCCTTTTCTCATAGTCCATACAGGATATTGGGCACCCGCCTCAGTGCGTTGACTTTTCTGCAGGTTCTCATTTATGTGGTTACCTGTTTAGCTGTTGCTCTTGTTGTTACCAGCCATTGCTGGTTGTTATATGTTCGTGGTGTGCTGGTATATAAATCTCACCACTCTTTGTTATCATGTTTCCTTCTCTCATATATGCCCTTTCTCCTTCGGGCACTGTTTTACCTATAACTGCCTGTGGAAGGGGGCATAGAGGGGAGGAGCCAGCACACCCAGTGAAAAAATTTAAAGTGCATCGGCTCCTTTGGATTCACCTATATCCCATCGTACTAGATTTCCCAATTATCCCTTATGGACTACAAGAAAAGGATTTACCGGTAGGTAATTAAAATCCTATTTTAAAAATGCTAAAATTTAACACCTTGTGCTAATAGTCAAATTTATACACTGGTGTGAGTGAAACCAAATAGGACAAATGTTAATAATGTTATATTTTATTTAAAAAATTAATATATAGCGACATATATATTATTTTTGACGTTCTCAAATACAAAATACAGTCAGCAATTGCTATAAAACTTCATACAACTATATATACCCCAGGAGGTGGATCCAAAAGTGTCCTGCACTCTAATCCTTCATGTGCATCAATCGTGGGTGCTCCCAATGGACCGTAGTCCGGTCTTCTATAATACCGCAAGTTTCACTTAGTGGAGGGTGCACTCTTCATAAACTCCAAACATCAATAAATGAAATGAGTTGTATTGACTCTTCATAAAAGGGATAACGGTCCCTGAAACATTGACCGCCAACACTGTGTCATGCTGTGGTTAATTTTATATACGTTGCCTGGAGTGCCAACTATTTGTTCTACTATATTCTGCACCAGAAGGTGAAAGTGGGGCACCCGGCCTGCTGTTGTTTTAGTTTCTTTGAGTGCCGGACTAAAACTGTATATGTATATATATATATATATATATATATATATATATACACACACAGAGGAAAAACCACAGCACTCACCGCACCAGAAGCGGGGCACAGCTATGCACTTACCACTCACAGGGTGGGGTGCATGTAACACTGCACTCTCCACCACAGAAGCGGGGTACACAGCTGTACTTACCACTCACAGGGCGGGGTGCATGTAGCCCATGACCACATCGCTCTAATAAATACAAACAGAGAACCCAGCACTCACCAAAGTAAACTCACTTATCCTCAACAATTCAATAAATAAATGATGGGGGTTTAGTTGGTGGATTGGCCAATGCACGGAAGCCTGCATACCGATTTTCAAGGTACCCCACCTTCATGCAGGTCCTACACTATCACAGAGTCTTAAAACCTGACTACCACACTGCTGCATCATCTGCCTGCTAGATGTAATGTGTACCTGCCACAGACTTTATGGCTTTTAAAGGCACACTAGTCACCTATTGCACTGGCTCAAAGATGATTGCTAAAAAACAGCTGAGACAGGTTCAGGATAATAAAGTCCACACAGGGGTGCATGAGAAAGCTAGTGGCCACGGTTAATAAGAGCTAACCATAGATTAACCCCTTCATATACACACAGAGGAAAAACCACAGCACTCACCGCACCAGAAGCGGGGCACAGCTATGCACTTACCACTCACAGGGTGGGGTGCATGTAACACTGCACTCTCCACCACAGAAGCGGGGTACACAGCTGTACTTACCACTCACAGGGCGGGGTGCATGTAGCCCATGACCACATCGCTCTAATAAATACAAACAGAGAACCCAGCACTCACCAAAGTAAACTCACTTATCCTCAACAATTCAATAAATAAATGATGGGGGTTTAGTTGGTGGATTGGCCAATGCACGGACTGTGCCCCGCTTCTGGTGCGGTGAGTGCTGTGGTTTTTCCTCTGTGTGTATATGAAGGGGTTAATCTATGGTTAGCTCTTATTAACCGTGGCCACTAGCTTTCTCATGCACCCCTGTGTGGACTTTATTATCCTGAACCTGTCTCAGCTGTTTTTTAGCAATCATCTTTGAGCCAGTGCAATAGGTGACTAGTGTACCTTTAAAAGCCATAAAGTCTGTGGCAGGTACACATTACATCTAGCAGGCAGATGATGCAGCAGTGTGGTAGTCAGGTTTTAAGACTCTGTGATAGTGTAGGACCTGCATGAAGGTGGGGTACCTTGAAAATCGGTATGCAGGCTTCCGTGCATTGGCCAATCCACCAACTAAACCCCCATCATTTATTTATTGAATTGTTGAGGATAAGTGAGTTTACTTTGGTGAGTGCTGGGTTCTCTGTTTGTGTATATATATATATATATATATATATATAACATTGTTTTCTACATTAGGCACCCAAATCTTTATCCAATGTGTGCTAAAGGATTGATAAAATCCCAACCTTGGCTCCAAATACTGGATTACAGGTGCATGTCCAAGGTGCGACCAAATGATCAGACACATCGGCTTTATACCTTAATCCAGGCAGTGTGGGCAGTCCAGTGCTCTCCCGTCCTTTGCTGTGGGAGTGTAGATGCCAGCTGTGTGTCTCACCATACAGCCGGATATGAGTCCATATTCCCCCTGCTTATGATGAGGCGCTGAATCAGAAGGAGCAGGCTAGGAAGCAACAGACGTCTCCGCTTTCCAAAGATGGTACGCTGCTCCAACTTCCAATTAGACCGAATACTATATGGGAGGGGGGTCCAACTTCAAAGTGCAATTTAGGCAGGTGTCCTCTCTAACACGTTTTGCTCTATGCAGGCGCTTTTTCAAAGAGTGGTTTAGTGGACAGAACTATTAAAATTACTGAAGGGTGGTTTAACTTTCAATATTAAAACAACTGTTGATGCGTATATCAATGAGTATATTTACCAAAGTTTGATTTTCATGGATTTAAAAATTATGAAAACGTATCTAAATCGATGTTGTACTTCCATTGTCAAAACATTCATTTACTAACATTTAAAAAATGAATATATAAAATCATTTGTTAGTAAATGTGTGTTTCACCACCTTAAACTAGAGATGTGTGTGTTCGGTTTTACTCGGATTTATTCGGGTTTCAAAATGGCATCTTATTGGCTCACGGATGTCACGCGTTTTGGATAGCCAATAAGCAAATCCCGAAAAACCCGAGTAAATCAGAGTAAAGCCGAACCCGCACATCTCTACCTTAAACCCAACATTGATTGAGATCTATTTTCATCATTTGGAACTGATAAAAATTGTTGAAAATCGACCTTTAGTAATCAAAACCTTCCTAGTGTTTCAAAATGCCAAACCACTCTGAAGGTTTAGAAATCAGCCCTCAGTTTTCTTTCTAATGCACTTTAAGGTGGTTAGTCAACTCATCATGGTATTTGACATCACAAGTGGTAAGAATACCCTGGTCACTTTCTCATTTCCTGTGAAAGGATTGTGAGGTGTATGTGTATGTGGAGTGTATTGTGGTGATTGCTGAAAGTAGTCTTGTCTATTTTATGTATTGTCTATTATTTGTATGTGAGTGTAGTGTGATTGCGTTTAGTATTTTATTATGTGTTGATTGTCTGTCTGTGTACTATGCTGAAAGAAGATAATGGGAGAGTGCGGAAGAGGGGAAGCAGCAGGAAGGGATAGAGGAGGCTGTAGAAATGACAAGAGAGGGGAGTCAAGTTCCTAAAAGCAGGGAGGAACAGGGCTTAAAGTGGTCCTGGAGAGGTGGTGGAACTCATTTCCTCTGCCCCCCCCCTCCCCCCCCACCCCAAACACACACACACACACACCACCACCTTCCATTAGGAGTTCTTAGGACCACTGCTAGGGTTTTCGACACCACCCGGCAGACTCCCACACTTTATAAGGTGACAGTGGTCTCACAAGAAAGGGGCATGGTCACATATTAGTACACCAATTCAATTGATGCTACCCAGTAGCACAATCTTATTCACATTACATCCAATGTAGTGCCCTGATTCATATTACACCACATAGTAATTTCCGTTATTCATGTTACGTCACTCTGTAGTGCCCCTTATACACATAATGCCCCCAGTAGTGCCCCTTATACACATCTCTGCCTCTGTCACTCCAGCAGCTCACCACCTGTGTCCCTCCGGCAGCTTCCCCACCTCTCTATGTCCCTTCATCCCCCTTTCATCTTGTCTTTATCATGCACAGAGCCTGCTCCTCTTCTGGCTCTTCTTCTCTTCAGCAGCAGAGATGACATGACATTCCATACTCCGTACAAGAAAACAAAGCTGCTGGGACCTGAGGAGGGGATGAACGCCGTCTTACAGACACAGCATGTAGGAGTGCCAGGATGGGCAGGCCACAGGTGGAGGAGGACCATGTAGCTGCCAGGACCTGAGGAAGGGGGAGGTGGCTGCAGCTGGTCAGTGACATTAGCACTGCCTGCATAATCTATTGATGTGGGTGGTGAGGCAGGCTTTTCTGTTGGAATTACTGCGCAGAGCTGTGGAGGAGATGGATCTAGTGCCATCTACCACTACCTACCATTACAGGTGGTGAAACTCAGTCCCAGCCTGCCCCCCCCCCCCCCCATAATCTATTGATGCGGGTGGTGAGGCAGGCTTTTCTGTTGGAATTACTGTGCAGAGCTGTGGAGGAGATGGATCTAGTGCCATCTACCATTACCTACCATTACAGGTGGTGAAACTCAGTCCCAGCCTGCCCCCCCCCCCCCCCCCCCCCATAATCTATTGATGCGGGTGGTGAGGCAGGCTTTTCTGTTGGAATTACTGTGCAGAGCTGTGGTGGAGATGGATCTAGTGCCATCTACCATTACCTACCATTACAGGTGGTGAAACTCAGTCCCAGCCTGCCCCCCCCCCCCCATAATCTATTGATGCGGGTGGTGAGGCAGGCTTTTCTGTTGGAATTACTGTGCAGAGCTGTGGTGGAGATGGATCTAGTTCCATCTACCATTACCTACCATTACAGGTGGTGAAACTCAGTCCCAGCCTGCCCCCCCCCCCCCCACACACACACACACACACACACACGCTAACACACTAACTTTTACCCCTAAGGAGGAACATTAGATTTTCTTATAAGGAAAACTGTGCTTTTGTGTACTCCATTGTTCCAAGTCTGGAGCTTATTCTGGACAAAATCTACTGTTATCAAATAGCGCCAGTTGTGGAGCAAAGAAAATTATATTTTAAGGATGTGGGGCCCTTAGAAAGGTCCAAGGCTAACTACAGGAAAATATTTTTGGACATTAAATGGAGGGTGCAATAAAAAATGTATGTAGTGGGCATAGTTGGAGGCATCCTTCTTCGTGTAGAATATGCAACACATGATAAGGCATCACAACAGATACTTTTCTAAAGTCATGTAAGGCATTAAGATCCATTATTCGGATACCCCTCGATCAGCAGAATGGCGAGTTGCAGCAGTTGTTATGCATTTTGCTAAAATACCCTTTTCATACAGCTGCATTAGAACACGTTTGAGTAATTTAATAAGCATCATAATCCACCCTAGACCAATTGTCTGTGATTTTATCAATCTTGTATGTCAGAAGCAACTCATTTTGTTCAGTGGTTCCATTGTCTGATAACTGTAGTAGTTTGTATTCTTAGCATTAAAAAATATTGTGATGGCAATGTGTCACATGGCATCTTCCAAACTGGCACTTTTCCAGTGGTTTGTCACTGGTTTGACCTGTATTAAATAAAAAAAAAAAGATGAAAACCCATCAGTATACTCAAATCATCCTTCTGTATGTACAGCTTAGTTGGCTGATTCAGAGATGCAAACAAACCACATGAAACGGTTGAACCAGTGAAACAGAATGTGACGGCAGGTAAGAACCATTTGGCCTATCTAGTTTGCCCATGTACATATACACACTTACACACTAGGGTTAATATTTGTTGGGAGCTAATTACCAGTATATTTTTTGGATGGAGGAAACCGGAGTACCCAGAGGAACCCAACTCAAGCACGGGGAGAAAATGCAAACTCCACACAGTTAGGGCCATGGTGGGATTCGAACCCATAACCTCAGTGCTGTGAGGCAGTAATGCTAACCATTACACTCTCAGTACTGTTCACATGGTTGAGCAATTATTTTCTACTGTACATAAGCAACATATTTTGAAAATCCCTATGGTGCATGAATAACCCACAGTCTTGAGCCAGAAAGACAAGATGCATTAAAAGACAGCTTATACATGGTCATTCATCATAGCAATTTAGACATGATGCAGAATCCAAACAAAGCAAACTAGCACAGATCATTATTGGTGTGAGAGCACTTGATCTTGACAAAGGCGATGATTCAGCTTGCTACATTTCATCATCAATTAATATAAATGCCAGTGGGCTGAAAGAGTAATTGCCCTGCCTTTTTGCCTTTTAAGAAAACATACTTCCAGAGGAACAATCTTACAACATGGTGGCCAATGCTGTTAGGGGCATGTGAAACTATTTGCTGACCTTTACTCTTGGATTTTCTCCAAGCATGACACTGGCCCCATTAGGAACTTGTGATCCACTAAACAACGAAGTCTGTTGGACCACCACATATGCGGGGAAATGTAAGAGGTAAGAGTTTGCGGAGGTTTTGCCTTGTAAATTATTGCTACTTTACCGCTTTAAAAATATGGGCAATGGTGGCTGAAATCGCAGACCTCCGCAAACTCGGACCCTATTATATTTCTGCCATTATCTGGCTACATTACTGGTAAATCTTCAGGTATCTTCATTTAGGGCATCAAGTTAGTTGTTACTCTATGAAATATGTTATTGTAATACTAATACTATGACCTATGTCATTTGCTGTGTTTCCTTTTATGTATCACAAATGAAGATTTCTGTTTTTAGATTTTCTTGTCCTTTAGATATATAAATACCATAAAAATTAGATTAATTAAGCTAATGATAGTATTTTTTTATATTGGTAACTCTGATTGCTAAGCACATAAATCACTTGACATGCACTAGATGTACTCTATTGTAAAATAAACTGATACAATGAGTTTACAGTAGCTCAGGTTAAGTCACAATCTCAAACCAAAAGCCTCAGATCTTCCTGTTTGTTTGTGCGGATGTGCCATTCTCCTTTCTATAAACCTTTTAAGACACCCAACTAGATGACTCACCGTGGAAACCTATGTGAAAGATAGAAACCCTTGAGTGTAGTGAGATGAGTATTAAAATATATTTGTATTAATCTAGTACCCACTCATGCCTAACTTATGGGTAATAAATATCGTTTGATTTACAAGAAATGTTTCTTGTACATTAATCTGCAATATTATTAGTTTAACAGACAGAAGGAACAACATACAGTAAATATATTTACACATATACTGTATATATATCTATATGGTGTGTGTGTGTGTGTGTGTGTGTGTGTGTGTGTGTGTGTGTGTGTGTGTGTGTGTGTGTGTGTGTGTGTGTGTGTGTGTGTGTGTGTTTATAACTGTAGTGTGCCACAGACTTTACTACTTAGCTGCTCCAAAACAGTAATTCTAAGTCCCTAGTAGACTACAGTATAAGCAAACTAAGACACGAAATGTATGAAAAGAACACACTCCAGGCTAAACAGACAATAACACAACCAATGCAAATGACTAGCGCCATACATCATTATGCTTAATTTGCAACTTTCTAAAAATTCCTTTGCATAAGCTGAAACTTACTCCGGCTGGCCGTAAGATCCGAACATCGGGGTCCAGGAAGTCTACATCCGATGACGCAGATGCTGTACCCATCACGTCTTCAAACCATAGGGTTTGCATACACATATGAATCAGGCCCCTTGTTTGCTGTTTGAGTACTAAGCAGCCGATTCATAGGTTGACACTATATCAAACTTTACGCAAATGGGCAATCTTTTTAACTGAGAAGCATGCACTGGAGCTGCAGTGCGCAGGTCCAGCAATAGTGCTGCGGCTCCAGTCGCAGTGAACTGGAAACCGCAGCCTGATCATTTCAGCAGTGATCGCTTGACAAAATGGAGGGGTGTCAGCCCCGTTTGTAGGCCTGCTGAGGCCAGTGTCTGCGCCTTCTGATACAGACAGTTCTGGTGGCCATTTAAAGTAACCTTATGTTTACTCAGATTACTGATGCCAGCAGGGAAAAACAAATGAATTTTACCTGGGAGTTTCCATGTGTATATATTGTAAGAACCTGCTTGCAAATTAATGACTCTGGCTTAGTTAGATGGCTACTTTACTCATCACAAATGTTATAAAAGCACATTTGTACACATTAGATGACTTCCTGACGCTAGCTTTGCCCCACCAGGCCTAGCTATCTTCCGTCTGCTAGTCAGCATCAGAAGCCCCACCCACTGGAACCCACAATCCTTTTATCCTTCACACACTCCAGAGCAATCACACTCAGGTAATTCAGCTGTATGTAAAACAGCAGGATCCTTAATGCTGTCTGTCTGATGGTGATCTGATGCTGATCTCTGGACACAGCAGCAGATCATAGAAGTCAGCAATGGTTTCTTTTCACTTAAGATGCCTCCTCTGCCTTTTTGTATAATATTTCACAGCCGCTGAATAGAAAGGGTGAGATGCAGCAAGTGTAATAATAAGGCAAAACCTCCAAAAATGCCATTTCCGGAGATTTGACCACATACCGCATATGCACCAAACCATGAAGTGCGATCGATTCGGGGTTTGGATGTGATGGGCAACGCCATCTTCAGATGGCACTGTACTATAGAAGCCCATGGGCTTCTATTGCACAGCCCCTTCTGAGAGGGATCCAACTGAATACCTCTCAGCACCACCCATGGCACGCGTGTCACTCCACACATGCGCAGATAGGACTTCAGGTCCTAAACCTGGAAATTCTGTAACCCTATTTCCCTGTGGGCCTATTAGGGGTCTCGCGCTTTAGTGCCTCCACCCAATCTTAGGAGCCCTGGCTTGCTTGGGAAAGCCTCCCAGTAAGGTTTTAGAACTCTACTGGGAATCACTAGCGGCGTCTGCAGGGACAGGAGCTGTAATTGTGAGGAGCGAATAACCCCACAAGTAATGGTAGTGACTGGACTATCTCAATGGTGTAACCTTTACTTTGGTTCTCTTTCAGGTCCTGAAGCTCGCATCCGATCGAGACGACTATCCCTTTCAGGTAAGTAATTGTTTATTGTATGGGACAGTAGTCAATTCAATTAAATCATATACGCAGAACATTCAACATTCAATGTATCATATCAGGTAACAACTGCATATATAACCATTTACTTCAAGTTAACCATATTCCCTTTCCCAGCCTATTTTACAAATTCGGTTGCATGCAATACAAAAAAAATGTCAACCTTGGTTACTGTTGCCCTAACCGTTCCGGTTAGGGACCCGGGGTTTCTCTAGGCTTGCACAGTATGGAATTATATAACCATAGCTTTGACGCTATGATGATATCAACAGTTTTTCTGACTATCAACAGTTTTTGACTCTGAGGGGGTGAGAGAGCTCTCTTTATCGTATGATATACTGATTAATGGTAAAAAGGGGTGGAGCATCGGAGTCCAACATGTACCATTACTCCCTGCGGGGTACACACCTGTAGCAGCAGAGACAGTAGCCCGAGAGTCAGTCTGCTTTAGCCAGAATGGTGAGCAATATGCAGGGGAGATGTGTTACTGAGGCGGTAAATAGAGTACCGTGTATCATACCAGATATCATCGACGTTGTCTATGATGGAGGGGTAGCCCTACTCGCTTCTACCCTTCAATATGAATCTTTCCAGTAGTAGCCATTGACTAGAGGTCGATGCAGTGGGATGTTCACCTGTCTCATATGAATTATCTTTATAACTCTCTTCACGGGCTGTGTATTAAACAGGTTACCAAGAGGACAGAGTTTGTCGGGTTCCACCAGCGGCTCAGTTTTCTCTGATGTACTTTCATCATAGTTAACTCAGTAATAATTGTGTTCCTTCTCTCATTTCCACTGAGATGCCTCTAATACATGTGTTACCATTCAACATAGTGGGGGCTTGCTAGCGTAAGCCTCTCAATTTGCTGTATTTGTAATATTCACAGGTAATGTATACATTCAGTTATGTGACACTGGTAGGCATAGACAACCAATAGCAGTGGTGCCTGAGGCAGCTGAACAGGTAACTTTCTCCCTGGGCTTGATTTATCTCTGCGCCCTCCGGAGACACTCCCCCTTCCCTAAAGCCAAGCAACGGTCTTCACCTCCCGCAGCTCCCTCGAAATGGTTATCTCCGGGACAGACACTCGACACTCCCCCAGGTGGCGATCTGGACCTCCTACCTCCCATCAAAAAAGGACTCTGATCCCGCCTCCCCACCGTCTGCCTGTGCGGCTGCACCTACTGTCCAGCTAGGCTCCCCATGGCAGCAACGGCGGCTCTTCTGTCCTCTCCATTCCTCTCAAAAGGGCACCTCCCATCTCATCTTCCCACCAGCAGCAGCAGCGGTAGCGGTAATCCCTCCGGACCAGCGCGGCACCATACACAGTGGCCAGCGGTAGTGGATCGGAGCTCTCAGTGCCTCCTTCCTCTGTCACAGCAACACCCGCTCATCCTACCCTCCTTCTCCGGCAGCACACTCCGTCTTCTCCCTTGCGCTCTCAAACGTCCCCTCACCCCCCTCCAGGGTCGCTCGTGTAGGCGCTATAAAAATTCCTCACTGCTCATGTTCCCCGCGCCTCCATGCACACTATACAATGTATTGGGGTACAGTTATATATATACAAAATACGGTGCCAAAATATAAATATATACATAAACATTGCCTGCGTGCATACAACTACACTCTTAGACCATATAATGTATATATATATTCTTATGGGCTACAGTTCTATCATCACAAAGTACAGCTCTTCATGCAGGAGCTGTCCTTTGTGATTTTCTTCATGCAAACAGCGTTAGTAAACATCGATATGCATGGGGAGAGTGGCAGGATGCATTGAAAGCAAAATGTGATGCTTGCTGCATCCCGCCTAAAGACTCAGCGGTTGTATAATTATCATCTATAAGATGGCATAAGACAGGACCAATAGGAGGGAAACTTGTAATGCTTCATCTGCTACTTTATACCAACTCCTTTCAAGGAAAAAAATAATCCTTGGTATCAAAGTAGCAAAATTGAGGAAGAAGTAGCAAAACAAAGGAAAGAGTACACAGCAAGGAAATCGTGCCAGGCAAAATGTGCCAGATGGTTAAAAAGGAAAAGGTGCATGAGTGACTCCAATACACTACACAGCGTTTCACAGTAACCAACATATAATGCAGAGAACATAAGAGTGACTGCCATATAATGCAGAGAACACCACTAACCATGATATATTACAGAGAGCATCACTGACTGCCATTAAATACTGAAGCATCACTGTTCACCACACAATACAGAGAGCATAATGTGCCACCATACAATACTAGAGTATTTGTGATTGCCTTTATCATTACCTGATTAATAAACCCCTCCTCAAAAACTAGTAACTACTTCAGCATTATTCTGACAACCCCAATTCAATATAATATATTTTATCCCTTTACAATAATTCCCATCAAAATTCCCATAATTACTTAGCCCCAACATCATCAAATAATTCCATTTATGTACTGTATTAACCACCTATTTATTTCCCTAAATATCATAGGAAAACATTCTTCATAACATCACTAAAGCATAAACAAATTACCCCTTACTCTCAATATTACTTTCCATAAGCTATACTAATTCCTCCCTATACCCTAACTTACCGGTTGGTGATCTTATCTGCTGCTCTTGTTACAGCCACAGGAATGTTTAGGAAACAGCAGCCATCCAGGTCCCACTGAGGCTGTGAGTAAGGAGGAGGGCCACCAGATAGGAGACAGGGGTCATGGAGCATATTGTTACAACATACAGCCCCTGGGAAGGAATAATTATATACTGTCACGTTAAATCTAAATAAAAAATACAGGATACCACCTGGGATCATGGTTCCAGCTCCCCCTCTGGCTCCCTCCATTCTCCATCTCCTGGGGTAGTTGCCCAGCCTGCCTCCCTTAACCTGCAGCCTTATAAATCCACTATTAATGTTACTGACTCTGTCTCAACATCATGAAACCCTTGGAACCTGCAACAACATCATGGATGATCAGGACATCTAAGGTAATATTCTCCAAAATATTACCAGTGCCATGTGCTAACCCAGGGAGGCCGAGGGATATCAGGGAGGTAAATGTGTGGCATAGAGAATGGTGTAGGAAGGAGGGGTTTGTGTTCCTGGAACACTGGGCTTACTTCTCAGTCAGGCGCAATCTTTTTTGTCATGATGGATTGCACTTGAATGAGGAGGGGGCTGTGGTGCTGGGTGGAAGGATGGTTAGTAGGTTGGAGGAGCTTTTAAACTAGGAGCCTGGGGGGAGGGTATAGCTAGAAACTATGGGTCATGCAGTGAGAATAGTAAGGATGGTGGTAGTGAGCTAAATGGTGGTGGAGAAGGGGGGAGGGAAAGAGCAGCCGGCAAGGGCAAGGGTATTTACATGGGTTCTAAAAAGGGTATTAACAAAGATATTGCCAAAACATTTACTAACAACAATTATGTGTCATCATTTCAGCATATAGATAATTATATACGGAGCATAAGGGAAAATACTTATGTCGGGGCGGAGAGTTTAGATGGAAACATTGGGTTGATCAAAGAGAAGAGTAAGGTGGGCAGTATTAAGTATGGTGGGGGTGGAGAGGGAGCAACAAGGACAGTCAGTAAGAGTAACTCTAGGGATGTTTAGTAAACCATGATAGGACACCTTTAAAAAAACAAACAAACAAGGGAACTGCTAAATTAAAATGTATGCTTGCAAACGCAAGAAGCCTAGCAGGTAAAATGGGGGAATTGGAATTGCTAGCATCAAAGCCTGAGTATGATATTATAGGTATTACGGAAACATGGTGGGACGACTCTCGCGACTGGGTTGCAAACTTGGAGGGGTATACTCTTTTCAGGAGGGACAGGGCAAGCAAAAGAGGAGGAGGTGTATGTCTTTTTGTTAAACCATCTCTTAAACCATACTTAAAGGAGGCTATTTATGAGGGGACTGGCGATAATGTGGAGTCACTATGGGTTGAAATCTCAAGTTGGGGTATTGATGCAAAAAAACTAGTCATAGGTGCGTGCTATAAACAGCTGGATATTAGCATATGTGAGGAAGAACAACTCTTGTAGCAAATCGAAAGGGCTGCGGGATTGGGGGACATCCTAGTGATTGGGGATTTTAATTATCCTGATATAAATTGAAGTAACGATTCATGTGTTAAAGCGAGGGGCAACAGGTTCTTAAATATGTTATCACTACTTGACTCAATTAGTCGAGGACCCAACTAGGGGTAAAACTACTTTGGATCTAGTAATTACTAATAATGTGGACATTATATCAAACACTAAAGTTGGGGAGACTTTGGGTAACAGTGATCACTATATGATCACATTCAACATCAGTTTCAGGAAACATAGCTATAAGAGTTCAACCAAAACATTTAACTTTAGGAAGGCTAATTTCAGTATGCTGAGATGTGCACTTAACGACATTGAGTGGGAAGTTTTGTTTCATAGCAAGAACACATCGGAAATGTGGGATGCTTTAAAAGGGCTGCTAGATAGCAATATTCACAAATTTATTCCCAGGAGCAGTAAACGCAGGAGTACTAAACTCAAACCGATGTAGCTTAACAAGAAGGTCAAGGCAGAAATGGATACAAAGAAGCGTGCTTTCAAAGCATTTAAATCTAATGAAAAGGAGGAGTCATTCCAGTATTACAAGGAATGCAATAAAAAATTCAAAAAAGCAACAAGAGCAGCTAAAATGGAAAACGAAAAGCAAATCACTATAGAGAGTAAAACCAATCCTAAAAAGTGTTTTAAGTAAATAAACAGTAAAAGGTTAAAAAAGGAAAACATATGTCCAATAAAAGATTAATTTGGAGTATTGATAAATGATGATGAAATAAAAGTGGAAATACTGAACACATTTTTTTCATCAGTGTTCACCAGAAAAGAACTGATGGTGGGAGTAGTGCATAACGATAGTGACAGTAATGATTCATGGTTAGATACTTGTTTAAGGGAAGAAGTAGTCTGGGAGAGACTAAGCAAAATTAAGATTAATAAATCACCTGGTCCTGATGGACTTCACCCGAGGGTTCTTATGGAGCTTAGGTCACAACTAGCAAGACCCCTATACTAGATTTTCAATAGTTCAGTTAGATCAGGCATGGTATCAAAGGATTGGCGTATAGCTGAGATAGTGCCATTATTTAAAAAGGGATCCAAAAATCATCTGGGTAACTACAGACCGGTTAGTTTGACATCTATAATGGGGAAAATATTGGAAGGAATTCTAAGGGATAGCATACAGGAGTATCAACAGACCACTAAGATTATTAGCAAGAACCAGCATGGGTTTGTGAGGGACAGATCATGTCAGACTAACTTAGTTAGCTTCTTTGAGGATTGAGCGACAATCTTGACCAGGGAAAAGCAGTGGGTGTGGTCTACTTAGATTTTGCAAAAGCCTTCGATACAGTGCCTCACAGGAGACTGATCATCAAATTAAAGGAGCTTGGCCTAGGAAAAACTGTTTGTACATGGATAAGTAACTGGCTGGATAACAGGGTACAGCGAGTAGTGGTCAACGGGAGTCCTCAAGCTGGACACCAGTAGTCAGCGGAATAACACAAGGGTTCGTACTCAGGCCACTACTGTTCAACATATTTATCCATGACTTATAAATAGGCCTGGAAAGCACAGTGTCAATCTTTGCAGATGATACTAAACTGTGTAGGGTCATTAATTCAGAAATAGATGTGGAGTCTCTGCAGAATGATTTATCAAAACTTGAAACCTGGGCTCTAAATGGAGAATGAGGTTCAATATAGAAAAATGCAAGGTTATGCATTTCGGGACTAAAAACAAACTTGCCTCCTACATATTAAATGGGGAAAGTCTAGGGGTAACAGTATTAGAAAAAGACTTGGCGGTACTCACTGATAATAGGCTTAATAATCATATACAAAGTCAAAGCGCAGTAAAGAAGGCAAGTAAGGTGCTAGTGTGCATAAAACGGGAAATTGAGACAAGGGACGAGGATGTAATGCTGCCGCTGTATGAATCATTGGTACATCCGCACCTGGAATATTGTGTTCAGTTTTGGGCACCACTGTATAAAAAAGATATCGGTGAACTCGAAAGGGTTCAAAGGCGAGCTACTAAATTTATTAAAGGGCTAGAGGTACTGGATTACGAGGAAAGGCTTACTAGGTTGAATATGTGTACACTGGAAAAGAGGAGTCTAAGAGGAGACATTATTAATATCTTCAAATATGTAAAGGGACGTTACAAAGAGTTATCAGAGGAATTATTTATTAAAAGAACACTGTTTAGGACACGTGGGCACTCGCTGGGGCTGGAGGAGAGAAAATTCCGTACGCAACGGAGGAAAGGGTTCTTCACTGTTAGGGCAATAAGGATTTGGAATTCCTTGCCAGGGAAGGTGGTAATGGCGGACTCTGTAAATGCATTTAAAAAAGGATTGGATAAATTTCTGATTGAAAATGATATCCAAGGTTATAACATTTAAAATACTGACGTTGGTAATCCAGGTGTAACATGATTTATAGTTGTTAACTAGTCATAAAACATTACTTCAGCAGGTACATTATAATCAACTCAACTTAATACAGAATACAGATTGAACACAATGGGCAATTTGCCTCTATTCAACCTCAATTACTATGTTACTATGTTATGATGGACATTAAAGAGGTGTCTTTTCAATTAATCCACTTTATCTTGGTCCCACTGGATGATCTTCTGGTAACTTTTATTTCCAGTATTCAACACCATGGAAAAATACTGTACCAAACCTCCAGCACCTGCAAGAGATACATCTTCTGTTCTGATAGGTGTATATGTGTCTGCATCAGTGCCGGATTAAAACCTGTGGAGGACCCTAAGCAGTAGAAATCTCCGGGGTCCCCTTTGCAAATTATCTCCTAATACATTTTAATTTTACCAACCAACAGTCTACGATCTGAAAATTGTAATGTGAATCTGATGTCTATGGTTTATGGGGATGCGGTCAGGATGCCGACGGTCGGGATGCCGGCACCAGAATCCCAAGACGCGTGCAGACTGTAGGAATCGGAACTCCAGTATCACTTGAAATGCGAATGCCAAAATCCTGACCGTTGACATTCCAAACATTTTTAAGCAATTTCAGAAGCTTGATTGTAATTTTCTTTCAAGATCAAATTAATATTATTTTGATCCGTTGTTGTGGGGCCCCTAAAAGACACGGGGCCCATAGGCTGTTGCCTACTCTGCTTATTTGGTAATCGGCCACTGGTCTGCACACAGTTCTACCACAGTCGCAATTACATGACCATGCTCTTGCTGTACTCAGCTTCATTTGGGTTGTTCAAGAAGTGAAAATGTGTCAAAGCAGCAAACAATTCATTTACTTTTTGTGTTATGTGAAATGTGCTCATGTATCCACTTTTGCATATTCTTTAATAAAATGAATGGATTAACATGGTGGGATAGCAAGTTGTAGAATGCGTAGTTAAGTGCTTATCATTTTGTGTATCTGGCTTCAGGTATTCCATACAGAAAGCAGAAATTCCACTGTAATGCACCATCTGCAAAAACAAGATTAAAACAACATTTTAATTAAAAAGCTGCACTATTTTGCACATATTACACCCCGTCCTGATGTAGCAAATGTTAACATTGCCACAAATGTTGTGTTTATTATTAATCAGCAATTACTTTCAATATATTTTCAGTATTTTAGTATCATTTGATAAAGAAGGAGTTCCAATATTAGAAAAAGCTCAGCTGGTACACAGGAAACTGGACATTGGACCTGATTCAGGTTAGTATGTAAACCGGATGGTTTATGGGGGTCATTGCGAGTTGATCGCTCGCTAGCTAGTTTTAGCAGCCGTGCAAACGCTATGCCGCAGCCCACTGGGGAGTGTATTTTAGCTTAGCAGAAGTGCGTATTCATGTGCAGCCGAGCTCTACAAAAACAGTTTGTGCAGTTTCAGAGTAGCTTCAGCCTATTCAAGTTCAGATTTGACGTCATACACCCGCCCAGCGAACGCCCAGCCACGCCTGCGTTTTTTCCGACACACCTGTGTTTTTGCAAACACTCCCTGAAAACGGTCAGTTGACACCCAGAAACGCCCCTTTCCTGTCAATCTTCAGTGTGAAGGAAAACTTCACTAGAACCTTAGCACAACCACAAAGAGCTTTGTACCCGTACGTCGCGCGTGCGCATTGCGGGGCATATGCATGCACAGAAATGCAGTTTTTTCACCTGGACAGCGAGCGATCAACTCAGAATAACCCCCTATGTACTAACCCGATAGTGGGAGAACGGAGCAATATGGGGGCGTGTCATCACCATTTTGCAGGAGTACCGAGCCAGGCTCTGCGTGTTTGGACTCAGATTTCCTGGTCCGGCAGAGGCGTTCTGATAACCTGTCTGAATAAGCTGAAGCTTGATCAGATGGCCGAGGACTATGATCATCGCAACCGATGGTCACAATGGTGATCCAATACTGTGTCTTTGAATGCAGCATTGGAATTGCAGATGCTGGCAGAAGGGGCCTTCTTCCTACAGATGCCTCCTGCAGCATTAGCATATTAGTTGTACAGTACTGCACAGCCACTTCCCTGCAGCTGTGCAATACCTTACATCTCTGAGTCAGGTCCATTGACAGCTGACATAGTGGCACAAACGCATGTACATATCTTATGAAACTAATAGAAGAGTGCATGCACTTCCTCTAGTAAACACCAACTGTACTATACATTTTTAAACGCAACATTTTACTGTATATTGTTATTCATTGGTGTTTTCCATCGTTGGCCAATTACAATTTCTGTAATATTCCATAGTATTATTTGTTGATCCTTGGGGGTAATTCCAAGTTGATCGCAGCAGGATTTTTGTTAGCAATTGGGCAAAACCATGTGCACTGCAGGGGAGGCAGATATAACATGTGCAGAGAGAGTTAGATTTGGGTGGGGTGTGTTCAATCCGCAATCTAATCTGCAGTGTAAAAATAAAGCAGCCAGTATTTACCCTGCACAGAAATAAAATAACCCACCCAAATCTAACTCTTTCTGCACATGTTATATCTGCCTCCCCTGCAGTGCACATGGTTTTGCCCAATTGCTATCAAAAATCCTGTTGCAATCAACTTGGAATTACCCCCATAATACCCACAGTAGTGCCCCTTATTCACATCTCTTGGGGCAGCACGGATGGTGAAATGGTTAGCATTACTGCCTCACAGCACTGAGGTCATGGGTTCGATTCCCACTATGGCCCTAACTGTGTGGAGTTTGTATATTCTCTCCCCTGCTTATGTGGGTTTCCTCTGGGTACTTCGGTTTCCTCCCCCAATCCAAAAATATATTGGTAGGTTAATTGGCTCACAACAAAAAAATAACCCTAACATGAATGTATGTGCAAGTACATGTGATAGGGAATATAGATTGTAACTCCACTGGGGCAGGGACTGATGTGAATGGCCAAATATTCTCTGTAAAGCGTTGTGGAATATGTGTACACTATATAAATAACTGGTAATAAATAAAATAAATCTCTGCCTCTGTCACTCCAGCAGCTTACTGCCTGTGTCCCTCTAGCAGCTCCATGCCCTGTATCCCTCCAGCAGCTTCCCCACCTCTCTTGTCCCTCCAGCCCCCTCTCATCTTGTCTTCAAGATGCACATAACCTGCTCCTCTTCGTGGCTCATCTTCACTTCAACAGCGGTGACAGCATAACATAACATGTGCCTTGACGGAAAATAATACACTGGGACCTGAGGGGATGAATGCTGTCCAACAGACACAGCATGTGTAAGTACCAGGAGGGGCGGGCTGTAAATGGAGGAGGACCATGGAGCCACCAGGACCTGAAGAAGGGGGTGGAGGCTGCATCTCATCAGAAACACTAGCGCTGCCTGCATCATCTATTGATGTAGGTGATGGGGCAGGTTTTTCTGTTGGAAGTACTATGCAGGGAAGTGCAGGTGGTGAAACTAGTTCCCCCTACCATTACAGGTGGTGGAGCTAAGTTCCACCTAGCCCCCCCCCCCCCCCCTCCACACACACACACACACACACACACACACTTTAACCCCTGTGCACACCAATATATTGTATTTTCTCTAACGTCCTAGTGGATGCTGGGGACTCCGTAAGGACCATGGGGAATAAACGGGCTCCGCAGGAGACAGGGCACTTTAAGAAAGAATTTGGATTCTGGTGTGTTCTGGCTCCTCCCTCTATGTCCCTCCTCCAGACCTCAGTTTGAATATGTGCCCGGACGAGCTGGGTGCTACTTAGTGAGCTCTCCTGAGCTTGCTAAAAAGAAAGTATTTTGTTAGGTTTTTTATTTTCAGAGAGATCTGCTGGCAACAGACTCTCTGCTACGTGGGACTGAGGGGAGAGAAGCAGCCCTACTCACTGAAGATAGGTCCTGCTTCTTAGGCTACTGGACACCATTAGCTCCAGAGGGATCGTACACAGGATCGCACCCTTGGTCGTCCGATCCCGGAGCCGCGCCGCCGTCCCCCTCGCAGAGCCAGAAGACAGAAGCCGGTGACAGAAGCAAGAAGACTTCAAAATCGGCGGCAGAAGACTCCAGTCTTCATATGAGGTAGCGCACAGCACTGCAGCTGTGCGCCATTGCTCCCACACTAAACCCACATACTCCGGTCACTGTAGGGTGCAGGGCGCAGGGGGGGGGCGCCCTGGGCTGCAATTAGAGACCTCTTTGGCAAAAGTTTGCATAATATGCAGTTGGGCACTGTATATATGTATGAGCCCCCGCCAAAATTGTACATGAAAGCGGGACAGAAGCCCGCCGTCGAGGGGGTGGGGCTTCTTCCTCAGCACTCACCAGCGCCATGTTTTTTCTCCACAGCACCGCTGAGACGAAGCTCCCCAGTTTCTCCCCTGCAGTTACACGGTAGAAGAGGGTAAAAAGAGAGGGGGGGCACATAATTAGGCGCAAAAATCAATATAAACAGCAGCTTCTGGGTTAACATTAAGTTACTGTGTTATTCCTGGGTTATTAGCGCTGGGGTGTGTGCTGGCATACTCTCTCTCTGTCTCTCCAAAGGGCCTTGTGGGGGAATTGTCTTCAGATGAGCATTCCCTGAGTGTGTGGTGTGTCGGTACGTGTGTGTCGACATGTCTGAGGTAAAAGGCTCCCCTAAGGAGGAGATGGAGCAAATATGTGTGTGAGAGGGTGTCTCCGTCGACAACGCCGACACCTGTTTGGATATGTGTAATTAAGTGCTACAGTGAATTTATTGCACAAAAGATTAGAGAACAGACGGGAAATCTACCCATGTCTGTCCCTATGTCGCAGAGACCTTTAGAGTCTCTCAATGCTCACTATCCAAAATAATAGACACTGATATCGACACGGAGTTTGACTCCAGTGTCGACTACGATAATGCAAAGTTACAGCCAAAATGGCAGAAAAGTATTTAATATATGATTATTGTAATAAAAGATGATTTGCATATCACTGATGACTCATCTGTCCCTGACACAAGGGTACACATGTTTAAGGGGAAGAAAGCTGAGGTAAATTTCCCTCCTCTCATGAAGAAAAAGAGTGGGAATCTCCAGACAAGAGACTGCAGTTTCCCACAAAGAATTCTCAGGCAGTATCCTTTCCCCACTAGGGCCAGGATATGATGGGAATCTTCCCCTAGGGTGTCACGTTTGCCCAAAAGGTAGCCCTGATGTAACAGCTATTCTCAGGGATCCTGCAGATAGCGTGCACATTCTGGTACACTACTCAGACCGGCGATTGTGTCGGCATGGGTTTATAGCGCTGTGGCAGCGTGGACAGGTACCTTATCAGCAGAGATTGAGACCCTAGTATATATATAGATATATATATGTATATATAGAGATATATATATATTAAAGATGCTGTCTTAAGAGATATGTATATATAAAACATGCCCAAAGAGACATGAGTATACTGGGTCCTAGAGTCAAAGCTATGTCAATTTCTGCTTGACGTGTCCTGTAGAATATGCAATGGACAAATGATGCCGACTTAAGAGGCATATGGAAGGCTGAGGATTGTGTGGAGAAGGGTTTCTCGGACCTGGTCTCCACAGCTATAGCTGGTAATTCTGATATTTTGCCTTATATTCCTGCACAGCCTAGGAAAGCACGACATTATCAAATGCAGCCTTTCGAATAAAGAAACAAAAAAGTCTGAGGTGCGTCCTTTCTTTCCAGAGGCGGGGGCAGAGGAAAGAAGCTGCACAACACAGCTAGTTCCCAGGAACAGAAGTCCTCCCCGGCCTCTACAAAAATCCACCGCATGTCGCTGGGGCTCCACAGGCGGAGCTAGGCCCGGTGGAGGCACGCCTTCGTAAGTTCAGCCACAAGTGGGTTCACTCCCTGTTAGATCCCTGGGCAATAGATATTGTGTCTCAGGGATACAAGCTGGACTTTGAGAAGATGCCCCCTCACCGACGGCCCTGCCGGCTTCCCCCCACGAGAGGGAAACAGTGTTAACTGCAATTCACAAATTGTATCTTCAACAGGTGGTGGTCAAGGTTCCCCTCCTTCAACAAGGAGGGGGTTATTATTCGACCATGTTGTAGTCCCGAAACCAGACGGTTCGGTCAGACCCATATTGAATTTAAAATCCCTGAACATATACCTGAAAAGGTTCAAGTTCAAGATGGAATCGCTAAGAGCGGTCATTGCAAGACTGAAAGGGGGAGATTTTATGGTGACTCGGGACATAACGGATGCATACCTTCATGTCCCCATTTATCCACCTCATCAGGCGTACCTCAGAATTGCGGTACGGGATTGTCATTACCAATTTCAGACGTTGCCGTTTGGTCTCTCCACGGCCTTGAGAATATTCACCAAGGTAATGGCGGAAATGATGGTGCTCCTGCGGAAGCAAGGTGTCACTATTATCACGTACTTGGACGATCTCCTCATAAAAGCGAGATCAAGAGAGCAGTTGCTGAACAGCGTATCACTTTCTCTGGAAGTGTAACGACAACACGGCTGGATTCTATATATTCCAAAGTCGCAGTTGGTTCCTACAGCTCATCTGCCTCTCCTAGGCATGATCCTAGACAGAGACCAGAAAAGAGTTTATCTCCTGATAGAGAGAGCTCAGGAGCTCGTGACACTGGTCAGGAATCTATTAAAACCAAAACAGGTGTCAGTGCATCACTGCACTCGAGTCCTGGGAAGGAGGGTGGCATCATACGAGGCCATTCCCTTCGGCAGGTTCCATGCAAGGACTTTCCAATGGGACTTACTGGACAAGTGGTCCGGATCACATCTTCAGATTAATCACCCTATCCCCCAGGGCCAGGGTGTCTCTCCTGTGGTGGCTGCATAGTGCTCACCTTCTCAAAGGTCGCAGATTCGGCATTCAGGACTGGGTCCTGGTGACCACGGATGCAAGCCTCCGAGGGTGGGGGGCAGTCACACAGGGAAGAAATTTTCCAAGGGCTGTAGTCAAGGCAGGAGACTTGCCTTCACATCAATATCCTGGAACTAAGGGCCATATACAACGCCCTAAGTCAAGCGGAGACCCTGCTTCGCGACCAACCGGTTCTGATTCAGTCAGACAATATCACCACAGTGGCTCATGTAAACCGCCAAGGTGGCACAAGGAGCAGGGTGGCGATGGTAGAAGCCACCAGAATTCTTCGCTGGGCGGAGAATCACGTAAGCGCACTGTCAGCAGTGTTCATTCCGGGAGTGGACAACTGGGAAGCAGACTTCCTCAGCAGGCACGACCTCCACCCGGGAGAGTGGGGACTTCATCAAGAAGTATTCATGCAGATTGCAAGTCGGTGGGAACTGCCACAGGTGGACATGATGGCATCCCGCCTCAACAAAAAGCTGCAGAGATATTGCGCCAGGTCAAGAGACCCTCAGGCGATAGCTGTGGGCGCACTGATGACACCGTGGGTGTTCCCGTCGGTCTATGTATTTCCTCCTCTTCCTCTCATACCAAAGGTGCTGAGAATCATAAGGAAAAGAGGAGTGAGAACAATACTATTTGTTCCGGATTGGCCAAGAAGGACTTGGAATCCAGATCTGCAAGAAATGCTCACAGAGGACCCGTGGCCTCTGCCTCTAAGACAGGACTTGTGCAACAGGGGCCCTGTCTGTTCCTAGACTTACCGCGGCTGCGTTTGACGGCATGGCGGTTGAACGCCGGATCCTAGCAGAAAAAGGCATTCCGGATGAGGTCATTCCTATGCTGATAGAGGCTAGGAAGGATGTGACGGCTCAACATTATCACCGTATATGGCGAAAATATGTTGCTTGGTGTGAGGCCAGGAATGCCCCTACGGAGGAATTCCAGCTGGGCCATTTTCCTTCACTTCCTACAGTCGGGAGTGACTTTGGGCCTGAAATTGGGTTCCATTAAGGTCCAGATTTCGGTCCTATCCATTTTTTTTCAAAAAGAACTGGCTTCTCTTCCTGAAGTTCAGACGTTGTAAAGGGAGTGCTGCATATTCAGCCCCCTTTTGTGCCTCCAGTAGCACCTTGGGATCTTAACGTGGTGTTGAGTTTCCTGAAGTCCCACTGGTTTGAGCCACTCAAAACCGTGGAGTTAAAATTTCTCACGTGGAAGGTGGTCATGCTATTAGCCTTGGCTTCAGCTAGGCGTGTGTCAGAATTAGCGGCCTTGTCACATAAAAGCCCCTATCTGGTTTTCCATATAGACAGGGCAGAATTGCGGACCCGTCCACAATTTCTGCCAAAAGTGGTGTCATCTTTTCATATGAATCAACCTGTTGTGGTGCCTGTGGCTACTCGTGACTTGGAGGATTCCGAGTTGCTGGATGTGGTCAGGGCTTTGAAGGTTTATGTAGCCAGAACGGCTAGAGTCAGGAAAACTGAGTCGCTGTTTATCCTGTATGCATCCAACAAGCTGGGTGCTCCTGCTTCAAAGCAAACTATTGCTCGCTGGATCTGTAACACGATTCAGCAGGCTCATTCTGCGGCTGGTTTGCCGCTTCCAAAATCAGTAAAAGCCAATTCCACAAGGAAGGTGGGCTCTTCTTGGGCGGCTGCCCGAGGGGTCTCGGCATTACAGCTTTGCCGAGCAGCTACTTGGTCAGGTTCAAACACACTTGCAAAGTTTTACAAGTTTGATACCCTGGC
This sequence comes from Pseudophryne corroboree, assembly GCF_028390025.1. NCBI lineage: Eukaryota > Metazoa > Chordata > Amphibia > Anura > Myobatrachidae > Pseudophryne > Pseudophryne corroboree. The sequence continues at coordinate 253,577,940 of NC_086448.1, read as the reverse complement.
TGAGGAGGACCTTGTGTCTGCTCATTCGGTGCTGCAGAGTCATCCGCACTCTCCCGCCCGTTTGGGAGCTTTGGTATAATCCCCATGGTCCTTACGGAGTCCCCAGCATCCTCTAGGACGTTAGAGAAAATAAGATTTTACTTACCGGTAAATCTATTTCTCGTAGTGGATGCGGGGCGCCCGTCCCAAGTGCGGACTTCTTCTGCAATACTTGTATATAGTTATTGCTTAAATAAGGGTTATGTTGTGGTTGCATCAGGGTTGATCTGATGCTTCGTTGTTGTTCATACTGTTAACTGGGTAAGTTTATCACAAGTTATACGGTGTGATTGGTGTGACTGGTATGAGTCTTGCCCTGGATTCCAAAATCCTTTCCTTGTACTGTCAGCTCTTCCGGGCACAGTTTCTCTAACTGAGGTCTGGAGGAGGGACATAGAGGGAGGAGCCAGTGCACACCAGTATCCAAATGCTTTCTTAAAGTGCCCTGTCTCCTGCGGAGCCCGTCTATTCCCCATGGTCCTTACGGAGTCCCCAGCATTTACTACGGACTACGAGAAATAGATTTACCGGTAAGTAAAATCTTATTATTTTATCCATTGATGATTACCTTGACCTGCATTTGGATTCTCCTATACTGTGCCTCTTCTCCTCCTCAGTCTAACCCATGTACTACCTTCTTCTTGCCCTGACTTGCTTCTGGACTCTCCTGAACCTGTGCCTCTGACTCTGACCAGTCTACCCATGTCATAACATGCTTACAGAGCTACTGCATCTGAACTCTGTGCTTTTTTTCTATGACAAAGGGTACCGATTCTATGAAAAACATGGTGGCGGTACTCACCTAAACTGCTGAAGGTGCTGTGTCTCCCTGTGTCTCCAAACTCAAGTCTCTAGTAATGAATATATATATTCTTATTTCATGGTTCAGAAAGGCACACGGCAAGACTGTCCACTATCACCATTATTATTCGCCTTGGCCCTTGAACCAGTTTCTATTGCCATATGTAAACATATAATTATTAGTGGTATTCAGATAGCAAATGTTAACACCAAAAATCAGTCTTTTTTCTGATGATATGCTACTATATGTCTCGGATCTAACCAAATCTGTGCCAAATACATTAAAATGACTTAGTCAATTTGGCTTATTTGAGGGATACCGCATTAATAGTCAGAAATCTGATGTACTATATATTGCCGGGTAAAGGTAATCCTTCTACTCTCCCACAATGTTTGTCTCATATCTGATATTTATAAGCTAAACTTCCTCCCAATAATAGCAGATATAACAAGATTACTAAATACTTGGCATTTTCTATCCGTATCACTGATGGGTAGGGTAGCATTACTAAAGTCAGTTATTTTTCCTAAACTGGCATATCTCATCCAGATGCTTTTAATCAAAATTTCCAGCTCAGATTCTCAGGTTGTTACATGTTTATTTTTTCATTTCCTTTTGCAGGGAAAGAAACCCCGTATTGCTAGGGTTAAATTGTTTTGGGGTCAAAAAAGGTTGATTGGGGGTTCTGAATATCCTGGCATTAACAGATGCAGTGTTTTTTTAGATATATTATAGATTCACTCACTGGCTCTAATTCATACACAATTCCTGATCTAGAAGAAGCCCTAGTATTTCCTTACTCTTTAGCTGCTTTCCTACATGTCCCACAATTTGAATTGCCCACTATTGCTCTCAATGATGTTTTGTTTAAGGATACATACTTTGCTTGGCTTCAAATAAACTCTAATTTGGTAGATGTTACACTGTCTCCAAATACTCTATATTTTGGGGTAACCAATCTTTTCCACCAGGGTTAAATAATGTTTTATTTCTTAAATTGAGGTTGAAAGGGATTAGTGCTATTAAAGATGTGTTTGATGCGGGTGGCAATTTATATTCTCCGTTAATTGGAGTCTACCTGATTTCTTAGTTTTTTTATTTTTAATAAATTTGCAAACTTTTTTCACGTTGTCATTATGGGGTGTTGTGTGTTGAATTTGGAGGGGGGAAAAATAATTTATTTCATTTTGGAATAAGGCTGTAACATAACAAAATATGGAAAAATTGAAGTGTTGTGAATACTTTCTGGATGCACATATATATATATATATATATATATATATATATCAAATGGGGATCTGAGGATGCTAAACTGATACCAGTAATGAGTACAGTAATACCACCATAAGTGTTATAAATTTAAAGGCATTTAAAATTTTTAACATAAAACAACACTTTTTAGTTTGTTAAAATGTCCATTAAAACATTCCAAGCTGAGTGCTAATACATCAAAAAACCTCCATATATTGTACAGATGTAAGAGACATCCGATGATCACTGTGTAATCAAATATTCATGGAGAAATCAGGAATTTGCACTCTGTTATTGGCTCATGTAGATACAGATGGAATTCATAGTAAACCCAACACGTTTTGTCAAAATGACTTCCTCAGGTGTAAATCCCAAACTGTAATGGAGTAAGCAGAGTTATGAGTAATTTGAGATAAATACCTCTTCCCGTAAGATTAGAATATTTCTTTTTTTTTTTTTAACAGTTTTCTTTATTCACACCATGAGAGACTGAAAGGTCGACAACATGTGGTACAGAAAGCAATGGCATAATAAAATGTATATAACAGTCTTCAAGGCGTCAGTTTTCCAATTATTTTGAATATAATTAACAGATAAGCATAATATCTCCTCGAAACAGGAGCGCATCATGGGGGAAATGGGAACATCAGAAGGTAACGTGGGGGGAGAGAGGGGGGACAGAGAGAGAGAAAAGAAAGAAAGAAAAAGGGGAGAGAGGGGACAACAAATCCGTTCTAAACGACATTGGAAGTACGATATCAGGACTGTCTGCATTAATTATAGGCAATATAAACATTTCACATACAATGGGCATACCTGTATAACATGAAGCAGTGCAGAGATAGTCAGGCCCCAAAATTTCGAGGCGGCGTTCGGAGGGAGGACTCGGGTGCGACCCACTCGGGGGACAATAAGATGGGACTAAAGGCCAGGATTGAATCCTAAGTTGAGGGGGACCGCGTATTTAACCAAGGACCCCAGACTAATTCAAATTTGAGGGGGCAGTCATGCAGGTAATAGGTGATTTTTTCCATGTTGGCTACAAACCATATATGGTTGTTCAGGGCAGGGATCGTGGGCGGAGCGGCGTTTTTCCAGTTTTTAGCAATCAAGGATTTAGCCGCTACTAGTATATGGGAAAATAATTTATTCAGTAGGGGGTCAAGGTCTGGGTGTGGCCGGGCCAGAAGAAACATCCATGGGTCTAATGTAAGCTTAAGCCCTGCTAGGGAGTTTAATATGTCGAGCACTCTCCTCCAGTAGTTAACGATACGTGGGCAGGTCCACCAAATATGGAGGAGAGTACCCCGTAGGCCGCATCCCCGCCAACACACCGGGGTGGCAGAAGGAAACATCCGCGATAGTTTGTCAGGGGTATAATACCACCTGTAATATAATTTATAGGAAGTCTCCTTGAGTCGGGTCGAGATTGAGCTTTTAGCAATTCCCTCCCGAACTTCCTCCCAACAGGTTTCGTCGGGGGGGGGGCCCAAGTCCCTCTCCCACTCCCGTTCGCGGCGGGTCTGCGGCCCGGAGGAGGTCTCAACCATCAGGGTATATATTTTCGAGATTAGGCCTCTGCTTATGGGTTTTGCAAGACATAAAGACTCAAAGGGTGTAAGGTCCCGCTGGGCGTCGGCCTGAGGTAGGGATAGAAGGAAGTGACGTAGTTGGAAGTATTCAAAGAAGGGAGGGGACAGTGAGGGGAATTTGGACTTAATGACATCTATTGACATCCATTGGCCTTGAAGGGATAAGTCGTGGACCACAAGGATCCGGGCATTAAACCAGGATGTAAATTTGCGGGGGGGGATCCCGGCAGGGAAGTCTGGGTTATCCCATAGGGGTGTAAGAGGGGAGTGTGGGGAGGATAAGCAGTATTTCGTAATAGACTTGTGCCAAGTAGATAGGTGAAATTTAAGGGAAGGTGAGATGTCTCTAAGGGCCAGTCGGTGTGGTTTGCCCAGGCCCCATAGCGAAGCCAGTGAACGGAATCCCATAGATAGTGCGGCGAGATCAACCCAGGCGATACAGCCACGGGGTGCAAATGAAGCCACCATTTGACTGAGCTGGCTGGCCAGGTAGTAGAGTTTGATATCGGGGAATCCTCGGCCACCCGCAGTGCGGGGAAGTCGAAGTACATTAAAGGCAATCCGAGGGGGTTTGTCGTTCCAGACAAACTTCACAAATGAGGCCTGGGCATCCCTGAGGACCTTCTCCGGGACCCTCACAGGCAGGGTCTGAAAAAGATATAGAAGTTGTGGCATAACTGTCATTTTAAGGGCAATTATCCTACCCAGCCAGGATATAATGTGCGTCCTCCATCTTATCAAATCTGATTTGATCTTGTTCAGTATCCGTGGAAAGTTTTCAGAGTATAGGGAATTATAGTGGGAGGTAATATAGACTCCTAGGTATTTGATCTTATTAGTTTGCCAACGTAAGTCAAAGGAGGACTGTAGAGAGCGCCTAAGGTCTCAAGGGACATGAAGCAGCATGGCTTCTGATTTAGAGTAGTTTATTTTATATCCCGAGAGGGAACCATATTCCTCTATAATCCTGTATAGGGCGGGTAGGGAAGACTGCGGCTGGGTTAGAGATAGGAGGACATCGTCGGCAAAAAGGGAGATTTTGGACTCCTGTGAGCCCATCTGCACTCCCCGAACACTGTCTGACTTCCTTATCATAGCTGCTAGTGGCTCAATGACCATGGCAAACACCAGGGGCGAAAGAGGACAACCCTGTCTAGTTCCATTAGTCAATGGGAAGGGGGGGGACAGTATCCCGTTGGTAAGAACTTTTGCTATCGGAGAGGAATAGAGTGCTGAGATCCCAGTCAGAAATTTCGCCGATATCCCAAACGCCTGAAGAGTCTGCAGTAAGAACGGCCAAGAGATGCGATCGAACGCCTTCTCAGCATCAAGGGAAAGGATAATAGATGGGGTTTGTCTAATATTCAATAGGTGGATAGTGTCGATCGCTTTTCTAGTGTTGTCTCTGGCCTGGCGTCCTGGTATAAATCCCACTTGGTCATAGTGAATCAATTCAGGCAACACACCGTTGAGGCGGGTGGCCAGGATCTTTGCATATATTTTAATATCAAGATTCAGTAGGGATATGGGGCGGTAGCTAGCGCAAATTCGTGGGTCTCTGCCCTCCTTATGTATAACTATTACTCTGGCCTCCAGCATGGTACTTGGTAGTGGGGCTCCCTGTAGGACTGCATTAAACAGTACCCGTAGATGGGGGACCAACAAGGGGGCAAATTTTTTGTAATATGAGGCCGTAAAGCCGTCGGGGCCTGGGGCTTTAGAAGATTTAAGGTTTCTCAGGACGGCTGTTATTTCCTCCTCCGTGATATCTCTGTTCAAATCTGCCGCATCAGTGACAGATAGTTGGGGGAGGTCAGCTCGTCGGAGAAATTCTGAGATTAACACATCAGGGGGGTTGGGGCTTGGGGCCTTGGGGTTTAAGTTATATAGCTTGGTATAATAGTCTCGAAATTCCCTGTTTATACCCCCTGGGTCATATGTAAGTACGCCAGAGTCGGTCTTTACCGCTAAAATATTGTTACGAGATCTTTGTGCTCTAAGGCGAGATGCCAGGATTCTGTCGGCTTTGTCGCCTTTCTCGTAGAAGGTCTGGTTAAGCCTCTGGAGAGTCTTCGCCGTGCGTTCCGACAGAGATAGTGACATTGCATTCCTAGCCTCTAGCAGGGGCTCTAGATTAGATGTGGTGGGGGACAGTTTATGCTGACGTTCAAGGGTCTGGAGTCTCGTGGAGAGGGAGAGGAAGCTGAGCTTCTGGGATTTTTTAAACCTAGCCGTCTGGCTTATTAGATGGCCTCGTAGGACAGCTTTGTGTGCTTCCCACAGAGTAGTCGGGGATATCTCCGGGACATCGTTGAGATGGAAGTATTCGGTCAGGCAGTCCTTAATTTGAGAGGTGACTTCGTGGTTATGTAAGACGGAGTCGTTCAGACGCCAGGAAACGGGGGGGGGTCGTGGGGTGATGGATTGGAGTTCGGCAGTGATCGGGCAATGGTCCGACCATACCATAGGGAGGATACCAGCGGATTTCAGTTTTGGGGATATATCCCGGCTGAGTAGGATCATGTCTATTCTAGAGTAGGTTTTGTGTACCGGGGAATAGAAGGTGTAGTCAATGGTTCAGATATCCTAAAGGAATCGAATAGCAAGTGGGTTTTTAAAAGGTCTAGTAAGGCAAGGGATGCCAACGTCGGGCGGGGGTGGTGAGGGGACCTAGGACGTGGAGGGGATGATCTATCTAAAGAGGCATCTAGCACCTCATTGAAATCCCCAGCCATGATAACTTCTCCTCGGCCGAGACTAGTTAGTTGCGCGCTGATTCTCCTGAAAAATGTAGCTTGGTTTTGATTTGGTGCGTATATGTTAATTAGGGTGCATAGGCTATCATTCAGCTTCCCCACTAGGATAAGCCATCTACCTGCTTTATCTGCATGACTGTCCAGCAGCTCAAACGTGAGGTGGGCAGCTATCAAGATGGAAACCCCCCTCTTCTTATGTGTGGCATCGCATGCGTGAAACGTGAGTGGGTAAGCTTTGGATTTTAGGTCGGGGTGTAGGGATTTCTTAAAATGTGTTTCCTGAAGGAAGACTAAATCTCCCTTGGCCTGCTTAAGGGAGAGAAATAGTTTGGTGCGTTTATGGGGGCTATTCAAAACTTTAACGTTGTGCGAGTAGACTTTAAGAGCCATGTCCGGCCGGATCTCGAAACGCTTCATCTCCTCCCTCCAGACACCGCAACTCTACGGAGAACCAGGACAAAAACATTGTAAGTGTATGCAGATTCTGATTGGTATTTATGCATGGACGGACAAAAGAAAAGAAAAAGCCTAGATACCAAGATAGTGATAGAAACAGGGAGGACAAAACGAGGGAAAGACAGGGAAAAGAGGGGGGTTGGAGACCAGAAAAAACGGCATCTGGCCATATGTGCCGGTCAAGGGGAAACCATAGGGGGTCACCAGGTGACAACGACCGGGCAAGGGTATAAGACCCAAGTGTGGGGACGCGGCCTGGCCGAGCCAGACGCATCAAAGGTAGTGGGCACTCATCTCACGCTTGAAACATCTGCTCCTCATCTCACGCTTGAAACATCTGCTCCCCATCTCCACCCTCCCCTAGGTTATCTAGCAATATGCCAGCGGCCAGCTTAAATTGCCATATCTAGATGGCGGTGCATTGGATGCGGGGAGGTGGAACCCTGTTAGGGCGGAAGCAGGAGAAAGCCACAACTGGGAGAGACAGACATACAGATAAGCAATGTAGAATAGGAGAATAAGGCAACTTTTAGACTAGGCTGTCCTCAGGGGTCTCGGCCAACAGAGGCGGACTTCCGAGTTGAAGGGACCCGTGTCCAATCACGGTTCAGGGAGCGTCTCGGAGTGTCGGACGATTCTGCGTGGGGAGCCTCGTTTGTCCGCAGCGGGGATTCGGGCATATTCAGAGACGAGGTAACGCCTAGATTGCGTAGGAGATCTTTAGCTTCAGCTAGGTCCCTAGCCGAGTGGAGGCGGTTATGGTGCCACACAAGTATGCGGAAGGGGAATCCCCATCTATATCTAATGCCCTTATCACGAAGAGCCAGAGTGATAGGACGGAATTCCTTTCTTTTAATTAGCGTGCTGGGAGCAATGTCCTGAAATATTTGGAGGGAGTGACCCAGAAAGTCCAGTTTGGAGAGTTTTCTAGTCTCCCGGAGCAAGTCCTCTTTAGCCGAATAGTAGTGGCAGCGGAGAATAACGTCTCTGGGTTGTGCTTGGTCCTGAGAGCGGGGGCGAAGTGCTCTGTGGGCTCTGTCCAGCAGAAATTGATCTTCCGGCGTTGAGGGCAAGAGATGGGCGAACAATTTCTTAAGGAAGCCGGGAAGGGATGTCATATCGATTTCCTCGGGGATCCCCCTAATGCGGAGATTATTCCGGCGCGCCTGATTATCCTGGTCCTCCTGGTGTTCCAGGATTAGGCGCATTTCTTGTCTCATAGTATGGATATCATCTTCTACCCCCTGCTGAAAGGCGACCACTTCGTCCATTTTGGACTCCAAGTGGTCTGTTCTGTCCCCCAGGTCTGTGATGTCGGCTTTAAGAGAGGTGATAGCGGTATGTACCTCCGCCTGAATCGCCTGTACAGATCTTCTTGTCTCCTTGATTTCACAGAAAAGCAGGTGAAGATCCTTTCGGGTCAGAGGAGAGTGGTCGGAATCTTCCGAGTCCGAGGCGTCGAGTTGCGGCGTGGTCTCTTGATCTGTTTTTTTGGTGTTTGAATAGGCATATTTCTTCAGGTTCGGGGTCGCCGCTGCTGCTTGTTGCTTTTTGTTGCCTTTAGACATAATGAGGTTGCGTGTGTATGAACTGGTTAAAGAGAATTACTGCATCGGAGTGTTTAAAATAGTCCCGGTGGTGGAGACGGAGCAGCTTCTATTTTATAACATAGGTGATCCCGAGACTCAAGGCATGTTCCAATGGGTCACATTATGAGATATAGGCTACTCATCCTGTAGCTGGGAACAGATATGAGGGCCGCCAGCAGGTGGAGCTCCAGGTTCATATATCATGGGTGAAGCAGAGCAGTGTAAAATGGTGAGTGATATTTATAGTGAGTTACTCTGCGCTGGTTAAGTGTCAGGCTCCGGGGGTTCCTAGTGGGCTTTTTTGTGGAATGCCCGATTGGGTTGAGCTGCACTGGTAAACAGGAGGTGGGGGATAATGAGGTTATGGCGGGCTAGGGCCTACGGGCCCAGCGGATAACCGCTTCTATATCTGCCAGACAGAGATATATGTAATTTGGGGGGCACACTTCCAGGATCCACAGGGGTGGGATCCTGTCTGCGGTCCAGCCGACACACAGGGTCCCCTGATCTCACCTCCAGCTCCCGCCGGCCGCGCCCGCGCCCTCAGTCCAAGATGGCCGCCAGCAGCCAGCCCGTTTCCTCCAGGCCCTTGTGTGGGGCGCCTCGATCTATCTAGGCAGTGTAGGCAGCTCCGATGTTGAGGGACAGGGCCGCCGCCGCCGCCCGCTGCACGGTGTAAGGGTCTGCCACCAGCCCCCGGCGGATCGCGACACTCGTCCCGGCACTCTCAGGGCTCGCCGCAGGCAGCCGCCCGCACCCGGTCTCACTCGCCGTCGGAAACCTACGGGACTCCGCACCCACGGAGATCACAGGAGGGGTTGCAGAGTATGTAGCTGGGTCCTGCTTGTCCTCGGTAGGTTCCGCAGCTCTTGTCCACACCGAGCGGGGCCTCCTCCAAAATCTAGCCCCCGGCCTCCGCCCGGCACCTAGGCCCCAACCCGCAAGGAGGCAGGAGGCCTCCTCCGGCTCCGGGACCCGGCGTGATGGGAGCAGGGGGGACCGTGTAAGGCAGCAGGAGCTTAATGGGCAGAGATGTAAGCCGAATAAAGGGCTATTTCTGCTGTTTACCAGCTCTGGTGCCTGGAGCTGATCCTATGCACGTCCTTCCAGCTCAGCTACCCGGCCACGCCCCCCCAGATTAGAATATTTCTGAGGTTCGTTCTAGAAGAATTTGGCTAAAAATTTCCCAAATAGGGACCTGATGGAATCTATCCAGTATTCCATACAATTAGGAATAAATATATAAACTGAGTGGAGAGTTCCACCTTGGAGGTGCAGTCTCAAAGATGTGCACAATGATGAAACTAGAACAAGTAATTGCCAACCACTGTAGGCGATGACAATCCGATCGCAGGGCTGCAAAAATCGCTGCCCAGCGATCAGGTCTGAATTACCCCCTATATCAATAACTAGATCAGGTCCCAAGAGAGGTAGAGTATGTATGTAGTGGAAGGAAGGATTGATTAGTAATTTAATTTAATTTGTTTGATTTTAAAAATTGAAATTAATCATTGGGGGCATTGGTGACTGTCTTTAATGCATAGACAACAATTTTTATTGGTTATATTATTGCACTAATCTGACTTTTACTAATCCGACTTTTACTTTTTCTTTGATTTTACATGACCTGAATAAGCCATCTATGCCTCTCCTCTCAATTGTTTGTCCTCCATATCTATCAAATATCAACAAACACGAACCAAGTGGTGTATACAGCGCACACTACAATTAGTACAAAAAATGTACCACCTACAGTGTCACACAATACATGTATGAGTCAGAGATAATAATTGAATGCTGCGGTTTAATTTCACCAACAGTGTCGCACAATATGTGTATGAGTAGGAAATAAAATATATTACTGTGGTACCACCTTCACCCACAGTGTCACACAATATGTAAATGCTTCAGAAATAATAATCTAACACTGCGGTTGACCTTCACCAACAGCATTGCACAATACGAGTATGAGAAGGAAATAAAATATATTACTGTTGTACCACCTTCACCCACAGTGTTACAGAATACGTGTGTGCATCAGAAATAATAATCGAGAACTGCAATTGACCTTCATCAACAACGTCGCACAATACTTGTATGAGTAGGAAATTAAATATATTACTGTCGTACCACCTTCACCCACAGCGTCACACAAAAGGTGTATGAGTCAGAAATGGTAGTCGAACACTGCGGTTGACCTTCACCAACAGCGTTGCACAATACGTGTATGAGTAGGAAATAATATACTGCAGTCTGACCAGCAGTGTCACAATACTTATGAAAATAAAGTTTAAATGTTATAGTACATCGGGGTACAGATCACCCTACATCCTGGATGGAGGGACAGATCACCCCTTTCAGATACAGTAGACAGCGCACCCCTGGATTGATACTGATGGGACACACGAGCCCCTGGGTGTTACTGGGTTAATTTAATTAACAGTGGGACAGAGCCCCCTGGATGTATAGACAGATAACCCCTTTCAGATACAGCAGACAGGGCACCACTGGACTGATAACAGTAGAGCAGACAGAGCACCCCAACTGATACAGTAGAGCAGAAACAGAGCACTCCTTTCACCTACAGCCGTCCCACGCCGAAATAACACAGTACTGATGGACATGTCCGTCAGTACACTCTCCACAGCCGGAGTGAAGATCACCGAGGACCTTTTATAGAATCCAAAACCCGCAAGAATCTGACAGCGGGAAGATGATGTCCAGCCTCGCTTTGGGTTCCGAGTAAGGCAGGAAGTCCAGAGCCGGACTCAGATCCAGACTCGTATTGTAAAGTTCGGGTGGGTCCAGTTCTCAGAGAACCGGACCCGCTCATCTCTGTTTATTTGGCCCAGGTATACGGAGTAAAAAATATATAGATATATAGTGTTAAACAGTAAAACTAATATTCTTGTTATTAGTGTTCAGTTTAAGTTATTATCTTTTATTTATATGTAATAGCGCCACAAAAGTCTAGTAGTGCCTTACATAAGCAAATAACATATAGGATTACATAGGTACACTAAACATATTAACACACGTAGATTGTAAGCTCACAAGAGCAGGGACTTCTTTCCTCATGTGCCTTTTCTTACTTACACAATCTTATACTCCTTACTGCCTTTGTTGGCATCTAACCCCGGGTTTTCTATGTCTGTCCTATATTGTCTTGAACTGTAAGTGCTGTTTTCTTGTTTGCTCATTTGATTATGTACTGTGTAATGGGCGCTGCGGATCCCTTGTGGTGCCATAAAAATAAAGGATAATAATAATAATAATAATACACTGATTCAGGGGTGCATGCAATGGCTTGCACTGCCACGCTGGCATTTTACAATGAAACTGCGAAAAGATGCTAACGTGTATAGAGATGCCAACTTTTGGTGTCTCACATCTGCAGCTCATGTACAAAAGCGGAAACATGGCTCGCACATCAGATCTCTAAATAAGTCTATAGGGGGGTACACACGGACAGATCCATTCTTAAAATCTTAGCAATCTGACTAGATTGCTTAGATTTTAAGCACGGATCTCTCGTGTGTATGCCGCCCAACGATAGCGATGCGCGGCCCCGCGTGTCGCTATCGCCAGTGCTAGACAGGCACAATCTAGCACATCGCTAACTTCACCCACTGGGTGAAATAAGCGGCCCCTCTGTTACCCCCCCGCCCCCCCCCTTGCTCAGCACACATTGTGTTGTGCTGAGCGGGGGGAGAGATGTGCGCTGAGCGGTCTGTGATAGATCGCTCAGCACACATCTCTGCCAGTGTGTACTGTCCTTATGCTGTCTCAGAATGAACATTTCGACTAATGGGCCCTACACATTGACCGATTCGCCGCCGAGCTGTCCGACGGCGGATACGGCCGACGGGAGACCCGGCGGCGGGAGGCAGTGATGGAGGGAGTGAAGTTTCTTCACTCCCCCCGTCACCCGGCTCCATAGAAGTGCAGGCGAGATCGTCCATATTGGCCTGCATGCACAGCAGACGGGGCACCAGCGATGAACGAGCATGGGGCCGCGCATCGTTCATCGCTGGTGCCTCCACACTGAAAGATATGAATGGTATCTCGTTCAATAATAAACGAGATCGTTCATATCTTTGGGGATTGTCAGCCAGTGTGTAGGGCCTATTAAACACGCCAAGGAAACAGTCCTGACATGCCAGTGTATATCCATAAACCCTCATTTACTCCCCCAAACATGGCTACCTGTCAACAGTTTTGGGAATAAATCGCAGTCTAAAGATCATTGCGGTATATGTGCAGCAACAAAAATCGCTCCACTGCGTCATTAACATTGGGTGTGCCTCGCGATCAGGCCCATACTTACCCACAAAATGCATAATAATATAACCAAACACATGAAGAGAAGGCTCTGCTCGCAAGTGCTGACATTTCTACAGGAAAACGTGCTGGGCTGGGAACAGAGTGTACAAAAAAAAGTTCCAACTCACACTTAGGGGTAGTCGACAATTACCATGTCAGCATGCATTAGGTGATCATGAGAACATCAGTCATTAGGTGAACATGGTTAAATGTAGACATGCTTAGCATGTCGACAGTGGTCATGTTGACATTTAATATGTCACCATGACATTTCGACATGATAAAATATCTACATAACATCCCTGCCGGCTGGTAGCACAAGCTGTCACTGGCCACGGCAGTGGCATCATGTTACTAGAAGTTCCAGCGTAGATGTCTGGTGGAGAGGCATTGCAGTGAGTGTTTCCCCCTATCTCTAACCTTAATTCCTACCCCTCTCTCTCCTGCCTAACCCTAACCTTCAACCCCCCCCCCCCCACACACACACACACACACACACTACCACCACCACCAGCACCCCACCACAGCCTAAGTCTGTTAGCTTTCTGAGAGTATCGACATTGTGAACAAGACAAATGTACGCGTTGAATCGTGTTGAAATATTAATGTTGACATTGTGGTGTCACCATTACTAATGTTGCCATGGTAACTGTTTACCATATGACTGGATACCTACATTTGATAATCTAACCTAAAAGGAGGCCAACTTTTAAAGTGAACTTTTTGAAAAAGAAAATTAGTTGTAGTTTTACGATAGATAGATAGATAGATAGATAGATAGATAGATAGATAGATAGATAGATAGATAGATCAATAGATAGATCATTTTTTTCTCAGAACACCTGCACCAGATTCCCTTTATATCAATTTGATTTTAATCTAGCAGCTACATTGCCGAAACCACACTACTCCCCTCATCAGACATGTTATTACATATGGGTCACTATTTTTGTTTGCACCTGGAAGCTCATACTACATTTTATTATAGCCCAAGCACTCTAGCAAGGTGACAGTGAAGACAACATAATATATTTTATGGTTCTAAGTTGATAGAAAGCATACACCACTAGTCCACTTGTTCCATTCAGTTACTTATTTTATTATTGTTGCAAAATGTAAATGTTTACTAAAAATGTGTCTGAGTGTTGAAAATTGATGAATTTATCAGAATTAAATTTCATAAACAGAAATAAATGTGTATAAAAAGAGAATAATATATTATCGTTTGGTCAGTTCTACCAAGTTACCCATCATACCAGTCTACCAGCATCGCATTATATTTCATGTAGAACAGATTTATTTTACTCTATTGGATATTACACTGGTATCGTTTTGTCTATTAATAAAGAGGTTGGCACAATTGTAAATACGTTTGAAGAGTCAATGCTTGCTATGCTGTGTTGATATATGTATTCATCAGTTCATGTAAATGTTAGTATACTTCCACCATGGGCTGGTCAATAAAATAAGCATATTAAAAGATCTATACCCAGAATGAGTAGTCTGTAGTATATGTAAATGACCTGGAATTGTTTATGTGGGCAGAGGACAAGGCCACAGGAACGAGACGCGATGCCCCCTGCAGGGAGATGGGACGAGTCACAGTTTGTGAATAGCTGAGTATCAACAACGCCTGATTATCGCCACCCCTGCTTCCTTTGTCCCCGCCCGGGATGTTTATATAAGGAACAATCTACAGGAAATGGACTATAAAAACCACCATATACAGGTATACTGTACCTCGGTGGTTTTCATAAAGAGCTTTAATTATTTGACCATCAGATAAGTATTAGGACATTTATGTATCTGATTTCAGAACTACAGGTTTAATTAAATATTGTTTCTCTTTTATATTACATGCAATTGAAGGATATTCGTTATAAGGAACCTTTGATGCTCAAGTATTGGGAAATGAGAAATCACAGCTGTGTCCTGCCAGCCTCTTATTCCATAACAGGGCATTGCTGCGACCTGCAGTTATACAACATCTGCCTGCTTATACCTGTTGTAAATCATATTAAATACAACGTGTGTGTGTGTGTGTGTGTGTGTGTGTGTGTGTGTGTGTGTGTGTGTGTGTGTGTGTGTGTGTGTGTGTGTGTATATATATATATATATATATATAATTTAGAATGCCAGTAGTTCCTAGAGTGATATTGGAAATACAAAATAAAAAATGCACAGTGTAAATGCATATGTTACATTTGTGTATATACTTTTCCATAGTTTGAATTAGTTGAGGGCTGAGGGATAGTCAGTATTAGCTTGATGTGCCCAGGCCTTGCAGACAGTATGGATACTGGAAGATGTGTAGTCCAATATTACAGACATTACAAAGAGGAGATTAGTCCCCGATGTTATTGTGCTTATTCCAGCCCATCCCTCCTTGTATTGAGTGCTGTTCATTAGCATGAGAAGATGGTGCTAAATGCCTGGATCCTGGGCTTTTCCCTCTCTCTGTTTACTCGAAGCATCCTTGTGTTTTTGAAATGTATATGTAGGTAATGTAAAGAGCTACACCTGAGACTGGTCAGTGATACACAGTATACTGTGTGTATATTCCCTCTATACATAGCCCAGCGCACGTCTGTGAAGTATACATTGATTCAGCGGTACAACACATACAGTGATTAGTATCTATAACTGGTTGTAAAATGTTCTTCCAAAGTAAGATTTTGACCTAGGGTTGTCAGATCTGCTAAGTTTAAATTGATTTAACACTGGTAAGGATTTGAGAGAGAGAGAGAGAGAGAGAGAGAGAGAGAGAGAGAGAGAGAGAGAGAGAGAGAGAGAGAGAGAGAGCACACATATAGAATAGACGTAGGCTACCTAATTCCTCAGGCACTGTGAATACACAAGACCCAGTCATAAATCATAGCCAGAGAAGGCATAGGTGGTCAGCTCACGCTTAGATTTTAGTTGGGGCATAATGCCAACAGACTTTAATAGGAATACCTCGAAAGGCTTCATGAGAAGGGGACTAATCTATGAGTAAGATGTGCCATAAATAATAACTCTTAATTGATTTATTTTCTAGCATGTAAACCACTCTAAGTAAGTGTGTGTGTGTGTGTGTGTGTGTGTGTGTGTGTGTGTGTGTGTGTGTGTGTGTGTGTGTGTGTGTGTGTGTGTGTGTGTGTGTACAGTGTATATACTGTATGTATATTTATTTATTTATAGTATGACACAAGGACAAGTTGCCCACTATTAAAGTGGAGTGCCAGACATCTTTTGGAAATGTTAAAATGTTAAAAACTTCTAACAACTGCGCACTATTATATAATGAATATTTATGCTGAGAGCTTTACCCAATTGACCTCAAGTCATAATTGCATTTACCATTTAAAGCATTTTAATTCCATTATGTGTATCTGTGTAACATGTAAGTGAAACAGCTGACAGTACAGGCATTTGTACAGGGTAATGGGAAGCTAAAGCTGTCTTATGTTAATAGAGATAAGCAATTGTGTCAATGTTTTACTCAGTGAGTCTAATTAAAGTGCATCTAGTTAAGATAGGCAATTACAAATCTATATACAGGTAGATTTATTCTTCCATTAAAATCGGTACAACAATCTGTGTAAAGGAATTCATTTGTTGAATAGGAAAGTTCATCACATAGGCGCTCACATCTATTCATTAGACTATATTGATTAAAGGTATTTTGTTTCAAAACATTAGTGTCATAGTATAAATAATTAGCTTTTTATAAGTTGATAGCTGCTGTGCTACAAATCAGATAAATCCATTGTTGCTTATTAGCCTGCATTAGATATTACACATATTACACCTACAGCTGTGTTTCTGGTTTGCACTAATTGTCTTAAAGCATGTTTAACCCTTTACAGTGCGTGTTCCCTTGCTGTGGGAGATTCGCCACCCTGCTTTGAGCCGCAAAGTGATCTCCTATTATACCAGCTAATGACTGCACTTTCCTGCATCCAAAAATGCCATGCTGCAATAGTCTCCCCCGGACACCCTCCAGCTTCTCTGGTGTACAGGAGGAGGTGTGAGCGGCTTGGTGTGACAACACGCTGCAAACTTATCTTCAGATGAATGTTGCTTGTTAAGATATTGGAATTGCTTGCACATTAACCCTGTCTAATGCAATGCACTACAGTGATACCGCTGAATGATATAGTTACGTTGGATTTCATGGAAATGGGTATGGCTGGCACTGGGGCTGGCAGACACTTTATACAAATGAGGGCAATATTGGGATGATGATGATGATGATGATGATGATGATGATGATGATGATGATATTACAAATGAGAGAAAGAGAAATAGATTATTTTGCACCTCACATTTATTATGGAGCATGGTTTTCCTTATTTTATAAAGTATGCACGCACATGTTTTATCAATCAACAATGCGTAAGTGTGCTAAGATGTACAGAATGTCAGTATAAATGGTCATTTCCCCTAACGTGTTAGAAGCAGAAACAAGTTTATTTTACTAATTTTCGGTGCCAACTCGACTGCTGAAAAGGCATAAGAGACTCTGTAAACTATTTGTACAATAAAAGTATATATACACGTTGGTATACACCAATTGAAATACATTAGATAGATAGATAGATAGATAGATAGATAGATAGATAGACAGACAGACAGAAGATAGATAGATAGATAGATAGATAGATAGATAGATAGATAGATAGATTAGATAGATAGATTTATATAGCATTTGTAGCACTCCTTGCTGACCCAACAAATAATGTAGCCAGGTGCCATCTGACAAATGATTTTATATATATATATATATATATATATATATATATATATATATAAACATATATATATATATACTGTGTGCATCTCTCTATATATATATATATAGAGAGAGACAGAGAGAGAGAGAGAGAGAGAGAGAGAGATGACAATTAGTATATACCAGTTTATGTATATACTTTAATTGTATAAACTATTTTACGCATACTTGTACGTTTTATTAAAGCGATGACATACGATATATGACAGTTATTTATTTCTGCCTCTTATAAAACACGTAGACGAATTCGTCAGTATGTCACCCAGAAGATATATGTGCCATTTACCCGAGCAGACACAAATGTATCTTTTCTTTATATTCAGCAGTTATTGACCTTCTGAAGCATTGTAAGGAGTTAAGGGCTCACCAAGCAGACTTGTTAGGTATCCGTAAATGCACTTACAGGTCTATCATGTTTATGGCATTTGTATGAGGCTTGGCAAGTAGCGTAGTTAAACATTGGAGACCAAAGACTTCATAAAGTACAGTATTTTTCTCCAGACCATTGCCCGACAATTGCTTTATAGAGTAGCAGCTTCGCCTATCAATAGTGTGCAGATCTGTTTCACACAACACGTTACATATACATCAGGGGTTTCTGTGATGCCTATATCATATTCTAGATTTTTTTATTATTATTATTATTATTATTATTATTATTATTATTAATAATAATAATAATAATAATAATAATAATATAAAATACAACGCAGTTTGAGCTCAAGCGATACCACTATTTCCATACTCCCCACCCCCATGTTGGTAAGCGCAAAGACTACATGCAAAAATAATGAGAAGATAGAACTTAATACAAATGTGCCCCTTTCTATTGTGAATCTGGGTTACACTGAAACATCTCGTTCACTGGCTCATCTCCATATTCACGCTGTATTTATTATTAATCCCAACATTCTATTCTGACATATAATCAATGTGAGATTAGTGTTTTTGGAACTTTCTGCATTATTTATGTAAATACACAACGCGGGTAAGTGAAATATACAGATATAAAGTGTGATTTGTTGTATATAAAATGATGACTAAATAAAGAAATATGAAATGATTGTCAGATGACCCTGCAGTCTAGATAAATGCATACGTCCGATTCTCAGATCTATAGTAGTTATCGTGTTAACTCTATCTCTATTATTTCTGAAACACAGTATAAAAAAATAAAAGTAGACGGATTAATTTGTTTTTTAGTGTCTATAATAATGACCTACATGTGAAGAATGACATTCCATGTGTTCCTCTAGTAATATACCCATGGCAGACAGGATTGTATTGACGTTCTAATACGTGAAGCCTCATGCTATTAGATAGGGGTATAAGATGCTTTTGTTTTCCCCGCATCACACAGTTGTGGTGGATATGTGGGGAGAGGTACTGGTCTCACATGCCTCAGCCTCTGTCTATCACAGGATCTGCCACAAACACTGGATGCCCCGGAGTGACGGCAACAAACCTCTGAATGAAATCAGGAGCTGAGAATTGGGTGATCTGATATAAGATGTGGGACTCGTGCTTTGTCTATAGGAAATATCTATTGCTAGTCTAAGTGGTAAAATGATGCCAGATGGTTTGTGTCTGATAGCCGCTTTCACCTGCAAGTCTGTGAAAATAATTTATCAAAACCTTTTCCTTTTGGTCCCAAAACAATACAAACCCTGATAAACCCAACTGCTGTCTCCGAGGTCTTTGGCACAGAGTCTGTAGGCACAGTGTGCTCATATTTGTAGCTCAGTTGGCTCATCTAGGCTGGTGCAATTCCCTCATGTACAGAATGTTATCAGCTATAGAAATGTGATATTATCAAACCGAAAATGTGAAGATTTCTGTGCGAGCCAAATGGAACTCAAGATGTGAGGACTATCAAACAGGTCAGGAATTCTCCGCATGTCACTGCGGAGACTGATTACCGTTATTAAGACGCTAAGCAGGGTCTTCTATATGCTTGTGTGCTATGTGCGCTTCCAAACAGGACACGTACTGTACCAAAGAACAAAGGTACACAATAGGAACCGTACAGTAAGCCGGGGATCATAGGTCTATCTAGATAGATAGATAGATAGATAGATAGATAGATAGATAGATAGATAGATAGATAGATAGATAGATAGATAGATAGATAGATAGATAGATAGATGTGTCATACTGAGAGCTGCATTTGCATTGAAGGTATATGATGACACATTTGCCAAATGTGCAATGTATAGGACAGCTAGCATCTGTCCGTGTAGGTTCTCCATACTGAAGCTGAGTTTTACATTGTCCTTATCAAGCAGATTTTACAAATCCCTGAAAATGCTGTAAAATATGTGGCTGGCAGGAGCACGTTTTCCGTGGAAGTTGTGGCTATAGAGTCTGAGCTATAAATACACTACGTTCTGGGTACAGTGAATACACTACTAGCTCAGGACAGGTAACCTCATATCACTGTAATCATTGTTACTAATCCTCCTTTGTACTGTCTGCTACTTTCACACTTGATTTCATTCTAATACGAGAGACCACATCGAAGTGTAAGCACCCAAAGTCGGTAACACTATCAAGTGCTGCACTGGTCAATCACTGCTGTATGTTGTGTGATTTGTGCTCATCACTTTCTTTGGTAACATTGAATTGATAAATAGGGGGGGGGGGGGGATCTAGGCTCTAAAAATGTGCGTGTGGGCTGGGGTTGTAAATAAAATAATAATAAAAAAATACCAGTAAAAGTAAAAAAAGATATAAATAGGTTAATAGTAATTCATATAGTTGTTATATTGTAACAAAAAAAATTGTTCCGTTGAGTCCACCGATGATAATGAGCAATTCCTTTTAAAGGTGGCTCCGTATTGTAGAACTACACTCGCCCTGCCTCATGCAGCTCCCAGTCAGCGTTATGTACTGAAGGTCTCCCCAGTGCCTCCAGTACAGTACACAGACCAGCTATACTGGGCTGCATATTCCACACTTATCCCACAGACATTGTCTGTGTTACTGGTCCCACAAGCCGAAATGAAAGGCCTGCCTGATGCACACAGACCCTCACAAAGGAGGTTGCTCTTAAACAACTTAGAATCGCTTTCATAAAAGTTTATAAATCCCACAACCTCTCCCTTTCAGGGAATTTAGGATGGAAATAATTGCTTGCAATGTATTTGATCTCCTCTGCTCAACAGCCAGTGAGAGAGGCACAGGTGACATGTTCCAATTAGGAATTGTCTAATTAAATTAGTGTCACAGAAAGCAACCAATAATCCAGAGGCAGAGAGGCTGTTTTTCTCTTGTCCTCCTCTCTGTGTCTGACCATGAAAGAGGCAACAAGCCCCTCCCTGGAATCATTAGCCCTAATGGAGGTGTGAAAGAAACGACAGTATATAAAGTCAGCCAGGCTGCGTTTTGACACATTTGATTTTTCCCTTTCATAGTGTGGGGACCTGTAACTTCTGTGGGCTGTGTCATCATCACCATTATCATCATCCTCTTCTGTAACCAGTTATTTGCCGTGCCAGCCAGGGCTCCTATGGATCACATACTGCACTGATAGGACATTGTACAGCTTGTTTCTACCAAAGGGTGCATGGTGCCTGGATCAACCCAGCCGGACAGATCGTGAGAGCAGACTCAGCCAGCTAGAGGATGCAGCTTGGAGAGCAGATTCTCACCAGCTCTGCCCCTAACCTGCCCCACACCTTCTACCCTCTGCCCGGGGACCCAAACAGCGCCGCCCAGAGCCCGGGCTTGGACTTCAGCGTGGGTCAGCACAAAGGCCAGCAACAGCAGCAGCAGCAAAAGAAGTACCCCAGGGGCCTGCACCTAGACAGCCCCCGGGACGCAGGCAGCACCAGCGCCGCCGCTAACACCATGCTCAGCGAGGCCAGCGAGGGCTTCCCAGCCGCCAAGCCCTTAGTGGACAGCGCCAGGAAAGGCTCCCCGGTCGGAGAGGAGGATCTGGGATCCGCGCCACCCACCTCGGCTCCTCGTTATCTGGAGAACACCCTACAGGCAGCGTCTGAGCGCTACTACCTACAGTCCCAGGGGCAGCAGCCCCAGCAGACCGGGGGAGCAGAGCTGGCCTCTCCCTGCTCCATCTTCCCCTATGCCCCGCCGCAGCACAGCGCCATGTACCCGGCAGGGGGGGCATCCAGGTACGGGGGGTATAGCAGCATGCTTCCTCCGGCCGGCTTCTCCCCTCCAGTCTGCCCCTCCCGTCCTCAGTACTCCACCGGCTACCAGTACAGCCAGGCCCCCGCCAGCATGTACAGTCCCTACCCGGCTGCGGGCACTGGCAGTGGGCTGAGTGCGCTGGGGCTCCCCGGCGGTGGGACCGGTGTGCGGGCACAGGTATACCTCTGTAATCGCCCCCTGTGGCTGAAGTTCCACCGGCATCAGACGGAGATGATTATTACCAAGCAGGGCAGGTGAGTGCCAGCCAGGGCTCTTCTACATATTAGTAATAACACGTGTGTGGCAGTAATAATGTCACAGCTTTATAGCAGGTTGCTACTGTCTATAGGTAACCTGGAGAATTGGAGAACTGCAGTGCAGTATAGACCAGATGTAGGATTACAAAGTGTTTTAGGTTGACCCTGTCCCTGAGTGTGTGTTCCCCAATATATGACCAGTAATATTACACTATTTCTATAATTAGTCCCGTGTGAGTGCAGGAATATTCTGTCTGTGACTTTGGATTCTTTACATGAAGTTTATTGTAACGTTTTATTGACACCATGTTACAGGAGGATGTTTCCATTCCTGAGTTTCAACATCACTGGATTAAATCCGACAGCCCATTATAACGTGTTTGTAGAGGTGGTTCTGGCAGACCCCAATCACTGGCGATTTCAAGGGGGCAAGTGGGTGACTTGTGGTAAAGCCGACAACAATATGCAAGGTAAGCCCCCTGAGACAAAGCAGATATAGGGAAACTGTCTCTTAAGTATAATGTGGAACTACAGGTTTCAGCATGTTTTTCCAGAAGTACTCTCTCTCTCTCTCTCTCTCTCTCTCTCTCTCTCTCTCTCTCTCTCTCTCTCTCTCTCTCTCTCTCTCTCACAAGAAAGTGCGTGTTATAATGCGGGTTCATTAATGATGTAAGGGGGTAATTGATTAGAACTTCTATGAAACACAGGCGACAGTTGAATGATACAGGTCAGCCGTTTACATGGTGCTAATTCCAAGGCACTTGTAGAAGTCGTAGTGATGTAGAATGTCATCATATATTAATCATGAACATATAAGGCTCTGGACAATGCAATTCTCTGTGTAACCGGCATCTACCATATCTTTATAGGAAACAAGGTCTATGTGCACCCCGAGTCCCCAAATACAGGGGCTCACTGGATGCGACAGGAGATTTCGTTTGGGAAACTGAAACTGACAAACAACAAAGGGGCTAATAATAACAACACTCAGGTAAGTGGCTGCAACGCTATGGACAGCGATCTGTGATACATACCGTAGCCGCGTTCTGTGCATATAACCCTCATGAGGATTCTGTTCGTACGTATGTTCTTGTGAAATTATAAGGAAATGCGGCAGATTACTGACGCTATATTACGTACCTGGCAAGCGGTAAAGATGATGTTTTAGGTTTTGTACTTTACCAGTTAAATAATTATGACAGTGTATATGAGGTTTCATTGATTAATTGTAACATATAGTGATAAAGAAGATAAAACGCCTTTTGATCTATATATGTCTTTATCAAAGTTTGGAGAGAGATATAATTGTGAAAGAAAAAGTACTAACCAATCAGCTTCTAATTTACATTTTACAGGCTGTGTTTGAAAAGTGACAATGACAGTGATAGTTGGTATCTCTCACAATTTTCTCTCTCCCCAATATTTCATAAATACCCCGGACTAGCGTTAGGAAAATTCATTCTCTTCTCACATGTACTTTACGCTTTCTTCGCTCCTAATCTGTGGATCAACCCTCACCATATACTGTAGTTTATCACCTAGGAGTCAGCCTTACCACACACTATAGCTTCTCACCTGGGAATCAGCCCTTACCACACACTATAGCTTCTCACCTGGGAGTCAGCCTTTACCACACACTATAGCTTCTCACCTGGGAATCACCCCTTACCACACACTATAGCTTCTCACCTGGGAGTCAGGCCTACCACACACTATAGCTTCTCACCTGGGAGTCAAACTTGTAGCTCCTAACCTGTGCGTTAGCCCTCACCACACATACAGCTCATCACCTTTGAGTTAGACCTTATCACGCACTTATAGCACGCCTGTCAGCCAATGTGAATCAGCCTTCACCGCGCACTTACAGCTCCTCGCCTGTGAGTTAGCCCACTCACCACACAGTTACAGCTCCTCACCTGTGAGTCACCCTCACCGCACAGTTATACGTTTCACCTGTAAGTCAGCTCTCACCACACATCTAATTATAGGTCTCATTTCTTTGACTCCACACACTCTTTCTAGTAACGATTGGTGACACCCACCTACAATCTGTCACTGTCCATGCATATATTACCCATTTATCTTTCTCCCCTTGCTCAGCGGTCGCCCAATTAGCTGACTTTCTGAGCCAATTGCTCAACGCCTGCATATTACTCTTCTATCTCCTCATTTATCTACTGTTCTTACTCTCATTTCACCTAACCATCTGTCTCCACATCAAGCTTACCCTCTGCCTCACTGCATAGTCCTCCGTTTACAATTGTTACTAATATCTGATATACTTGTAGCTTCCTGATTTAAAAAAAAATAAATTTTAATCAGTTTTAGTATCAGAAGAGTGATCATCTAACATAGGCTGCCTGTCGTTCCTTAGATGATAGTTCTGCAGTCTCTGCACAAGTATCAGCCCCGTCTCCATATTGTAGAAGTGAGTGAAGATGGAGTAGAAGACCTGAATGACTCTGCGAAGACTCAGACCTTCACCTTCCCTGAAACCCAGTTCATTGCTGTAACAGCATACCAGAATACAGATGTAAGAGCATGAGAGAGAGAGAGAGAGAGAGAGAGAGAGAGAGAGAGAGAGAGAGAGACTGTGCACCAGACTACATATAGCCACGTTTGTGTAATATAATTCATAATATTTACTTTTCTATTATTTTTAGATAACTCAACTGAAAATTGATCACAACCCGTTTGCAAAAGGCTTTAGAGACAACTATGACTCGTAAGTAATACTTCTTTATTTTGAGTCCCATCACCTACAGTATGCCTTGGTATGACTGTACTTCGTTTCATTAATACTTTTTGTGATGCGGGTTAGTCTAACTATATTGATCATCTATTAGATCATCTGTAATTACCAGAACACTGGTAATTTTGTCACCTTGGTAAATAATTGTTATTGCTAGGTGACCTATAAAAATACATATTCATGCTTGTCATAGTCACATCGGGTTTTTATTCCTCCTGTAGCATGTACACGGCCTCAGAAAGTGACCGATTAACTCCATCTCCTGCGGATTCTCCTAGATCCCACCAGATAGTGCCTGGGGCCCGGTACAGCGTCCAGCCCTTCTTCCAGGAGCAATATGTCAACAACCTGCCACCCACCAGGTACTACAGCGGTGAGAGGACTGTGCCCCAGACCAGTGGCCTCCTGTCGCCCCAGGCCAATGAAGAAGTGGTCACAGCTCCTCCCCAAAGGTGGTTTGTGACCCCTGTCCAACAAGCTGCCGCCAACAAGCTGGACATGGGTCCATATGACACAGACTACACTTCCAGCTCTCTTCTCACCTATGGCATAAAGTCCTTGCCCATCCAAACCTCACACCCCATGGCATACTACCCAGATGCAGCCTTTGCTTCTATGACAGGCTGGGGCAGCAGAGGTTCTCCTTATCAGAGGAAAATGGCAACAGGTCTACCTTGGTCCTCAAGGTCAAGTCCGTCAGGCTTCTCTGAAGATCTCCTCCCTAAGGACAAAGTGAAGGAAGAAATAAGTTCGTCTTGGGTGGAAACACCTCCTTCTTTAAAGTCTCTAGACTCAAACGATTCTGGAGTGTACACGGGAGCCTGTAAGAGAAGGCGTCTCTCCCCTAGCACTTCCAGCAATGAAAACTCCCCCCCTATAAAATGTGAGGACATTGCAAGTGAAGACTACAAAGATGCTTCCAAAAGCTTAGGCTACTATTCCTTTTATTCTAGTTCTTAAAATAATTATTCTCCATATCAATAGATGTATGGCTTGTAAGTTACCATGTCGATCACAGGGTGGATCTTAGCATTAAATGCCAAAAAAGTGTGGCTTTGCCTTTCATCTGGAGAACAAAAGAACAACAAACAACTGGTGTACTGTTCTCTAGGCTGATAGGGCCAAAGGTCTAACTGCTGCCAGTCCGAACTTGTCACATCCTGAATTCTAAACTTGACAGTATTTTAATTTAAAGTGGATAAAATCTGCTTGATTTGTCTTTTTTTTTCCTTTTCTTATGTGATATATTTATGAAGGAAAATCAATGTAAATATTGTGTAAATATACTGTTGCATATTGTGGAGTATAATATATTGTATGCAGTTACTGTATGTGTCTTTATTTTTATTGCTTTTCAAGACTTTACATGCACTGTTCTGTTGTACAATGTGTAATGGGTAGTACACGAAAACAAATCTATAGACAAAGACTCAGAGTGCATTTTCTATGAAGTCTTTGAAAAGAATATATTTAAAAAGAAGCGACACAAAAATTAAAAATTGTCTATTGTGACAAATATTGTAAAAAATGTAAAGTTCATTATTGATCCGGATGATATTGTGAGTTTTAACCTTTTTATGTATATAATGCTTTGCCATTTTTAATAAATGTATTGCCTCTGCGATAATTAGATAATTCATGTTGGTATTAATCAGATATTTTTTTTTTAAACAAGTACTTTATAATGTCGAATGATCTCTCTTTCTTCATCACCTCATTTTACACGGGTATGTCACAACTCACAATAAATATGGAGGAAGGAAGAAGTCAACGATTTTAGATAGTACTGACACCTAACTTTCAGTCGATTACCTCACTTGGGGCATTCAAGGTCATTTGCAAGAAACCAAAAACTTAATTTAAGGAAGTTATCAATATATTACATAAACTTTTTGAACGTAATTCTTCTAGCTCTCGCAAATACATTGCTTATGTAATTAAACAATGTAAAGGAAAATCGAAGCAAGCTACGCTGAGACACAAGAAACTGAAATAATAACTGATTAGAAGAACTAGCATTAATAAAGAAAAACATACTGAAGGAAATAGATAATCGGTTATAGGAGTAATGTTATATGTCGAAGACTACATATGATAAATACACATATAATGTGTGGCTGGGGTATGCCTGTAGGTGTTTGAGTTTAAGTATAATAATTTTACCGCTCCTATTTCATTTGCATTTCAGGTTAAATACTGTATTTATATACTGATTAATTTCTATACGCTGATCCTGTGTGTGTGTGTGTGTGTGTGTGTGTGTGTGTGTGTGTGTGTGTGTGTGTGTGTGTGTGTGTGTGTGTGTATCCATATATCCATATATGCAAAGTTGGAAAATAAAACAGTCTACATAAGTAGAAACACAATTAGTGACATCTCTATTTCGATTAATTTTAGTTACAGGGAAGTAAAGCTCAATCTGTTTAATGTTGCTTAAAACACTTAATTGTTGTAATTGGATTCGATCTAGTTTGTATGTTACATACACAAATATGTTACATAACTGAGCATAAATAAATGTAAGATATGTATACACACACACACACACACACACACACACGTACACAGATATAAACACACACATACACGAACATACACCATTTACCCTTATTTAGTTAGAGTTGGCACTATTATTTTGTTAAGGTTACCAATATGTTACTCGTTGGAAAACGTTTGAATAGTTATATGAAGATGATGTTAAAGATATTGTTTGCAACGTTTTCTTCTTTTGTAATAATGTTCATTAGTTTATATATCTTAGTTTACAACGAACACACATCAGAATGTTCAAGACATTTAACACGTTATTTAACTGAAGCATATAAAGTAACATTTAATGGGCTACATTAAAATCTACAGCCACAATGCACCTAGAAGGATACGCATTAGGTTTACAGTATGTTGTTGTTGTTGTTTGTTATGTTTTGTATATGTAATTACTGTGAAATGAAATTACTGGTTCCCATTGTTCTATTCACTATAAGATTTGCATTATTACACTTTAAAGTGTAGGAAATGCAGAAATTAATTAGATTAAACTGCTTGTGGTACAAGAGAGAAAATTAGAATAAAAAGGTGGGTGGTGATTTTAGAAATGTAAAATACGTTTCTTTATCACAAGATTTTTAATTCGTGTTTGTTTGTTTGTTTGTTTGTTTGTTTGTTTGTTTGTTTTTAATATATCACCTATTGCTTATAGATAACTAAACAATCAAAAGTCATATTTTAATGTTGCATTTACATTTCATCAGTCCCTTCAACTGTCACTAGAACTGAAATCGCAATATTTAAAAAGAGACCAATAATCTAAACATACCCATAGCATAACGGAAGAGCCCCCAGTGGAATGAAAATAGAAGTATAATTTTAAATAGGGGAAAATGAGCTCTGTAAAACTCCTCACACTGTTTAATGGAAACATAAGTGCTTGACTGGCCCCAATTAACACCTTGTGATTATAAGGCATTCCTAAAATGTAGTGTCAGACACCAAATTGTGAATAAATGTATCTAATTAATTCTCCTAGGATGACACTGATAAACAAGTCTATATTTAAAGTAAGATCAAGGGTCTGTTTCTTGAATGCTTGTTTACAGTTCTTATCAGATAAGGTCAAGTAGCCGAATGTATTCCTTTTTACAGAGCACATAATAAGATTTAACTAGGCATACAAACTCTGCCAGGGTGCAACACAGCAAGACGCTGCTACTCACTAATTATATAAAATGCTGATAGCTTCAGCAATACTACATCCAGCAAAATGCAAAATGCAGACATGGGAAGCGTTTATCTCTGTGTTTTTCTTCTTTTCTTTAGTTTTCGATTTCTTTATTAAGTACGTTTATATATTTATTATCTTTTAAGTACACACATATTTATATATACATATATATATATAGTGTGTGTGTGTGTGTGTGTGTGTGTGTGTGTATGTATGTATATATATATATATATATGTAAGTATGTATATATATATATATATATATAATCTGCAGACCTCTAATTCTCATGTCATGTCATCTGATAACTCAATTTATGGATGCTACATGTATATTTTTAATTAACTCATCTTAGAGTGTTGTAACTGAAAATGAATAATGATGAACGAGAGCAGTACGTGTTATATTATCAGTTCAGTGTTTTAACATACCTTAATTATTGCACGTATTCACTAACAATCTTTTACTGATCAGATCAATAAATAATGAATATATGTATGCTCATCTATGTTTTTATACATTTAGTACATACATTTGGGGCTTTTATAAAGCAAATACACTATGTAAGGATTTAAAGAAATTGTTAACACTACTTAGTAAACCTTTAATCAGATTCTAATCTAGTTCTAATTCTCATCCCGATTTGAGCACCGAGTAGTCCTTTATTGCGGGGACTGCTGTCGGTATACTCCAGGAAACAACAACACTGTTGTGCAGTTGCTTTCATTTTGTCAGCGTTCTCAAATACTGCAGAAATGACTCTGGACAAACATAAACCACGGAAATGCATTTACACAAATTAGTTCTAACACTTCTAAACCAACTGTAACTTTGTCCGAGAAGCACAGTAGATGCATTCAGCTTTGTGGTATAACAAAAACCTCATTTATTAATTGATTCAGCCTCAGCAACGTTTTATTTTGTCTAGATTTGTTTAGCACCAGAGCATCGTAAATAGCAGTTTATTTCAGGAAATGCATGCAAGTGAATACTATATTTCAGCATAATACACTTTGAACAGGAGTTAACATGAGATTACACAGAGAAAACTTATGTTTGTGTTACAAGATACCTCTTGTAAACTGCAGTGGTAAAAACAATTAAAGCAAGTATTAGTATCATTATACTATTGCATTATATTCATATATTCATAACGTGTTTATAATATTTGTTATTATTTTACGGAAGTCATCTTATTCTACAGTGTCTTGCTTCTATATGGTCGTAGAGCTCATCTGTGACATATATACATATGATCTGCATAAGGATGCAGTATTTCCTATATTCTACCAAAGGCTTATCTGCAAAACCTTTTAAAACCTTTTAGAAACGCTTCTAATAGCAAGTAAAAAGCATTAACCATAAGAAAGGTCAACAGTTCACAGTGAAATCATGTCTTCTGTTTATCCACCTACACCTGCTGTCACACATATATTGGGTAACGCATATATAAAACTAGCATCCACCCATGAACTGCATATTAATTCATTTGAAAGGGAATCTGGGCACCTATTTGAAAGCTATTAAAACGTACAAATGAGCAAAGTGTCAATGGATAAGTGCAGCCTATGAGTCTATATGGAAAGTTTTGGCTTCCTCCAATTCAGGAGTATCTTACTAGCATAAAATAATAACATCCTTGCTAAGATTTCTCTGCTACCCGTAGGTACCACGTCCTCCTTTATGCTTAGGAGGCAATGTACCAAATATACAATAATTAGAATTCACACTTTAATATTGATGTAACTTTGTATTTAATTCCAAAAGCCACTTAATGCAGTCATTAACAGACTGAGTGAAAAAGATTTCAGCTGTTGCCTAACTCCTACACCTGAGTGCAGCCTGCAAGTTGTACCCCATATCTGGGGTAATCTACGTGTGTTTTACGCTTATGAAGACTTCTTGCGGCTCCTTAGGTTTGCAGAGGCGGATCAGGAGAAGACATGGGAAATCGTACCCAAAGTACAATCTCAGCATGTGGGTGCCAGTACGACCCACGAGGACTGTGTCTGTCAGGAAAAAGGAAACTTAAAGGTGCTTGTTCTGAAATGATGATGATGATAACAGCGATGATCGGTCGCAGCATCTGATAGTGGCTGTATTAGGGCCCTCATTCCGAGTTGATCGCTCGGTAATTTTCTTCGCATCGCAGTGAAATTCCGCTTAGTACGCATGCGCAATATTCGCACTGCGACTGCGCCAAGTAATTTTACAATGAAGATAGTATTTTTACTCACGGCTTTTTCTTCGCTCTGGCGAACGTAGTGTGATTGACAGGAAATGGGTGTTACTGGGCGGAAACACAGCGTTTTCGGGGCGTGTGGATAAAAACGCTACCGTTTCCGGAAAAAACGCAGGAGTGGCCGGAGAAACGGGGGAGTGTCTGGGCGAACGCTGGGTGTGTTTATGACGTCAAACCAGGAACGACAAGCACTGAACTGAACGCAGATGCCGAGTAAGTCTGAAGCTACTCTGAAACTGCTAAGTAGTTTGTAATCGCAATATTGCGAATACATCGGTCGCAATTTTAAGAAGCTAAGATACACTCCCAGTAGGCGTAGGCTTAGCGTGAGCAACTCTGCTAAATTCGCCTTGCGAGCGATCAACTCGGAATGAGGGCCCAGGTCAGAAAGACTTCTTCTGCTTCAGAAAACATCGCAGCACGTAAAAACATCGTACATTTTAAGAATTTTTTGACACCTAATCACATTACTAGATTGCAAACAATTCCCTGGTGTTTGTTTTTAATTGCATTTAATGTACACTTATTTTAGAACTGCATCTATTTGCAGTTATAGTTGAAATGTTTACTGATACTGCATTTTGTTATTAAACTATCCATTGTTGTATTTAAATGTTACATAAAGCAGGTGCAGTAAATTTACTACTAATGCCTCCTGCTGTAAATAACACAGATGCACATGCCACTGATGTACCCTGCTGTAACAGAGGGGGTGTGGATCATCAAATCGAGAGTGTCTAGGTTGACAATGTTTAGGTCGACCACTATAGGTCGACAGTCACTAGGTCGACAGGGCCTGAAAGTCTACAGGGTTTCTAGGACGACATGTACTAGGTCGACCGGTCGAAAGGTCGACATTAGTTTTTCATGTTTTTTTGGTGTTGTTTTCTCAGTACAGTGACTGGGAAGCCCAATTAGTGCACCGTGTACCCTCACATGGCTCACTTCACTCGCCATGCTTCAGGCAAGGTGCCTACCTCCACTACCGCTTAGCTCGGCACAGATTACCGTTCCAATCGTAGTCGACGTGGATCGTTAAGTATGGAAAAAGTTCAAAAAAAGAAAATAAATGTGAAAAACTCATGTCGACCTTTTAACCTGTTGACCCAGCATATGTCGACCTAGAAACCCTGTCAACCTACACATTGTCGATCTTCAGACCGGATCCCAACAGGGGATCTGGAAAGTATTCACAGTGCTTCACGTTTTCCACATTTTGTTATGTTACAGCCTTATTCCAAAATGGAATAAATTATTTTTTTTCCTCAAAACCCAATACCTCATAATGACAACATGATTTTTGCGATTTTGTGATTTTTGCAAATTTATTAAAAATAAAAAACTAAGAAATCACATTTATATAAGTATTCACAGCCTTTGTTAAATACTTTGTTGGTGCACCTTTGGCAGAATTAGAGCCTCAAGTATTTTTGAATATGATGCCACAAGCTTGGCACACCTATCCTTGGGCAGTTTTGCCCATTTCTCTTTGCAGCACATCTCAAGCTCCATCAGGTTGGATGGGAAGTGCCGGTGCACAGCCATTTTCGGATCTCTCCAGAGATGTTCTATCGGATTCAAGTCTGAGCTCTGGCTGGGCCACTCAAGGACATTCACATTCCTGAAGCCACTCCTCTGATATCTTGGCTGTGTGCTTAGGTTCGTTGTCCTGCTGAAAGATGAACCGTTGCCCCAGTCTGAGGTCAAGAGCGCTCTGGAGCAGGTTTTCATCCAGGATGTCTCTGTACATTGCCACATTAATCTTTTCCTCTATCCTGACTAGTCTCCGAGTTCCTGCTGAAAAACATCCCCACAGCATGATGCTGCCACCACTATGCTTCACTGTAGGGATGGTATTGCACTGGTGATGATCGGTGCCTGGTTTTCTCCAAAAATGACGCCTGGCATTCATGCCAAAGAGTTAAATTTTTGTCTCATCAGACCAGAGAATTTTGTTTCTCATGGTCTGAGAGTCCTTCAGGTGCATTTTGGCAAACTCCAGGTGGGCTGCCATGTACTTTTTACTAAGGAGTGGCTTCCGTCTGGCCACTTTAACATACAGGCCTGATTGGTGGATTGCTGCAGAGATGGTTGTGCTTCTGGAAGGTTCTCCTCTCTCCACAGAGGAATGCTGTAGCTCTGACAGAGGGACCATCGGGTTCTTGGTTACCTCACTGACTAGGGCCCTTCTCCCCTAATCACTCAGTTTGGACGGCCAGCCAGCTCTAGGAAGAGCCCTGGTGGTTCCGATCTTCTTCCATTTACGGATGATGGAGGCCACTTTGTTCATTGGGACCTTCAAAGCAGCAGATTTTTTTCTGCACCCTTCCCCAGTTTTGTGCCTCAAGACAATCCTGTCTTGGAGGTCTACAGACAATTTGTTTGACTTCATGCTTGGTTTGTGCTCAGACATGCACTGTCAAGTGTGGAACCTTATATAGACAGGTGTGTGCCTTTCCAAATCGTGTCTAATCAACTGAATTTACCACAGGTAGACTCCAATTAAGCTGTAGAAACATCTCAAGGATGATCAGTGGAAACAGGATGCACCTGAGCTCAATTTTGAGCTTCATGGCAAAGGCTGTGAATACTTATGTTGATGTGATGTCTTATTTTTTTTTATTTTTAATAAATTTGCAAAAATCTCAATAAACTTTTTTCATGTTGTTATTATGGGGTATTGTGTGTAGAATTTTGAGGGAAAAGTACATTTATTCCATTTTGTAAGAAGTCTGTAACATAACAAAATGTGGAAAAAGTGAAGCGCTGTGAATACTTTCTGGATGCACTGTATACTACTGATGCCTTCCACTGTGAATAACACAGGTGCAAATGCCACTGATGTATCCTACTGTAATAGGGGAGCTATACTACTGATGCCTCCTGCTGTGAATAACACAGATGCACATGCCACTGATGTATCCTGCTGTAACAGAGGCACATATACTATTGATGCCTCCTGCTGTAAATAACACAGATGCACATGCCACTGATGTATCCTGCTGTAACAGAGGCACATAAACTACTGATGCCTCCTGCTGTATATAACACAGATGTACATGCCACTGATGTATCCTGCTGTAACAGAGGCGCATATACTACTAATGCCTCCTGCTATATATAACACAGATGCACATGCGACTGATGTACCCTGCTGTAACAGAGGGGGTGTGGATCATCAAATCGACAGTGTCTAGGTCGACAATGTTTAGGTCGACCACTATAGGTCGACAGTCACTAGGTCGACAGGGCCTGAAAGTCTACAGGGTTTCTAGGTCGACATGTACTAGGTCGACCGGTCGAAAGGTCGACATTCATTTTTCATGTTTTTTTGGTGTTGTTTTCTCAGTACAGTGACTGGGAAGCCCAATTAGTGCACCGTGTCCCCTCACATGGCTCACTTCACTCGCCATGCTTCAGGCAAGGTGCATACCTCCGCTACCGCTTAGCTCGGCACAGATTACCGTTCCAATCGTAGTCGACGTGGATCGTTAAGTATGGAAAAAGTTCAAAAAAAGAAAATAAATGTGAAAAACTCATGTCGACCTTTTAACCTGTTGACCCAGCATATGTCGACCTAGAAACCCTGTCAACCTTCAGACCCTATTGACCTAGTGACTGTCAACCTATAGTGGTCAACCTAAACATTGTCAACCTACACATTGTCGATCTTCAGACCGGATCCCAACAGGGGATCCGGAAAGTATTCACAGTGCTTCACGTTTTCCACATTTTTTTATGTTACAGCCTTATTCCAAAATGGAATAAATTATTTTTTTCCCTCAAAACACAATACCTCATAATGACAACATGATTTTTGCGATTTTGCGATTTTTGCAAATTTATTAAAAATAAAAAACTAAGAAATCACATTTATATAAGTATTCACAGCCTTTGCTAAATACTTTGTTGGTGCACCTTTGGCAGAATTACAGCCTCAAGTATTTTTGAATATGATGCCACAAGCTTGGCACACCTATCTTTGGGCAGTTTTGCCCATTTCTCTTTGCAGCACATCTCAAGCTCCATCAGGTTGGATGGGAAGTGCCGGTGCACAGCCATTTTCAGATCTCTCCAGAGATGTTCAATCGGATTCAAGTCTGGGCTCTGGCTGGGCCACTCAAGGACATTCACATTCCTGAAGCCACTCCTCTGATATCTTGGCTGTGTGCTTAGGTTCGTTGTCCTGCTGAAAGATGAACCGTTGCCCCAGTCTGAGGTCAAGAGCGCTCTGGAGCAGGTTTTCATCCAGGATGTCTCTGTACATTGCCACATTAATCTTTTCCTCTATCCTGACTAGTCTCCGAGTTCCTGCTGAAAAACATCCCCACAGCATGATGCTGCCACCACTATGCTTCACTGTAGGGATGGTATTGCACTGGTGATGATCGGTGCCTGGTTTCCTCCAAACATGACGCCTGGCATTCATGCCAAAGAGTTCAATCTTTGTCTCATCAGACCAGAGAATTTTGTTTCTCATGGTCTGAGAGTCCTTCTGGTGCATTTTGGCAAACTCCAGGTGGGCTGCCATGTACTTTTTACTAAGGAGTGGCTTCCGTCTGGCCACTTTAACATACAGGCCTGATTGGTGGATTGCTGCAGAGATGGTTGTGCTTCTGGAAGGTTCTCCTCTCTCCACAGAGGAATGCTGTAGCTCTGACAGAGGGACCATCGGGTTCTTGATCACCTCACTGACTAGGGCAGCTTCTCCCCTGATTGCTCAGTTTGGACCGCCAGCCAGCTCTAGGAAGAGCCCTGGTGGTTCCGATCTTCTTCCATTTACGGATGATGGAGGCCACTTTGTTCATTGGGACCTTCAAAGCAGCAGATTTTTTTCTGCACCCTTCCCCAGTTTTGTGCCTCAAGACAATCCTGTCTTGGAGGTCTACAGACAATTTGTTTGACTTCATGCTTGGTTTGTGCTCAGACATGCACTGTCAAGTGTGGAACCTTATATAGACAGGTGTGTGCCTTTCCAAATCGTGTCTAATCAACTGAATTTACCACAGGTAGACTCCAATTAAGCTGTAGAAACATCTCAAGGATGATCAGTGGAAACAGGATGCACCTGAGCTCAATTTTGAGCTTCATGGCAAAGGCTGTGAATACTTATGTAGATGTGATGTCTTATTTTTTTTAATTTTTAATAAATTTGCAAAAATCTCAATAAACTTTTTTCATGTTGTTGTTATTATGGGGTATTGTGTGTAGAATTTTGAGGGAAAAGTACATTTATTCCATTTTGTAAGAAGTCTGTAATATAACAAAATGTGGAAAAAGTGAAGCGCTGTGAATACTTTCTGGATGCACTGTATACTACTGATGCCTTCCACTGTGAATAACACAGGTGCAAATGCCACTGATGTATCCTACTGTAATAGGGGAGCTATACTACTGATGCCTCCTGCTGTGAATAACACAGATGCACATGCCACTGATGTATCCTGCTGTAACAGAAGCACATATACTATTGATGCCTCCTGCTGTAAATAACACAGATGCACATGCCACTGATGTATCCTGCTGTAACAGAGGCACATAAACTACTGATGCCTCCTGCTGTACATAACACAGATGCACATGCCACTGATGTATCCTGCTGTAACAGAGGCGCATATACTACTAATGCCTCCTGCTATATATAACTGATGTACCCTGCTGTAACAGAGGGGGTGTGGATCATCAAATCGACAGTGTCTAGGTCGACAATATTTAGGTCGACCACTATAGGTCAACAGTCACTAGGTCGACAGGGCCTGAAAGTCTACAGGGTTTCTAGGTCGACATGTACTAGGTCGACCGGTCGAAAGGTCGACATTCATTTTTCATGTTTTTTTTGGTGTTGTTTTCTCAGTACAGTGACTGGGAAGCCCAATTAGTGCACCGTGTCCCCTCACATGGCTCACTTCACTCGCCATGCTTCAGGCAAGGTGCATACTTCCGCTACCGCTTAGCTCGGCACAGATTACCGTTCCAATCGTAGTCGACGTGGATCGTTAAGTATGGAAAAAGTTCAAAAAAAGAAAATAAATGTGAAAAACTCATGTCGACCTTTTAACCTGTTGACCCAGCATATGTCGACCTAGAAACCCTGTCAACCTTCAGACCCTATTGACCTAGTGACTGTCAACCTATAGTGGTCAACCTAAACATTGTCACCCTACACATTGTCGATCTTCAGACCGGATCCCAACAGGGGATCCGGAAAGTATTCACAGTGCTTCACGTTTTCCACATTTTTTTATGTTACAGCCTTATTCCAAAATGGAATAAATTATTTTTTTTCCTCAAAACCCAATACCTCATAATGACAACATGATTTTTGTGATTTTGCGATTTTTGCAAATTTATTAAAAATAAAAAAAATAAGAAATCACATTTATATAAGTATTCACAGCCTTTGCTAAATACTTTGTTGGTGCACCTTTGGCAGAATTAGAGCCTCAAGTATTTTTGAATATGATGCCACAAGCTTGGCACACCTATCTTTGGGCAGTTTTGCCCATTTCTCTTTGCAGCACATCTCAAGCTCCATCAGGTTGGATGGGAAGTGCCGGTGCACAGCCATTTTCAGATCTCTCCAGAGATGTTCAATCGGATTCAAGTCTGGGCTCTGGCTGGGCCACTCAAGGACATTCACATTCCTGAAGCCACTCCTCTGATATCTTGGCTGTGTGCTTAGGTTCGTTGTCCTGCTGAAAGATGAACCGTTGCCCCAGTCTGAGGTCAAGAGCGCTCTGGAGCAGGTTTTCATCCAGGATGTCTCTGTACATTGCCACATTAATCTTTTCCTCTATCCTGACTAGTCTCCGAGTTCCTGCTGAAAAACATCCCCACAGCATGATGCTGCGACCACTATGCTTCACTGTAGGGATGGTATTGCACTGGTGATGATCGGTGCCTGGTTTCCTCCAAACATGACGCCTGGCATTCATGCCAAAGAGTTCAATCTTTGTCTCATCAGACCAGAGAATTTTGTTTCTCATGGTCTGAGAGTCCTTCTGGTGCATTTTGGCAAACTCCAGGTGGGCTGCCATGTACTTTTTACTAAGGAGTGGCTTCCGTCTGGCCACTTTAACATACAGGCCTGATTGGTGGATTGCTGCAGAGATGGTTGTGCTTCTGGAAGGTTCTCCTCTCTCCACAGAGGAATGCTGTAGCTCTGAAAGAGTGACCATCGGGTTCTTGATCACCTCACTGACTAGGGCAGCTTCTCCCCTGATTGCTCAGTTTGGACCGCCAGCCAGCTCTAGGAAGAGCCCTGGTGGTTCCGATCTTCTTCCATTTACGGATGATGGAGGCCACTTTGTTCATTGGGACCTTCAAAGCAGCAGATTTTTTTCTGCACCCTTCCCCAGTTTTGTGCCTCAAGACAATCCTGTCTTGGAGGTCTACAGACAATTTGTTTGACTTCATGCTTTGTTTGTGCTCAGACATGCACTGTCAAGTGTGGAACCTTATATAGACAGGTGTGTGCCTTTCCAAATCGTG
Organism: Pseudophryne corroboree; assembly: GCF_028390025.1. NCBI lineage: Eukaryota > Metazoa > Chordata > Amphibia > Anura > Myobatrachidae > Pseudophryne > Pseudophryne corroboree. Next base: position 253,539,745 of record NC_086448.1, on the reverse strand, counting down.
TCTAATCAACTGAATTTACCACAGGTAGACTCCAATTAAGCTGTAGAAACATCTCAAGGATGATCAGTGGAAACAGAATGCACCTGAGCTCAATTTTGAGCTTCATGGCAAAGGTTGTGAATACTTATGTAGATGTGATGTCTTATTTTTTTTAATTTTTAATAAATTTGCAAAAATCTCAATAAACTTTTTTCATGTTGTTATTATGGGGTATTGTGTGTAGAATTTTGAGGGAAAAGTACATTTATTCCATTTTGTAAGAAGTCTGTAACAACAAAATGTGGAAAAAGTGAAGCGCTGTGAATACTTTCTGGATGCACTGTATACTACTGATGCCTTCCACTGTGAATAACACAGGTGCAAATGCCACTGATGTATCCTACTGTAATAGGGGAGCTATACTACTGATGCCTCCTGCTGTGAATAACACAGATGCACATGCCACTGATGTATCCTGCTGTAACAGAGGCACATATACTATTGATGCCTCCTGCTGTAAATAACACAGATGCACATGCCACTGATGTATCCTGCTGTAACAGGCACATAAACTACTGATGCCTCCTGCTGTATATAACACAGATGCACATGCCACTGATGTATCCTGCTGTAACAGAGGCGCATATACTACTAATGCCTCCTGCTATATATAACACAGATGCACATGTCACTGATGTATCCTACTGTAATAGGGGAGCTATACTACTGATGCCTCCTGCTGTATATAACACAGATGCACATGCCACTGATGTATCCTGCTGTAACAGAGGTGTATATACTACTGGTGCCTCCTGATGTTAATAACACAAATGCACATGCCACTGATGTATTCTGTTGTAACAGAGAGGCGCATATACTACTGATGCTTCCTGCTGTAAATAACACAGATGCACATGCCACTGATGAATCCTGCTGTAACAGAGGCGCAAACACTACTGATGCATCCTGCTATAAATAACATAGATGCACATGCCCCTGTTGTATCCTGCAGTAAGAGAGGCATATATTCTACTCTATATTGACATGGTCGACATAGGAAAATGGTCAACACGGGGCAGGTCAACACATGAAAAGGTCAACAAGACATTTTAAACTTTTTTGGTGTGTTTTTTTGCGTAACATGACCGCCATGCTACGGTCAAGGTGCCTAGCTCTTCTACCGCTATGGCCGGCACAGGTTATTATTCCCAACTATAGTCCATGTGGATGGTAAGGTATGAAAAGGTTAAAAACGTAAAAACATTTTTTTTAAAAGTCATGTTGACATTTTCATGTGTCAACATGTCCCATGTCAACCATTTTAATGTGTCATAATTTTTCCTCTAAAATGTATATCTGCTACCCATGAAGAACCAGACACATCATCTGATTCGGTCAACTCATTATTGCTCACAAGTTGCGTCTTTGTACATTACAGCTAAAATTTCATGCAACTCAAAACAACCCCCTCTATGTGCAAGATGTAACAGACACAGACAGTCTATTACACTAATCAATGTGGATTATATATTTGAAGACATTCCCTATCTCATGTCCTCATTCAGATCTTCAGTATCTCTTCACTGTTTTATAAAAGTGCTAATGAGGTGTGATTGTTTAGCAATGTTCTATAAAATGTTGACACTGTTTTTCTTTAAAGGTACCCACTGAGAAACTTTTTAAACTATGACACATTCAACTTAATGTCATCCATACCTGCAGTAACCCTCTTCTGTTGCCTCAGCCCCCTTTCACTCCCTGTTTGCCTCTGCAATGCGGCATACATCTCCCTATTTAGTTTAGCTATGCTGCCTCTGTAGTTATGCCTCCCTTTACTGGTTGCTGATGACTTTTGTATGTAACTTGGCTCAGATGTATTTTTTGTAGGCGATTCTCACCTCTTCATATGTGTGCTATTTGCCCCTGCTTTGTGTGGTATAATTGGGGGTGATTCTCCATGTCTTCAACAGTTTAAGGTGACGGGACCCCAAGAACTCCTACCCTCCAGTTGCTGTGGTCTGGAAAGCCGTCGGTGGGCTTTTCAATTCATTTCCAGGCACTGGCAGCATTAGCAGATTTTGCACATCCATCCGGTGCCCATACTGTACTTAGTAAAAGGTGCACATTAATACTCATTTACTGACATTTCATTTAGACACCTGCTGTGTGTAATTTGCATTGGACGAGTAAAGTACATTTCTTATCGACTTCATGTTTTTCACTGAAACGCAATTTTAGAAAGTGAGTCCTAGTGATTCTGCTTACTTTATGCACAGATTAGGTGAAAATAAGGGCAGTGGCACCCCTGAAGTTATGTCAGTAAAAATCACAGGTAAAAATCACTGCAATTATGTTTGCATATAATATTATTATTATTATTATTATTATTATCATTATTATTATTATTATTATTATTATCATTATCATACGCGCACACAGGGGACATTTCCAAGTACCTATAAACCCCCCCGGACGCTGATCCATCGGCACTGATGAACAATATTTTTTTATGTGTATAGGGAGGAACTGCGGGGCTAATTCAGACCTGATCGCTAGGCTGCCTTTTCGCACAGCGGGCGATCAGGTCTAAACTGCGCATGAATATGCACGGCAATGCGCAGGCGCGTTGCATGGGTACAAAGCGGATTGCCACTCAGTGATGGGTTTGTGCGAAGGATCGATTCGCACGGGCATTCGCAAGGAGATTGACAGGAAGAAGGTGTTTGTGGGGGGCAACTGACCATTTTCTGGGAGTGATTGGAAAAACGCAGGCGTGTCCAAGCATTTGCAGGGAGGGTTCCTGACATCAATTCCGGTCCCGGACAGGCTGATGTGATTGCAGCGGCTGAGTAAGTCCTGGGCTACTCAGAGATTGCACAAAATCTGTTTGTACAGCTCTGCTACACATGCGTTCGCACACTTGCACAGCTAAAATATACTCCCCTATGGGTGGCGACTATGCAAACGCAGGACTGCAAAAAAAACCTAGTGAGCGACCAGGTCTGAATTAGCCCCTGCACCTGTAACCAGGGGCGCTTTAAGAGAGGAGGGTACCCGCGTGCAGCCTCCGTCGCGGGCCCCCATCTCTCCGGCAGCAGTAGACTCTGGCATAATGCCAGAGTCTACTGCGCATGCGCTGGTCTCCGGGAACATGGCGGCCGAGCCTTGTTCCCGGGGACACCTTCAGTGCGCATGCGCAAATCACTCAGAAATGGCCGCGGCGGCCATTTTCCGAGTGATTTGTGCCCGCACAGCAGTGACACCGTCGCGGGACTCCGGAGGGGTAAGTATAATGTTTGGATGCAGTGTGTGCGGTGTGTGCCCCCCTGGACCCAGGGCCCCGTGTGCACTGCACACACTGCACCCATTATAGAAACGCCAATGCCTGTAACGTAGTTGCAGCATCTCCCTCCGTCCAAATCCTTAAACTGACACAGAATGCTGCTGGCTGCCTGTAGGAGGAGCTGCAGTGACGGCGTGCAGTTCCTCTCAGGTAGTACCATGTGGGTCCTTGAGTCAGAGCTCGGTGAGGACAGGCAGTGGCTGTGGCTGTCTCCACTCTCCAGAACTCAGTCCCTCAGTGATTCTGTATCAGCCAGGTAAAGGAGGGGCAGTAGGCTATAATAAATTATACTGGCCAGGTGATGTACATGACATGCTGTCCTGATTACTGCAGCAGTTTATGTCGTGGATGGGGGGAGGGCTGTGCTTCCAGTTAATGGTGTGTTTGAGTCCATGTATACTGTGTGTGTGTGTGTGTGTGTGTGTGTGTGTGTGTGTGTGTGTGTGTGTGTGTGCTGTGTGTATGTATACTATGTATGTATGTTATTTGCATGTATACTATGTGTGTATGTATGTTGTGTGCATGAATACTATGTGTGTGTATGTATGTATGTATGTATGCTGTGTGCATGTATACTGTGAACATATGCTACATGCATTTATAATGTGTGCATGTATGCTACATGCATGTATACTGTGTGTATACTGTGTGCATGTACAGTATAGTGTGTGTGTGTGTGTGTGTGTGTGTGTGTGTGTGTGTGTGTGTGTGTGAATGTATAATGTGTGTGTATGCTGTGTGTATGTATACTGTGTGCATGTATGTATACTGTGTGTATGTGTGCATGTATAGTTGTATACTGTTGTATGTATGTGTGCATGTATACTATGTATGTATGTATGCATGTATACTGTGTGTATGTATGATGGGTGTGTGTATGTATATGTGCATGTATACTGTGTGTGTGTGTGTGTGTGTGTGTGTGTGTGTGTGTGTGTGTGTGTGTGTGTAGGTATGTATGTGCTGTCTGCATGCATTCTGTGTGTACAGTATGTATGCTGTGTGTGTATGTTTGCATGTATACTGTGTATGTATGCATGTATACTGTGTATGTGTGTGTACGTACGTACATATGTACGTATGTACGATATGTGTGTGTGTAACCCCTAGTATGTATGAGGGTATTCAATAGTATTTATGCTCCACAGTGGTCTTTCGTGACATATGTATATATTATATGTGTACATAAATGATTTGTAATAATTATTGTATATTTATGTATTTGTACATGCATGAATTTCATGATGTGAACAAGTAACCAATGCCTGCATATTCGGGGGCATAGAGTGGCATGCGAGGGACGGAGAGGTTGAGCTGGAGGCTCCCCGTGCACAAGGGTAACTACCTGGGGAGTGAGCTGAGACTGACTCGCGGGGAAGAGAAAAAGACAGTTGCTCGTGTGAGGTCGTCGGTTGGTGGTGCAGAGAGGAGAGACAGAGCAGCAGCGGAGGTGTGAGCACCGGACGATAGAGGAGAGGTGAACTTACGGAAAGATTTGGGGGAGTGTATCCACGAAGCTCCCTGCCACCCGCATTGATCGGTCCGCTGTAAGCCGAACAGAGGCGAATGGATCTCGTCTATGCCCCGTCAGAAGCCGCACTGAAGTCCGCCTCCTAAGTGAGTGGGCGGTACGTACTGGCAAGGCAGAGAGCTAGGAGGGAGGTGCGGCTGGGATACTAAGAGCGACACGACCCTCCGGAGCTGCTGGATAGAGGACACAGCCTCATAGAGACTGAAGGGAAGCTGTCCTGGCCAATAATTGAGTTGGGAGGAGGAGTCGAGGGAGAGGCTATTCCCCTTTCAGGCTGACAGATGAATACGTAAGTGTTTAATACAGCCACACTGCACACAGGTATAGCACCTATCTGAGCTCATGATGTAAAGGTGACAGGACTAGAAACTGTCAGGAGGAAGCTATTATTGACAAACATATTTAACACTCCTATTAGGTACCAAGAGTATAATCTGCTGTTCCCTGCTGTTCTCACATGACTGCCATAGAGTGCTGGTAATCATCTGTAGACTACTAAACCATTAAAATCAGATGAGGAGTGCCCAAAACAGTAGAATCCTAATACACCAGATTATTTGAACTATATTCGAGAAATTATAATTTCTACAATTATACTACTACTTAACGAGATGGTGAGAGGAGGAGGAATCTGCGATACTCAGTGATGTTGCCTGATCCTGAATACCTTAACAGTCAATATTTATGGATACTGTCCGACCATATAACCCACTAGTGGATAGTGCATAGGGTTCTATTGCGTATAACCGGGGCCATTACTGGTTAACCAAAGTCTAGCTCCAGAAAACAAGATATCTTCAGTAATAGTACAGCTCTGATGAGGACTCAGAGAAAGAGTTGAGTATAAAAGACTAGGAACACAGAGTACCACTGAAGGACTCCCTGAATTATTCTGTATTATTCAATTAAATACCCTTCAAGCCAGCCCAATAGCAGAAGGAAGGAGGACCAGCCAAATTTAAAGGGAAAGCCACTTCAATTGCACGGGAGTAACAATAGGAGCGGTGAACCCATTAGACTTCTAATATAATTTGCAGCTTGGAAAGTATACTGTCTAACAGACCTATATTTAATGATACAATTCTATCATAATCGTAATGAACTGCAGTGTGCACACTATAACCGCGGGCCCAAGTAACTGAGTATATATATAATTTATGTATGAGTACCCGGGTCACTCTAGGTAACATTTTTTGGTTTCACCCACAGTTTTTATGTCTTGCATGCATTACTGATTGTATAGGCGGAATATTTTTTTCAGTATATGTATTATATGTTATGTTGTGAGTACCATCAATATAACCCTAATTGTTGTAGAATTAAACCTGTTGGTAATAAAATAACCTTAAGAATACTTACCGGTGACGTTGTTTCCACATCCAAGGAAGAACCTGCAACGAAGAAATAGATGGTGTAAAAGGTAACGCCGTGATATGAGGTACTTTATTATTAAGCAATTCATCATATTAAAACACTATTCACTCCTCCTGTAGAGGGTGTACTGGGGTAATTGGATTGGTGTACTGGGTGGAAATTACTCCAACACAATCACAAATGGCAGTCCTAAGCTAGCCGGGGAGATATACCAAAATCCCAAATAGTTTAGGTGGAGGCACTGGGCAGTGATACAGGGTACCCCTGGGCGAATAGAGGGGTTACATTGGAGGCACTGCTGAGATCCGGAAGGGAAGTAATTCCACAGACACATCTGGATCTCCTGTTTACCAAATCTGTGAAGTATGGAGGAGATTAATACGGAAGACATCTACCGATGGTGTAGAGAAAAAGGGGTGGAACCACTGTGCAGTTTTGGATTGGGGGGACCTCTAACGTCAGTCAACGATGAAACTGTACTAAAAGGGGTGGGAAGTCTTTATGGGATCTGTCAACCCTGGGTGGTGGAACGGCGGAGAGGACATGCTGGCGATACCCTTGCTATATTGGTGAGCAATCGATGTCCATTGGATCCCACTCTATTCCCCCGTATGGTGATCATGGAGGGCGCTCCAGGGCGGAAGATACAATTATTATGGCCCGAAGGGAGAGATAGTGAGGAGGCCACCTCGGAGGACCATGGGGATAATGCCCCCTCTACTGGGGAGTGTTTCCACACCAGTGTGGGAATGGAACCAATGGAATCACCAGAGATTTGAGATGGAGCTATTGCGTCTGGGGTGGATACAGTAGTAGATAAAATGGTTAGCCAGATGGAACGCTGGCATTATGAAGACGGATACAGGCGGTTAAGAATCTTCTCTGGGATCACTCCGGTGCCTGCTGGTGAAGAGAATTATGACACTTGGCGTGAGGCAGCGGTACAGCATTCAGAAGAATGGCAATGCCCAGAGCATATAAAGAAACAACGTATTGTGGAAAGCCTCCGTAGACCAGCTATGGGGGTGGTACAGGCCACCAGACGGAGTAAGATGAATGCGACACTCAAAGATTATATTGAAGCCTTAGACTTTTCTTTTGGCACACTTGAGGATGTAGGGGATCTAATGGCCAGATTGACCCGCACATATCAAGAGCCAGGTGAGACCCTAACTCATTATATCTATAGAGTGGACCGTTTGCTTTACAAAATTATAGATAAAGGAGGAATTGATAAGGACGCAGTTGATGCCAGTAGGATGAAGCAGGTGCTTAAAGGGGCGTTGACCACCAATCCTGTGGCTAAGAGGCTCAGATGTACACGGGTTACTGGTCCCCCCCTACATTGACCGAACTGGTGAAAGAAGTAAAGCTTGAAGAGGTACAAATTGAAACTAGAGAACGTAACATAAAGAAAGTGAAAGTGGTAATACCAGCTGCCACTCCTCCTCCGATGGATGAACGACTACTTAAATTGATTGAGGAGCAAAATAGTAAAATTGATCAGTTGATTGCGCTACAAACTCCTGACACTTCCAGCCGCCCATATTGGTGTCTGGGAACAGGGCGAGGAGGGAATCGTGGAAGGGGAAGTAGAAACCCTATTATTATTAAGCCAATGGTTTTCGGTGCTGGACCTGAGGTGTGGATATTACCAGATCCTGATGAGTGTGGCTGATAGAGCTAAGACTGCCTTTATATGCCCCATAGGGTTCTTCGAGTTCCTGAAAATGCCTCAAGGTATCAAAGGAGCTCCTGCCACTTTTCAGCGGGCAATGGAAAAATCCGTAGGTGACATGTGTTACCGAGAGGTTTTAGTATATCTTGACGATATCATTGTGTTTGGTAAAAACCTGGAAGAGCACAATCAACGCCTATTGAAAGTATTGGATCGTCTTCAAGCGCGTGGGCTGAAATTATCAATCGAAAAATTTAAATTATGCCAAACTTCGGTTAAGTATTTGGGGCATATTGTGAGCAGACAAGGTATATCTACGGACCCTGATAAGGTGGCTGCGGTGAAGAATTGGCGCAGACCCGACAACCTAAAGGATTTACGGTCGTTCTTGGGGTTCTGTGGTTACTATAGGAAGTTTGTGCATCACTACTCCAAAATTGCGCTACCATTGACTGAGTTGACCCGTGGCTATCCCCCGGCCCATAAGAACCACAGTCGTGCTAAGGACAAGGAGCGGGTCTACTATAAACCTCGGGAGTCATTTGGAGTACGGTGGACTGATCAGTGCGAAGAGGCTTTCTGTCAATTAAAAGATAGCTTGACACAAGCACCAGTGTTAGCCTATGCTCACCCTGAGCTACCCTATGAAGTGCATATAGATGCGTCATTTGACGGTCTGGGGGGAGTACTCTATCAAATCCAGGATAACCGACTCAGACCCATTTCTTATGTAAGCAGAGGACTGTCTCGAAGTGAGAAGAACTACCCAGTTCATAAATTAGAATTTCTAGCACTGAAATGGGTAGTCAGTGAAAAGTTCCATGACTACTTGTATGGGGTGTCATTTGTAGTTCAAACCGACAACAATCCTCTGACCTACATCCAGACGTCAGCGAAGTTGGATGCAACTGGCCATAGGTGGCTAGCAGCTTTAAGTAATTACGACTTTACGATCAAATATCGCCCTGGAAGTAATAATCAGGATGCTGATGCATTGTCCCGAATGCCACACTGTGAGGCTGGTAATGTAGGGGATGAATGGATTGAGGTGCCTGCTGCTGCAGTAAGAGGATTATGCCACCAAATAAGCATCAATCGGTACACTGATTCTGCTGCCATAATGTCTCTGCTATCCCTTCCGCCTATTGTCACTTGAATTGTATCGCATTGGATGGGCTTAGTCGGGTTACTAAGGAACAAATGGCGTGGGAACAGCGAAATGATCCCACCATTAGTCCCATTCTAAGGATGGTAGATAATTCAACCCTACTGGTTGACCAAGAGACATTGTCCTTGGAATCCAAGATCTTGTGGAGGCAACTAAGAAAGTTGAGCTTGATAAAGGGAATATTATATAGGAGAACCCAGAGACCTGATGGAACTTGTAAGCTGCAGATGGTATTGCCCGCTAGGTATAAACAACTGGTGCTTAAGTCATTACATGATGAACACGTGCACTTAGGATACGATAAAACCCATGGCTTGGTCTCGGATTGATTCTTTTGGCCGTTTATGAACCATGACATCAACCAGTTCTGCAGAACGTGTGGAAATTGTATCCTCCAAAAGACATTGCCAACTAAGGCCGCACCACTAGTGAACATTCAGAGTGCTGGACCGATGGAGTTGATTTGCATTGATTTCCTGACTTTGGAGGGTACACGGGGGCAAGATTGTCATATATTGGTGGTAACCGATCATTTCACCAGATACGCCCAAGCTTATATAACCACCAATCAAAAGGCTGTGACAGTTGCGAAAACTCTTTGGGACAAGTTTTTTGTCCACTACGGACTCCCCGTCAGAATACATTCTGATCAGGGAAGGGAATTTGAGAGCAGAGTGATCAGAGAATTGTGTCAATGCTGTGGTATTCAAAAATCTCGTACAACGCCTTACCATCCCAAGGTGATCCACAGCCTGAGCGCTTCAACCGGACCCTGCTGTACATGCTAGGTACTTTAAATGCCCAACGGAAGCTGCAATGGAACCGCCACGTATCCCCGCTAGTACATGCGTATAACTGTACAAAGAACGAGGCCAGTGGATACACACCATATTATCTAATGTTTGGTAGAGAAGCTCGGCTCCCAATTAATGTTTGTTTAGGAACTCAGATGACCACCCTGCCTACGTCACATACCCAATACGTTAAACAGCTCAGACAGCAATTAAAGGAAGCCTATCATCTGGCACAAAATACTGCCTATAAAATGGGAGAAAAGAATAAAACCCAATATGATCGACATGTAAAAGAACAGCAGCTGAACCCTGGAGATAGAGTGCTAATTAGATCCCTAGGGTTACCAAGGAGGCAAAAACTAAATAATCGGTGGAAATCAGAACCTTATATAGTAATGAAGCAGTTACCTGGTATACCTGTCTATCAATTGATGTCTACAGATGGTACCGGGCCCATATTAACCTACCATAGACAACATTTACTGCCCATAGATTCTATACAAGAAGTTATCCTCAGAGATGCGCTTACAAACCAACAGTAGCAGCCCGTGTGGTCACACAAGGAGCCTTCACCAAACCCCTAAGTGTAGCAAAACTATAGAAAAAGTGACCACCAGTGGCGCTATCATTAAAAAGAAAGATGCTTACCTATATATAGAAACGTAGGGTAATTTCATACACAATTCTTTTTCACCATATAAGATTTCAATTTCCTAAAATTTAAAGAAGAAGACACAATAGTGCAAATAGGAGATGGCACCATAAGATAAAAACAATTTTTATTGGTCCCACTCACAAAGGTACAGATGAATCAGCGCATATCACCCACACGGGGTCAGAGAAGGTAGTTTCTTCATATACTGTAACTATAGCTTAGAAGAGACAAATATAGTGCAATCCCATTTATAAAAACAAGAATTTTTAATGTATCAACACACTCACATTGGGTAAAAAGCTTATAAGCATATATCACCAATCCTCTGGTGGACCCTCCCAGGCAGTCTCATGTAGTTAGATGGAAATTCCTTGGGTAACCAAATGATGTAAAATCGTCCCCAATGTAGAACACACAGCTGCAAGGTTCGTTCCTGTCCAGAGTCCCTCTGTCTGCTTAAACGCGTTTTCGGATGATTATCCTTCCTCAGAAGTTTCTATATATGTGTAAGCATCTTTCTTTTTAACGATAGCTCCACTGGTGGTCACTTTTTCTATAGATTTACTGCTCATAGCACAAGATATTCGGTGGGAGGATAGCCGAGACTGGGACCTGCAGGAGAAGGAGTATCCTGTAGCTACTGTCCCTATTCCCATTATTACTAATACAGGTGAAGATGATGATAAGGCAGAGTCGGAGGAATACACTTCAGGATACTACTATCAGGATAGTGCTGAGCCCACGGAACACCTTGTGCCTTCTCAAATTCACCAATCTACTCAGCTAGGTATGCCTGATGACTCTGATAGATGGGGACAGGAGGATGATGATATGGACAGGGACGAAAGTTGGGGAATAGGTGGAGAGGGGTCCCAGTTACCAATCAATCTGAGTAATGATTCAGAGGGTGCTGGTGGGCTACTGCAATGGTCCCCTAGGCCTCAAAGGGCTCGGAGGCCCCCTAAATTACTTACTTACGATCAATTAGGAACTCCCACGGTAGTGCCGTGGGTACTACAACCCATCTAGTGAGGTCCTGGCCCTGTTCCCAGAGACCAATATGGGCGGCTGGAAGTGTCAGGAGTTTGTAGCGCAATCAACTGATCAATTTTTCTATTTTGCTCCTCAATCAATTTAAGTAGTCGTTCATCCATCGGAGGAGGAGTGGCAGCTGGTATTACCACTTTCACTTTCTTTATGTTACGTTCTCTAGTTTCAATTTGTACCTCTTCAAGCTTTTCTTCTTTCACCAGTTCGGTCAATGTAGGGGGGGACCAGTAACCCGTGTACATCTGAGCCTCTGAGCCACAGGATTGGTGGTCAACGCCCCTTTAAGCACCTGCTTCATCCTACTGGCATCAACTGCGTCCTTATCAATTCCTCCTTTATCTATAATTTTGTAAAGCAAACGGTCCACTCTATAGATATAATGAGTTAGGGTCTCACCTGGCTCTTGATATGTGCGGGTCAATCTGGCCATTAGATTCCCTACATCCGCAAGTGTGCCAAAAGAAAAGTCTAAGGCTTCAATATAATCTTTGAGCGTTGCGGTCATCTTACTCCATCTGGTGGCCTGTACCACCCCAATAGCTGGTCTGCGGAGGCTTTCCACAATACGTTGTTTCTTTATATGCTCTGGGCATTGCCATTCTTCTGAATGCTGTACCGCAGCCTCACGCCAAGTGTTATAATTCTCTTCGTCAGCAGGCACCGGAGTGATCCCAGAGAAGATTCTTAACCATCTCTATCCACCTTCATAATGCCAGCGTTCCATCTGGCTAACCATTTTATCTACTACTGTATCCACCCCAGACGCAATAGCTCCATCTCGAATCTCTGGTGATTCCATTGGTTCCATTCCCACACTGGTGTGGAAACACTCCCCAGTAGAGGGGGCATTATCCCCATGGTCCTCCGAGGTGGCCTCCTCACTATCTCTCCCTTCGGGCCATAATAATTGTATCTTCCGCCCTGGAGCGCCCTCCATGATCACCATACGGGGGAATAGAGTGGGATCCAATGGACATCGATAGCAAGGGTATCGCCAGCATGTCCGCTCCGCCGTTCCACCACCCAGGGTTGACAGATCCCATAAAGACTTCCCACCCCTTTTAGTACAGTTTCATCATTGACTGACGTTAGAGGTCCCCCAATCCAAAACTGCACAGTGGTTCCACCCCTTTTTCTCTACACCATCGGTAGATGTCTTTCGTATTAATCTCCTCCATACTTCACAGATTTGGTAAACAGGAGATCCAGATGTGTCTGTGGAATTACTTCCCTTCCGGATCTCAGCAGTGCCTCCAATGTAACCCCTCTATTCGCCCAGGGGTACCCTGTATCACCGCCCAGTGCCTCCACCTAAACTATTTGGGATTTTGGTATATCTCCCCGGCTAGCTTAGGACTGCCGTTTGTGATTGTGTTGGAGTAATTTCCACCCAGTACACCAATCCAATTACCCCAGTACACCCTCTACAGGAGGAGTGAATAGTGTTTTAATATGATGAATTGCTTAATAATAAAGTACCTCATATCACGGCGTTACCTTTTACACCTTCTATTTCTTCGTTGCAGGTTCTTCCTTGGATGTGGAAACAACGTCACCGGTAAGTATTCTTAAGGTTATTTTATTACCAACAGGTTTAATTCTACAACAATTAGGGTTATATTGATGGTACTCACAACATAACATATAATACATATACTGAAAAAAATATTCCGCCTATACAATCAGTAATGCATGCAAGACATAAAAACTGTGGGTGAAACCAAAAAATGTTACCTAGAGTGACCCGGGTACTCATACATGAATTATATATATACTCAGTTACTTGGGCCCGCGGTTATAGTGTGCACACTGCAGTTCATTACGATTATGATAGAATTGTATCATTAAATATAGGTCTGTTAGACAGTATACTTTCCAAGCTGCAAATTATATTAGAAGTCTAATGGGTTCACCGCTCCTATTGTTACTCCCGTGCAATTGAAGTGGCTTTCCCTTTAAATTTGGCTGGTCCTCCTTCCATCTGCTATTGGGCTGGCTTGAAGGGTATTTAATTGAATAATACTGACCCGCATTCAGGGAGTCCTTCAGTAGTACTCTGTGTTCCTAGTCTTTTATACTCAACTCTTTCTCTGAGTCCTCATCAGAGCTGTACTATTACTGAAGATATCTTGTTTTCTGGAGCTAGACTTTGGTTAACCAGTAATGGCCCCGGTTATACGCAATAGAACCCTATGCACTATCCACTAGTGGGTTATATGCTCGGACAGTATCCATAAATATTGACTGTTAAGGTATTCAGGTTCAGGAAACATCACTGAGTATCGCAGATTCCTCCTCCTCTCACCATCTCGTTAAGTAGTAGTATAATTGTAGAAATTATAATTTCTCGAATATAGTTCAAATAGTCTGGTGTATTATGATTCTACTGTTTTGGGCACTCCTCATCTGATTTTAATGGTTTAGTAGTCTACAGATGATTACCAGCACTCTATGGCAGTCATGTGAGAACAGCAGGGAACAGCAGATTATACTCTTGGTACCTAATAGGAGTGTTAAATATGTTTGTCAATAATAGCTTCCTCCTGACAGTTTCTAGTCCTGTCACCTTTACATCATGAGCTCAGATAGGTGCTATATCTGTGTGCAGTGTGGCTGTATTAATCACTTACGTATTCATCTGTCAGCCTGAAAGGGGAATAGCCTCTCCCTCGACTCCTCCTCCCAACTCAATTATTGGCCAGGACAGCTTCCCTTCAGTCTCTATGAGGCTGTGTCCTCTATCCAGCAGCTCCGGAGGGTCGCGTCGCTCTTAGTATCCCAGCCGCACCTCCCTCCTAGCTCTCTGCCTTGCCAGTACGTACCGCCCACTCACTTAGGAGGCGGACTTCAGTGCGGCTTCTGACGGGGCATAGACGAGATCCACCCGCCTCTGTTCGGCTTACAGCGGATCGATCAATGCGGGTGGCAGGGAGCTTCGTGGATACACTCCCCCAAATCTTTCCGTAAGTTCACCTCTCCTCTATCGTCCGGTGCTCACATCTCCGCTGCTGCTCTGTCTCTCCTCTCTGCACCACCAACCGACGACCTCACACGAGCAACTGTCTTTTTCTCTTCCCCGCGAGTCAGTCTCAGCTCACCCCCCAGGTAGTTACCCTTGTGCACGGGGGCCTCCAGCTCAACCTCTCTGTCCCTCGCATGCCACTCTATGCCCCCGAATATGCAGGCATTGGTTACTTGTTCACATCATGAAATTCATGCATGTACAAATAAATAAATATACAATAATTATTACAAATCATTTATGTACACATATAATATATACATATGTCACGAAAGACCACTGTGGAGCATAAATACTATTGAATACCCTCATAAATACTAGGGGTTACATGTGTATGTATGCTGTTTGTGTGTGCTAGTAAGAATGCTAGTGTGTGTGTGTGTGTGTGTGTGTGTGTGTGTGTGTGTGTGTGTGTGTGTGTGTGTGTGTGTGTGTGTGTGTGTGTGGCTGGCACTTCTTTGACATACATGTACGGGAGCCCCCCCTCCCGTGAACATCCTGCATTTGCCACTGAATATTATTATTATTATGTTTCATTTAAATAGCTCCACAAGGGTTGTGCAATGCCTAACAAAATACATAGGGGTTAATTCAGACCTGATCGCTGCTGTGCATTTTTGCATAGAAGGCAATCAGGTCTGAACTGTGCATGCATATGCACCGCAATGCGCAGGCGCGATGATCCGGAGTGACGGTAAGCGAAGGGATGGTGCAAAAAAATCTTATCGCACTGGCGATCGCAATAAGATTGACAGGAAGAGGGCGTTTGTGGGTGGCAACTGACCATTTTCAGGGAGTGTCCGGAAAATCGCAAGAGGGAACCAGCGTTTTGTGGGAGAAATCGTGACGTCAGCTCTGGCCCCGATCATCGCAACAGGTGAGTAAGTACTGGGCTGTGCAGAGACTGCACAAACTTCTGTTTGTGCAGCTCCCCTGCACATGCAATCGCACACCTGCACAGCGAATTCCCCCTTCCCCTGTAGGCGGTGACTACCTGATCTCAGGGATGCAAAAAACGCACCCTAGCGATCAGGTCTGATTTACCCCCATAAACACATGAGCAAACAAGAGAACTGTGAATTACAAAACAAGACGAAGGAAAAACAAGTACATGGTATATAAACATTTCTACATCAGTGGTCATAGCACTCAAATAAGCGCAAGATGGTAGAAACCATTGGTTAGGTGCCATTGTAGGGATAATGTAGAATATAGTGTTAGTAGGGTAGCAAAAGCACATGAGGGAAGAGGGCCTTGCTCATGAGAGTTAAATTCTAAAGGGGAGGGGCAGACAGACAAGAGTGACACAGATGGGGTAGACAGTGAGCAAGGGACACAGGGTTAGACTGAGAGATAGCTGGGTTTAATGAAGTGGGTCTTGAGAGCCTATTTAAAGTTTTGTAGAGAGATGGACAGTCTGATAGAGAATTCCAAGGGTAGGGAGCACCACAGGCAAAATCTTGGAAGCAGAAATAAAAGGAAGTAATCCTTTGGCAGGAGAGGCGGTATTCAATTGAGGAGTAAAGAGGACGGACGGGAGTATGAAAGGAGATGAGGTCAGAGATGTAAATGGAACAGTAATGGATGAGGGCTTTGTAAGTAAGTGTGAGAAGCTTCAATTGGGTTCTGAAGAGGAGCCAATGTAGGGCTTGTAGGAGAGGGGAGGCAGACATAGTACGTTTGGAGGGGAAGATGAGCCGAGCAGATTGGAGTGGAGAGAGGCTGACTTCAGGGAGGCCAGATAGGAAGAGGTTATAATAAGGGAAGCCAATCCGTCCTAATTTTTTCAATACCAGCATTCGGGATTTGAAAAAAATCTCAATTCTAGGATCCTGGGATACCCAGTGTTGAGTTAATCAATGAAAATATTATTATTCTGCACAGTTTGGCAGAAGGCAGGCAGCAACACAGGTACCCAGCACCAACTAGTGACTCCCAGACCCAGTCCCACTGTGGTCCTCCTCAGGCTCCAACAAGTCACTCACAGAGCACTGAGAGCAATGACAGTCTTACTCCGGCCACAGTCACTGCTCCCGCAGACAGTGTGGCACAGTCAGGAGCAGTTTTTGGTGCCACACTGTCACTCACAGAGCACTGAGAGCAGTGACAGTCTTACTCCAGCCACAGGCACTGCTCCCGCAGACAGTGTGGCACAGTCAGGAGCAGTTTTTGGTGGGGGCAAGCAGGGCAGCTGCCTGGGCCACTGCAGAATAAGGGTATGACTGCAGTCAATCTTCAGGTGCCCCCACCATAAACCACTCCTGACTGTGCCACACTGTCTGCTGTATCAGTGCCTGTGGCCGGAGTAAGACTGTCACTGCTCTCTCAGTGCTCTGAGTGACTTGTTGGAGCCCAGCGGGCGCCCACACAGACCACGGCACCTGCTGCAGTCAGGGTGTGGGTGGGCATCAGGAGAAGATGTAAATCCCATGGCAACAAGCAGTAAACCCCATGGCAATGAGCAGGAAACCCCTGGCAGTGAGCAGGAGATCCCTGGCAATGATCAGGAGACACCTGGCAATGAGCATGAAAGCCCTGGCAATGAGCATGGAACCCAGAGCATGAAACATTTGGCAATGATCCTGAGACCCCTGGCAATGAGCATGGAGCCCAGTGCATTAAAAACCCTTGGCAACGAGCATGAGACCCCTGGCAATGAGCATTAGACACCTGGCAATGAGCATGGAACCCAGAGCAGGAAACCCTTGGCAACGAGCATGAGACCCCTGGCAATGAGCATTAGAACCATGGCAACGAGCATGGAACCCAAAGCAGGATCCTTTGGCAACAATCATGAGACACCTGGCAATGAGCAGGTAATTTAAAAGTAATTAGAAGCTTTACTGTGGGGCATAAATTGTAAGGGACATTATTGTAAGTGGAGCAGAAAATGGTGTCAGGGGCATAACTATATGTGGCATAATGTGTAATGGGCATTACAGTGTGTGGCATGAGTTGTATTAGGCATTACAGAGTGTGGCATAAATTGTAATAGGCATTATGGTGTGTGGCATAAGTTGTAATAGGCATTTTGTTGTGTGGCATAACGTGTAATGGGTGTTACAGTGTGTGTCATAACATGTAATGAGCATTACAGTGTGTGGCATAATGTGTAATGGGCATTACAGTGTGTGGTGTAATGGGTAATGGGCATTATGGTGTGTGGCATAACACGTCATGGGCATTACGGTGTGTGGAATATTGTGCAATGGGGATTACAGTGTATGGAATAATGTGCAATGGGCATTACAGTGTGTGGCGTAATGTGTAAGGAGCATTTCTATAAGGAGGGAAAATGACAAATAATGTAAAGGGCATGTTTTTTTAATTTTCCTGTATTTTTCTTTTTCCTGTGTTGTATACGAGGCTCTACCTGGCATAATGGCCCTCATTCCGAGTTGATCACTAGCTGCCGTTGTTCGCTGCATATCGATCATTTAAAAAAATGGCTAAACTGCGCATGCATATGCACCACAATGCGCACGCGCGGCGTACGGGTACAAAGAGCATTGCGGTTTTATTGCTGCCTGTACTACACTACCTAACCCATCACAGAGCATCAGTGACCACTACATAATACAGAGAGCATCAGTGACGCTATATAATACAGAGAGCACCAGTGATGCCATATAATACAGAGAGCACCAGTGACATCATATAATACAGAGAGCACCAGTGACGCCATATAATACAGAGAGAATCAGTGACACCATATAATACAGAAAGCATGACACCATATAATAGAGAGAGCACCAATGACGCCATATAATACCGAGAGCGTCAGTGAAGCCTTATAATACAGAGAGCATCAGTGACGCCATATAATACAGAAAGTGTGACGCCATATGATACAGAGAGCATCAGTGTTGCCATATAATACAGAGAGCATCAGTGATGCCATATAATACCAAGCGCATCAGTGACACCATATAATACAGAGAGCATCAGTGACGCCATATAATACCAAGAGCATCAGTGACGCCATATAATACAGAAAGCACCAGTGACGCCATATAATACAGAGAGCATCAGTGACGCCATATTATACAGAGAACATCAGTGACGCCATATAATTCAGAGAGCATCAGTGACGTCATATACAGAGAGCACCAGTGACACCATATAATACAGAGAGCATCATTGACGACATATGATACAGAGATCATCAGTGACTCCATATAATGCAGAGAGAATCAGTGATGCCATATAATACAGGGAGCATTAGTGACATGATATGATACAGAGAGCATCAGTGACGCCATATAACACAGAGATCATCAGTGACTCCATATAATGCAGAGAGAATCAGTGATGCCACGTAATACAGAGAGATTCAGTGACGCCATATGATACAGAGAGCATCAGTGACGCATGTGATACAGAGAGCACCAGTGTCGCCATATGATACAGAGAACATCAGTGACGCCATATAATACAGAGAGCACCAGTGTCGCCATATGATACAGAGAGCATCAGTGATGCCATATGATACAGAGAGCATCAGTGACGCCATATAATACAGAGAACATCATTGACGCCATATAATACAGAAAGTACCAGTGACGCCATATAATACAGAGAGCATCAGTGATGCCATATGATACAGAGAGCATCAGTGATGCCATATGATACAGAGAGCATCAGTGATGCCATATGATAAAGAGAACATCAGTGTCGCCATATGATACAGAGAACATCAGTGACGCCACATAATACAGAGAGCACCAGTGTCGCCATATGATACAGAGAGCATCAGTGATGCCAATGATACAGAGAGCATCAGTGACGCCATATAATACAGAGAGCATCAGTGACGCCATATGATACAGAGAGCACCAGTGTCGTCATATGATTCAGAGAGCATCAGTGACACCATATGATACAGAGAGCATCAGTGACGCAATGTGATACAGAGAGCGTCTAACCGTAATTAAGTAACCCCATTATTCCCAATAGCATTTCCCTTATTATACTTCTTCCTCCACCCAAACTCAGGCACTCACAAACTGTTGTTTTTTTCTGTTACTTTCCCCCCACCTGTTGAAGATCATGTTAAATATATTAGGGGGGCCACCAGGAGGAGGTAGAGTCTATGTGTGCAGTCCTGCAACATAGCCTCTGCAAGTCCCCAGCAGTGCACACATCGGAGAGCATTTTTTTCAATAACAATAAAAGAAACTTTAGAAAATCAGCTGCAATACAATACAGTACAGAGAACAAAAGACGTCCATCTTTCTCCTCTGTCCACCGATGTTCACAGTGCAGAGTTGAAACCATCATGCCACTGCAGCGCTGCTAAACCGTTTATGCACATACTGGCTTCCCCCGCTAGATCCGCCCCCAAGGTGGAACCTATGTGACATCATGCGGTGCAGGAAGGGCTGTGGAGCTCCTCACTGCACTGCTGTTTTAATGCCAGGGACCCAGCTTCAAGCGAATAGAGAAATTCTCCCGGGCAGGTAGGGGAGGTGGTAGCTCTGCAGGGTTTGTATGGGAGCCTGGGAGGACTGCCGCTGGCAGCTTGTGATAGGATAACATTTTTCCTGTCAGCGCTGCCAGTCTCCTGTGGGCCTATTTTCATGGGGAGGCCTGGAGCTGCAGCTCCATCCTGAGAAGTTCAGATTATTTCTAATAAATATTTAAAATGCCAGTATTAATATATGTTGCGTACGCAAGGCCCATCTTATTACCATATACGATAAAAGTGCGCTGTATGTCACAAACACTACATCCCTTAAGAGAAAACAAGTACTCGCACACATTGTATGAGTTCCAACGCTCAGAGATGTATATATTTGATATTAAAAGGATATGTATAAAATATATCACATGTACAGTATATATAATTCAGTTATAATGTTACAATCACACAAGAAGCAGATAGTTACAAAATAATCCATTAGAGCCACAGCCAGCATACATCACCATTTCCCTCAATGCACACTCCGCTCCATCTCTCTCTCTCAGCAAAAAACAGCAACTAACCCTCTAAATCTAGAAACTGCCTATATCAAAACAGTGGGAGTTAACAGGTTGTTGGTTTCAGGCTCCTTCCATTGGTACAGGAGAAGGAGGTCTCTCTTTCATGATGTGTCATTGGTCAGTTCATATGAAAGCAACATCCAGCCTTGAAGAAGACATCATAGGGGTTGGCCACTGGTTTCCTTGCTCAAATTAGAGTGACTTTAGATTTCATACATTTAATCATAGCTAATCGTTGCAATGTGCTACAACCTAACCATAGCTATCAAACTAATCCACACATTCTCCTGATTATTTTGACACTAAGCATGACATGTTTATCTTGTTCTGTTCCAATAATACATATATACATGATGTTATACTCTATTATATAAATACATTATAATGTCTGGTGCTTGACATGTTTAATTTATGTGCTGTATGAAATATGTGTTAAATATATCTTTGTGGCTTGTCTGTGTGAGTGCCTAGGCTACAATATATCCTGTGCATACTGCGTGAATGCAAATGCACAGAGACCCATCTGTTTGGAGTTTGTATGTTTTCTGTATGTAATATTTTTGACTTCGACAATCCGCCCCATTGTTAATCCGGCCCTGCTAGTGGCCAGCATCATCTTGCCAAATATCACTGGGAAGATGGCACTGGTGGGGAGGAGGGCCCACTTCCTGATCAGAGTAGGTAGGAAGCGGATGCCCTAAACCGCTCCCCCCTCTACCCCGCCTGCCATCCTGTGTTAAAATGGCGCCTCCTTATTTTAGTTTTTTTACAAAATTTTATATTAATGGATCTTGCCATGACCACTTTTTTAAGCCGTGCCCCTCTCACTTACCGGGGCCCAGCGTGGTACCCTTGTGAAAACAAATCTGTGCATGTGCACTGTAATCCCAGAAATACCGGGATCGGAAGCGCCAATCCTGGGATTCAAGTCCTGGCATTTTTGGACCAAAATCACGGGATCCCACCAATCCTGCAATTGCCCTCCCTAGTTACAGTAGTCCAGTCTGGAGATGACCAGTGAATTGATGAGGGTCTTAGTAGCATCTAGGGCAGTGATGGCTAACCTTGACACTCCAGCTGTTGTTGAACTACACATCCCAGCATGCCCTGCATCAGTTTTAGCAAGGCCAAATAGCAAAATTGTAGCACGGCATGCTGGGATATGTAGTTCAACAACAGCTGGAGGGTCAAGGTTAGCCATCACTGATCTAGGGTGAGAAAGAGTCTGATCCTGGATGAAACAGGTGGACTATGACAGTTATTGAATGCGTGCATTGAAGCAGAGGGAGGAGTTAAGGATAACTCCAAAACAGCACACTTGGGGTCTAGAGGAGATGTTTGTGCTGTCAATAGATAATGAAATTGTGGAAGTGATGTTGGGGGTAATTCCAAGTTGATCGCAGCAGGAAATTTTTTAGCAGTTGGGCAAAACCATCTACACTGCAGGGGGGCAGATATAACATTTGCAGAGAGAGTTAGATTTGGGTGGGTTATATTGTTTCTGTGCAGGGTAATTACTGGCTGCTTTATTTTTACACTGCAATTTAGATTGCAGATTGAACTCACCACACCCAAATCTATCTCTCTCTGCACATGTTATATCTGCCCCCCTGCAGTGCACATGGTTTTGCCCAACTGCTAAAAATTTTCCTGCTGCGATCAACTTGGAATTACCCCCGTTATGCGGGAGAATAGGAAGATGTTTAGCAGAAAGACAGTTGGAGATATAAGTGATGATGGGGATGAATGGTAGATCGGAGTACCATCAGCGTAGAGATGATATTGGAGATCAAAAGAGCTGATGAGCTCATGTCAAGAGAACGTATAAAGGGAGAAAAGGAGGGAACCAAGAACAGAAATGTGGAGGACACTATCTGTTAGTGGAAGGGGGGGGGGGGTGGAGTCATGAAAGGAAATAGAAAATGAACAGTCAGAGAGGTAGGAGGACAGTAAGGAGAGGGCAGTATCACGTAGTCCAAGTGAGTGAAGTATTTGCAGGAGGAGAGAGTGGTCCACGGTGTCAAAACTTCAGAGATGTCAAGGATAATGAGCAAAGAGTAGTGGGCATTATATTTGGCAACAAGGAAGTCATTGCTTACTTTTGAGAGGGTAGTTTCAGTGAAGTGGAGAGGATGGAAGCTACATTGAAATGGGTCAAGTAGGGAGTGGGGAAAGAAAGGCAGTAATGTGGTTGTTAACAATGCACTTACAGAGTTTGGAGGCAAAGAGGAGGAGATGGGATGGTAGTTAAAGAGAGTGTAAAAATCAAGAGTAGGTTTTTAAAGAATGGGGAGAAGGAAATAGGTAGCAGAGAAAGAGTGCAGGGATAGGGTCAAGGAGGGAGGTGGAAGTGGGCAGGGTTTTTTTGAGACTGCATTTGGGCCATGACTTTTTCTCCAGAAACAGGGGAAAAGGAAGTCAGATTTGGGGAGATAGAAGGGGAGTGGTAGTCTGGAAAGGAAGTGGGGGTTTGGTGGGATGTGATGTCCTGATGTATGGAATTTCATTTTAGATGTGAAGTAGATGGTAAAGTCAAGGTCCAATAGTGAGGAGGGAAGGCGAGGAGGGGGTGTGCCTAAGAGGTAGCTGAAAGCGGTAAAGAGACACTGGGGGTTTTAAGACTGGGAGGAGATGAGGTTTATAAAACACAACTGTTTAGAAAGGGAAAGGGAAGCATTGTAGGATGAGAGCATAAATTTGAAATGGAGGAAGCCTTCCTTAGAACTTGATATCCTCCACTGTTGCTCGGCGGGCATGAATACTTTTGCAGGTATTTGGTGCATTTTGAATGTCAGGGTTGATGTGTAAATCTGTAAGGGTGGATAGTAATCACCGGAGTGACAAAAACAAGAGCAGAAGTAAGGGTGGAATTGTATAGAGAAGTGGTTTGTTAAGGGCAGGGGATAGAAAGAATAGGGAAGTGAGTTGAGTTATGAAGCTAATGATGTGGTGTTGATATTCTCAATGTTCTGCTTAGTGTTGGTAGCCTTAGGAGGCAGAGGTGGGGAAGGATAGTGGGATAAGTTAAAACAGAGAAGGTGATGGTCTGAGACGGGGAATGTAGTTGGAAATATCATACCAATGGGTGAAGACCAGATCAAGTGAGTGACCACTCACTTGAGAGGATGAGGAGGTCCATTGGGATAGACCAAATGATTATGTGAGAGGTAGGAGTTTGGAGGTAAAAGATTATGTGGGGTCTTTAATTGGGATATTGAAATCATCTAAGATAATTGAGGGAAGATCTGAAGAGAATAAGTGATGGTCAGGGGGATGGTAAATGACAGCTACTCTAAGGTGAATAGGTTGGTAGAGGTAGTTAACATGAACCTCAAATGTAGAGAATGTAAAGGATGGTTCTGGTAGCATGGGTTGGTGGGAGTATCCGGAGGATAGAAGGACCTCAACACCACCACATGGCGACCACCAGTCCGGGCAGTGTTAGAGAATTTGAGGCCCCCGTGAGGAAAAGTGGTGTCAGCGGGGGTAATCCAGGTTTCAGTAATGGAGATTAAGGAAGCTGGAGATGAAGAGGCCATGGGTGGGGACCAGTTTATTACAAACAGATCTGGCATTCTAGAGGGTACAGAAGAGAGGGATAATGTTTGTGGAAGAGATGTGAATGAGATTATCAGCGTTGCTGTAGTGTTGAGGTGAGATTAATTTGGAGGGCAGAGATGATGAGATTGTAGAGACAGTAGGGGTTCCTGAGCTCAATGAGGGTGTGGCTTGCAAGTGCAGCACTGACGTGAAGCCATGCCCCCTTTCACACAGGCCACACACCCTTTTTGGGCACACATGCTGCGTACTGTCCAATTTTCGGGTATTCAAATGGGTTATGTCTCTTTTCCCTTCGTGGCAAGGACCAGGAAGTGACAGCAGAAGAGGGCAGAAGTTCTGTATTGCCCTTACAGCACATTAATGTTTTATCCATTCTCCGCTTAGGGTATTTAGATTTATCTCACTTCGCTCGCCACATGTTACTATTCCAAATAGTTGGTGACGTGGACCCAGTGGATTATGGGAAAGGTCCTTTCCTCGAAGAGAAACTAGATGCTACCATTCAAATGTTGGGAGGTATGCTCAAGCGCAGTTATTATTTTCTTCATTTAGTCTGTGCTACTAATCTAAAATATCTTTATTACCGCCCCCAATTGCTAAAAAACATCTATAGGCATGCTTGATAATGAAACAAAATACATGTAATATATTTTCTGTTTCATTTCTGTAGCTGTTGTAATGCATTTATAAGTGGAAATCCGATTGTCTTCAGTCCACAATACATGAAGCATGACTATGCTGCGCCATCTAGTGTCAGAATGATAGAATATTTTAATACACAAAATGGTTAGCTACTGAATTCGAGCGAAAAGCCATAAAGTGAGTGGGTTTGGAAAGCTCAACTTGTTTAAGATAACATTTGCAATATACTGTACATTGGTGGTCATTCCGAGTTGTTCGCTCGGTAAAAATCTTCGCATCGCAGCGATTTTCCGCTTAATGCGCATGCGCAATGTCCGCACTGCGACTGCGCCAAGTAAATTTGCTATGCACTTAGGAATTTTACTCACGGCATTTTCATCGTTCTGGCGATCGTAATGTGATTGACAGGAAATGGGTGTTACTGGGCGGAAACAGGCCGTTTTATGGGCGTTTGGAAAAAAACGCTACAGTTTCCGGAAAAAACGCAGGAGTGGCCGGAGAAATGGGGGAGTGTCTGTGCGAACGCTGGGTGTGTTTGTGACGTCAAACCAGGAACGACAAGCAGTGAACTGATC
Source organism: Pseudophryne corroboree (assembly GCF_028390025.1). NCBI lineage: Eukaryota > Metazoa > Chordata > Amphibia > Anura > Myobatrachidae > Pseudophryne > Pseudophryne corroboree. The sequence goes on along the minus strand of NC_086448.1, from coordinate 253,514,391 downwards.
GCAGATGCCGAGTAAGTGTGGAGCTACTCAGAAACTGCTACGAGGTGTGTAATCGCAATATTGCGAATACATCGTTCGCAATTTTAAGATGCTAAGATTCACTCCCAGTAGGCGGCGGCTTAACATGAGCAAATCTGCTAAAATCCGCTTGCGAGCGAACAACTCGGAATGACCCCCATTGGGGGTAATTCTGAGTTGATCGCAGCAGGAACTTTGTTAGCAGTTGGGCAAAACCATGGCCCTCATTCCGAGTTGTTCGCTCGCAAGGCGATTTTAGCAGAGTTACACACGCTAAGCCGCCGCCTACTGGGAGTGAATCTTAGCTTCTTAAAATTGCGAACGATGTATTCGCAATATTGCGATTACAAACTACTTAGCAGTTTCAGAGTAGCTTCAACCTTACTCGGCATCTGCGATCAGTTCAGTGCTTGACGTTCCTGGTTTGACGTCACAAACACACCCAGCGTTCGCCCAGACACTCCTCCGTTTCTCCAGCCACTCCCGCGTTTTTTCCGAAACGGTAGCGTTTTTATCCACACGCCCATAAAACGCCGTGTTTCCGCCCAGTAACACCCATTTCCTGTCAATCACACTACGATCGCCGGAGCGAAGAAAAAGCCGTGAGTAAAAATACTATCTTCATAGCAAAATTACTTGGCGCAGTCGCAGTGCGAACATTGCGCATGCGTACTAAGCAGAAAAACGCTGCGATGCGAAGAAAAATACCGAGCGAACGACTCGGAATGAGGGCCCATGTGCACTGCAGGGGGGGCAGATATAACATGTGCAGAGAGAGTGATGGTGTGTACACACGGTGAGATCCCTGCCATGTACGATTTTGACTATGAGATTTCCCTTGAACTCCCCCAGAGCCCAAATAGCACAGATTGTACAGATTTTGACTATCTGTGCTTGAGATTTTGTCTATGTACGATTTTGACTGAGTGCCAATTTTGACTATACTTTGTACTGGATAGTACACTAGATAGTCAAGATTGACTTGCCTGCACAGTCTATCTAGCCTTACGATACCGACCCCACGGGAGTGCGCATCGGGATCGAATCTGTATCGCAAGCTGCTGAACACCTTGAGATATGCACTAACTTTTCATAAGATTGTGACTATATAGTCAAAATCTTACAGATTTATCTCACCATGTGTACACACCTTTAGATTTGGGTGGGTTATTTTGTTTCTGTGCAGGGTAAATACTGGCTGTTTTATTTTTACACTGCAATTTAGATTGCAGATTGAACACCCCACACCCAAATCTAACTCTCTCTGCACATGTTATATCTGCCCCCCCTGCAGTGCACATAGTTTTGCCCAATTGCTAACAAACTTGCTGCTACGATCAACTCAGAATTACCCCCATTGGGCCTGATTTAGATATGTAAGTAAAACAAAAAAATGCAAGTCATTTTGTGTCTGGAACGAACAATTTTGCCATGCAAGGATAGCTAATACATTTATACGAGGTCTGATTGAAAAGTAATAATACTGCCTCTGTTTTTCTGTCTCATAGGTAGACATGGCAAAACTACGCTGGTTATTGTGAAGCTCATACACCGATGTCTCTGAACCTGTGGTTGGACTGCCATAGTCTTGTTTGGTCACAGCGAGTGGAAAATCTTAGTACGTTTCATCATGGCGGATGGGGGAGATGTGTCTGTGAGATTACGTCAGAGACATTCTACTGAGTTCTTGCAAAGGCAGGTCTTTAAGCAATAAGTCAGCACCCTCACTGTCGGTAACATATTCATACCACATATCCAGAGCATTAATGGTGAGGAAGCAGATGATGAATATGGGATGTCTACTATTTTTATTGAGAAGGCAAACTAAACCTTATGAATGACCTTATAGATGGAAGGTGGGACATGGGTTTTCCAAAACTGCACTATAGCCATTTTGGTTGCAATAAGAATGTGTCCTAATATATAGCAGTCATTGTTAGATAGACCTGAAGGGTATACATGTAGAAGGGCCAATGATAGGGTTACAAGTTCATTTTCAAAACCTTGGATGCAAATCAAACACCTCAAGACGCAAGGCCTGGATATGAAGTCACCCCCAAAAAATGTTAAAAACATCTCCCACAGTCATACAACTTTACCAACAATATTTAGATTGTTCAATAACAGCTCATATGGTATGATGGAGATCCCGGGAGCACCATTCACGACCGTTCGGATTGCTAGTTCCACAAAGGTTCCTCTATTGCATAGAAACTGGAACGCCTCCTCCACCAACACGTTTCCTCCCCAACTGGGGTCTTTGTCAAAGTGTCCCCATCGCATAAATTGACTGGGAAGCCCACCTTGTCTAAAAACTATGCCTTTTTTGCACAGATTATTGGATTTTATTTATATGTTGTTTGTAAATTAAAATTGTGTTACACTATATTCTCTCTCCTATTTTTTGTTACATATACTACTGATGGAGATGATTTGATGAGAATTAAGTGAATTATTGAACAAACAGAGAAGCGCTGGTTAAGTGGTTTCTTCATTTTTTCTTGTCTATTTTGCACTACTGGTGAGAGGTGAAGGATACCTCCAGAAGTTTACTACTGACAGGCCGCTTCTGCGCACGGAATAGTTCTTTAAACTTTTCTGCTATAATATTTAGATTGTTCAGCCCACATTATGTGTAACCTGGCAGGGTTGAGGTATAAACGATGGAGCACTGGAGCACTTTAATATTGTACACAACAACAGATAATGAATACACCTTTAGGCGCTACCACTTTCTCAAAAGTCACGTATTGTTCTTAATCAATAGTCCCAAATTGTATCACTTGTTTCACTGACAATATTCCTCCTTGTGGATGTTCCTTCCTCTTCAATTTTCTTATGTAGAAATATAGTTCATAAAATGGAAAAAATAACGTATATAGTGTAGTAGTTTTAAGTGAATTTATTCAGTAATAAAAATGCATAAAAATATATTACTATCCAATTAAAAGTGACAGCTTCACTCTCTAATAAAATTGGAACCGTACCGTGTCAAGCTCCCAGCATGGAGCCCTGAGGAAGAGTTGATAAGAACTCGAAACGCGTTGGCGGCATCCAGTGATCCTTTACCTGTACTTAGAACAAGAGGGGAACCTTGCCAGGTCCAGTGGTCAGCAGATTGCGTGAAGGGAGGAGGGAGGAATTCCGGAACCTTCCAATTTTACTTTCTTCATTGCTCCATGCAGGGAGCTTGACACGGTACGGTTCCAATTTTATTAGAGAGTGAAGCTGTCACTTTTAATTGGATAGTAATATATTTTTATGCATTTTTATTACTGAATAAATTCACTTAAAACTACTACACTATATACGTTATTTTTTCCATTTTATGAACTATATCTCTACATAAGAAAATTGAAGAGGAAGGAACATCCACAAGGAGGAATATTGTCAGTGAAACAAGTGATACAATTTGGGACTATTGATTAAGAACAATACGTGACTTTTGAGAAAGTGGTAGCGCCTAAAGGTGTATTCATTATCTGTTGTTGTGTATCATCTTTTCCGGTGATTGGGAGTCACCAGAATATATCTTGGGCTGCTTTGTTTCCACTAAGCGCTATTTTCTGTTCCGCTCACACATTCACTTTAATATTGTACTTCAAAATGGTTGTAACTAGAGATGAGCGGGTTCGGTTCTCCGAGAGCCGAACCCCCCCGAACTTCACCTATTTTACACGGTTCCGAGGCAGCCTCGGATCTTCCCGACTTGCTCGGTTAACCCGAACGAGGCCAAACGTCATCATCCCGCTGTCGGATTCTCGCAAGATTCGTATTCTATATAAAGAGCCGCGCGTTGCCGCCATTTTCACTCGTGCATTGGAGATTGAACGGAGAGGGCGTGGCTGCGTTCTCTACCTGAAAAGCTCCGTAATCTGTGCTCAGTGTGCTGCAAATATCTGTGCTCAGTGTGCTGCAAATATCTGTGCTCAGTGTGCTTTATTGTGGGGACTGGGGACCACCGGTATAATAGTAGTACAGTACAGTAGGCCATTGCTGTATCTTGCAACTCTGTGTCACTGCAAGTATCCATTCCATATCTGTGCTGCATTTTTGTGAGCAGTATATATAGTATTACAGTGCAGCATTTTGGTGACCAACAGTATATAGTTGTACAGTAGGCCATTGCTGTATCTTGCAGCTCTGTGTCACTGCAAGTATCCATTCCATATCTGTGTTGCATTATTGTGAACAGTATATATAGTATTACAGTGCAGCATTTTGGTGACCAACAGTATATAGTTGTACAGTAGGCCATTGCTGTATCTTGCAGCTCTGTGTCCCTGCAAGTATCCATTCCATATCTGTGCTGCATTTTTGTGAGCAGTATATATAGTATTACAGTGCAGCATTTTGGTGACCAACAGTATATAGTTGTACAGTAGGCCATTGCTGTATCTTGCAGCTCTGTGTCACTGCAAGTATCTATTCCATATCTATGCTGCATTTTTGTGAGCAGTATATATAGTATTACAGTGCAGCATTTTGGTGACCAACAGTATATAGTTGTACAGTAGGCCATTGCTGTATCTTGCAGCTCTGTGTCACTGCAAGTATCCATTCCATATCTGTGCTGCATTATTGTGAGCAGTATATATAGTATTACAGTGCAGAATTTTGGTGACCAACAGTATATAGTTGTACAGTAGGCCATTGCTGTATCTTGCAGCTCTGTGTCACTGCAAGTATCCATTCCATATCTGTGCTGCATTTTTGTGAGCAGTATATATAGTATTACAGTGCAGCATTTTGGTGACCAACAGTATATAGTTGTACAGTAGGCCATTGCTGTATCTTGCAGCTCTGTGTCACTGCAAGTATCCATTCCATATATGTGCTGCATTATTGTGATCAGTATATATAGTATTACAGTGCAGCATTTTGGTGACCAACAGTATATAGTTGTACAGTAGGCCATTGCTGTATCTTGCAGCTCTGTGTCACTGCAAGTATCCATTCCATATATGTGCTGCATTATTGTGAGCAGTATATATAGTATTACAGTGCAGCATTTTGGTGACCAACAGTATATAGTTGTACAGTAGGCCATTGCTGTATCTTGCAGCTCTGTGTCACTGCAAGTATCCATTCCATATCTGTGCTGCATTTTTGTGAGCAGTATATATAGTATTACAGTGCAGCATTTTGGTGACCAACAGTATATAGTTGTACAGTAGGCCATTGCTGTATCTTGCAGCTCTGTGTCACTGCAAGTATCCATTCCATATATGTGCTGCATTATTGTGAGCAGTATATATAGTATTACAGTGCAGCATTTTGGTGACCAACAGTATATAGTTGTACAGTAGGCCATTGCTGTATCTTGCAGCTCTGTGTCACTGCAAGTATCCATTCCATATATGTGCTGCATTATTGTGAGCAGTATATATAGTATTACAGTGCAGCATTTTGGTGACCAACAGTATATAGTTGTACAGTAGGCCATTGCTGTATCTTGCAGCTCTGTGTCACTGCAAGTATCCATTCCATATCTGTGCTGCATTTTTGTGAGCAGTATATATAGTATTACAGTGCAGCATTTTGGTGACCAACAGTATATAGTTGTACAGTAGGCCATTGCTGTATCTTGCAGCTCTGTGTCACTGCACATATCCATTCCATATCTGTGCTGCATTATTGTAAGCAGTATATATAGTATTACAGTGCAGCATTTTGGTGACCAACAGTATATAGTTGTACAGTAGGCCATTGCTGTATCTTGCAGCTCTGTGTCACTGCAAGTATCCATTCCATATCTGTGCTGTATTTTTGTGAGCAGTATATATAGTATTACGGTGCAGCATTTTGGTGACCAACAGTATATAGTTGTACAGTAGGCCATTGCTGTATCTTGCAGCTCTGTGTCACTGCAAGTATCCATTTCATATATGTGCTGCATTATTGTGAGCAGTATATTTAGTATTACAGTGCAGAATTTTGGTGACCAACAGTATATAGTTGTACAGTAGGCCATTGCTGTATCTTGCAGCTCTGTGTCACTGCAAGTATCCATTCCATATCTGTGCTGCATTTTTGTGAGCAGTATATATAGTATTACAGTGCAGCATTTTGGTGACCAACAGTATATAGTTGTACAGTAGGCCATTGCTGTATCTTGCAGCTCTGTGTCACTGCAAGTATCCATTCCATATATGTGCTGCATTATTGTGAGCAGTATATATAGTATTACAGTGCAGCATTTTGGTGACCAACAGTATATAGTTGTACAGTAGGCCATTGCTGTATCTTGCAGCTCTGTGTCACTGCAAGTATCCATTCCATATCTGTGCTGCATTTTTGTGAGCAGTATATATAGTATTACAGTGCAGCATTTTGGTGACCAACAGTATATAGTTGTACAGTAGGCCATTGCTGTATCTTGCAGCTCTGTGTCACTGCAAGTATTCATTCCATATCTGTGCTGCATTATTGTGAGCAGTATATATAGTATTACAGTGCAGCATTTTGGTGACCAACAGTATACATATATAGTACAGTACAGTAGGCCATTGCTATTGATATATTACTGGCATATAATTCCACACATTAAAAAATGGAGAACAAAAATGTGGAGGGTAAAATAGGGAAAGATCAAGATCCACTTACACCTCGTGCTGAAGCTGCTGCCACTAGTCATGGCCGAGATGATGAAATGCCATCAACGTCGTCTGCCAAGGCCGATGCCCAATGTCATAGTAGAGAGCATGTAAAATCCAAAAAACTAAAGTTCAGTAAAATGACCCAAAAATCTAAATTAAAAGCATCTGAGGAGAAGCATAAACTTGCCAATATGCCATTTACGACACGGAGTGGCAAGGAACGGCTGAGGCCCTGGCCTATGTTCATGGCTAGTGGTTCAGCTTCACATGAGGATGGAAGCACTCATCCTCCCGCTAGAAAACTGAAAAGAGTTAAGATGGCAAAAGCACAGCAAAGAACTGTGCATTCTTCTAAATCACAAATCCCCAAGGAGAGTCCAATTGTGTCGGTTGCGATGCCTGACCTTCCCAACACTGGACGGGAAGAGGTTGCGCCTTCCACCATTTGAAACGCCCCCTGCAAGTGCTGAAAGGAGCACCCACAGTCCAGTTCCTGATAGTCAAATTGAAGATGTCACTGTTGAAGTACACCAGGATGAGGATATGGGTGTTGCTGGCGCTGAGGAGGAAATTGACAAGGAGGATTCTGATGGTGAGGTGGTTTGTTTAAGTCAGGCACCCAGGGAGACACCTGTTGTCCATGGGATGAATATGGCCATTGACATGCCTGGTCAAATTACAAAAAAAATCACCTCTTCGGTGTGGAATTATTTTAACAGAAATGCGGACAACAGGTGTCAAGCCGTGTGTTGCCTTTGTCAAGCTGTAATAAGTAGGGGTAAGGACATTAACCATCTAGGAAGATCCTCCCTTATACGTCACCTGGAGCGCATTCGTCAGAAGTCATTGACAAGTTCAAAAACTTTGGGTGACAGCGGAAGCAGTCCACTGACAACTAAATCCCTTCCTCTTGTACCCAAGCTCCTGCAAACCACACCACCAACTCCCTCAGTGTCAATTTCCTCCTTAGACAGGCACACCAATAGTCCTGCAGGCCATGTCACTGGCAAGTCTGCCGAGTACTCTCCTAACTGGGATTCCTCCGATGGATCCTTGAGTGTAACGCCTACTGCTGCTGGCGCTGCTGCTGTTGTTGCTGCTGGGAGTCGATCATCCTCCCAGAGGGGAAGTTGGAAGACCACTTGTACTACTTCCAGTAAGCAATTGACTGTCCAACAGTCCTTTGCGAGGAAGATGAAATATCACAGCAGTCATCCTGCTGCAAAGCGGATAACTCAGGTCTTGGCAGCTGTGTTGGTGTTAAACGTGTGTCCGGTATCCACCGTTAATTCACAGGGAATTAGAGAATTGCTTGAGATACTGTGTCCCAGGTACCAAATACCATCTAGGTTTCACTTTTCTAGGCAGGCAATACCGAGAATGTACATAGACGTCAGAAAAAGAGTCACCAGTGTCCTAAAAAATGCAGTTGTACCCAATGTCCACTTAACCACGGACATGTGGACAAGTGGAGCAGGGCAGACTCAGGACTATATGACTGTGACAGCCCACTGGGTAGATGTATTGCCTCCCGCAGCAACAACAGCAGCAGCAGCGGCACCAGTAGCAGCATCTCGCAAACACCAACTCGTTCCTAGGCAGGCTATGCTTTGTATCACCGCTTTCCATAAGAGGCACACAGCTGACAACCTCTTACGGAAACTGAGGAACATCATCGCAGAATGGCTTACCCAAATTGGACTCTCCTGGGGATTTGTGACATCGGACAACGCCACCAATATTGTGCGTGCATTACATGTGGGCAAATTCCAAAACATCCTATGTTTTGCACATACATTGAATTTGGTGGTGCAGAATTTTTTTTAAAACGACAGGGGCATGCAAGAGATGCTGTCGCTGGCCCGAAGAATTGCGGGCCACTTTCGGCATTCAGCCACCGCGTGCCGAAGACTGGAGCACCAGCAAACACTCCTGAACCTGCCCCGCCATCATCTGAAGCAAGAGGTGGTAACGAGGTGGAATTCAACCCTCTATATGCTTCAGAGGATTGGTGAGCAGCAAAAGGCCATTCAAGCCTATACATCTGCCTACGATATAGGCAAAGGAGGTGGAATGCACCTGACTCAAGCGCAGTGGAGAATGATTTCAACGTTGTGCAAGGTTCTGCACCCTTTGAACTTGCCACACGTGAAGTCAGTTCAGACACTGCCAGCCTGAGTTAGGTCATTCCCTTCATCGGGCTTTTGCAGAAGCAGCTGGAGAGATTGAAGGAGGAGCCAAAACGGAGCGATTCCGCTAGGCATGGATTAACGGGTGGTCAATCTGTTGAAATCAGAGCACTACATTTTGGCCACCGTGCTCGATCCTAGGTTTAAAGCCAACGTTGTATCTCTCTTTCCGGCAGACACAAGTCTGCACATGTTCAAAGACCTGCTGGTGAGACACTTGTCAAGTCAAGCGGAACGTGACCCGTCAACAGCTCCTCCTTCACATTCTCCCGCAACTGGGGCTGCGAGGAAAAGGCTAAGAATGACGAGCCCACCTGCTGGCGGTGATGCAGGGCAGTCTGGAGCGAGTGCTGACATCTGGTCCGGACTGAAGGACCTGCCAACGATTACTGACATGTCGTCTACTGTCACTGCATATGATTCTGTCACCATTGAAAGAATGGTGGAGGATTATATGAGTGACCGTATCCAAGTAGGGACGTCAGACAGTCCGTACGTATACTGGCAGGAAAAAGAGGCAATTTGGAGGCCCTTGCACAAACTGCCTTTATTTTACCAAAGTTGCCCCCCCCCCCTTCCTCCAGTGTGTACTCCGAAAGAGTGTTTAGTGCAGCCGGTCACCTTGTCAGCAATCGGCGTACAAGGTTACTTCCTGAAAATGTGGAGAAGATGATGTTCATCAAAATTAATTATAATCAATTCCTCTGTGGAGACATTCACCAGCAATTGCCTCCAGAAAGTACACAGGGACCTGAGATGGTGGATTCCAGTGGGGACGAATTAATACTCTGTGAGGAGGGGGATGTACACAGTGAAAGGGGTGATGAATCGGATGATGAGGAGGAGGTGGACATCTTGCCTCTGTAGAACCAGTTTGTGCAAGGAGAGATTGATTGCTTCTTTTTTTGGTGGGGGCCCAAACCAACCAGTCATTTCAGCCACAGTCGTGTGGCAGACCCTGTGGCTGAAATGATGGGTTTGCTAAAGTGTGCATGTCCTGTTTATACAACATAAGGGTGGGTGGGAAGGCCCAAGGAAAGGCCCAAGGACAATTCCATCTTGCACCTTTTTTTTTTAATTTATCTCTGCATCATGTGATGTTTGGGGCTAATTTTTTTTAAGTGCCATCCTGTCTGACACTGCAGTGCCACTCCAAGATGGGCCAGGTGTTTGTGCCGCCCACTTGGGTCGCTTAGCTTAGTCATCCAGCGACCTCGGTGCAAATTTTAGGACTAAAAATAATATTGTGAGGTGTGAGGTGTTCAGAATAGACTGGAAATTAGTGTAAATTATGGTCATTGAGGTTAATAATACTATGGGTTCAAAATGACCCCCAAATTCTATGATTTAAGCTGTTTTTTAAAAAAACACCCAAATCCAAAACACACCCGAATCTGACAAAAAAAATTTCAGTGAGGTTTTGCCAAAACGCGTCCGAATCCAAAACACGGCCGCGGAATCAAATCCAAAACCAAAACACAAAACCCGAAAAATTTCCGGTGCATCTCTAGTTGTAACACTTGGGCAACTTGTAGGCAACTAGGTGGATAGATTCCAATTGCTGGGGCGAGAAGGTCTCTTGGACATCCAATTCTCATTGAATTTGTGCCTTGTACTTAACCACTAAAAACTAAAACTGCCCTATGTGTGTCCTTTGATAAGTCAAACTAGGGATATGCGGGAAGAAATTTTCTTTACAAGTCCACCCATGATTTCGAAGTAAGAGGGAGAATCACATTCAGAGTTTCCAGTTTTGGTCAGTAAGAATTCACTGCATGTGTGATGACCTTCCTAACACTGAGAAACAACCAGAGCCATTCACCATTGGCAATCAGAAATGCGTGTATATTTTAATTATAAGCATATGTTTAATAGCACTAGTTGCTGAAAGGACTACTGTGCCCCTTTACTAATATACTTATTTGTTCCTAAGGAACAGTACTATCTGGTCTGCAATAAATCATGTTGTCGCTTAAATGAGTATACCATTTGTTAACATACCATCATCATATTAACTAATATTGGGAATACCACTCATATTATCATTGTTCTCTCTGTAAGCAATATACATACGAGGGGGTACCCAAAAGAAATTGTGTTCTAGAGGGCGGAGAGCTTGTAGTAAAGGCTTCTGGGAGGCATTCCGACCCGTTCGCACACTGCTATTTTTCGCAGCAGTGCGAATAGGTCGGTTCTGCGCATGAGCGGCGGCCGCAATGTGCAGGTGCATTGTTGCCCAGCGACAGCCAAGAAGAATGAAGAAAGCAATCGCTGCCGCGATTGCAAGAAGATTAACAGGAGGAAGGCGTTCCGGGGCATCAACTGACTGTTTTCTGGGAGTGGTGCGGCGAACGCAGGCGTGTCCAGGCGATTGCAGGGCGTGTGTATGACGTCAATTCCGGGACATGACAGGCTGAAGACACCGCAGTGGGTAAGTAATTCCAGAGCTACTCAGAAACTGCACAAAATGTTTTTGCATAGCTCGGCTGCACAAGCGTTCGCAGCCTTGCTATGCAAAAAAACCCTCCCCCATAGGCGGCATCTAGTTGATCGTACGGGCAGCAAAAAGTTGCTACATGCAATCAACTCGGAATGACCCCCTCTATCGCTAGGTAAATGTTTGCAGAACCCTTCTGAGCCAGTATACCTGCTGACATTTCAAGGGAAAGTAGTATTTGACTGCAGAGATTATTTTTTACAATGAGTTATTCACTCTTTCACCTGTTTTAGTGAAGTCAAATGTGAAAACAATGCTCATTTGTTTCTTTGATGTAAGAGGAATTGTACACTAAGAATTCGTACCCCAGGGTCAAACTGTTAACGAAAGTTTTTATTTGGAAGTTTTGAAAATGTTGCGTCACGATTTGAGAATTTTTTTTCCTGATTTGTGGCGAACAGTTACTGGTTCTTTCATCATCACACCTGCCCACACAGCGCTGAGTGTTAAGCTACTTTTTACGAAAACAACATGACACCTTTGTCTCACCCACCATATTCCCCCGATCATGCCCTGTGAGACTTTTTTTTCCCTCAAAATGTGCAAATAAACAGTTAATTAATAAATCATTAATTCCTGTTTCTTTTGGGTTCTCCCTCGTATACTGACAGTCTGTAGAACTGCACTTTTTATCTCAACACTATTAACCTTGTCAATCTGTCATTGCTACTACTGTGCACACAAGTTTTTCTAATTCAAGGCATTCATATTCTAAAATGTACATTTGCTATTTATGTTAACAATATTTGATCAACACCTCCTGAACTCTATACAGGTTGAGTATACCATATCCAAATATTCTGAAATATGGAATATTCCGAAATACGTAATTTTTTGAGTGAGAGTGAGATGGTGAAACCTTTGTTTTCTGATGGCTCAATGCACACAAAGTTTGGTTAATACACAAAGTAATTAAAAATATTGTAATAAATGACCCTTCAGGCAGTATGTATAAGGTGTATATGAAACAAATTAATTGTGTGAATGTATACACACTTTGTTTAAATCACAAAGTTATTAAAAATATTGGGTAGAATTACCTTCAAGCTGTGTGTATAAGGTGTATAGGAGACATAATTGCATTCTGTGCTTAGACCTAGGTCCCATCGCCATGATATCTCATTATGGTATGCAATTATTCCAAAATACGTAAAAATCCATTATCCAAAATACTTCTGGTCCCAAGCATTTTGGATAAGGGATACTCAACCTGTAACTTTGTTTCAGTATGTATATCCATAAGTAATTACTGAGGGGTATATTCAATTGAAGTCGAAAGCTGCTGTCTGTCGAAAAGACGGCAGTTTTCTACTTTTTTAGGTCGGAAGGGGTTCCGACCTACTCAATCTAACCCCAAATTATTTGACAAGTCGAGGAATTCGACTTGTCGAAATGCACGTGGATGGGTGTATTAACTGCCAATCCACGTGCTTGTGTCGAAAACGGGGCCAAAACTGACAGGTTTTGGCCCCCTTTTCGACCATCTCAATTCGACTTTAAAAAAAGTCGAAGTGAGATGGGGAGAGCAGTGCCAGAGATGGGGAGAGGCAGAGAGACGGGGGGGAGGGAGACGGGGGAGAGCAGTGGGCAGACGGGGGAGAGCAGCGATACAGCAGCGGCTATATAGCCGATGCTGTAGCGCTGCTCTCCCCCGTCTGCCCGCAGCTCTTTCCCCGTCTCCCCTCCGGCATCTCAATTCGACTTTTTTTAAAGTCGAATTGAGATGTCATTGAATAGCACAGGTTGGATCCATTCCGACAAATGAATGTCTGAATGGAGCCGACTTCAATTGAATATACCCCTGAGTGTTCAGTAATACAATAGCCCGTAATCTCTGTACGGATGGGTTGAGCACTGACTCTGATAGGTGCTTTATTCGGCCCTCCAGCATAAATGATGCTTTTGTTAGTGTGTTTAAGCAGTTTTTCCATTTTGTTTGTGTACACAAGACTGGATGTTATTTCTGTAGTATTATTGAGGTCTTTATAGTTTCATTGATGCGTATTAATCAATGCATTTGTTGCACATATAAGAAATGTTTTACATCATGTGTGCAAGTGAGGTATATAGGCAGGGCCACCATCAGGGAGGGCTGCTGGGACTTGAGTCCCAGGCCCGGACAGAGAGGGGGCCAGCCCGGCGATACCTGGAGGAATTTGTGTGGTTGTGTTATGCCATCACTAAAAGCGACCCACATTCAGTGACGTTTCGTGATGTCACGATGCAACCGCATCATGTCATGAAACTCTGCCCCGACATGGAGTACTATGGGAAGAAGAAGGGGGAGCAGGAAAGCAGTGGCCTGGCACCAACAAGTATACACCCCTGGCAATAAGCATTACCCCTGGCAACAAGCATTACATGCCCCTGGGAATGAGCATGACACCCAGAGCCAAAGCATGAAACCTCTGGCAACGAGCATTACACTCCCCTGGAAATGAGCATGACACCCAGAGCATGAAACCTCTGGCAACGAGCACGGAACCCAGAGCATGAAACCCCTGACAATGAGCAGGTAATTTAAGAGTAATTAGAAGCCTTACTGTAGGGCATAATGTATCCTGTGGTGTGTGGCATAATATGGTGCAGGGGGCATAATATGGTGCAAGGGGCATTACGGTGTGGGGCTTAATATGGTGAAATGTTTTCTTTCCTATGGTGGCCAAGGTCTGTTGGTACAGGGTCAAAAACTGGGGTGTAAGGTAGTCTTTTGCATCTTAGCGAGGCCATACCCCCTCATCGGGAGTTTGCGTATCTTTGGCGCACTCAAAATAGGGGTTTTTTTATATGGGGGGAGAATTTTAGAATGTCTATTGGCGGTGTTCGCACTGGGAGCCAAATTGTCTAGAAACAACCCTCCCCACATTAATATTGATGCCATGAGGGTTTCCAATTAGGAGTGTGCACCGGGCCATTTTTGGGGTTTTGTGTTTTGGTTCTGGATCTCCTTCATGTTTTGGATCTTGATTGGTTTTGCCAAAACCACCCTTTCAGGTTTTAGTTATGGTTTTGGTTTTGGATCTGGATTTAAAAAATAATAATAATCAAAACAGCTAAAATAACAGAATTTGGGGGTGTTTTTGTTCCTACAGTATTATTAACCTCAATAACATTAATTTCCACTCATTTCCAGACTATTCTGAACACCTCACATCTCACAATATTGTTTTTATGCAGTTTAGGCCAAAAGGTTGCACCGAGATAGAAAAAGGTAATTAGGGTTTAATGGCGCTGTTCCTATGGACGAGTAAGTTACGCAGCCGATTTCTCCTATTTGCCAATACAGATCCAAAAAACAATTAGGTGGTGCTTAATAATGCATATACAATTGTAGATTTGTATTAAGTTTCAAAATTAATATTTAATAAACAATAACGACATGACAACCACAAATAACATGAAATACACATATTAAAAATTCTCTGCTTAGTAGCAAGGAGGTTGCACCGAGGTAGCTGGACAGAGCAGCAGCAGCCCTTGGATGTATATAATGGGAGGACAAAATATTTAAAAAAATTATTTAAAAAAAAACATATCAGGCAAGGCTCAAGATTTCAGTTCACAAAAAGATGATTAAGGCAAAGAGGAATAAAAAAGAATATTTTAGATCTAATTTATTTAATTTATTTTAAGTTCAATTTATTTTAATTTATTTAATTTAATTTATTTAGAATCAAATTCTTCATTTCCTCCAAGATATCTTCGATATGCAGAAAGTTCACTATATAAGTGTGGAGAGTTTATTTATATAAATTTAATTTAAATTTATCTAATTTATAATTATTATTAATAATATTAATTTGAATTAATTACAATGTGATAAGAGTTATGAAAATAGGACAATAAGTTATAATAAGAATATGAGCTACAGACACCACTCCCTGAAATGGACGGAGCATGCCTGGATGTATTCTCGGAGGATACAGCACAAAATATTTTAAAAAAGTATTTTATTTTGGGTGTATACCCCTAGATGGACGGAGCAGCTGCAGTCTCTGGATGTATACTGGGATGACACAGCACAAAATATTAATTTAAATCAAAATATATAGATTATTTTTTATATCACACACTGTGGTTACAGTGTGGCACAAATGAGTCAAAAATATGTAGAAGTATTTTTTATATCACACACCAGCAGTTAGTGTCGCACAAATGAATCAGAAATATATATAATAATTACACACTCCGGTTAACTACACTGACAGCATTGCACAATGCATTTATGAGTAGGAAATAATATATTGCGGTCTGACCGGCAGTGTCACAGTACTTATGAAAAAAAAATTTGTATAGTACACTGGGGTACAGCACAAACAAAAAAATATATATATTTTTTTAATTATAAATTTTTGCTTTTTGCTTTTAGCTATTATTATTTTAGTTTTACACCGGGAAGGAGCCCCTGGATGGATGGACAGATTATCCCTTTCAGATACAGCAGACGCAGCACCCCTTTCAAATACATAATACAAATATATTTTTAGCTTTGGATCACACACAGAGAATATATAGCAGTAGTATACGGCAGCCGCTGTACTAGTAGTCAGAGTGACGCACCAATAGAAATATATTTTTTGGTCTGG
The DNA here is from genome assembly GCF_028390025.1 of Pseudophryne corroboree. Taxonomy (NCBI): domain Eukaryota; kingdom Metazoa; phylum Chordata; class Amphibia; order Anura; family Myobatrachidae; genus Pseudophryne; species Pseudophryne corroboree. The sequence continues at coordinate 253,498,502 of NC_086448.1, read as the reverse complement.
ATCACACACAGAGGATATATAGCAGTAGTGTATGGCAGTACTGGTAGTTCTCACTGAGTGATGCACCAATACAAATATATTTTTTGCTCTGGATCACACACAGAGTATATATAGCAGTAGTATATGGCAGACGCTATACTAGCAGTCAGAGTGATGCATATAGAAATATATTTTTTCTTTGGATAACACACAGAGGATATATAGCATTAGTGCATGGCAGTACTGGTAGTCGTCACTGAGTGATGCACCAATAGAAATATAGTTTTTGCTCTGGATCACACGCAGAGGGTATATAGCAGTAGTGTATGGCAGCTGCAGTACTAGTAGTCAGAGTGACGCACCAATATAAATATATTTTTTGCTTTGGATCACATATAGAGGATATATAGCAGTAGTGTACAGTACACAGCCCCTTAGACAGATAATAACACCTGGTCCTACACTCAGCCACAGTATGCTATATGCAGTGCACTGTCTACTATGCAGAGGCCTAACACAGTGACAGTCACAGCACACTTACACAAGCAGAACCCCAGGTTAACTCAACTCTCCTGCTGCAACCACTCTGCTCTCTCCTGTCCCCCTTCTCTAACCTGCCTATCCAATTACAGCACAGAATATAGCACAGAAGGAACACGTCCTTACTGTGCACTCTCCAAGTTCGGAGTGAAGATGTCGCCGATCACTGGGACTATATATAGAATCCAGAACCTGCAAGATCTGACAGCGGGATGATGACATTTTGCCTCATTTTCGGATCCAAGTTAGGCACAAAAACTGAGCCTGACTCGGATCCGGGCTCGGATCTCAAAGTTTGGGGAGGTTCGGTTCTCAGGGAACCAAACCCACTCATTCCTAGTTCCAATCAGATCATATGCACAAGTTTAAGGGAGTGAGAAATGGGTGTGGGGGGGGCTGTGTATACTGGGTAGAGTGAGTGATAGGGCGGCTGTGTGTACTGGGGACAGTGAGTGAATGATGGGGGGGTGTACTGGTACTCTCTACACATGTTATAGCTGCCTCCCCTGCAGTGCACATGGTTTTGCCCAACTGCTAACAAAGTTCCTGCTGCGATCAACTCAGAATTACCCCCATAGCCCACAACAGCATCTGATGGAAGAAGATGGAGAGGGGTGAGGGATCCAGAAGGATCCCTCTTAGCAAGCCAGGACTGCTTTCAATAGGTAAGCAGCGGGGGTGCAGAAGCATTAGCCATCTGCTCCTGCAGTCAAGCTCTGAAAATATTGTATTTTCAGAGCTTGATGAATGAGGAGCCCATACTAGTGTATGAGAATGCAGAGCTAGCTCAGGAGTGAAAGGTAAGCAGGCGATATCTGTAATATATTAGGGTTTTGGAATCTGCACTGGACCAGATTGTGAATCAATGTCATACAATTTTTACAATATTTATACCATACAGGCATGAATAATGACCAACATGAGGCTACCGACTTCGCCTGCTAGGCTTTTGAGGTAGAACAGAGTTGGCGGTGCTCCCGGACATTAGTTCAGAACAAACTGAACACAAAAACAGTCTTCCTTTTGCTTCTCTGCAAAAAAAACCTTCAGATATGTGTAATATCTTCCCTAGCTCACACAGACACAGTAGTAATAGCACTGCCAAACTTTTTCACTCGCATTGCAAAGATTTGTGGAGACAGCTGATTTTCACATCAGCTGCCTCCGCGCCAGACCAATGATGAATTGGTCCGGCACTCACAGCGAGTCAAAATGTTAATTACCGCCCCCTGACAACTAACATGATGTTGACTATGCCCTCAAATCACATGGAAAATGGCTAGTGTCATCGTGAGCAGCACAAACTGTGACAGAAGGATTATTGCAAGCTATAGACCCATACTGGCTTTATTGCTTATGTTACCCAAGGTAATGGAAGAATATGCTAACTCCCAAAGCAGCAGCTTTGGGAGTTAGCCACACAACACCTAAGTCCATTTTAATTTGCCTTCTATGCAAATCATTCCATGGTAACAAACTTATTGACAATCTGTAATGAAATTCTGCAAGGAATGTAACATGGACAGTTGACAAGCATTATTCCTAGTTTTTGCAAAAGCTTTTCATAGCATGGACCACACTATACTATATTCAGTTAACTGTGGTGCTATAGGTTTAGCAACAACACATATGCTAAAGCAGGGATGGCCATCGACCATTGATGATTCAAAATCATCGATGGTTTATGTCCCATGTCGAATACCACAACCATCGATGGTGGAGAACCACAGGGTTTCCTGCCATCGATGGTAAAGGCCAACTAAATAGTCTTTTTTCCCCTTTACAATGTGTCTGGACACGGACAATAACTCCGCCCCCTGACACCTACAAAGCCCTACCCCCAGTTACTGATTGGCCCACAGTCCACTTCATAGTAAAGCAGGGATAACCATCGAAAGCTGAACCATCAATGGATCCCTAGCAGGTAGATTTATATCATCTATGGTTGCCATCAATGGTACCATCAATGGCAACCATCGTTGGATAACTCACCGATGGCCAATCCTATGCTAAAGTAGGAAGATGAAAACAGCGCTTTCCAGGAATCGTGTACAATTTATTTATTTACACATAGAATTAAATAAAAACAATTAAAAACTAAAATCACAATACCGGCCAGTATATAAGTGTTTAATCTATTCATTTAGATGGATATGTAGTTTAATTATATACTGGCCGGTATTGTGATTTTAGTTTTTAATTGTTTTTAATTAATTCTATGTGTAAATAAATAAATTATACACGATTCCTGGAAAGCGCTGTTTTCGTCTTTGTACTGTGTTGTGAATTAGGGGTTGTATAGCCTCTACATTACGGCAGCTGAAGGAACCGTGTGTCATTTAAAATATTGCGAATTATACCATTGCTATTAATTGGTTTGTAATTAGCCTTGCCCAATCTAAAAAGCGCAGAGTCCTTTTTTCTTTTTTCCATAAACTATGTTAAAGTAGTTTCACTTCTGTTTCTTCAGTCTTTGGCAAGACGATCTGCAGTTCAGCTTCTATAAAAAATGTGGTATCCGGTCTATAGAGCTACACTAAAAAGGTCTACAGTCAATAGGTCATCCACTAATGGTAGACAGGCATTAAGTCGACAGGGTCGAAACATCGACTTGTCAATGGTAGACAGATCAAAGTGTCAAAAGGTCGACATGACAATGGTCGACACACATATTGTCGAAACAAGTTTTGTGGGTTTTTTTAAATTTTTATACTTTAACATCCATGTGGATACGATCAAAGCCAGATTAAGGCTATGGGGGGCCCAGGGCACTTCAAACAGCGGGCCCCTAACACAGAGGTAGGGAGATCAATTATATATAAATCAGTGGCGTAAGTTCATCCCCGACGCCCAGAGCCAAGTTATAGTTTGGTGCCCCCATCCTACGAAAAAAAAGGGAAAATTATATATAATTTGGGGCTAGGACAAAGTTGACGGGACCAGGAGGGACAGTGCCAGGACGGGTGACAGGGCCAGTTCTGAGATAAAAGGGACAGTCTAATGGGGTCAGGACAGACAGATAGGACATGCGCAGGACAGAGGTGACATGGCCAGGACAGAACAGAGGGGCAGGAGAGATGGGTGACAAGACCAGGAATAAGGTGGCTGGGAGAGTACAGGGGTGAAAAGGCCATGACAGAACGGGATGTGGTCAGGAGACCGTCGGTCACAATACCGATGCCTATATCCCGCCACCGCAAAATCCTGACAGTCTGCATGCTGATTAGCAGGGACTATTCCCACGACACCCATAGAGTGGAAACACGTACAAAGAAAAAGAATTGAGGACTGCGCTTATATGCCTCACTTAATAGACTTAAGCTGCTATGGAAAAGAAACGAGGATTTCCACTATCCTCACAGTTAATGCAAAATAAAAGAATAGCTCCCGCGCTAATTTCATCAAGTGTACTTTCTATATGTTCTCACTATGGTATCTACCTATATGGATAATAAGTAACAAAATAATTCTAATACCAGTGTTATTTCAAAATAAGAATATATTTATTTCCTTTGCATAAAACAAGGTACTAAAAATAAACTGTAGAAGAAAGGTCCTTTTTTATTTCACTTATATTAAAAAACTCTGAATAAAAGTTACTACTCGTGAATCCTAATACCGGTATACTCAAAACAAACAAAACAAAGACATATAACATATAGATCCCGTGATACGCTCAATTCGCGAATTACTCACTGGGATATTGTATTTGTAATCCTCAGGTAAATTCTAGCTAGTCTCCGGATACTGGAACAGGTGCTGTAATATATTCCCGTATCAGGCTGGAAATGTCCCATCAGGTTCCCTGGTTTATACAAGCCAAAAAACAGTCCTTCTGGTATTTATTCACACAGACATCTCTTTATATTTCGACCAAGTCCTCAATCCAGATGAACATAACGCTCAAAAACCACTTACTTCAATATCACAGGGAGTATGGGAACTGGTGTCTGCCGGCAGACAGTCGCTGATACCTCCGCTATTAACTAGTTTCGCCTGTCTAAGCAGGCTTCCTCAGGATGGTCGAGTGTATCCATTACCCCGTTCTTTATACTTCCCTTCCGCGTCCGTAGTCATGGTGACCGGATCTCCGTACACGCTCCGTACACGCTTCGTCACGTTGGTAACCATAGTGACCGGATCTCCGTCTATGTCACCATCGTGTTATTCCTATAGTCATAGTAACCGAGGTTGCTTAGTGCGCTGCTCGCGCATCGCGTCACTTCCCTCCTCTTCCTCTGCTATCTGTATCCATGGTAACTTTTACTCTCTGTAACAAATATTATCACGTCATGTCACTTCCGCCTTCCCCGGCTATTCTCCTTGGCATCCGTTGTCTTGGTTACTTAATACCACAGCTTCTGCCCTCTTCCTGATTCGATATATTTATATTTATTTATCCCGGATATCATGATCTTTAAGAAGATTATCATTGACGTCATAATTTCTGGTTTATTAGTAGAAGGAGTCTTGGAAGGTCCGTATATAAACCGGAAATATACACATACAAATACATAAAACAACATAAAACAGTGCCCCTAAATACATAATAAAAACTTCTCTCCCCCTTAAAAATAATATAATATAAATCTAATTCCCCCTAATAATCTCAAGCTTCTCTTAACTGACGAACTTTATATCCCTTATCTCCCAACGGTTAAGATTTATTCCTTTAAAAAAGGAAAGAGGTCCCAATCTATATTTAAGCCCTTTGGTACCAAGGTTTCCAATTCAAAAATTGTCCTTGCTTCCTCTTTCAACAATGCATTATCCCAATCCCCTCCTCTCCATGATTTTTGTACTAATTTTATTCTAATAAATTCTAGAGCCATCGGATCACTATTATGCATCTTAGTGAAGTGTTCTGGAATATTGTGATTATCTCTATTTGTCCGGATATTATTCAAATGTTCATTTATTCTAGTATGTAAACAATGGTAGGTCTTCCCTACGTATTGAAGCCCACAAGGACATGTTAACAAATAAATTACTCCTTTCGAGTTACATGTAATTTTATCTTTTATTTTATATTCTTTCCCTGTACTGTTAGATTTATAATTCTCAATACGTTTTGTTGAGATTCTTTTTGTTTTTCTACACACTACACAGTTGTTACATCTGTAAAATCCAGACTCAATATCCTTCAACCAAGTTGTTCCTCCTTTCTTGTCATTCTTACAATAACTCCTAACTAGACTAGTCTTTATGGTAGGTGCTCTTTTGTATATTATTCTGGGTTTTTCAGGTAGAATTTCTTTGAGATCATCATCTGCAGTGAGGATATGCCAATGCTTGTATATGCTTTCTTCTAAAAGCCTCCGTTGACTCGAGAAACCCGTCAGGAACATCACATCTTGTTTTCTCCCTTTATTTTTCTCTTTGTACTGAAGGAGGTTAGTTCTATCCACTTCATCCACCTCATCCTTATTCTAATCAAGGTTGCTTTTTCTATAATTCTTCTCTCCAAATTGTTCCATTAGATCTGTAACTTGTACATCATAGTCTACTTTCTTTGAACAATTGCTTCTTAATCTTTTCATCTGACCTTTAGGGACATTGGACAGCCACTTGGGGTGATGATTACTCTTAAAGTCCAAAAAACTATTGCAATCTACCTCCTTTCTGTATGTTCTTGTTTCGATCTTATTTTCTTCAATAAAGATAGTTAGATCCAAAAAGTTGATACTTCTATCACTCACCTCACTTGTAAATTCTAAATTATATATGTTGTCATTTATCTTAGTAATAAATTGTTCAAAAGCTTCTTTGGTCCCATTCCAGATGATGATCACATCATCTATATATCTTGCCCATAAGGCAAGGTTGGGAAGATACTCATTATTAGCCCATATGAACTCATTCTCCCACTGGGCGAGGAAGAGATTGGCATACGAGGGTGCAAAATTTGTACCCATCGCTGTCCCTTGGGTTTGTTTATAATAATTTCCCCCATACCAGAAAAAATTGTGCTCCAATGTAAACCTAATACCCTCCATAATGAAATCAATTTGATCTTTCTTCATATTAGACTCATTAGTAATAATTCTCCGGACATTCTCCATTCCTTGATTGTGTCGGATTGAGGTGTATAGTGATTTAACGTCACACATGGCTAACAAATAGCCTTCTTTCCATGTCATCCTATTCAATGTATCCAGAGTTTGTATTGTATCTTTGATATAGCTCTATTGTGTACTAACCAACTTCTTTAGGAAGACATCAATATAACATGATAAATGTGATGTTAATGATTGAAACCCTGCGACGATTGGCCTTCCCGGAGGGGTATCTTTGTCCTTATGGATTTTAGGCAGGTGATAAAACACTGCCACTTTGGGATGTTCCGGATATATATATTTAAATTCATCCTTAGTAAGGATTCCTTTCACCAATGCCTCCTTTAGAGTTTTTTCTAGCTCTTTCTTGTATTCTTCCATTGGGTTCTGTTGTAATAGTTGGTATGTATACGTATCTGTCAATAATCTCATACATTCTCCATCATATTTCTCTTTATCCATAATGACAACCCCCCCCCCCTTTATCCGCTTGTTTAATTACAATTTTGTCATATTGTTTAAAAAAATTTAGAGCTTCTTTCTCTTTTATACTCAAATTCCATTTTCCTTTTGCTCCAACCTTCTCAGGGATCCTTTTAATGTCTTCTTCCACTAATTTCTGGAACGTATTGAGTAGATGCCCTTTCAGGTGCGAGGGATAGAACGTAGATTTTCCTTTTAGATCTGAATGTTCAAAAAGGTCAGATTCTGCTGTTGTTTCAACTGTATTTTCATGTTCTTTTCGTTTGAAGAATTTCTTCAATGTAATTGTCCTAACGAATTTCTGAAGATCCACAATAGTATCAAATTTAATGAGGGTATTCGTTGGGGCAAATTTTAATCCTTTCTCAAGGACTTTTACTTCAAAAGGAGTCAATTCACGATTACTTTAGTTGAATGTCCCCTGCGCAGGACTTTTTGTTTTTGTTTTGCCCGGTTCTTTGCTCCCCCGCGCTTTCCTCGTTTGCAGATGTTGAACTTCTTTTCCGTCGTCTTCTTCTCCTTGTACTTAATTCTGGGGTTCTCTTTGGGATTGCTCCGAGATCTTGTGATGAATTGTTTTTTTGTTGTTGTGCCAGTTCTAAAAAGCATCCAAGAAAGCTTCTGTTTCATCTAGCTCCTCCTCCTCTGCTATCCGATTTCTATCTTCCAATATGTGTTCTTTTCTTTCTCTCTTATTCAGGCGTTCCATGAGGGTCCGGGCTGATAGATCCAGAATTTCATGATAGTCTTCCCTTCCACTATTAAAACTCCTTATTAGGGTTTCTGTGTCACAACTGAGGGCTGGTGCTGACCAGGGGGAAGCCTCAGTTGTAAGGGCTGAGGTATATGTGTACCTGGGAGGCAGTACAGGGTTCTTGGACATGCAGGGAACCTTTAGAACAAATGCCTGAAGGCGTGACCAAGAACAACTTTGTAAAAAGTATAAAGAGTTTATTAAACACAGTTCAGAGGAATACTGATGATAGAAAACCGATGGTAACTTGAGATCGATGACGGAGCACCGATGATGACTTGGGATCGATGACGGAGCACCGATGGTGACTTGGGATCGATGACGGAGCACCAATGGTGACTTGGGATCAATGACGAAGCACAGATGGTGACTTGGGTTCGATGACGGAGCACCGATTATTAGTGGAGATCGATGACGGAGCACCGATGGTTAGTGGAGATCGATGATGGAGCACCGATGGTTACTGGAGATCGATGGCAGAACACCGATGGTTACTGGAGATCGATGGTGGAACACCGATGGTTACTTGGGATCAATGGCGGAACACTGATGGTTACTGGCAGGGCAGAGCACCGCTGGAAGCTGGAAGCCGGAGTCGGGTAACTGCCAGTCACAGGGTGCACTGATGAGACACTGCATAGTCAGGCTGTACTGCAGAGAAAGTCCATGGGAGGACTGCACACTGGAATCACTGAAGACAATTGAAGCACTGACATCTTTCCACCCCAGGAACAGGATATTTATACCTGCTGGGAAGCAGGGATTGGCTGGGCAATTAACCAGAGACCAGAGTCAGAGCCGGATTAAGACCATGGGGGGCCCGGGGCACTTAACAGAGTGGGGCCCCTAATAGAGAAGGCAGAAAATAAATATATATATATATATATATACACACACACACCCAGGGCCTCGCAGGGACTAGTGGGGTACAACACAAGCCTCGAGCCGGCTGTATACCATGCCCCTTGTCAGCCTCACATACCCACTCCCCTGTGCCTCTTGTACCTGACACCCCTTTGGTCCCCGTCCCTCCACTGTATATCCCAGAAGAGGTCCCTTCCCGGGTGCGGGGGTTAGGAGGGAGTTTATGGGGTGTGAATGTGGGAGACAGTGGGAGTAGGATGCGTGGTGGGGTTAGAGAATTTGGGTGTATGTGGGGTGAACACGGGGACTAGGCCGTGTGTGGGGTGTAGAGGATTATGGGGTGTATGTGGGGGAATAGGGTGTGTGGCATGGGTAGAGGGTTATGGGGTGTATTGTATGGGGGGACTGGAGTATGGTATGTTGGGGTGTACAGGGGCAAACGCAGGATTTTTACAGGGGGGATTCCTATATAAATACAAATATATATATATATATATATACATACATACATACACACACACACACACACACACACACACTGTATATATGAGTGCACCCTGACAAGCGAATGTTGGTGCTATCAACGGAGTGCCGCGTGTGTGTGTGTGTGTGTGTGTGTGTGTGTATATATATATATATATATATATATATATATAGCACTGGCAGCACTCCTTGGTCTGGAATCGTGGGGTCATACACTATAGCACACCTGAATGTCATAAATACACACACACAGTTACAGTATATGCAGTAAATATACATTTATGTTACACACACTGTCACACACACTGTCAAACACACACCTCTTTCACAATAAGGTTAAAAAAAACAAAGCCACCATCATTTATAGAAAATAAACCACCATTTTTTATTAAAGTAACCCCCCCCCCCCAGAAAACCGCTGCCCACATCCCCAGGCCTGTGATTCTACCTATGCTGTACACTCTTTTGCAGAGTGGAATACAGTGTCTGAGCACTGACCCGGCCAGCATCAGACCCCCTTCCACTCCTCCTCCTCGGGACCCATCAGCACCCCCCAACTTGTGAGACACACACCTGGAGGATTAATGCAGAGTCCGTGGAGCCTCACCCGGCCAGCTCTCTGCTTCAAAGCTCCATGATGGTACAGTAGCTTCCTGAGGCTGACAGGAGCTGTGCGCTGCAGCTCCCTCTAGTGTCCATTCAGCCAGCGTCTCAGTGTATTGGAGGAGGTAGCTGCCGCATGATAGAAACAGCCTGCGGAGCTCCTCCGTGACAAAATAAATAAATAAATAAATAAATATCAGTCAGCGGCGCGATGGATCGGCAGGCAGGGGGGGGGGAGGGTTTCCAGGTACTCGGAACCCCCCCCCCCCTGCGTGCGCGTATGGGGTAGAGCGCTACGGGATGTATGTGCCCTGTACTCTCGTCCCCTCTGCAGCAGCTGTGTGCACAGACAGTCACAGGACAGCTGAGCTGAGCGACGGCTCAGCTGTCCAATAAAGTATGAATGAAGCAGCCTGCCGCTCAGTCATTGGCTGGGCACGCAGGCTGTTTCATTGATACATTATTGGACAGCTGAGCCGTCGCTCAGCTCAGCTGTCCTGTCTGTGTGCAGCTGTGCAGTGAGGACGGGAGCCGGGGAGCACATCACAGCAGATCGGATCGGAAGAGAGATCCGATCTGCGGTGTGGCAGGGGGCCCTTTTGGAAAGGGGGGCCCGGGGTACGTATCCCCCGGGCCCCCCCCCCTTAATCCGGCTCTGACCAGAGTACAGCTGCTGGGTAATCAGGCTGAGACCAGAGTGCAGCTGATAGGCTGAAAGGTAACATGTGACTAGGAAAACATGGCTGCGCCCATGTTAGCTTTTGGAGGGAAAGATTGTTTATAACTTGAATGTGATCTTTAACCATGAAGCTGCCATAATCACAGTAAAGAGATTTGAGACAATGAGATGCAGCGTGCTGCATGCAGACAGTGCAGATGGAATCCAGGCTTGGAATGCTGGGAGAGTCTCAGGAGGCATTTGGAAGGTAAATACTGATAAGGAATTACCTGGATTGTGACACTCTGTGTTGGAGTATTTCTCTTTGTTAGACCTCTTTGCCTGATCATTCTTCTTATAGCTTTCTTCTAAACCCCCTTGATATAGTCTTTTAACTTTCACTTGTCTCTTTCATAGTCATTTTCTTCTGTAGGGACATTCTCCTTTGAACTGGATACTTGTGATCTCTCTCATCTCCCATCTGTGACTCATTCTTCTTCCTCCACAGTTCTCCACCTTCTGCCCCTCGGGAATTTTCTATCCAGTATATTCTTTCTCTCTGTCAGTTGGGGAACTCTTGATGGAAATGATGCTGATTCTTCTCCCATATGTATGGCCTACTAAACTGTCTTTGTTCAAAGTATGGCCTTCTTCTCCCCTCCATTCCATTCTGTAATCTTCTCTCCATTCTCCAATTTCTGATGTCACCTTTATAGTCCTCATAGTCTCTAGCAAGTTTCTTCTTTTTCTGTTCTATTACCTCTTGTTCAATTTTCTGTAACTTTATACTTGTAAGATTTTCCAAATTCTTAAAGTCAGCTAATTGCTCCATAGATTTAAATTTCTTTCTTATCTCTTTAATGTCCTCCTCTTACCTCCTTATATTCTCCTCTCTGTCAGCAATAATTAGCTTCATCAAATTAACTGAACAATTATCAAGTGTGTTATTCCATTTTCTTAGGAAATCCTCATTTTTTTGATAGAAAGGACGGGGTTTTGGTTAGTGATGTGCACTTGAAATTTTTCGGGTTTTGTGTTTTGGTTTTGGATTCGGTTCCGCGGCCGTGTTTTGGATTCGGAAGCGTTTTGGCAAAACCTCCCTGAAATTTTTTTGTCGGATTCGGGTGTGTTTTGGATTCGGGTGTTTTTTTTACAAAAAAACCTCAAAAACAGCTTAAATCATAGAATTTGGGGGTCATTTTGATCCCATAGTATTATTAACCTCAATAACCATAATTTCCACTCATTTTCAGTCTATTCTGAACACCTCACACCTCACAATATTATTTTTAGTCCTAAAATTTGCACAGAGGTCACTGGATGGCTAAGCTAAGCGACACAAGTGGCCGACACAAACACCTGGCCCATCTAGGAGTGGCACTGCAGTGTCAGGCAGGATGGCACTTCAAAAAAATTGTCCCCAAACAGCACATGATGCAAAGAAAAAAAGAGGCGCACCAAGGTCGCTGTGTGACTAAGCTAAGCGACACAAGTGGCCGACACAAACACCTGGCCCATCTAGGAGTGGCACTGCAGTGTCAGGCAGGATGGCACTTCAAAAAAATTGTCCCCAAACAGCACATGATGCAAAGAAAAAAAGAGGCGCACCAAGGTCGCTGTGTGACTAAGCTAAGCGACACAAGTGGCCGACACAAACACCTGGCCCATCTAGGAGTGGCACTGCAGTGTCAGGCAGGATGGCACTTCAAAAAAATTGTCCCCAAACAGCACATGATGCAAAGAAAAAAAGAAGCGCACCAAGGTCGCTGTGTGACTAAGCTAAGCGACACAAGTGGCCAACACAAACACCTGGCCCATCTAGGAGTGGCATTGCAGTTTTCTAGCGAAAGGATGAGTGCTTCCATCTTCATGTGAATCTGAACCACTAGCCATGAACATAGGCCAGGGCCTCAGCCGTTCCTTGCCACTCCGTGTCGTAAATGGCATATTGGCAAGTTTACGCTTCTCATCAGACGCTTTCAATTTTGATTTTTGGGTCATTTTACTGAACTTTTGTTTTTTGGATTTTACATGCTCTCTACTATGACATTGGGCATCGGCCTTGGCAGACGACGTTGATGGCATTTCATCGTCTCGGCCATGACTAGTGGCAGCAGCTTCAGCACGAGGTGGAAGTGGATCTTGATCTTTCCCTATTTTAACCTCCACATTTTTGTTCTCCATTTTTTAATGTGTGGAATTATATATCAGTATCAATAGCAATGGCCTACTACTATATATACTGCGCACAACTGAAATGCACCACAGGTATGGATGGATAGTATACTTGATGACACAGAGGTAGGTAGAGCAGTGGCCTTCCGTACCATACTGCTATATATACCGGTGGTCACTGTCAGCAAACTGCAAAACTAAAATGCACCACAGGCAGTGGCAGAACTACCACCAGTGCAGGCAGTGCCTTGCACTGGGGCCCGCCACTGCCAAGGGGCCCAAAGCCAGAGCGGCATGTAATGAGTCAAGCTGACACATTACATGCCGCTGTCCGGCCAAAGGCACCCCCCCCCCCTCGCTTACCCCGTCACTAGGTATTGGTCTGAACTGGTCCCGTGCTGCCAGCGTCGCGGCGTCACTCGCATGACCCCACGCCAGCCCGTCCCTGCTGCTGCCGCTGACTCCGAGGAGCTGAGCTGCTGAGCAGCGGCACAGCACATCCGGCCGCCACACTGATTAGGAATCAGGGGCGGAAGTCAAGTCCGGGAGGCAACGGAGTCTGTTGCCTCCAGGCTCCAGCCCTGAAGAGGGCAACTGGCTCCTCCACTGGCTCCCGACCATCAGCAGTGGCTGGGTAGGGGGCAGGGTGACATATTCCCCCCCCCCCCGGCTGGTACACTTTAGATGCAATCCGGCAGCGGCTGCAGCCAGGCTGACTGGGCTCCGCAGCCCCTCTCAGAGATGCGGGCAAGCAGATGTGATCGCTGCCCCCAGCCCGCTGCATCAAGTCATATTGCTAAGCTGCCGGCCACTGCCATGAAATGCTGCCATAGCAGCTCACCAGTCCGTGCTGTCCCTGGCTCCGTTGCACGTGCTTGACCCCGGCTAGTTCTTCCGATTCCTGCTCCAAAAAGACAGAATCTTAGCATGCACAGAGGAGAGCAGAGCTGCTGCCTGCCGTGGAACCTCTCATCCTGGGAGGAACAGCCACAATCATTCAAACAGGTAAAAAGTGCATGTCATGGTGATCTTTAGGTATTCAGTATGTGGAGGGGGGGTTGATAGGCATAAAGTATAGGTGATATATATTATGTAAATAAGGGGAGTAATAGGTATAGTATATAAGGGGTGTGGGGGGAGGGATGATAGGCATTATGTATACAAGGGGTGTGTGAATGCTTGGGATGATAGGCGTATATATGGGGTGTGGGAGTCATAGGCATAAAGGCATAGAGGGAGTCTAGGGGTGATAGGTATAAAATGCATAAGGGGTGTTGGGTTGTGTGATGTGCACAAAAAACAGGACGCTGTCTGCCGTAATGTGTAATAAGGGGGACGCTGTCTGCCGTAATGTGTAATAAGGGGATGCTGTCTGCCGTAATGTGTAAAAAGGGGGATGCTGTCTGCCGTAATGTGTAAAAAGGGGGACGCTGTCTGCCGTAATGTGTAAAAAGGGGACACTGTCCGCCGTAATGTGTAAAAAGGGGGACGCTGTCTGCCGTAATGTGTAAAAAGGGGGATGCTGTCTGCCGTTATGTGTAAAAAGGGGGACGCTCTCTGCCATAATGTGTAAAAAGGGGACGCTGTCTGCCGTAATGTGTAAAAGGGGCTCTACCTGGTGTAGTGGTGCTACTGTGCGGCGTAATTTGAATAATGAAGACTACTGTGCACCGTTATATGAATTGGTATTATTTTGTGGCCCACCCTTCCCCATGAAGCCACGCCCCTATATTTTTTGTGCCGCCTACGGCGCGCACTGCCCCTGTTTTGCATAGGGGGGGCTCCGATGCCGTTTCCTGCACACAGCGCTAAAATGTCTAGTTACGCCACTGTTGCTAGGTATCCATTTCCCTGGCCCTGAGCAGGTCCCCCCTCACCAGATCCTCTCCAGGGGTGAGGGGGTGGACCTGGACGGGATGGGGGGGGGGCCCAAAGCATTTTGTCGCACCTGGGCCCACCGCTCGCTAGTTCCGCCACTGACCACAGGTATAGAATCTAGATGGATAGTATACTTGACGACACAGAGGTAGGTAGAGCAGTGGCCTTCCGTACCGTACTGCTATATATACTGGTGGTCACTGGTCAGCAAAACTCTGCACTGTACTCCTCCTATATAATATACTGGTGGTCCCCAGTCCCCACAATAAAGCAGTGTGAGCACAGATATATGCAGCACACTGAGCACAGATATGGAGTGTTTTTCAGGCAGACAACGTATACTGGTGGTCACTGTCAGAAAAACTCTGCACTGTACTCCTCCTATACAATACAGCTGCTCCCCAGTCCCCACAATTAAGCAGTGTGAGCACAGATATATGCAGCACACTGAGCACAGATATGGAGTGTTTTTCAGGCAGACAACGTATACTGGTGGTCACTGTCAGCAAAACTCTGCACTGTACTCCTCCTATATAATACAGCTGCTCCCCAGTCCCCACAATTAAGCAATAAGCACAAATATTTGCATCAACATTAATAAACGGAGAGGACGCCAGCCACGTCCTCTCCCTAACATTTCCAATGCACGAGTGAAAATGGCGGCGACGCGCGGCTGCTTATATAGCATCCGAATCTCGCGAGAATCCGACAGCGGGATGATGACGTTCGGGCGCGCTCGGATTAACCGAGCCATATGGGAGAATCCGAGTATGCCTCGGACCCGTGTAAAATGGGTGAAGTTCGGGGGGGTTCGGTTTCCGAGGAACCGAACCCACTCATCACTAGTTTTGGTTATTCTTAAACCTCTTGGTATCATTTTGTTTTTCAACATATTTCGCTAATGTAGTGCTCTCCCACCACTGTTTTATCTCTTGTATCTCTAATTTCTTTAGTCTAGTACAGTGATTTTCAACCTTTTTTTTCTCGAGGCACACCGAACCATATTTTAAATTTGCCAAGGCACGCCATCAGTTCCCCACAGAAGAAAACAAAAAACACACATTGGCCCTCATAGTAAAAAATATCCACACATACATTGGTCTACACAGGAAAAACAATCACATTGCTCCCCACATAAATTATATTGCTCCCTACATAAATCATATTGCTCCCCACATGAATTATTTACATTGTTCCCCCCATAAATCCTTATTCTCCAAACATAAATCCTATTGTTCCCCACAGGAGAAATAAAATAACAAATATTAGGCCCTACCGGTCAGCTGTCCTCCCCCCTGTCCCTCAATGGCGAGGGTTGTTCATAGTGGATTGCTGCAAATACTGAGCAGCGGGCGGTCGGGCAATTGTGGATGTGGGTGGGCAAGGAAAGCTGTGGATGCAGGCAGGAACTGGAAGATGTGTATGCAGGCGGGTGGGCTGGCTGGTTGGTGAGACGCGGCGGCTGTGACCTCTGATATCACACCGCCGCATCTTCAAGGCATACGTCACAGCCGGAGCACGACTGATCCTCTAAGAAGAGCCTGGGCTAACAGTAAACTCTGAAGGTGCAGGAAGCTGCTCTGGCTCCGCGGCACACCTTGCAACTGGTCGCGGCACACTGGTTGAAAAAGCCTGGTCTAGTATATAAACCACAAAACGTATCTTCCGTTACCTCTAAATTAATTTGTGGGTAAGATCCTGATGAGGGTACAAATTCATTTAGAACTCTAATTCGTTCCTCTCTACTAAGGGCCATCTTCTGGCAACTAGCTGCTGTCCTCGTATATGGATGTTTAGGAAACACGTACAAAGAAAATGAATTGAGGACTGCGCTTATATGCCTCACTTGATAGACTTAAGCTGCTATGGAAAAGAAATGAGGATTTCCACTATCCTCATAGCTAATGCAAAATAAAAGAATATCTCCCAGCGCTAATTTCATCAAGTGTACTTTCTATATGTTCTCACTATGGTATCTACCTATATGGATAATAAGTAACAAAATAATTCTAATACCAGTGTTATTTCAAAATAGGAATATATTTATTTCCTTTGCATAAAACAAGGTACTAAAAATAAACTGTAGAAGAAAGGTCCTTTTTAATTTCACTTATATTAAAAAACTCTGAATAAAAGTTACTACTCGTGAATCCTAATACCGGTATACTCAAAACAAACAAAACGAAGACATATAACATATAGATCCCGTGATATGCTCAATTCGTGAATTACTCACTGGGATATTGTATTTGTAATCCTCAGGTAAGTTCTAGTTAGTCTCAGGATACTGGAACAGGTGCTGTAATATATTCCCGTGACAGGCAGGAAATTGTCCCATCAGGTTCCCTGGTTTATACAAGCCAAAAAACAGTCCTTCTGGTATTTATTCACACAGACATCTCTTTATATTTCGACCAAGTCCTCAATCCAGATGAACATAAAGCTCAAAAACCACTTACTTCAATATCACAGGAAGTATGGGAACGGGTGTCTGCCGGCAGACAGTTGCTGATACCTCCGCTATCAACTAGTTTCACCTGTCTAAGCAGGCTTCCTCAGGATGGGCGAGTGTTTCCATTACCCCGTTCTTTATACTTCCCTTCCGCGTCCGTAGTCATGGTGACCGGATCTCCGTACACGCTCCATACAAGCTCTGTCACGTTGGTAACCATAGTGACCGGATCTCTGTCTACGTCACCATCGTGTTATTCCTATAGTCATAGTAACCGAGGTTGCTTAGTGCGCTGCTCGCGCTTCGCGTCACTTCCCTCCTCTCCCTCTGCTATCTGTATCCATGGCAACTTTTACTCTCTGTAACAAATATTATCACGTCATGCCACTTACGCCTTCCCCGGCTATTCTCCTTGGCATCCGTTGTCTTGGTTACTTAATACCATAGCTTCCGCCCTCTTCCTGATTCGATATATTTATATTTATTTATCCCAGATATCATGATCTTTAAGAAGATTATCATTGAAGTCATAATTTCTGGTTTATTAGTAGAAGGAGTCTTGGAAGGTCCGTATATAAACCGGAAATATACACATACAAATACATAAAACAACATAAAACAGTGCCCCTAAATACATAATAAAAACTTCTCTCCCCCTTAAAAAATAATATAATATAAATCTAATTCCCCCTAATAATCTCAAGCTTCTCCTAACTGACGAACTTTATATCCCTTAACTTTATATCCCTTAAGTGGTTTTTGAGCTTTATGTTCATCTGGATTGAGGACTTGGTCGAAATATAAAGAGATGTCTGTGTGAATAAATACCAGAAGGACTGTTTTTTGGCTTGTATAAACCAGGGAACCTGATGGGACATTTCCTGCCTGATACGGGAATATATTACAGCACCTGTTCCAGTATCCTGAGACTAACTAGAATTTACCTGAGGATTACAAATACAATATCCCAGTGAGTAATTCGCAAATTGAGCGTATCACGGGACCTTTCTTCTACAGTTTATTTTTAGTACCTTGTTTTATGCAAAGGAAATAAATATATTCTTATTTTGAAATAACACTGGTATTAGAATTATTTTGTTACTTATTATCCATATAGGTAGATACCATAGTGAGAACATATAGAAAGTACACTTGATGAAATTAGCACTGGGAGATTTTCTTTTATTACCCATAGAGTGGGAATAGAACCTGTGACGAGTGCAGCTCGCCACCGAGCATGTGGCATTCGAACCCCCGCACCGGCATTGTAATCGTTGTGATCCCGGCGTCGGTATGGT
Organism: Pseudophryne corroboree; assembly: GCF_028390025.1. NCBI lineage: Eukaryota > Metazoa > Chordata > Amphibia > Anura > Myobatrachidae > Pseudophryne > Pseudophryne corroboree. The sequence continues at coordinate 253,480,279 of NC_086448.1, read as the reverse complement.
GACCAGCAGGATCCCAAGTGCCGGTCACCCATACCCAACCTGACAGAGCAGAGGAGACAGGAGACATGGATGTCAGGGACAGGACAGAGGTGACAGGGCCAATACAGAGATAACAGGGACCGTACAATGGGGAAGTACAAAAATGACAGGGCCAAGATAGAGAACCAAGATAGAGGTGACAGGAACAAGAGAGAGGTGGTAGAACCAGGACATAGGTGACAGGGCCAGGACAGGGGTGACATGGGCAGAACCAGGACAGAGGTACCAGGACAGAACTGCAGGAATAGGAGTGAGGGTTAACAGGGCCAGCACAGAGGTGATAGGGTCAGAACAGGGACAGGACAGGGGTGGCAGTGACTGGACAGAGGGAACAGGGATAGAATGTAAGGGTTGGCAGAGAGAGATTACAGAGCCAGCAGCACAGAGGTGACAGGGATAGAACAGGGGTGACAGGAGAGAGGGGATACAGGGCCAGCACAGAGGTGACAGGGATGGGACAGGACAGGAGTGACAGGGACAGGAAAGAGGGGAGACAGGGCCAGCACAGAGGCAGCAGGAATGGGACAGGACAGGGGTGACGGGGACAGGAGAGAGGGGAGACAGGGCCAGCACAGAGGCAGCAGGAATGGGACAGGACAGGGGTGACGGGGACAGGAGAGAGGAAAGACAGGGCCAGCAAAGAGGTGGCAGGAATGGGACAGGACAGGGGTGACGGGGACAGGAGAGAGGAAAGACAGGGCCAGCACAGAGGTGGCAGGAATGGGACAGGACAGTGGTGACAGGGACAGGAAAGATGGGAGACAGGGCCATCACAGAGGTGGCAGGAATGGGACAGGACAGGGGTGACGGGGACAGGAGAGAGGAGAGACAGGGCCAGGCTTAGTGACAGCAGCGGGCATTCTTGGCAATTATCTGACAGTACCTACTTAACAGGACACAGCAGCTTCCTAGCCCCGCACCCCTCACCGCCTCTCATCCTATACCTCTGCCTCTCCACTCCCCCCGCTGCTCTCTTGTTTCTGGGTTCACTTGGCTCCGGGATCACTTGGTCACAGGGCAGACTGCAGACGTAGAGGCCAGGAGAGGGCGGAGCATGCAGGCGGCCAGCTACAGCGCTGCTCAGCCCGCTGTGTGCACTGTGTGGCAGTGAGAGAAGGAGCCAGTGTACCCACTCTGCTGGCAGTGCTGTGGTGGTGGAGGAGGGGATGGAAGTCGGGCTGAGTCATGAAAGCAGTGCCGCACAGCCTGTAACTAGTCCCTGGGCTGTACACACTGGCTCTCTACTCGGCGGCTCCTGTATCTATTATTGTAGGAAAGGTATGGTACGGCCGGGGAACAATAGAGGTAGTACCGCCTTCAGGGCTGGAGCCAGGCGGCAACCGACTCTGTTGTCTCCGGCAGTTCTGCCCCTGATATAAATCTATATATATGGGATGTAATTATGTGACCGGCGGTCACAATACCGACAGCTAAATTCCGCCCCCCTCACAATCCCTACAGTCGGCATGCCAACTAGCAGGGACTATTCCCACTCGTGGGTGTCCACGACACCCATAGAGTGGGAATAGAACCTGTGGATATCTCAGCGCAGCTCACTACCAAGTCCGCCGGGCATCTAAATGCAAATATCCCGCTGTCGGTATGGTGACCAGCGGACTCCAAACCACCGGTCACACGATACCAACCCATGTGTATATAATCTATCAAAGGCATGATGTCTGTCTTTCCCTCTGCATGAACAATGCTGCGCCGGGTGCCCACCGGGTGTTGCGCTGAGTGGCCGCACAAATAAATCCAAAATAGTCCCAATGGTGCAGCACTCCTGGCATCTAAGTAATACCACTGTTTTAGTCATAAGTTTGGCAACGTTTCATTGCCCTTTATTAGTGTGGCACTTTCATCAGTTCTTGAAGAAAGTGCCACACGAATAAAGGGCACTGAAACGCTGCCAAATTTATGCCTAAGACCGGGGCCGGTTCTACGCCTTTTTGCGCCCTGGGCGGGTAGTAGGGGCGTGGCTTCATACAGGGGGTGTGGTCAGTTCCCCCCCCTGTACAGTAGTAGCGCCGCTGAAATGCTGTGTGGTGCGCGATGACGTCATCGCGCACCGCACAACAAAGGTCCTCTCCACGAAGGGAAACTAGACGCTACGCATCTAGTTCCCTTCACAGCGGGATGCCCTTCACAGCGGGACGCAGCGGCAGCGGGACACAGCGGGCAGCGGGGGGCACAGCAGTAACTGATCTTGCCATGGTGCGGCGCCCTCCGGATGGCGGCACCCCGGGCAAAAGTCCTGCTTGCCCGTGGCAAGATCCGCTACTGTTTAAGACAGTGGTATTACTTAGATGCCAGGAGTGCTGTACCATTGGGCCTATATATATATATATATATATATATATATAGACAGACAGACTCAAAAATTTCATTTTAACATACTGTAGTAGCAGGATAAGAAAAACAATACAGCCAGCTTACTTTTTGCTCGGCTGCTGGTGACACAGGAGAGCTACAGCTCGTTCCTTCACGCAACCTCTGCTGGCTCCACTTCTTCCATGCAGCCTGCGCGCCCAGCCACTGACTGAGCCACAGGCTGCTACTTCACACCATTGGACAGCTGAGCCGTCGCTCAGGTATCCTGTACTTCATGCAACGCCGGCGCCACCGCTGTTAGGTCGCCAGGGCAACTTACTGTATGGGGAGACACGGGGTCCGGGAGCGCAGTGTTGCAGATCGGTTCGGTAACAGATATCTGATCTGTGGCAGGCAAGGCGGCGGGGGCCCTTTTAGAAAGGGGGGCCCGGAGTACATACCCCCAGGGCCCCCCCTTAATCCGGCTCTGGATACGATTGGGAATAGTAACCAAAGGGAGGGGACATGGTACACTAATGGGGCTTGTTTGTGGCAGAAAAGTAATAAAACACCCCCCCCAAAAAAAATGTGTGTACCTGTTTTGTGTCGACCATCTCCATATCAACCTTCTGACCATGTCGACTTTTTGGCCCTGTAGATCTTTTCTACATTCTACTGCATGTGTACCATTTGTTGTACACGTATTGACTGTAGACCTTTTTAGAGTAGATCTAATAATCCACACCCAAACAATGTATAATCCAAATTCAAACTGTTTTTGAACATTAATAAAACAGTACCAATAATATTTGGGATAAAAGCGAAATAGTTGTTGTACAGGTGTGCTATACACTGTGGTGGATTTTACTTAGGGGCTGCATGTAGTTGATTTACCTAGAGGTCGCAGGTCTGCAGCCCTGCCCTCCCCCCCCCCCCCCCCCAATAAAACCTGCCTCCCCCAGTGAAGATAAGTAAGGGGGTATGTACACTGGGTGTCTTCCCTGGCAGTAGCTTTCCATTGGAAGCGACAACTGCCCGGCAGTCCCAGTGGGAGGTGTTCACTCTGGGACAACCAGTCCATACCATGATTAGCAGGGAGAACATTTCCAGTAGGAAGCCACTCCCTGCCTTTCTGTCAGCATTACCTGCCTTCTAGGGGCTGCAACTGATGCAATCTCTGTTTGCAATCTCTGTTTCTCTGTTGGTGTTTGTGTGCATGCACCAGTCGCGACACCTGCCAGATCCATAGTGCTCATGCAATGCACCTGGCAGGCACTGCAAGTACAACAGTCCGGACCTATCTCCGACCAGAATGTAGGGCAGGTAGCCCCCCCTCAGGGAACAAGGTAGGAGCCACCATTCAACCTAATCTACTGCTTACAGCAAATAACAATACTTATCTGACACTAGTGTATCCAAGTATAAATACTTGGGTATATGTGCTCATCCCAAGTTTCTTTTGACTTGCATATAGACACTCTGACATCCACCGGTCACCATACCAATGCCGGGATCCCGAACCAACAGGAACTATTTCCAGTCGCAAGGGGCTTTGTTGCGCTCGCCACCCCCCACTGGTCATCTAACAACCGGGATTCCGGCATCGGTATGGTGACCACCGGGCTGCCAAACCCAACCCGTATACACCATTGTATAAATCATAAATTGCAGATATAATTTTATCTCTAAAAGTAAATAACCTCTGTAAATTCTATGAGCATGTCACCCCAATAATCATGTTTTAATGGGATACTACGGATGTACTGGCACATAATTGTACAAACTATATAACAGACATCAGTACATAAGCCAATATTCTGCATTATTGTAGCAATTTTACCATCTTTAATTTAGTAGTAAATGACACTTCTGCATAATTATCCTATATTACATATCTTAACAACTTGATAACTATGAGCAGAAAGATCATTTGCTATATGAATAGCAACGGTCAACATGATCAATGTACAACCGGCTGGAATATCAAATGTAATGAAAGCAAAGACTGACAATACTGTAACTGCTGGAAATATTTCTATGTATTACAGATGCCAGGAAAATAACACCGTACTGGAATGCATTTTACTGTTAAAAAGCAGCATGCACAATATGGTTTGAATAAAATGATAGGGTGGTATCTATATTTCCCTTTAGGGAGTACTAGACTCTGAGCTGTCACAACAGATTGTGGAAATAGATCAGTTTGAAGGATGACATCCTAATCATATTGATGAGACAATCATTGGTAGAGCTGCTAGTGCTTCCAGAATACTTTCTCAGGGAATACAATTAAATCATAAAGAACACCTGCAGCCACTATGTCCCTGTAAAATTCCCATATTCACTAAAAGCCATCAAAGTCTGGAAACATTAATAAATAGGGTAAAACACTATTTTAGAACTGGAAATGACCAATGCATGATTCAGATGTATTTTAAGTAGAGATTCAGATTTACTTGGGTTCTTAACGCCAAAAATAAGGTGAGTTCGGATTTATCCATATTTTTCTTATTGGCTATCCAAAACACTTGAGAGCCAATAAGATGCCATCTTCAGATCTAGGTAAATCCGAATTTGCACATTTCTAATTTTAAGTAATATTTAACTTTAGTGGAGCTGTGCTGAGATCAGAAGAACACAGCGTGAGCAGTAAGCAGGTATATGAATTCACCCCCTTCTTAGTCCTGGATAAAGGATCACATGGTCAAGGGCCTAACTTAAGTAGATGCGCCGCGATGAGTGCTGTGTGTGCCATGTGTGTGTGTGTGCACTCCTACTCTATCACCCACTATGTCTCCCCAAATACATAAAAGTGTTAATAGCGGTTGGCTGCTCATCATGATGCTGTACTCATTATGGGACAATTTTTATGTAAAAGCCTGGGGCTGCAGTCCCATCTATCCATTTGTTAATCTGTCCCTTTCCCTACTGTGAGAGTGGGTCATTATGGGTTAATCTATGGTTCTATAGAGACTAGTATAGGATCAAAATATAAAGGTTGAACTTGTCTTTTTACAACCTCATTAACTATGTTACTATGTTACATCAAGGTATTTAAAGCTCCAGAATGCCATGTGTTTGAGTCTGCAAAATTAAATACTGATGTCCACTTCATCTCTGAGCAGGAGTAGCAGCAGAACACTACTGGTGATAAGAAAAAGAAAGTGAATTAGAAAAAGAAGATATAAACTGAAAAAGAGAAAAAAAAGTGATCAAATAGAAAGAGAGAAGAATGAGAAAAGTAAAATGGAAAAGAAAAGAAAGTGGGAAAATATAGAAAAAATATTAACGGAAAAGTGAAAGAGAAATAGAAAAAGAAAGTAATCAAAGTATAAAAAGGAGAAATAATAATAATAATAATAATAATAATAATAGGAAAGTATGAAAACAGGAGAGCAAAAAAAGAAAGCTAGATAAAAAGAGAAGAGAAAAAGTAAAAATAAAAAAACAGGAAAAGGACAAAAAAAAAGAAATAAAGGTAGAGAAAACATAGGTGCTAAAAGAGAAAAAGAGAGATATAAAGTAGAAGAGAGAAAAACTGTAGAAAATTAGAAAGAAAAACCATTAAACAGAATAAAAGAAGAGAAAAAAGAGTGAGAAGAAAAAAAGACTAAAAAAAGAGACAGAGAAAAAGAAAGAAAATGTATAAAGACAAAGTGATAAACCATAAAGAATATGAGAGGGGGAAAAAGGAAAGTGAAAGAGCTACAAATTAAGAGAAAAAACCAGTGAAAGGTGTAAAGCTCGTTGCCAGCAGATTCATGCTCTGGTTGTCATGCTTATTGCCAGGGATTGAATTCTCATTGCCAGGGGTTTCATGCTCTGGGTGTAATGCTTGTGTCCAGGGGTGTAGTCATCGTTGGCAACAGCGCAGCGCTCTCTTCTCCAAGGTGGTGGCCATTTTAGGAGAGACATTTACGAGATTTACATTCGGATGGCTAGTCTGCATGGGAATCTTTTTAAGCAATGGTGGCACCCCCCAAGCCTGGTGCCTCCAAGCCTCCGCAGTGGCTGTAAGGGCTATAGTTATGCTAGTGTACTGGTCCCCTTGCTGTTCAGGCAAAGTCATTAAAGAGTTAAGTAGTTAAGTAGTCAGTGGATGGGGATCTGATGCTTATCAAGCTGAGATATGGCACTTAACCTTGTGGTTACCCCTCTGTGCCCGCTAAGGTCAGCAGAGTGGCTATGGACTCAGTGGGACACCCTTTCCTCATTACTACACTACAAAAAAGTTGGAATAACGACAGTGGCAAACCACTGCGCATGGCAGGGGTAGGGGCATCAACTAAAATCTTACCTAGGGCACCAAAATAATCAGGACTGGCCCTGGTACACAAACTTGTTTGTTATTACTCTTGTCCTATAAATATGGGTATGCATTCTAACAACCATTGACCCTTTAAGCAAATCTGGGAACTGACAAAACACATAATGTTTCCCCTGGGATACTCTCATTTAATGTTGTTACCCTGGAGGATAGACTAAGGATTATTTTTTGTGGTCAAAGACTATGCACTGAAAAATCAAACTAGCTATATATTGATTTATTTATGTGTGCAGGCATACATACAGGTACTTATCCATCATACAAAATCATCAGGGAGGTTTCTGATTGGCTCCAAATTTATTCTGCAGCAGGAGAATGACCCAAACATACAGCCAATGTCATTAAGAACTATCTTCAGCTCAAAGAAGAACAAGGAGTCTGGAAAGTGATGATATGGTCACCATAGAGTCCTGATCTCAACATCATGGAGTCTGCCTGGGATTACATAAAGAGACAGAAAGATATGAGCAAGACTACATCCACAGAAAATCTGTAATTAGTTCTCCAAGGTGTTTGGAACAGCTTCCCTGCCGAGTTCATTCAAAAACTGTGCAAGAGTACTTAGAAGAATTGATGCTGTTTTGAAGGCAAAAGGTGGTCGCACCAAATATTAATTTGATTTCTCTTCTGTTCATTCACTATGCATTTTGTTAATTCATAAAAATAAACTATTAACACTTCCATTTTTTAAAGCATTCTGATTTTGCAGCATTTTTCCACACCTGCCTACAACTTTTGCACAGTACTTTATCTCACCTACCTACACTCCAATATTGCAATATTTGTAATGCTGGACAGCTAACATCAAATTTTTTCCCTTCTGTATAGTCTCTACACTGACTCTGAATCATTTGCTACCAGGCATGTCACAAATTTTATAAGCAAACTATGCTTATAAAATCTATGTGATATCTGGTGGCAAATGATGCAGAGTCAGTATAGGACCTGGCCAGAACTTGGAAAGACTTTGACTTTAGTTGGCCAACTTGACAAGTAGTGCAATATTTTGGAACCAACATTCCATAACTTTTAATGAAATACAGTCGGAGTGTAATTTGGTGAGTGTTGAGCATGTATAATATTTTTAATTAAATGGTATGATCACGTGGAGTAAATATATGAATCCATGAATATATACAATATATATATATATATGGATCGATAGATGTATTAAAGCTTATTATTTGTATAAATCTTCTCTTGCACCCCATTTTCTCATATGTAAACGATATCTTGACAGTAATTCTCCAGGTGCTCTTTAATTGATCTTTGTGGCTCTATAACCACTTAACTGGATAGTATTTTTCCAAAAAAAATTTACCCAAAATTGTTAATTTTTTCTTTTTCAAATTATGTAAATAATACCTATTTAAACCTGATTTACAAAAAATGCTTAATCAAATTTAAATTGACATAATGTGATAATTTAAAAAAATTTTACCCTGTTCAGGACATTTTTTAAAACACGTATAGTTTAAACTAGCTGTTCTACCCATTCTTTGCATGGGGGTTTCTGATTTTCTGGTTGTAAATATAAATGAGTGTTAAATGTCAGCTTCCTAACATATCGGGAAGTAAGAGAAGTGATCAGTCAGTCAGTCAGTCAGTCAGTCAGCGAGTGAGGGCTTTTCGCATTTTTGTAGTTTATTAAATTCTATACATTGGAGGTGAAATACAAATTTTGATCTGATTGTCCATTTGGGCATTATCGTTCATGCAACGCAAGTCACGCATCGGTAATGACGTTATTATGTCAACCCCCTTTTCATCCCCTTAGGGGAGGTTTATTAAAATTCTAATTACGTTGTTTCCCTATTTCCCACCTGCAGAATACGATGATAAATTTCAGCTTTCTAACATATCGGGAAGAGAATTAGTGATGAGACAGTCAGTGAGCGAGTGAGAGAGCGAGTGAGTGAGTGAGTGAGTGAGCGAGCGAGCGAGCGAGTGAGTGAGTGAGTGAGCGAGCGAGTGACTGAGTGAGGGCTTTCACATTTATATATATAGATAACAATTAATAACTTTTCAGTTGTTTTAATTGTATTGGCTTTTATTTACATACATACTGTAGATTATATATCTATATAATACTTGCTGAAGGTCTATCCTGTGTCTGCAATACATGTGCAGTGGAACCCCAACAGTTGCAATTGCAAAAGAGACTGGATAAACCTAGTAGAAGTGATGGCCATCAAGGTCAATGAAATGTTATCGTCGAATAGTAACCACAAAGGTGGGGTGATGCGCATGTGCATCTGAGCTGCATCATTGATTTCAAAACATTTCTGACCACTGCAGAGGGTCGCAGAGCAATAATGGTTGATGGCCATCCCTACCTAGAAGAGGAGTTAATGGAAACATGGATACTGAAAGCTTGCTAAGTTTGCAGCATGTGTTTGAACCTTTTTGTACAGCAATACAGAGTTCCCTTGTGATTATACTTTCTGCTACTCCTATATAGGAGTCAATTTTATTCCCTGCAGTGTTTTCGCCGGTGCAACTGCTGAGCTATGTCACACTTGCGGTAAAAATCTGCGAGTCGGGCCCTAAAAGGGTGCATGCCACAGCAATGGTACCTGGCACCCTTCACGGGGAATGGATTGACTCCATAGTGTGTCTACTAGCAGGAACCATGGTAACCATAGCAAAATAAGTTTGTTGCCAATGCCATACATTTACAAAGGACTGACGCAGTACCTGTACCGCAAGTTATTCTCTTATACTATCGCCATTTCAGTATAATAAAAGCTGATGCAAGAAACAAGGAAGAAATACTTTACTATTAACATACATATTTTTTTTCTGATTGCAAATATATTAAAAGCAAAATAGTTTTTTCACATTTGTATTTTTTTATTTATATTTTTACTACATTTTTATTGAATTACACTGGAAGTCCAAGCTGATAGAGGACAGGTGCAGACACAATGATGAAAATAATTATTATTACTTGGCTTAAATCAGTCAAATATCTCAACATGTATACAGCTTTGCATATGAGTGGCATCAGGGCCATAACTAGGTGTGTGCGGAGGGGGCACCGCACACAGCGCTGCAGGGTAGGGAGTGCTGTTGGCGTCACTTGTCAATGATCTGTTTTAATTACTTTCACTTGCAGCTTCCCACCTTTTTGAAGCCCAACATCTTCTGACCGCCCCTGTTTCCCACGCTGAGCCCTTCTGTCGCTAATACCTATACAACATTCATGAACTCAACTTGAGATTTCTTTGCTATTCAGGCACACTGTCCTTTATTACATTTGAAGATGCTGACATACCCAGGATTCAAACCCATTGCCTGTGGCATTGCAGTCAGACAGTCTATTTATTGAGCGATTTGCCCTTACAAAGAAAGCTAGAGAATTCTAAGCTAGCGAATTCTAACTATTTGAAGCCTACCTTGAACTTTGTGAAAAAATTATCGGCATTGTGGCTGAGCAGATCTATGTAGTGTGTGGCTGCAAGAGATTGGATGTGTGGCTGCACACTACATAGATCTGCTCAAATGCAATGCTGATTTTTTTTTTATAAAGTACCAGTAGCTTCATATAGTGTTCATAGTTTTAATACAAGATCATATAGCTAGTAATGAAATGTGTTATTTAATAAAGGGTATCATAAATGAATAACAACGAGCTCTCAAATCCATTTCATTGCAGTGGTCAATAAATGTGTGAATTATACATATATGTATATATATATATATATGCCGAAGTGCCGGGCTCTCCCAATATAAAGTTAAAAGCACCGGGTGCCCTCACAGGTAAGTACATGCAACTTCGAAGGTGCGGCACTCCTGGTGACTTGGAGAAAGAAACTCGTTAAGCAGCGTTTAGAAGCAACATTTCAATGACCTTTACTCCGTCATTTTCATCAGGTATATAAAAACAGACAAAACATCTTACCTTAAGTACCATCACCCAGTGCTCGTGTGCCTCCGGAGCACGGATCACCCATCCGTTTCCGGCAGGCGCATATCCGGTGATGTCATTACAGGTCCGTCAATCCGGAACTGTCCCCATACCATCACCATAGTAACACTAGAATACAATACAGGATGTAAGGCACTGTAATTAACATTACAAACAAAAATAGAGAGCCATCAGAAACTCAATATCTACTACCCACATGTTATAGTAAATATACAGGATCAATAACCTCATAGTGTATGTTTTGTTCATATGTTTGTAAATCCAGTCATAAGGATACAGAGACCTGTGAGTTCACTGCTGTGCTGTTTATTCCATCACCAACTCCAGGCACACTGCACACTGGATCACCCACTTCCCAGCATCCCCCTGGTTTTAGGGACCATCACTGAAGATTCAGGCTTACACAGATTAGTAAGGGAGTGTCTACAAATATTAAGCATTCTAATACACTAACATCACATCCTCTTTTCTTTAAAGATAAGCCCTATATGCTTCAATGCAACAATTAACAACGTCATATTAAGAACATCATCTAACACGTTTCAATGAGTCTCTCAGGTCTGCGTATTTCCCTTTTGGGCCTTTCATACACAGTCTGTGTTTTATCGAACATGTTGGACCTTTCTAGAATCGTGGTTGGTTCACCATTATCAGGATCATCATACATGTCAGATGAAGGGTATTCTTCAGTCATGTTGTCTTCATTATGGTTAGGTTGAGATCTTAAATCCACCCGATTTCTTCTTACTTCCGATCCACGCTCTGTACGTATAGTATAAGATCTTGGTGCTACTTGTGCTTGCACAATACCTTTCTGCACCCAAATACCTTTCTTGTGATCTCTGAGATGGACTTGGTCACCCGATTTTAGATCAGATAAGCTTTTTGTTCGTCTGTCATGGAACAGTTTCTGTTTCGCCTGTTGACGTTCCTTACTCAGTCTGACCAATGCTGAGTTATGTGTATTAAGCAGTTCATCATGTATCGGGAGATTTGCTCTAATCCTCCTTCCCATCAGCATTTGTGCAGGAGAAAGTCCATTCTGTAAAGGTGTACTGCGGTAGATTAAAAGACTTTTGTAGAAATCTTCTTTACCTTCTTGAGCTTTTTTCATGAGACTCTTTACAGTTTTTACTGAACTTTCCACCAACCCATTTGAGCGTGGATAGTGGGAACTTGACGTAGTATGGACAAATTCCCACTCATCAGCAAATTGTCTAAATTCAGCACTGGAAAACTGAGGACCATTGTCAGTAAACACTTCCATAGGAACACCATGCCTTGCAAAGATTGACTTCATGCAATTGATTACGGCTATACTAGTAGTTGTATGTAGTGTCTTCACCTCAGGGTAGTTAGAGTAATAATCAGTCACGACAATGTACGTTTTCCCATTACAATCAAACAAATCTGCGCCAACTTTCTGGTATGGTCTCTCTGGCACTGCGTGAGGACTCAGTGGCTCGACTTGTTGTTTCGGTCTATACATAAGACATAATTCACATGTAGCTGTAGTCTGTGCTATGTCTTGGTTCATTCTTGGCCAATACATAACTTCACGCGCACTCTGCTTACATTTTTCTTCTCCTAAGTGGCCTTCATGTATCTTCTTGCACAGCATAGTTTTTCTTAGTCGTGCAGGTATGACAAACCTATTGCCTTTGTAAATAATACCATCGACAACTGTAAGGTCACTGCGGTACATCCAATAATCATGGATAGACAGCAGGTACGCATGTTTTTCTGCTGGCCAACCTTTCAGAATGATATCTTTCAACACTTTCATTGTGTCATCTGTCTCAGTTTCTTTCCTAATCTGTTCTTGTCTAGCAAGAGACACTGGTAGAGAAGCTACGATCAAATTAACATAGGCTTCTATCTCTTCATCCATCAGACTTTTGGAACCTTCACTTTTGTCCACAGCACGAGAAAGTGTATCAGCAATGTACATGTATTTGCCGGGACAATACAGCAAGTGTACATCATATTTCTGTAGTCTGATAAGCATTCGTTGAATTCTCATGGGACAGTCATGTAATGATTTAGTTATGATAGCTACCAATGGCTTGTGGTCAGTTTCCACTGTAAATGTTTGACCATACACAAACTGATGAAATCGCTCACATGCATATGTGATCGCTAGAAGTTCTTTTTCTATCTGAGCATACCTTGTTTCAGCACTTGTCAGTGCTCTTGATGCATAGATTACTGGTTGCCATGTATCCTCATGTTCTTGTAACAGCACTGAGCCTAGGCCAAATTGCGAAGCATCTGCTGAAATTCTTATTCTTTTCGCATGATCAAAGAATTTTAGCACTGGTTGCTCTGTAATGATCTGTTTCAAGTTTTGCCAACTTTCTTCTTGTTCATGTGACCACATCCACTCGTTATCTTTGTCCAACAACCATCTAAGAGAGGCTGTTCGTTCAGAGAGTTGAGAAATAAACTTTCCTAAGTAAGTAATCATTCCTAGGAATCTTCTGATGTCGTCTTTGTTGTTAGGACGTTCCATGTTCACTATGGCTGATATTTTCCTTGGGTCTGGTTTTACACCTTGATCCGAGACCACGTCGCCCATAAAGGTAAGTGTATTCACGCCAAATTCACATTTGTCCTTGTTTAGCTTTAGATTCACTTTCTTGACAAGTTCCATTACTTGTATCAATCTAGAATCATGTTCTTCCTTTGTCATCCATCATTGTTTCAACACCTGGAATATGTTCAAAAATCATGTGTATCTTTTTGTGATATACTTCTTGAGCAGACAATATTCCATATGGTAGTCGAAGAAATCTGTATCGACCTTCTGGTGTATTAAATGTACAAAGCTTTGAGCTGGCCTCATCTAGCTTCATTTGCCAGAATCCTGAAGATGCGTCCAATTTACTGAACCATGTTGCTCCCGCAAATTGCGACATGATTTCATCTCTGGTTGGTAGTTTGAAATGTTCTCGTTTAATAGCTTTGTTTAAATCTCTGGGGTCTAGACATATTCTGAGTTGTCCATTTTTCTTTTCAACAATTACTAAGGAGCTTACCCATTCAGTAGGCTCATCAACTTTCTTTATCACACCCAAGGCTTCCATGCGATTTAACTCTTGTTTCAGTTTTTCTCTCAGTGCAAACTGCACTTTTCTACAGGGGTGCATCACTGAAGAAACTTGCGTGTCTATATTTATTTTATGCTCTCCAGGCAAACAACCTAGACCTTCAAACAAGTCTCTGTATTCTGTAAACATCGATTTGCAGTCATCTTCTAATTGTGATGTCACAATAAAAATTTTCTTTAGCAAGCTTAGTTTCTCACAGGAACTTAATCCTAGAATCGGTTGCACATTTTTATCCACAATCAGTAGAGATGTTTTAAACTGTTATCCCTTATATTTTAGTGTCACTAAGCATGTACCTTTCACAGGAATTTCCTCCCCAGTGTACCCTGTAACTTTCACTTTGGCTGGATTTTAGGTTTTACTCTAAAAGTCTTATAGTCTTGAAACTATATTAAATTCACCTGCGTGCCAGTATCAAGCTTAAAGGGAATGACAATCTCGTTCACAGTTAAAGGGACAATCCATTCTTTCTTATCTGCACTGCAAAGTTCAATGCAATCCACAAAGAATTCCTCTGTTTAACAGCATGCACATTGGTTGTTTCCCTTTTCATTTTACAGCATTTGGCAAAGTGATTAAGTCTACCACATTTCATGCAGGTTTTACCATAAGCTGGGCACATTTTAGGATTGTGAGCATTTCCACATCTACTACACATTTCCTTATTAGACTGTGGCTTAGACTGCTTCATTCTTGAGAATGGAGGTTTGCTTGGCTCTGTTTTCTGCACTACATGGACAGCAGCATCAACTTCCTTGTGTAACTTTTTGGCTTGAAATCTAGTTATTTCTGCAGATCTGCACATAGTCACTGCCTTTTCTAGTGTTAGGTCTTGCTCTCTCAGCAGTCTCTCTCTGAGTCCATTATCAGGTATTCCACAGACAATACGATCTCTAATCAGTGAATCCTTTAAATCACCAAACTCACAGATTTTACTGAGTGATTGCAGCTCTGTAACATACTGATCAAATCCATCTACAGACTTCTGATCACATGTGAAAAACGTATATCTTTCATATGTCACATTTTTCCTTGGCACAAAGTAATCTTCAAACTTTTGCATTATAGAAGATAGCACCATATTCTGCCCCTCAGCAAACTGAAAACTATTATAAATGTCCAGCACATCCTCTCCTATCACATGGAGGAAAATGGATGCCTTCGTTTTGTCAGCCTCTGTATCAGCTCCACATGCAGAAGATATGTATTAAACCTTTGCTTAAATCTTTCCAGTTTATAGACAAGTTACCAGACATCAGCATGCCGGTTGGAGGAGCTAGTTTATCCATGGTTACTCACTGTTTGAAGAGAGGAGCACACGGCAGGCTTTGCAGACACTGAGTATCACATCCTTACAGACTGCTGCAGGATTCTTTCACACTCTGAGAGCACTAGCAGTCCAAGTTAAACATCTTCTGACACCATGTTTTGTTCATATGTTTGTAAATCCAGTCATAAGGATACAGAGACATGTGAGTTCACCAACTCCAGGCACACTGCACACTGGACCACCCACTTCCCAGCATCCCCCTGGTCCTAGGGACCATCACTGAAGATTCAGGCTTACACAGATTATTAGTGTCTACAAATATTAAGCATTCTAATACACTAACATCACAGTGTAGTCACGAAAATACGCTATACGATCACCCGACATAATCAGCCAGTAATCCCGATATTAGGTATAAGACCTCAGTACTGAACCATATTCAAAAATACCTCCAGTATCAGTATGCATAATACAATATATCTAACCATAGCTACAGGTCTGATTCATGGGAAACTACTTAAACCTAGGTGCTCATTCTGCCTCCTAGGGGATAGAGTCCCCATATGATGTATCCACCGTGTTTCTAGTCAACGCAATTTAGCTCCCCTATCACCACCATGTATATTAGCTGGAACTTGGTCTATCATCCGATAGCGAACAGAGACTAATGTATGCCGTGCTTGTTGGAAATGCCGCGCTACTGGCTGCTCACTCGTAACTTTAGTAATAGTCATCTTGATTGCTGACCTGTGGGCTGCCATACGCTCCATGAACATACGTTCCGTCTTACCAATGTAAGACAGCCCACAGGGACAAATCAGTTGGTATATCACAAATTTAGAGCTACAGGTAAGGGTTTGATGAATGCGATATGTATGCCCTGTATGCGGGTGCTGAAAAGTGTCGCCAGCTATCAAAAATTGACAGGCAGTGCCGTTTCGGGGACTTGCCCCTTATTCTGAAGAAGGGGCAATTCCCCGAAACGTCACTTGCAAATAAAAATATACCCTGAGGGGTTTTATGCACTTCACCGGATTGTCCAGATTCTGAGTGCTGCCTGTTTTCCTGTTCTTATATATATATATATATATATATATATATATATATAATGTGGGAAGGGCATCATGGCATGTGCTTTCTCAGGGATCAATCTTGTCATGCCTCTTCCCCACGAGGCACTTCACGCAGCCTTTTTTTCTTAATTTTAAAGTAGGGATCTGCTTATTCTCATCAGTGATATCTGCTCTAACCAAAATATCACGAAAGTTTCTTCTTCTAGTGTAACAGGACATCAATCTGGTTTGCTCAAGTTTCAAGTCAGGATCACTATGTACAATTGGCCATAGCTTTTTGGAGATGGTGTTAATGCCTGAGCTTGCTGGGTTAAACTGACCCACCCATGGCAACATGGACTGACCATTGTCCCTATTGGGAGCGACTTTCAGGAGCTGGGACCGTTCAACATTCATTGCCCGTGCAGTGGCCTTCTCCACCGCTGTTTGTCCATAGCCCCTGCCCACAAATTTGGCACCCATGGTTATCATTTGTTCATGTGCAAGTTGCTCATTAGACATGATACGTCGGATGCGCAAAAATTGCGAATACGGGAGACCTAGCTTTAATGATCTGGGGTGAAAGCTTTTGTAGTGGAGGAGGTTATTGCGGTCCGTGGGCTTGGAAAAAAGAGATGTTTGAATAGCACCATGCCTGAGAGCAATTTCCACATCAAGATAGTTAATTAGGGTATGACTGATATTATAAGTAAGCTTGATAGGATGTTCACTTACATTATGATCATCAATTATTTTAGTAAGCATGTCCAATGGGCTCTTCCAAAATAGCAGCAGATCGTCGATGTAGCGACAGTAGAATACAATCTTACTCGCTACATCTGGTTTGCTGATAAATATTTCTTGTTCAATGGCAAACATTAAGATGTTAGAATATGCCGGGGCGACCGGTGACCCCATAGCGCAACCGGTGCATTGAAGATACACACCTCCGTCATGCAAAAAATTTTTTGTCAAGATCATCTGTAGCAGCTGAATACAAAAGTCTAAGTTAGGACCCTGATATAAAGGATGTGCTGACAATTATTCCCTTACAGTCAAGGTCCCCAGTTCATGCGGAATAACCGTATAGAGGCTCTGAACATCTATACTACACATCAATACATCATCACCAAAGGTTGATAGTTCTGCCAGTCTCCTCAATAATGTTGAGGTGTCCAATAAAAAACAAGGGTGATTTTGTATACATGGTTGAAAAATTGAGTCCAAATATAATGCTGACGGTTGGAATAAGGATTTAACGGCTGATATGATGGGGCGTCCAGGCGGCTGAATGAGTGATTTGTGGATCTTGGGAGTTGTATATAATACAGGCATGACCGGATATGAAGGTATATGTGCTTCCCTAATTTATTTAGTGATAATGCCATCATTAGCAGCTGTATCCAAAAATGTGGCCAGTTCCTCCTTAAATTTATTGGTCGGGTCTCTGGATAATTTCTTATATGTCACCTGGTCATTCAATTGTCACTCAGTCTCGATCTTGTAGTCCTGTATATTCTGGATGACAAGAGCGCCACCCTTATCTGCTGGGCGAAAGATCAGATGTTTAGCTTCTGCCAGGTTTTTCAAAGCAATTTGTTCAGATTGGTTAAGATTGGGCCTAATTGCAGGAAGCTTAGTAATGTATTGTTCTGTTTCCTCTTCATGAAGTCTCATAAATGTACGTATAGAGGCATTGGATGTTAATGGCTCAAAAGTAGATCTGGGCAGAATTTTCTTCAGTTTGAATGGAATATGTGTCATTGTCTGTTCCACTACCAGGTTTTTGGAGAAATGTTCTTTTAACTTGAGCTGTCTATGCAACCTATACTTATCCACCTTCCATTGGAGCGGATCTAGATTACTAGTGGGTATAAAGGATAGGCCATAGGAAAGAGCTTTCAATTCTGTTTGGCTCAGGTTGTAATCAGAAAGATTACCTATCAACGTCTCTGATTCTTTGGAGGACGTCCCAACCTGGACCTGCCTCTTTCACTGCTGGCCTCGTCTGGTATACTGACGGCACCTCGTCCTCTACTTTTGGGGCCCTTGGCCCTTGTTGTTACCCCTAAAGGGAGACCACCTTGAGATTACTTGATTCAGAATCACTACCCGTGGATGTGCACTCATTTGATGATTCAAAATCTCTATTCTTCCTAAATCGACGGCAAAAGAATGGCCGTCTAGAATCTTGTTTGGCAGAAGAATCAGTCCATTTGTACACATTGTGGTTTTCATAATCCGCAGCAACTCTACTCCGTTTATTTGCTTTGAATTTGATTAAATTACGTTTATACAGTTGGATCTGTCCATTCAACTTTTAATACCAATCAGTAGTGCTATCTGCTTCAAGACTAGATTTATGTAGCACTTCAAACTCAGCCACTTTAGACTTTAAGGTGTTCATTTCTTTGGTTGATTGTTCAATGATGAGGAGCATGCAGTCCATAGAACACCTGTTCAATATACCCACCCATTTCCTTCAAAAAGTGGGGTCATTCCTACCTATTGTGGGGGAGTTCCTCACTCTCAACCCACGTGGGCATTTTTTGGCCCTGTAATATTCTGACAGGGATATACAGTGATAGTAATAGTCAATTTCCTTACGCTTAATCCTTAATAATTCATGATACAGGTGTTCTGGTAATATGGATTCTTGTTGATCCTGTAGACACTCTGTATACAGAATGTTCTCAGCCTCAGCTTCCGAATAGCCATGCAGATCCCCAAGGGGATATTCCACTAAATGGGCACCACTAGTGCTGCTGATTCAGCCACTGTACCAAAGGGGCTGAGCAATATGTATTATATGGCACTACTTTTTTTTTTTAAATTCAATACTTTTTTATTGGTTTTCAGACAAACATACAAACCATAACATCAATTAAAATAAAAGTAAAAATCAATGGAATGCGCTATGTGTACACAGATCTGGACGGCAAGTATTGTATGCGCCAACATAACAGCAAATATAGAGTTGCAAACAGCTACCTATTATGCAAAACAAGCATCATATTTCTTTACATTTGTTCATACAGTGTTGTTACGAGGAGTGACCAGGAAAGAAAAACAGCAATATTAGGCAGAAGCATGGGTATAGCGGTACAGTGGGGACGATAACCATCTATCCCATAACTTGTAAAATTTATCCGGGGCTTTCCTAGAAATATAAACAAACTTTTCATGGGACACAACCGAGTTCACTAGCGATATCCATTTATTGATATCTGGGCCTGCAGTCGCCATCCATGAGCGTGCTATCAGTACCTTGGCCAAAGCGCATAAATTAAGAATGTATCTTCTAGAATGAGCATCCAATATCTCCTCATCTATGACCCCAAGGATACACACAAGGGGGGTAAACACGTCAAAGGGGATTCCCGTGGTGGCCACTATCCGTGTCACCGCCTGCCAAAAGTCCTGTACCACCGGACAGGCCCACAATAGATGCCAGAAGGTACCGTCAAGAGAGGCACACTTCGGACACCTAGAGTCGCTCCTTCCCCCTATGTTGACAAGACGTGTGGGAGTGATGTAGACTCTGTGTAATATAAACAAGTGTATCTGTTGAAAACGTGCCGAGGTGGTAGCTGTACGTGAAGCCCCCAAAGCCTCCTCCCACACATCCAGGGAAATCGGTCCTAAATCAACCTCCCATTTAGCTTTGAGGTGTGAGAGACTGTCAGAGTGATGGGCACCGAGCAGAGCGGAGTAGAGAGCAGAGACAGACCCCGAGCCCAGAGCATCAGTCAAGAGCAGGCGAACCGGTGACTTCCGAAGGAGAGGCGGAGCAGCACTAAACTGAGATGCGCACGCGTGGCGTAGCTGAATATATCTATAATAATAGGATACGGGTATATTAAACTCAGTCTGCATTTGTCCAAAAGAAATTAATGTGCCCGAGGAATATAATTGATTGAGGGAACATACGCCCCAGCGTCCCCACACCAATCCCATATGTAAGGATGTAAAATGAGTAAGAGCCCGAGTGTGCATCAATGGGGTGTCAGGGTCCCATCCCCCCCCCCCCCCCAACATAGAATGTATCTGTCTCCAAACCATGATCGCTTGTTTAACCAACGGCATTCTAAGGAGTGCAACATTATCACTAAGCAGGAGCTGGAGGGGTGACAAGTTGATGTTAAATGCTAGTAACACATTACAAATTAATAAATTCCCAGACGAGTCAGAGACCCAAGGAATTAGATGGAATAGCTGAGCTGCTATGTAATAGAATCTAAGTTTGGGGAGAGCCAGACCACCCGCGTCTCGAGGCCTAGTTAGAGTATCTAGTTTAATCCGAGCTCTGCGGTTGGACCACACCAGTGAGGACAAGATACCATCTATGATACCAAATAGGCTCTGAGGGAGATAGACTGGGGAATGCTGGAGGATATACAGAATTTTAGGTAATACAACCATTTTGATTAGGTTTATCCTACCCGTAACAGTAAGTGGCAGTTTACTCCACACCCTGACACGAGACCGTAGATAGTCTATTTGTGGACGTATATTCAGATCAATAAATTGTGAGGGCCGGTTAGTAACCCATACCCCAGGTATTTAAAAGAATCCACCCAGCGCAGCGGCAGGCCCCTGGGAGGGCAGACAGGACAGAGGCCTCTAAGCGGAAGGACACAGGACTTGTCCCAATTAATGGACAAACCAGAGAATCCCCCAAAGGTGTCAATTACTCCCAGGATATGAGGCATAGTGGCAGAATAATCAGATACAAACAACAGAATATCGTCTGCATATAGAGCAATTTTGTCCGTCCTGCCACCCAACCGGATGCCCGCCACCCGCGAGGAGGATCTAACAATACAGGCCAAAGGCTCTATGGCCAGAGCAAATAAGATCGGAGACAAAGGACAACCCTGTCTCGTCCCTCTCTGTAAAGAGAAAGTGGAGGATATATGGCCATTGACAGAAACCCTAGCCTGGGGAGCAGAATAAAGCAGCTGGACCCACTTTTTAAAAATAGGACCAATACCAAATCGGTCCAGTGTCCCCCACAGGAAGCCCCACTCCACAGAATCAAATGCCTTAGCTGCTTCCAGGAAAACTATAGCTGAGGAGCAGGACTCCCCGCGAGGGGCCTGGAGATGCGTATAAAGCCTACGTAAATTAGGTAAAGTGGACCGGACCGGCATGAACCCCATTTGGTCCTCGTGTATCAATTGGAGAATCACAGCGCTAAGCCTAGTCGCTAGTATTTTAGCTAAAATCTTAACGTCAGTTGTTAACAAGGAGATCGGACGGTAAGATTCGACCCGTGTTGGGTCTTTATCCGGCTTGAGGAGGACTATAATCAAGGCCTCAGCCATAGAGTCAGGCAACCCACCCTGCGCAAACAAAGTATTGTATATAGCAAGGAGTTTAGGGCCGTAAAAAGTTAAGTGCTTTTTATAGAGTTCCAGGGGGATTCCATCAAGACCCGGGGTCTTCCCTCCAGGAAATGAATTAACAGCGGTTTCCACCTCAGTCAGTGTCAAGGGGGAGTCCAGACAAGTTATAGCGTCCTGGGACAGCGTGGGTAATGGAATATTAGCTAAGTACGCCTCTATTTCCGTCCCAGAGTGAGTAAGCTTAGAACTATACAGTCGTCTATAGTAATCTACAAAATCCCCCACAATATCAGGCGTATTAAAATGGGTAATATTATCATTGGTACAAATTGCAGGCACCGTATTAGGTGCCCTGTCCGCACCCGCCAACGTTGCCATAAAGCTACCAGGCCTATCACCCGTTGCATAGTACATGTGTTGAGCATAAAGTATACGGTATTTAGCCTTATCGGCCAAGCAATCACGCCATTCAGCCTGCGCAAGCAACCACCTCTCCCTCGTAGTATCGAGACCATCGGCCATATACTGCAGCTCCAGACTCCTACATCCTGCCTCCAGGTCTCGCTCACCCTGGGCATAGCCAGATTTCAAAACAGCCACTCTTTTGATCAGGGTGCCACGGACATATGCCTTAAAGGCATCCCATAAAACTGTGTCAGACACCGAGCCCTGATTTTCCATCAAAAAGGCCTCCCACATCTCCACCAACTCCGCACCGGTGCCCATCTGAGTCAGCCAAAAGGAATTAAATCTCCAAAACCGTGCCCCCCTAACATCTCCCATGTCTAGACAGAGGATTACCGGGGAGTGATCTGATATGCCCCTAGTAGCATACTGAACATCAACCACCCGCGGCAGCAGGCCTCTAGAGGTGAGGGCCAAGTCTATCCTAGAGAAGGATAAGTAGGTAGGGGAAAAGCATGAATACTGTTGTGTGCCAGGATGACGGACCTTCCACGCATCGACCAAGCCCAGGCTGTCCACCAACAGCGCAAAGTCCCTCCCTCGCGCCGCAGGAGCATCGGGGGACCGTCTAGTTCTATCTAAAGCATGGTCGACGACGTTATTAAAGTCACCAAGACAGACTATAGCAACATTTGGATACATCGTGATAAACCCGGCTGCCTTTCTTAGAACCACCGGGGAGTAAGGGGGCGGTATATAAACAGCCAGAATAAGCAAAGACATATTATAGATTTGACATTTTAGAAAAACATATCTGCCCCATTGGTCCAGTTGGACCTGATCAAGGACAAACGGGACCGAGCTTCGAACTAGAATGGATACACCCCGCGAGTGCGACGTATGGGTGGAGTGGTAAGCCCATCCCACCCACGGTTTCTTAAGGGCCAGGACCTTTGCCCCACTAGATTGGTCATCATGAGACAAATAACTTATATGGCACTACTTTATATGTGAATGGTCACCAGGTATTTAGTGCTGTATACATCCAAAAGTGCCAAATGCCAGGAAAAGTGCTAGAGCAATATAGTGCAGTGCTGGATCACAAAAACATAATTTACATTATGCTGTGTCAATAAAGTGTTCATCATATAATAGAAAGCACCAGATGAATAAAGTACATACTAAACAGTCAGTATGGGGAGCCTTGGCTACAGATGCTAACATGCGTCCATGAAGCAGCTAAAATGTATATGCTGAAGTGCCCGGCTCTCCCAATATAAAGTTAAAAGCACCGGGTGCCCTCACAGGTAAGTCCATGCAACATTGAAGGTGCGGCACTCCTGGCGACTTGGAGAAAGAAACTCGTTAAGCAGCGTGTAGAAGCAACATTTCAATGACCTTTACTCCATCATTTTCATCAGGTATATTAAAACAGACAAAACATCTTACCTAAAGTACCATCACCCAGTGCTCGTGTGCCTCCGGGGCACGGATCACCCATCCGTTTCCGGCAGGTGCATATCCGGTGACGTCATTACAGGTCCGTCAATCCGGAAGTGTCCCCATACCATCACCATAGTAACACTAGAATACAAAACAGGATGTAAGGCACTGTAATTAACATTACAAACAAAAATAGAGAGCCATCAGAAACTCAATATCTACTAGCCACATGTTATAGTAAATATACAGGATCAATAACCTCGTAGTGTAGTCACGAAAATACCTCCAGTAACAGTATGCATAATACAATATATCTAACCATAGCTACAGGCCTGATTCATAGGAAACTACTTAAACCTAGGTGCTCATTCAGCCCCCTAGGGGATAGAGCCCACATATGATGTATCCGTGTTTCTAGTTGACGCAATTTAGCTCCCCTATCGCCACCATGTATATTAGCTGGAACTTGGTCTATCATCCGATAGTGTACAGAGACCAATGTATGCCGTGCTTGTTGGAAATGCAGCACTACTGGCTGCTCACTCGTACCTTTAGTAATAGCCAACTTGATTGCTGACCTGTGGGCTGCCATACGCTCCTTGAACATATGTTCCATCTTACCAATGTAAGACAGCCCACAGGGACAAATCAGTTGGTATATCACAAATTTGGAGCTACAGGTAAGGGTTTGATGAATGCGATATGTATGCCCTGTATGCGGGTGCTGAAAAGTGTCGCCAGCTATCAAAAATTTACAGGCAGTGCCGTTTCGGGGACTTGCCCCTTATTCTGAAGAAGGGGCAATTCCCCGAAATGTCACTTGCAAATAAAAATATACCCTGAGGGGTTTTATGTAGAGATGTGCACTTGAAATTTTTCGGGTTTTGTGTTATGGTTTTGGGTTCGGTTCCGCGGCCGTGTTTTGGGTTCGACCGCGTTTTGGCAAAACCTCACCGAATTTTTTTTGTCGGATTCGGGTGTGTTTTGGATTCGGGTGTTTTTTTCAAAAAACACTAAAAAACAGCTTAAATCATAGAATTTGGGGGTCATTTTGATCCCAAAGTATTATTAACCTCAAAAACCATAATTTCCACTCATTTTCAGTCTATTCTGAATACCTCACACCTCACAATATTATTTTTAGTCCTAAAATTTGCACCGAGGTCGCTGGATGACTAAGCTAAGCGACCCTAGTGGCCGACACAAACACCTGGCCCATCTAGGAGTGGCACTGCAGTGTCACGCAGGATGTCCCTTCCAAAAAACCCTCCACAAACAGCACATGACGCAAAGAAAAAAAGAGGCGCAATGAGGTAGCTGTGTGAGTAAGATAAGCGACCCTAGTGGCCAACACAAACACCTGGCCCATCTAGGAGTAGCACTGCAGTGTCACGCAGGATGGCCCTTCCAAAAAATCCTCCCCAAACAGCACATGACGCAAAGAAAAAAAGAGGCGCAATGAGGTAGCTGTGTGAGTAAGATAAGCGACCCTAGTGGCCGACACAAACACCGGGCCCATCTAGGAGTGGCACTGCAGTGTCACGCAGGATGTCCCTTCCAAAAAACCCTCCCAAAACAGCACATGACGCAAAGAAAAAAAGAGGCGCAATGAGGTAGCTGTGTGAGTAAGATAAGCGACCCTAGTGGCCGACACAAACACCGGGCCCATCTAGGAGTGGCACTGCAGTGTCACGCAGGATGTCCCTTCCAAAAAACCCTCCCCAAACAGCACATGACGCAAAGAAAAAAAGAGGCGCAATGAGGTAGCTGTGTGAGTAAGATAAGCGACCCTAGTGGCCGACACAAACACCGGGCCCATCTAGGAGTGGCACTGCAGTGTCACGCAGGATGTCCCTTCCAAAAAACCCTCCCCAAACAGCACATGACGCAAAGAAAAAAAGAGGCGCAATGAGGTAGCTGTGTGAGTAAGATAAGCGACCCTAGTGGCCGACACAAACACCGGGCCCATCTAGGAGTGGCACTGCAGTGTCACGCAGGATGGCCCTTCCAAAAAACCCTCCCCAAACAGCACATGACGCAAAGAAAAAAAGAGGCGCAATGAGGTAGCTGTGTGAGTAAGATAAGCGACCCTAGTGGCCGACACAAACACCGGGCCCATCTAGGAGTGGCACTGCAGTGTCACGCAGGATGTCCCTTCCAAAAAACCCTCCCCAAACAGCACATGACGCAAAGAAAAAAAGAGGCGCAATGAGGTAGCTGTGTGAGTAAGATAAGCGACCCTAGTGGCCGACACAAACACCGGGCCCATCTAGGAGTGGCACTGCAGTGTCACGCAGGATGTCCCTTCCAAAAAACCCTCGCCAAACAGCACATGACGCAAAGAAAAAAAGAGGCGCAATGAGGTAGCTGTGTGAGTAAGATAAGCGACCCTAGTGGCCGACACAAACACCTGGCCCATCTAGGAGTGGCACTGCAGTGTCACGCAGGATGGCCCTTCCAAAAAACACTCC
This sequence comes from Pseudophryne corroboree, assembly GCF_028390025.1. NCBI lineage: Eukaryota > Metazoa > Chordata > Amphibia > Anura > Myobatrachidae > Pseudophryne > Pseudophryne corroboree. The sequence goes on along the minus strand of NC_086448.1, from coordinate 253,454,573 downwards.
CCAAACAGCACATAACGCAAAGAAAAATTAAAGAAAAAAGAGGTGCAAGATGGAATTGTCCTTGGGCCCTCACACCCACCCTTATGTTGTATAAACAGGACATGCACACTTTAACCAACCCATCATTTCAGTGACAGGGTCTGCCACACGACTGTGACTGAAATGACGGGTTGGTTTGGACCCCCACCGAAAAAGAAGCAATTAATCTCTCCTTGCACAAACTGGCTCTACGAGGCAAGATGTCCACCTCATCATCATCCTCCGATATATCACCGTGTACATCCCCCTCCTCACAGATTATCAATTCGTCCCCACTGGAATCCACCATCTCAGCTCCCTGTGTACTTTGTGGAGGCAATTGCTGCTGGTCAATGTCTCCACGGAGGAATTGATTATAATTCATTTTAATGAACATCATCTTCTCCACATTTTCTGGAAGTAACCTCGTACGCCGATTGCTGACAAGGTGAGCGGCGGCACTAAACACTCTTTCGGAGTACACACTTGTGGGAGGGCAACTTAGGTAGAATAAAGCCAGTTTGTGCAAGGGCCTCCAAATTGCCTCTTTTTCCTGCCAGTATAAGTACGGACTGTGTGACGTGCCTACTTGGATGCGGTCACTCATATAATCCTCCACCATTCTTCCAATGGGGAGAGAATCATATGCAGTGACAGTAGACGACATGTCCGTAATCGTTGACAGGTCCTTCAGTCCGGACCAGATGTCAGCATCAGCAGTCGCTCCAGACTGCCCTGCATCACCGCCAGCGGGTGGGCTCGGAATTCTGAGCCTTTTCCTCGCACCCCCAGTTGCGGGAGAATGTGAAGGAGGAGATGTTGACAGGTCGCGTTCCGCTTGACTTGACAATTTTCTCACCAGCAGGTCTTTGAACCCCAGCAGACTTGTGTCTGCCGGAAAGAGAGATCCAAGGTAGGTTTTAAATCTAGGATCGAGCACGGTGGCCAAAATGTAGTGCTCTGATTTCAACAGATTGACCACCCGTGAATCCTTGTTAAGCGAATTAAGGGCTCCATCCACAAGTCCCACATGCCTAGCGGAATCGCTCCGTGTTAGCTCCTCCTTCAATGTCTCCAGCTTCTTCTGCAAAAGCCTGATGAGGGGAATGACCTGACTCAGGCTGGCAGTGTCTGAACTGACTTCACGTGTGGCAAGTTCAAAGGGCAGCAGAACCTTGCACAACGTTGAAATCATTCTCCACTGCGCTTGAGACAGGTGCATTCCACCTCCTATATCGTGCTGAATTGTATAGGCTTGAATGGCCTTTTGCTGCTCCTCCAACCTCTGAAGCATATATAGGGTTGAATTCCACCTCGTTACCACTTCTTGCTTCAGATGATGGCAGGGCAGGTTCAGGCGTTTTTGGTGTTGCTCCAGTCTTCTGTACGTGGTGCCTGTACGCCGAAAGTGTCCCGCAATTCTTCTGGCCACCGACAGCATCTCTTGCACGCCCCTGTCGTTTTTTAAAAAATTCTGCACCACCAAATTCAAGGTATGTGCAAAACATGGGACGTGCTGGAATTTGCCCAGATTTAATGCACGCACAATATTGCTGGCGTTGTCCGATGCCACAAATCCACAGGAGAGTCCAATTGGGGTAAGCCATTCCGCGATGATCTTCCTCAGTTGCCGTAAGAGGTTTTCAGCTGTGTGTGTATTCTGGAAACCGGTGATACAAAGCGTAGCCTGCCTAGGAAAGAGTTGGCGTTTGCGAGATGCTGCTACTGGTGCCGCCGCTGCTGTTCTTGCGGCGGGAGTCCATACATCTACCCAGTGGGCTGTCACAGTCATATAGTCCTGACCCTGCCCTGCTCTACTTGTCCACATGTCCGTGGTTAAGTGGACATTGGGTACAGCTGCATTTTTTAGGACACTGGTGACTCTTTTTCTGAGGTCTGTGTACATTTTCGGTATCGCCTGCCTAGAGAAATGAAACCTAGATGGTATTTGGTACCGGGGACACAGTACCTCCAACAAGTCTCTAGTTGGCTCTGCAGTAATGATGGATACCGGAACCACGTTTCTCACCACCCAGGATGCCAAGGCCTCAGTTATCCGCTTTGCAGCAGGATGACTGCTGTGATATTTCATCTTCCTCGCAAAGGACTGTTGGACAGTCAATTGCTTGGTAGAAGTAGTAAAAGTGGTCTTACGATTTCCCCTCTGGGATGACCATCGACTCCCAGCAGCAACAACAGCAGCGCCAGCAGCAGTAGGCGTTACACGCAAGGATGCATCGGAGGAATCCCAGGCAGGAGAGGAATCGTCAGAATTGCCAGTGACATGGCCTGCAGGACTATTGGCATTCCTGGGGAAGGAGGAAATTGACACTGAGGGAGTTGGTGGGGTGGTTTGCGTGAGCTTGGTTACAAGAGGAAGGGATTTACTGGTCAGTGGACTGCTTCCGCTGTCGCCCAAAGTTTTTGAACTTGTCACTGACTTATTATGAATGCGCTGCAGGTGACGTATAAGGGAGGATGTTCCGAGGTGGTTAACGTCCTTACCCCTACTTATTACAGCTTGACAAAGGCAACACACGGCTTGACAAATGTTGTCCGCATTTCTGTTGAAATACTTCCACACCGAAGAGCTGATTTTTTTGGTATTTTCAGCAGGCATGTCAACGGCCATATTCCTCCCACGGACAACAGGTGTCTCCCCGGGTGCCTGACTTAAACAAACCACCTCACCATCAGAATCCTCCTTGTCAATTTCCTCCCCAGCGCCAGCAACACCCATATCCTCCTCATCCTGGTGTACTTCAACACTGACATCTTCAATCTGACTATCAGGAACTGGACTGCGGGTGCTCCTTCCAGCACTTGCAGGGGGCGTGCAAATGGTGGAAGGCGCATGCTCTTCACGTCCAGTGTTGGGAAGGTCAGGCATCGCAACCGACACAATTGGACTCTCCTTGTGGATTTGGGATTTCGAAGAACGCACAGTTCTTTGCGGTGCTTTTGCCAGCTTGAGTCTTTTCATTTTTCTAGCGAGAGGCTGAGTGCTTCCATCCTCATGTGAAGCTGAACCACTAGCCATGAACATAGGCCAGGGCCTCAGCCGTTCCTTGCCACTCCGTGTGGTAAATGGCATATTGGCAAGTTTACGCTTCTCCTCCGACAATTTTATTTTAGATTTTGGAGTCCTTTTTTTACTGATATTTGGTGTTTTGGATTTTACATGCTCTGTACTATGACATTGGGCATCGGCCTTGGCAGACGACGTTGCTGGCATTTCATCGTCTCGGCCATGACTAGTGGCAGCAGCTTCAGCACGAGGTGGAAGTGGATCTTGATCTTTCCCTAATTTTGGAACCTCAACATTTTTGTTCTCCATATTTTAATAGGCACAACTAAAAGGCACCTCAGGTAAACAATGGAGATGGATGGATACTAGTATACTTATGGATGGACTGCCGAGTGCCGACACAGAGGTAGCTACAGCCGTGGACTACCGTACTGTGTCTGCTGCTAATATAGACTGGATGATAATGAGATGAAATCAATATATATGTATATATAATATCACTAGTACTGCAGCCGGACAGGTATATATTATATATTTATTATGTAATGACTGATGACGGACCTGCTGGACACTGTCAGCTCAGCAGCACCGCAGACTGCTACAGTAAGCTACTATAGTAGTATGTATAAAGAAGAAAGAAAAGAAAAAAAAACACGGGTAGGTGGTATACAATTATGGATGGACTGCCGAGTGCCGACACAGAGGTAGCTACAGCCGTGGACTAACGTACTGTGTCTGCTGATAATATAGACTGGATGATAATGAGATGAAATCAATATATATGTATATATAATATCACTAGTACTGCAGCCGGACAGGTAGATATATTTATTATGTAATGACTGATGACGGACCTGCTGGACACTGTCAGCTCAGCAGCACCGCAGACTGCTACAATAAGCTACTATAGTAGTATGTATAAAGAAGAAAGAAAAGAAAAAAAAACACGGGTAGGTGGTATACAATTATGGATGGACTGCCGAGTGCCGACACAGAGGTAGCTACAGCCGTGGACTACCGTACTGTGTCTGCTGATAATATAGACTGGATGATAATGAGATGAAATCAATATATATGTATATATAATATCACTAGTACTGCAGCCGGACAGGTAGATATATTTATTATGTAATGACTGATGACGGACCTGCTGGACACTGTCAGCTCAGCAGCACTGCAGACTGCTACAGTAAGCTACTATAGTAGTATGTATAAAGAAGAAAGAAAAAAAAAACATGGGTAGGTGGTATACAATTATGGATGGACTGCCGAGTGCCGACACAGAGGTAGCTACAGCCGTGGACTACCGTACTGTGTCTGCTGATAATATAGACTGGATGATAATGAGATGAAATCAATATATATGTATATATAATATCACTAGTACTGCAGCCGGACAGGTATATATTATATATTTATTATGTAATGACTGATGACGGACCTGCTGGACACTGTCAGCTCAGCAGCACCGCAGACTGCTACAGTAAGCTACTATAGTAGTATGTATAAAGAAGAAAGAAAAAAAAAACAACCACGGGTAGGTGGTATACAATTATGGATGGACTGCCGAGTGCCGACACAGAGGTAGCTACAGCCGTGGACTAACGTACTGTGTCTGCTGATAATATAGACTGGATGATAATGAGATGAAATCAATATATATGTATATATAATATCACTAGTACTGCAGCCGGACAGGTAGATATATTTATTATGTAATGACTGATGACGGACCTGCTGGACACTGTCAGCTCAGCAGCACCGCAGACTGCTACAGTAAGCTACTATAGTAGTATGTATAAAGAAGAAAGAAAAAAAAAACCACGGGTAGGTGGTATACAATTATGGATGGACTGCCGAGTGCCGACACAGAGGTAGCTACAGCCGTGGACTACCGTACTGTGTCTGCTGATAATATAGACTGGATGATAATGAGATGAAATCAATATATATGTATATATAATATCACTAGTACTGCAGCCGGACAGGTATATATTATATATTTATTATGTAATGACTGATTACGGAACTGCTGGACACTGTCAGCTCAGCAGCACCGCAGACTGCTGCAGTAAGCTACTATAGTAGTATGTATAAAGAAGAAAAAAAAAAAACAACCACGGGTAGGTGGTATACAATTATGGATGGACTGCCGAGTGCCGACACAGAGGTAGCTACAGCCGTGGACTAACGTACTGTGTCTGCTGATAATATAGACTGGATGATAATGAGATGAAATCAATATATATGTATATATAATATCACTAGTACTGCAGCCGGACAGGTAGATATATTTATTATGTAATGACTGATGACGGACCAGCTAGACACTGTCAGCTCAGCAGCACCGCAGACTGCTACAGTAAGCTACTATAGTAGTATGTATAAAGAAGAAAGAAAATAAAAAACCACGGGTAGGTGGTATACAATTATGGATGGACTGCCGAGTGCCGACACAGAGGTAGCTACAGCCGTGGACTACCGTACTGTGTCTGCTGATAATATAGACTGGATGATAATGAGATGAAATCAATATATATGTATATATAATATCACTAGTACTGCAGCCGGACAGGTATATATATTTATTATGTAATGACTGATGACGGACCTGCTGGACACTGTCAGCTCAGCAGCACCGCAGACTGCTACAGTAAGCTACTATAGTAGTATGTATAAAGAAGAAAGAAAAAAAAAACCACGGGTAGGTGGTATACAATTATGGATGGACTGCCGAGTGCCGACACAGAGGTAGCTACAGCCGTGGACTACCGTACTGTGTCTGCTGATAATATAGACTGGATGATAATGAGATGAAATCAATATATATGTATATATAATATCACTAGTACTGCAGCCGGACAGGTATATATTATATATTTATTATGTAATGACTGATGACGGACCTGCTGGACACTGTCAGCTCAGCAGCACCGCAGACTGCTACAGTAAGCTACTATAGTAGTATGTATAAAGAAGAAAGAAAAAAAAAACAACCACGGGTAGGTGGTATACAATTATGGATGGACTGCCGAGTGCCGACACAGAGGTAGCTACAGCCGTGGACTAACGTACTGTGTCTGCTGATAATATAGACTGGATGATAATGAGATGAAATCAATATATATGTATATATAATATCACTAGTACTGCAGCCGGACACGTAGATATATTTATTATGTAATGACTGATGACGGACCTGCTGGACACTGTCAGCTCAGCAGCACAGCAGACTGCTACAGTAAGCTACTATAGTAGTATGTATAAAGAAGAAAGAAAAGAAAAAAACACGGGTAGGTGGTATACAATTATGGATGGACTGCCGAGTGCCGACACAGAGGTAGCTACAGCCGTGGACTAACGTACTGTGTCTGCTGATAATATAGACTGGATGATAATGAGATGAAATCAATATATATGTATATATAATATCACTAGTACTGCAGCCGGACAGGTATATATTATATATTTATTATGTAATGACTGATGACGGACCTGCTGGACACTGTCAGCTCAGCAGCACCGCAGACTGCTACAGTAAGCTACTATAGTAGTATGTATAAAGAAGAAAGAAAGAAAAAAAAACACGGGTAGGTGCTAGGTGGTATACAATATTATATATATATTATATACAATTATATATATATATATATATAATATATATTAAACTCATAAACTGGTGGTGATTATTAAACTGGTGGTCAGGTCACTGGTCACACTATCAGCAACTTGCAAGTAGTACTCCTGAGTCCTAAGCAGACAATCACAATATATATTATACTGGTGGTCAGTGTGGTCACAAACAATGGCAGTGTGGCTGGCACTCTGGCAGCAAAAGTGTGCACTGTACGTTATATGTACTCCTGAGTCCTGAGTCCTGCTCTCAGACTCTAACTGCTCCCCACTGTCAGTGTCTCCCCCACAAGTCAGATAATACAGTCACACTATCTCTCTCTATCACTTCAGCAAGTACTAGTAGTAGTAGTACTCCTCCTAATGCTCCCCAAATTACTACTGTGTCTCTCTCTGTCTCACTCTCTTCTCGAATCTCTATAAACGGAGAGGACGCCAGCCACGTCCTCTCCCTATGAATCTCAATGCACATGTGAAAAATGGCGGCGACGCGCGGCTCCTTATATAGAATCCGAGTCTCGCGATAGAATCCGAGCCTCGCGAGAATCCGACAGCGTGATGATGACGTTCGGGCGCGCTCGGGTTAACCGAGCAAGGCGGGAAGATCCGAGTCGCTCGGACCCGTGTAAAAAAAACTGAAGTTCGGGCGAGTTCGGATTCCGAGGAACCGAACCCGCTCATCTCTAGTTTTATGCACTTCACCGGATTGTCCAGATTCTGAGTGCTGCCTGTTATCCTGTTCATATATATATATATATATATATATATATATATATATATATATATATAATGTGGGAAGGGCATCATGGCATGTGCTTTCTCAGGGATCAATCTTGTCATGCCTCTTCCCCACGAGGCATGTGTCTCTTATGTCCCTATTAGAAAAATGGTGGGGGATTGGGGGACGCCAATTTTATCTCTGACACCGGTCACTAAAAAATGTACTTACGGCTCTGAGCGGCATTATGATCATTTTATGAGTGTGGGTTTTTTTTGTATAATTTACACCCATTTTGCAAAAAAAATCTGCATCAGTCACATTGTATTAATGACATGTTTGCTTGTATTGCTACATTTGCTATACTTCTGTTCTTTTAGGCCAGACTCTATTTGCTGGGTCTCTGTACATAAGTATTTCAGCCAAGACAAAAGTTATGTTTTCTAGTTATGGGGGTAATTCCAAGTTGATCGCAGCAGGATTTTTGATAGCAATTGGGCAAAACCATGTGCACTGCAGGGGAGGCAGATATAACATGTGCAAAAAGAGTTAGATTTGGGTGGGTTATTTTATTTCTGTGCAGGGTAAATACTGGCTGCTTTATTTTTACACTGCAAATTAGATTGCAGATTGAACCAGGGCCGGCGCTTCCACTAGGCAGCTTTAGGCAGCTGCCTATGAGCGCAGGGAACTCAGGGGGCGGCACGCTGAGGCTGCCAGGAGCCCTGGTCATTTTGGTGGTTAGCCCCCCTCCCTGTAGCCCCCCTGCAATACAGCAGCAGCAGGACACCCGGCGGCATGGACAGACTACTAGTAGCAGCGCTGCGGGTAGTCCTGCAACGCTGCTAAACCGAGTGACAGCAACTGATGCTTTTTGGCCATTCCAGGCCACTATACCCTACCCAGTGTCCGGAATCCACCACTGATTTTCTTTAATTCACCACCTCTCTGCAGAAGCTATGCAGTGGCAGCAGAGAGGTGGTTTCCCCCTCGGCCGGTCCAGGCAACGTGTCCCTTCTCTGCCGGCCGAAGCCGGCACCATAGACTGCTGCTTTATGTTTTTTTAAAGGGGGCGTGGCCACATATCCGTGATTAGGCCACACCCCTCGACTTTGCCAGTTCTCCCCGTGGTCTGTCTGCGGCTCTGCCTGGCCTGCCTGCTGTGATCAGAGCTGGAGGTAACTACTGTGGTAGTGGGTGTGTGCCTCCAATATGAGTGTGTCCCAGAGTGTCAGTGTGTGTGTGTGTGTGTGTGTGTGTGTGTGTGTGTGTGTGTGTGTGTGTGTTTCAGTATGAGTGTGTCTGCCTCAGTATGAGTCAGTGTGTGTGTGTTTGTGTGTCTCAGTATCAGTGTGTGTCTCAGTATTAGTGTCAGTGTGTGTGTTTGTGTGTCTCAGTATCAGTGTGTGTTTCTCAGTATGAGTGTCAGTGTGTGTGTGTGTGTGTGTGTGTGTGTGTGTGTGTGTGTGTGTGTGTGTGTGTCTCAGTATGTGTGTGTGTGTGTGTGTGTGTGTGTGTGTGTGTGTGTGTTTCAGTATGAGTGTGTCTGCCTCAGTATGAGTCAGTGTGTGTGTGTGTGTGTTTGTGTGTCTCAGTATCAGTGTGTGTCTCAGTATTAGTGTCAGTGTGTCTGTTTGTGTGTCTCAGTATCAGTGTGTGTTTCTCAGTATGAGTGTCAGTGTGTGTGTGTGTGTGTGTGTGTGTGTGTGTGTGTGTGTGTGTGTGTGTGTGTGTGTCTCAGTATCAGTGTGTGTGTGTCTCGGTATCAGTGTGTGTGTGCCTCTGCCTCAGTATGAGTGTTTGTGTGTGCGTGTGTGTGTGTCTCCGTATCAGTGTGTGTGTTTCAGTATGAGTGTGTCTGCCTCTGCCTCAGTATGAGTCAGTGTGTGTGTGTGTATTTGTGTGTGTCTCAGTATCAGTGTGTGTCTCAGTATGAGTGTCAGTGTGTGTGTGTGTGTGTGTGTGTGTGTGTGTGTGTGTGTGTGTGTGTGTTTGTGTGTGTCTCAGTATCAGTGTGTGTGTCTCAGTATGTGTCAGTGCATGTTTGTGTGTGTTTCAGTATTTGTGTGTGTGTGTGTGTGTGTGTGTGTCTCAGTATCAGTGTGTGTGCCTCTGCCTCAGTCTGAGTGTCAGTGTGTGTGTGTGTGTGTGTGTGTGTGTGTGTGTGTGTGTGTGTGTGTTTTGGTGTGTCTCAGTATCAGTGTGTGTGCCTCTGCCTCGGTATGAGTGTCAGTGTGTGTGTGTGTGTGTGTGTGTGTGTGTGTGTGTGTGTGTGTCTCCGTATCAGTGTTTTTTTTTCAGTATGAGTGTGTGTGCCTCTGCCTCAGTATGAGTGTCAGTGTGTGTGTGTGTGTGTGTGTGTGTGTGTGTGTGTGTCTCAGTATCAGTGTGTGTGTTTCAGTATAAGTGTCAGTGTGTGTGTGTTTGTGTGTGTGTCTCAGTATGAGTGTCAGTGTATGTATTTGTGTGTGTCTCCGTATCAGTGTGTGTGTTTCAGTATGAGTGTGTGTGCCTCTGCCTCAGTATAAGTGTCAGTGTGTGTGTTTGTGTGTATCTCAGTATGAGTGTCAGAGTGTGTCTCAGTATCAGTGTGTGTGTCTCAGTATCAGTGTGTGTGTGCCTCTGCCTCAGTATGAGTGTCAGTGTGTGTTTGTGTGTGTGTGTCTCAGTGTGTGTTTCTTAGTATGAGTGTGTGTCTCAGTATTAGTGTGTGTGTGTGTGTGTGTGTGTGTGTGTGTGTGTGTGTGTGTGTGCCTCTGTCTCAGTATGAGTGTCAGTGTGTGTGTCTCAGAATCAGTGTGTGTGCCTCTGCCTCAGTATGCATGTCAGTGTTTGTATGTCTCAGTATCAATGTGTGTGCGTGTGTGTGTGTGTGTGTGTGTGTGTGTGTGTGTGTCTCAGTAATGAGTGTCAATGTGTGTGTCTGCCTCAGTATGAGTGTCAGTGTGTGTGTGTGTGTGTGTGTGTGTGTGTGTGTGTGTGTGTGTGTTCATCTGCCTCAGTATGAGTGTCAGTGTGTGTGCATCTGCCTCAGTATGAGTGTCAGTGTTGTGTGTCTCAGTATGAGTGTGTGTGTGCCTCTGCCTCAGTATTTGTGCCTCTACCTCAGTATGAGTGTGTGCCTCTGCCTCAGTATGTGTGTGTGTGTGTGTGTGTGTGTGTGTGTGTGTGTGTGTGTGTGCCTGTGCCTCTGCCTCAGTATGGGTGTCAGTGTGTGTGTTTGTGTGTGTCTCAGTGTGTGTTTCTCAGTATGAGTGTGAGTGTGTGTCTCAGTATTAGTGTGTGTGTGCCTCTGTCTCAGTATGAGTGTCAGTGTGTGTGTGTGTGTGTGTGTGTGTGTGTGTGTGTGTGTGTGTGTGTGTGTGTGTGTCTCAGTATCAGTGTGTGTGTCTCAGTATGTGTCAGTGCATGTTTGTGTGTGTTTCAGTATTAGTGTGTGTGTGTGTGTGTGTGTGTGTGTGTGTGTGTGTGTGTGTGTGTGTGTGTGTGTGTGTGTGTCTCAGTATCAGTGTGTGTGCCTCTGCCTCAGTCTGAGTGTCAGTGTGTGTGTGTTTTGGTGTGTCTCAGTATCAGTGTGTGTACCTCTGCCTCGGTATGAGTGTCAGTGTGTGTGTGTGTGTGTGTGTGTGTGTGTGTGTGTGTGTGTGTGTGTGTGTCCGTATCAGTGTTTTTTTTCAGTATGAGTGTGTGTGCCTCTGCCTCAGTATGAGTGTAGGTGTGTGTGTGTGTGTGTGTGTGTGTGTGTGTGTGTGTGTGTGTGTGTGTGTGTGTGTGTCTCAGTATCAGTGTGTGTGTTTCAGTATAAGTGTCAGTGTGTGTGTTTGTGTGTGTGTCTCAGTATGAGTGTCAGTGTATGTATTTGTGTGTGTCTCCGTATCAGTGTGTGTGTTTCAGTATGAGTGTGTGTGCCTCTGCCTCAGTATAAGTGTCAGTGTGTGTGTTTGTGTGTATCTCAATATGAGTGTCAGAGTGTGTCTCAGTATCAGTGTGTGTGTCTCAGTATCAGTGTGTATGTGCCTCTGCCTCAGTATGAGTGTCAGTGTGTGTTTGTGTGTGTGTGTCTCAGTGTGTGTTTCTTAGTATGAGTGTGTGTGTGCCTCTGTCTCAGTATGAGTGTCAGTGTGTGTGTCTCAGAATCAGTGTGTGTGCCTCTGCCTCAGTATGCATGTCAGTGTTTGTGTGTCTCAGTATCAGTGTGTGTGTGTGTGTGTGTGTGTGTGTGTGTGTGTGTGTGTGTGTGTCTCAGTAATGAGTGTCAATGTGTGTGTCTGCCTCAGTATGAGTGTCAGAGTGTGTGTGTGTGTGTGTGTGTGTGTGTGTGTGTGTGTGTGTGTGTTCTTCTGCCTCAGTATGAGTGTCAGTGTGTGTGCATCTGCCTCAGTATGAGTGTCAGTGTGTGTGTGTGTGTGTGTGTGTGTGTGTGTGTGTGTGCCTGTGCCTCTGCCTCAGTATGGGTGTCAGTGTGTGTTTGTGTGTGTCTCAGTGTGTGTTTCTCAGTATGAGTGTGAGTGTGTGTCTCAGTATTAGTGTGTGTGTGCCTCTGTCTCAGTATGAGTGTCAGTCTGTGTGTGTGTGTGTGTGTGTGTGTGTGTGTGTGTGTGTGTGTGTGTGTGTCTCAGTATCAGTGTGTGTGTCTCAGTATGTGTCAGTGCATGTTTGTGTGTGTTTCAGTATTAGTGTGTGTGTGTGTGTGTGTGTGTGTGTGTGTGTGTGTGTGTGTGTGTGTGTGTGTGTGTGTGTCTCAGTATCAGTGTGTGTGCCTCTGCCTCAGTCTGAGTGTCAGTGTGTGTGTGTTTTGGTGTGTCTCAGTATCAGTGTGTGTGCCTCTGCCTCGGTATGAGTGTCAGTGTGTGTGTGTGTGTGTGTGTGTGTGTGTGTGTGTGTGTCCGTATCAGTGTTTTTTTTTTCAGTATGAGTGTGTGTGCCTCTGCCTCAGTATGAGTGTAGGTGTGTGTGTGTGTGTGTGTGTGTGTGTGTGTGTGTGTCTCAGTATCAGTGTGTGTGTTTCAGTATAAGTGTCAGTGTGTGTGTTTGTGTGTGTGTCTCAGTATGAGTGTCAGTGTATGTATTTGTGTGTGTCTCCGTATCAGTGTGTGTGTTTCAGTATGAGTGTGTGTGCCTCTGCCTCAGTATAAGTGTCAGTGTGTGTGTTTGTGTGTATCTCAGTATGAGTGTCAGAGTGTGTCTCAGTATCAGTGTGTGTGTCTCAGTATCAGTGTGTGTGTGCCTCTGCCTCAGTATGAGTGTCAGTGTGTGTTTGTGTGTGTGTGTCTCAGTGTGTGTTTCTTAGTATGAGTGTGTGTCTCAGTATTAGTGTGTGTGTGCCTCTGTCTCAGTATGAGTGTCAGTGTGTGTGTCTCAGAATCAGTGTGTGTGCCTCTGCCTCAGTATGCATGTCAGTGTTTGTGTGTCTCAGTATCAGTGTGTGTGTGTGTGTGTGTGTGTGTGTGTGTGTGTCTCAGTAACGAGTGTCAATGTGTGTGTCTGCCTCAGTATGAGTGTCAGTGTGTGTGTGTGTGTGTGTGTGTGTGTGTGTGTGTTCATCTGCCTCAGTATGAGTGTCAGTGTGTGTGCATCTGCCTCAGTATGAGTGTCAGTGTGTGTGTCTCAGTATGAGTGTGTGTGTGCCTCTGCCTCAGTATTTGTGCCTCTACCTCAGTATGAGTGTGTGCCTCTGCCTCAGTATGAGTGTGTGTGTGTGTGTGTGTGTGTGTGTGTGTGTGTGTGTGTGTGTGTGTGTGTGTGTGTGTGTGTGCGTGTGTATGTGCCTCTGCCTCAGTATGGGTGTCAGTGTGTGTTTGTGTGTGTCTCAGTGTGTGTTTCTCAGTATGAGTGTGAGTGTGTGTCTCAGTATTAGTGTGTGTGTGCCTCTGTCTCAGTATGAGTGTCAGTGTGTGTGTGTGTGTGTGTGTGTGTGTGTGTGTGTGTGTGTGTGTGTGTGTGTGTGTCTCAGTATCAGTGTGTGTGCCTCTGCCTCAGTATGCGTGTCAGTGTTTGTGTGTCTCAGTATCAGTGTGTGTGTGTGTGTGTGTGTGTGTGTGTGTGTGCCTCAGTATGAGTGTCAGTGTGTGTGCATCTGCCTCAGTATGAGTGTCAGTGTGTGTGTCTCAGTATGAGTGTGTGTGCCTCAGTATGAGTGTGTGTGTGCCTCTGCCTCAGTATTTGTGCCTCTACCTCAGTATGAGTGTGTGCCTCTGCCTCAGTATGAGTGTGTGTGTGTGTGTGTGTGTGTGTGTGTGTGTGTGTGTGTGTGTGTGTGTCTCAGTATTAGTGTGTGTGTGCCTCTGTCTCAGTATGAGTGTCAGTGTGTGTGTGTGTGTGTGTGTGTGTGTGTGTGTGTTCATCTGCCTCAGTATGAGTGTCAGTGTGTGTGCATCTGCCTCAGTATGAGTGTCAGTGTGTGTGTGTCTCAGTATGAGTGTGTGTGTGCCTCTGCCTCAGTATTTGTGCCTCTACCTCAGTATGAGTGTGTGCCTCTGCCTCAGTATGAGTGTGTGTGTGTGTGTGTGTGTGTGTGTGTGTGTGTGTGTGTGTGTGTGTGTGTGTGTGTGTGTGTGTGTGTGTGTGTGCCTCTGCCTCAGTATGTGTGTGTGCCTCAGTATCAGTGTGTGTGTGTGTGTGTGTCTCAGTATCTGTGTGTGTGTGTGTGTGTGTGTGTGTGTGTGTGTGTGTGTGTGTGTGTGTGTGTGTGTGTGTGTGTGTGTGTGTGTGTGTGCGTGTGTATGTGCCTCTGCCTCAGTATGGGTGTCAGTGTGTGTTTGTGTGTGTCTCAGTGTGTGTTTCTCAGTATGAGTGTGAGTGTGTGTCTCAGTATTAGTGTGTGTGTGCCTCTGTCTCAGTATGAGTGTCAGTGTGTGTGTGTGTGTGTGTGTGTGTGTGTGTGTGTGTGTGTGTGTGTGTGTGTGTGTGTGTGTGTGTGTGTGTGTCTCAGTATCAGTGTGTGTGCCTCTGCCTCAGTATGCGTGTCAGTGTTTGTGTGTCTCAGTATCAGTGTGTGTGTGTGTGTGTGCCTCAGTATGAGTGTCAGTGTGTGTGCATCTGCCTCAGTATGAGTGTCAGTGTGTGTGTCTCAGTATGAGTGTGTGTGCCTCAGTATGAGTGTGTGTGTGCCTCTGCCTCAGTATTTGTGCCTCTACCTCAGTATGAGTGTGTGCCTCTGCCTCAGTATGAGTGTGTGTGTGTGTGTGTGTGTGTGTGTGTGTGTGTGTGTGTGTGTGTGTGTGTGTGTGTCTCAGTATTAGTGTGTGTGTGCCTCTGTCTCAGTATGAGTGTCAGTGTGTGTGTGTGTGTGTGTGTGTGTGTGTGTGTGTGTGTGTGTGTGTGTGTGTGTGTGTGTGCCTCTGCCTCAGTATGTGTGCCTCTACCTCAGTATGAGTGTGTGCCTCTGCCTCAGTATGAGTGTGTGTGTGTGTGTGTGTGTGTGTGTGTGTGTGTGTGTGTGTGTGTGCCTCTGCCTCAGTATGTGTGTGTGCCTCAGTATGAGTGTGTGCCTCTGCCTCAGTATGAGTGTGTGTGTGTGTGTGTGTGTGTGTGTGTGTGTGTGTGTGTGTGTGTGTGTGTGTGTGTGTGTGTGTGTGTGCCTCTGCCTCAGTATGAGTGTCATTGTGAGTGTATGTGTGCGTCTGCCTCAATGTGTGTTTCTTTGTTTGTGTGTCTCAGTATCAGTGTGTGTGTGTGTGTGTGTGTGTGTGTGTGTGTGTGTGTGTGTGTGTGTGTGTGTGTCTTAGTATGAGTGTCAGTGTGTGTGTGTGTCTGCCTCAGTATGAGTGTCAGTGTGTGTGTGCCTCAGTGTGTGTGTGTGTGTGTGTGTGTGTGTGTGTGTGTGTGTGTGTGTGTGTGTGTGTGTGTGTGTGTATCTGCCTAAGTATGAGTGTTAGTGTGTGTGTGCATCTGCCTCAGTATGAGTGTCAGTGTGTGTGTCTCAGTATGAGTGTGTGTGTGCCTCAGTATGTGTGCCTCTACCTCAGTATGAGTGTGTGCCTCTGCCTCAGTATGAGTGTGTGTGTGCCTCTGCCTCAGTATGTGTGTGTGTGCCTCAGTATGAGTGTGTGCCTCTGCCTCAGTATGAGTGTGTGTGTGTGTGTGTGTGTGTGTGTGTGTGTGTGTGTGTGTGTGTGTGTGTGTGTGTGTGTGTGTGTGCCTCTGCCTCAGTATTAGTGTCATTGTGAGTGTATGTGTGCGTCTGCCTCAATGTGTGTTTCTTTTACCCTATGGAGGCCAAAGTGTTTTTTTAGTTTTTCCTGAAAGTGACAAATGTTTTTGTTGTAATTTATTCCTGTGGTGGCCAATGGTTTTATTTTATTTTTATATTTTTTGGGGGGGAAGGGGGATGGAGGCTGAAGTTTTGCCTAGGGTGCCAAGAAACCTTGCACCGGCCCTGGATTGAACACACCCCACCCAAATCTAACTCTCTCTGCACATGTTATGTCTGCCCCCCCCCCTGCAGTGCACATGGTTTTGCCCAATTGCTAACAAAAATCCTGCTGCGATCAACTTGGAATTACCCCCTATGTTTCTAGTCGGCTGAAAATAAATAAAAATCTCCATCTACATTTTTCTCCGGTTAGTGATTTATCTGTACTCAGAATTACTATGCTGGTAAAATAAACATAGCTCAAACAATAACAAGAATACAGATGACAGCAGCTGTATAATACACAAAACAAAGATACATGTTGAAATTCAGCACTATATAAGCAATAAAGGATGATATTGTCACAACACGATTCCCTTGGGTACTTCATACATATATATTTCTTTTTGAAATCACGAAAGATGTATGAATCAAGATCACTGGCTGGTGAAAGCATGTAACAAAAAAAAACCTTAACTGCTCTGAGACATACTCTGTGATAAGCACTTTGAAATCCATACATCTCATAAACCCTGAAGAATCAGAACCTCAATTGCATTTTGCTAATAATTCATAGAAGAAAAGTCTGTCAAAAGAGATGTTTCTTTCTTTCTTGCTAAAGGGGGTACACACGGAGAGATGTATGCTTAATTTCTAAGCAGTCTGACTAGATTGCTTAGAAATTAAGCACGTATCTCTCCGTGTGTATGCCCCATAGGGGTAGAGATGCGTGGCCCCATGCGTCGCTATCGCCGGTTCTAGATTGGCCTGCATGCAGGCACAATCTAGTTCCATCGCTCACTTCACCGTTGGGTGCTGAGCGGGGGGAGAGATGTGTGCTGAGCGTTCTTTGATAGATCACTCAGCACACATCTCCCCGTGTGTACCCCCTTAAGGCATTTACACTTATTTATTTATTTACAGTATAACTGCATTTATACTATAAATAAATAAACAAATAAAATGTACCTGCCTAGAATTTATTTAGTTAGCACTTTTTTGTGTTTTTTGGCTTTTAAATATAGGTCATTATCTATTATCAATAGTACAACAGTTACATTTCAAGTTTATACCTTTTTTATATATGTTAGCATCATAAAATCCTTCTCATTCTTCTTCTCATTCTCCTCCTTCCCCTTCTCCTTCTTTTTCTTCTTACTCATGGACCATACCCTAATAGGCTGCATAATAGGTATTTATGGACATGGAGTATTTATGGAGCGGGAATTATGTCACTGGGAGATCTATTACCAGTGGCAGGGAGGATTGTGCCACTTGGAGGATCTATTGCCCCTAGTGGTGTACACTGGGAAAATGGACATGAGGGGGGGTTAACAATGCTACAATGGGGACCTATTATGGACATGGGGTGGGGATATAATGATAGAGAGGCATCAAGTGTACAATGAATTGAAAGTATTACTGGAGGTGGGTATTGAAACTTATAGTGGGGTCCATAATGGTTTTTTTGCAGGTTAAGGACAAGTGTCAGTGGGCATTTGATGCACTTTTTGTTTGACATGTGCCATCATGCCTGGCCAGTTTTGGAGGGACCTGTGGACCCATAGCTATGAGTGTCTCTGCTATAGCATCAGCTTCCCCAGCTGGTTTAGCCTAGTGCTGGTTATTGGAAAATAGGGTGTCCACACACAGTTTTTTCACCGTATTTTCCAATACCAGCCTAGGTTCAGAGGCCTGGTACCAGGTAATGATTTGGGAAGGGGGAGGCGGGGGGAACAGGATGTCATTTATGTTTTCTATTTTGGCCCTTTAAATATTAATTAAAAAAACAGTGTACACAGATCATAGTGATCTGTGTAGTGGGGAAGCATTCAAGTTGTTGGATGCCAGGATCCTGGTGGTCAGGATGTCAACCCCGGAATCCCGACACTTTATGAAATACTGGCGGACACAATCCTGACTGCCACCCAGAATCCCCACACAAAGGTCGCAATGGGGCCCAAAGCATGGCGAGCGGAGCAAGCCCGCATGGGGACACGCTGCACTCGCTGCTGGTGTTCCGGTTGTCGTGATCCCGGCGTCGGTCTCCTGTCCGCCAGGATCCTGACAGCCGGGATATCATACTGAATCCGTGCACTGCTTTCATTTTTGAAGCAGAGCAGTTTGTGAACTGTCCGTGTGCTGCTGTGGTGAAGGTGTATTGTGGCTGGACAAGCGGCACCATTGTGAATAACCAACTTGCCCACTGATGTGAGAGGGGACCGTGTATATTTATGTCTTTGTTTTGTCTGTCCCTTATTTCTGCCCTTTGTGTTTGTCTCTTTTTGCCACTTAAATCCTATATATCTCTCTATCTTCTTCTACCATCTGCCCTCAATTTTGCCCCCGTGACTCTCACAGCCACTTTTGACCTATACCTTCTTTCTCCTAAGTCTTCTTATTCCACCACCGCTTTCATCCCTTACCTTTTGTCCTACTTTTTGCTGAAGTTTACAACTGCATTCTAATGTATGTGAAACAAAGGCACAACATTGTACAAGGCCAGATAACTGAACAGATGCAGATAAGCATAATGGGGGTCATTCCGAGTTGTTCGCTCTGTATTTTTTTCTCGCAACGGAGCGATTAGTCGCTAATGCGCATGCGCAATGACCGCAGTGCGACTGCGCCAAGTAAATTTGCTATGCAGTTAGGTTTTTTACTCACGGCATTACAAGGTTTTTTCTTCGTTCTGGTGATCGGAGTGTGATTGACAGGAAGTGGGTGTTTCTGGGCGGAAACTGGCCGTTTTATGGGTGTGTGCGAAAAAACGCTACCGTTTCTGGGAAAAACGCGGGAGTGGCTGGAGAAATGGAGGAGTGTCTGGCCGAACGCTGGGTGTGTTTGTGACGTCAAACCAGGAACGAAACTGACTGAACTGATCGCAGATGCCGAGTAAGTCTGGAGCTACTCAGAAACTGCTAAGAAGTGTCTATTCGCAATTCTGCTAATCTTTCGTTCGCAATTTTGATAAGCTAAGATTCACTCCCAGTAGGCGGCGGCTTAGCGTGTGCAATGCTGCTAAAAGCAGCTTGCGAGCGAACAACTCGGAATGACCCCCAATATTCTGACTTTTTTTTTTTTGCATTATAGGAAGTGAAAGTCGAAATCTGAAAATGCAGCTCATACCTGCTTACATCTGCACAACCTGACCTAGTGATACTGTTAGGTAACCCATACCAATCTTAAGCAGCTAACTATTGCTGAACTGTCAGCTAATATTTTTTGTTAATATATTTTACTAATAAGTTATGTTTTTTTCCTGTTATTGTGATAAGCAGTGACAAAAATTAGAGATGACTTAATTTGGTTTTCAGAGAACCGAGCCCACTCGAACTTCCGTTTCCGAGTGTATCCGAGCCATAGCTCAGGATTACCTACCTAGTTCAGCTTTGAAAACGAGGCACAATGTCATCCTCCCGGTGTCAGATCTCCCATGTTTTGAATTTGATATAAGTCTCTCCCACGGTGATTTGGGCACCATTTCACATAGGACTGCCGGAGGGGAGGACGCTTTCACAGATTTCATAGCGAGGATAATGTTTAACAGGCACTCAGGGCAGTAGAGAGCCTGGCCGGGCCCGGGTAATTTTCAGAGGATGTGACCTAATCATGGGAGGTGTGGCCCTGCACAAACAGAAAAAAATACAGAAAAAAAGAACTTTAAGTGACTCCCTGGCCACACTGCAGCCCAGCACACAGCAGCATGTTCTGGGTTGAGGAAAAGAGCTGCAAGTACTGCTGGCAGGTAAAAGGGGTACGGAGGGAATTGACCCCTCCACCAGGTAAATAGTACCTGCTCCCCCCAACCCCCCTTCACTCTTTTTTATTTTAAAAGTGCAGTAACATCTATATTTCTTGTAGTTTGGCAAATTGTATCCCACTGGTACTGTAACTTAACTGCAGCATTAACCCTTGGTGCACACGTATCATTTTTTTGCCATTGCCCACAGTGCAGCCCAGAGCTCTTAATACAAGGGCAGCATTAACCCTAGGAGCACACTGCTATTGTTTTTTTTTTGCACTGCCTGCAGTGCAACCCAGAGCTCCTAATACAGGGCAGTCTTAACCCTTTACTGGTACACACTGGTACTGTAACTGCCCACAGTGCAGAGCAGAGTTCCTAGTAAAGGGGCATCATTAACCCTTGGTGCACACTAGTGCATGCCACCACTATTATAATATAAGCGCAGTGATTTGCAGCAGTGTGTAAAAAAAGAAATATATAAAAAAAAACTTGTGTGTGTTCAGGGCAAGGCTGTGCCACTGCATTAATAATATAAGCACTGGGAGTCACAGTACAAAGTTGTTGTCATTTGTTAAAAAAGAAATGTAAAAACCTCCCCAAAAAAATAAAAAAACAAGAAAAATAAAAAAAATTGTGTGCGTTCAGGGCCAAACCATGAAACTGCATTTACAATATTTATGCGCTGTGAGAGTCACAATGTGAAGTTTTCATTTGTTAAAAAACAGAAGTGTTGTTGTTGTTGTTGTTGTTGTTGTTTTTTTTTTAATACTTGTGTGTATTCAGGACCAGGCAGTGGTGGTGTATCACAATAATGCTCAGTAGGTGCCATGCCACCGTGTTAATAATATAAGCACTGTAAGTTTATATTGATTACAATCAGTCATTAAAGAGCAGGAGCAGCAACCAAGTACTAGGGTTGTGCCTGCTGCCAGTCATGATGATCGCGATTTTAGTACTTCAACATCTACTAAAGCCAGTGTTTAAGGGCATAGAGGGTTTAATAACGGGCACCTGAGGTCAAAACAATATTTCACAATACAGGGAAAGTTTAACTGCCATCATGACATTCACCATATGCAGTGGTAAGGAAAGGCTCAGGCCTTGGTGGTTCTGGAACTGCTATGTGCAAAATAATTTTTAGCCAAATTGTGCAAAAAAATTAAGCATGCAGCTACAAATAAGTGTGTATCCCCACAACACTTGATAGAGACAATTGTAGACAAAAAGATATTTTACACAAACAAGGGCGCTTGCCGAATACCACGTTCAAAACTATAACACCATATAGTGCTTAATTATATGAAGAATGATAAAATAAATCACCATAAAAAGAGAAGCAGCGTCCTCATTTATAGAACAAACCAGCAGGCGAAATGATCCTTTTCTGAGGTGTTCGCAAAGATCTTGACAGGATCTGGATTTGTATCAAAGTAAAACAAACCTGTAACTTACAAGATAGGTGTCTTACAGGTTTATCGCAGCCTCCCCAGAGTGACAGTCCGGTTCCGGTGTGAATAAACCTGTAAGATAGGTGTCTTACAGGTTTATCGCAGCCTCCTCAGTGACAGTCCGGTTCCGGAGTCCACAGACAATAAAAAAACGTGAGCCATGCTTAACACGTTTCAGACATAAAGTCCTTCGTCAGAAGCGTGGTTCAATGGCTCAGATTGTTGGTTTTTAAACCCGTTACAAGTGTTTTCAAGTGAAGTCCATCGCCGCTGATCTGCGTTTTTCTGATACTGCGCATGCGCAGAGTAGCCGGAAGCAGATGTTCGTTTTGCGTTCCACATGCGTTCT
The DNA here is from genome assembly GCF_028390025.1 of Pseudophryne corroboree. Classification (NCBI taxonomy): domain Eukaryota; kingdom Metazoa; phylum Chordata; class Amphibia; order Anura; family Myobatrachidae; genus Pseudophryne; species Pseudophryne corroboree. Next base: position 253,433,278 of record NC_086448.1, on the reverse strand, counting down.
ATATACCCCGAAGTCACAGTCCTTGCACTCCACAGCAGGGAAGTGTGTCCTCATACATTATTACACATTTGAAAAAGATATAAAATTCTTGTGCAGTGTCCCAAACATCAAAAAAGTCCAATTTTATGCAGCACCATGATATTTGGTCCATGTAAAAAAAGGAAATATTTAAATATTACCATAAAACTATAAACACGTCACATAAGAATGCATAACATATACATATCGTACAGCATGTGTCTTCTCAAAATATATATGAGTCAAAGGAAAAATTCAGCGATACATTGGCTAAAAATTATTTCGCACACATTTGTTTCTTATCCCTTTTGGTATTTTGCTGCAATCATGTTCAATTTTAGAGAAACAAGACAGAAGCTAACTAGAACCACTTTTTCACATACAATTTAGAGTACTGATATTTGTGATGAGGATTTGAACTCAGTTTTTAAGAAATTAGAAATTATGTTGAAGGAAACAGAATATGGTGGGAGGGGGTGACCCTTGAACATTATCAGGTGGCAAATATTATACCCAAAGTCCTGATAAAAAACAAACCACCCTCCTTCAATTCGTCAGAGTCAGACTTTAAAAAGGAATGGGAAAAAATGATTGAGTCCTGTTCATTATCTCTAATTGATTTAATCATAAAAGAGAGGAGAGCGAACCTGATGAAGTTGAACGAGGAAATCACCACCGTACAGACTCTTGTACATCCATACAAAGATCTGGAGGATTTTACTGTCCTAGAAAATCCCTTTTACAGAAAGAAGAACACCATGGAATTGAGAGAGAGAAAACATAAGAAATGTAAAAGGGATTCAACTCTTGCAACCCCAAAAAGAATCTCCACCAGAATCACCTTCCAGAAGGGTACAGGAACGTAACACTAATAAGAAAATGAGAATTATAAATACAAATAAAACCACAGGGGGCAAGTTCAATAAAACCCCCGGAGGACATCAAAGTAATGTTGGAAAATCTCCTTTATGGAGAAAAAATAATAGATTCAACCAAGTAAGCAGAGAGGAGACCCTTTATCCTACTCGGAGGAGAAATGATATTAGGTTTCAAAAAGATCTTAGGACACAACAGGAACCCACATCCAAATGAAACTATAGAAACTTGGATAGATCGGAAAATGAAAATTCACCAATAAGAAGGAATAGAATGCCAGATAGACCCTCCAGAACCAACTATTCAAATAGGTTTTCACCTTTGCTTGAGAGAAATTATGACAATTCTTTTTAGGTTGGGGTCACATAACCCCCTGAACAGAAGATAGTTAATTCTGTCACTAATAAAATTAAGAAAACTAAAAGAGGTATAAGAGCAGGAAAAAAATAGGAGATATAAAAATGGAAGTAAAATAAACATCTCTTTGAAGGAGCCTATCCCAAATGTAATCATTGAGACTTCTGCAGAAGGAAACATTTTTAATATTTCTGATAGAGTTCTCAATAAAAGTGAGGCAAAAGTCCTGCAGAAGGGATTTAAATTTGCCCCTTCTAATAATCCCAACTCTTTTGGCATCTTTTTAGTAGAGATGAGCGGGTTCGGTTCCCTGAGAACCGAACCCCCCCGAACTTCACGTTCCGAGTCCAGCTCGGGACTTCCCGCCAGACTCGGAAACCAGAATGAGGCAAAATGTCATCACCCCAATGTCGGATTTCGTGGGATTTGGATCCCATATAAACAGCTGCAAGTCGCCGCAATTTAACTCTGTACTTGGAGAGTGAGGGAGACAGACCTCTGTCTCTCTGTGGGTGGTGGCGTCGGGTGGGGTTAGTGTGTGCTCTGTAGGGGTGCTGCTGCAATCACTGTGGTGTACCTGTGCTGTGTTAGGGGTGCTGTCCTGGCTGTCACTGGTGTTTCATGTGCTGCAGCTGTACATGGGTGTTGCTGTCCTGGCTGTCACTGTGTTGTACATGGGGCAGGGGCACTGTCAAATATAGGGGTGCTGATGTCTTAATAACATTACGCTGGCCCTGTCTGCTATAAAAATTCAGGGGTGCAGTTCTTACAAATTAAAAGCACACAGCTCCAGTATGCTGTAAGAATACAGGGGCACTGTGAAACTAAAGGGGCACTGTTCTGTGTGCTGTAATAATAAAGGGGTGCTGTCCTGTGAAATGGAGAACAACAATTTGGAGGACCAAATCAAGGAAGATCAGGAACCACTTCCAGTTCCTAGTACTAATGCTGAAGCTGCTGCTGCCAACAGTCATGACATTAAAAATGCAATTCCATCAACGTCATCTGCTAAGGCCGATGCCCAATGTCATAGAGGGCATGTCAAATCCAAGAAGCAAAAATTAATAATCAGAAAAAAATAATTCTGAATATGACACTAAGTGGCAAGGAAAGGCTAAGGCCTTGGCCTATGTTCATGACTGGTGGCTCAGCTTCTCATAAGGATGAAAGCCCTGCTCTCTTAAAATAAAAAAATTAAGCTTGTTAAAGCACAGGAATAAACAACTTTGTATTCAGAGATATCACAAATCCCCAAGGAGAGTCCAAGTGTGTCCGCGGTTGCGATGTCTAGGCCTGACCTTCCCAAGACTGTATGGAAAGAGGAGGCTCCTACCACCATTTGTACGCCCCCTGAAAGTGCTGAGAATAGCACCGCCAGTCCAGTTGCTGATATTGAGATTGAGGATGTCACTGTAGACGTACACTAGGATGAGGAGTATATTGGTGTAGCTGGTGCTCAGGAGGAAGTTGACGATGAGGATTCTGATGGTCATGTGGTTTGTTTGAATGAGGCACCACTGGAGACAATTGTTGTCTGTGTGATGAGAAAGCCCATTGTCATGCCTGGGCAAAATACCAAAAAAGCCACCTGTCCGGTGTGGAATTATTTCTCCACAAATCCAGACAACAGGTGTCCAGCCATGTGTTGCCCTTGTCAATCCGTAATAAGTATGGGTAAGGACGTCAACCACCTAAGAACATACTCCCTTATACGTCACCTGCAGCGCATTCATCAGAAGTCATTGTCAAGTTCAGAAACTTTGGGTAAGAGCGTAAGCAGTCCACTGACAACTAAATTCCTTCTTCCTGTTGTACCCAAGCTCCTGCAAGCCACACCACCAACTCCCTCAACGTCAATTTCCTCCCAAGTCAGGAATGTCAGTAGTCCTGCAGGCCATGTCACTGGCATGACTGACGAGTCCTCTCCTAACTGGGATTCCTCCGGAGGATCTTTGGGTGGTATGCCTACTGCTGCCGCTGCTGTTGTTGCGGCTGGGAGTTGATCGTCATCCCAGAGGGGAAGTCAGAAGACCATTTTTACTACTTCAACTAAGCAATTGACCATCCAACAGTCCTTTGCGAGGAAGATGAAATATGACAGCAGTCACCCTGTTTCAAAGCGGATAACTGAGGAAATAACAACTATGCTAGTGTTAGACGTGTGTCCGGTATCCGCCATTAGTGCAGTGGGATTTAGGCAGTTGATGGATGTACTGCGTCCCTGGTACCAAATCCCGTCTAGATTTCACTTCACTAGGCAAGCGATTCACAGACTGTACAGGGACATTTAGAAAAGTGACCTTAGCGTCCTGAAAAATGCGGTTGTATCCACTGTCCACTTAACCACAGACATGTGGACAAATAGAGCAGGGCAAACTAAGGACTACATGACTGTGACAGCTTACTGGGTAGATGTATTGCCTCCCAAAGCAACAACAGCAGCGGCACCAGTAGCAGCATCTCACAAATGCCAACTGGTTCCTAGGCAGGATATGCTCTGTATCACCGATATCCGTAAGAGGCACACCGCTGACAACCTCTTACAGAAACTGAGGGACATCATTGCACAATGGCTTATCCCAGTTATACTCTCCTGGGAATTTGTGATATCGGACAATGCCACCAGTACTATGCGTGCATTACATCTGGGCAAATTCCAGCATGTCCCATTTTTGCACTTATAATTAATTTGGTGGTGCAGAATTTTTTGAAAAATGACAGGGGTGTGCATGAGATGCTGTTGGTGGCCCAAAAAATTGCGGCCCACTTTCGACATTCAGCCACTGCGTGCCGAAGACTGGAGCGCCAGCAAACACACCTGAACATGTCCTGCCATCACCTGAAGCAAGAGGTGGTAACGAGGTGGAATTCAACAATGTATATGCCTCAGAGGATGGAGGAGCAGCAAAAGGCCATTCACGCCTATACATCCCCCTACAATATTGACAAAGGAGGGGTAATCCACCTTAGTCAAGCGCAGTGGAAAATGATTTCCATCTTGTGCAAGGTTCTCCAACCCTTCGAACTTGCCACACGTGAAGTCAGTTCTGACACTGCCAGCTTGAGTCAGGTCATTCCCCTCATCTGACTTTTGCAGAAGCAGCTGGAGAAATTGAAGGAGGAGCTAAGACAGAGCGATTACGCAAAGTATGTGGGACTTGTGGATGGAGCCCTTCATTCACTTTGCCAGGATTCAAGGGTGGTCAATCTGTTGAAATCAGAGCACTACATTTTGGCCACCGTGCTCGATCCTTGGTTAAAAGCCTATATTGTATTTCTCATTCTGGCAGACACAAGTCTGCAGAGGTTCAAATATCTGCTGGTGAGAAAATTGTCAACTCAAGCGGACGGAACATGACCCGTCGACAGCTCCTCCTTCATTTTCTCCCGCAACTGGGGCAGCGAGGAAAAGGATAACATTTCTGAGCCCACCCACTGGCTGTGATGCAGGGCATTCAGGAGCAAGTGTTGACATCTGGTCCGGACTGAAGGAGCTGCAAACAATTACTGACATGTCTACTGTCACTGCATATGATGCTGTCACCATTGAAGGAATGGTGGAAGATTATATAGGTGACAGCATCACTGTAGGCATGTCAGACAGTCCGTATGTATACTGGCAGGAAAAAGAGGCAATTTGGAGGCCCTTGCACAAACTAGCTTTATTTTACCTAAGTTGCCCCCCTCCCCCCTTCCTCCTCCAGTGTGTACTCTGAAAGAGTGTTTAGTGCAGCTGGTAACCTTGTCAGCGAACGGCATAGGAGGTTACTTCCACAAAATGTGGAGAAGATGATGTTCATCAAAATGAATCTTGAATTCCTCCAGGAAGACCTTTACCAGTAATTCCCTCCAGAAAGTACACAGGGACCTGTGATGATGGATTCCATTGGGGACGAATTAATACTCTGTGAGGAGGATGTACACACTGAAAGGGCTTGAGGAATCGGAGGATGAGGACGACATCTTGCCTCTGTATAGCCAGTTTGTGCAAGGAGAGATTAATTGCTTATTTTTTGGTGGGGGGATTAATTGCTTCTTTTTTTGTGGGCCCAAACAAACCAATAATTTCAGCCACAGTCGTGTGGCAGACTCTGTCACTAAAATTATTGGTTTGTTAAGGTGTGCATGTCCTGTTTATACAACATAAGGGTGGGTGGGAGCAGTGGCGTATTGGCACACCGGGACACCAGACCAGATTCTGTTTGGCTGGTCTGGACGTCCCCTCCATGGCTGCCATCATCCCCCATGCTGGCCGGCTGCCATGATCAGAGCTTAGCTCTGCTCGCGGCAGCCAGGCCCGGCGCTACCCGCACACCAAGGGCCGCGGATGGGTGGATTACTGTCTGCTGCGGCGCATGAGAGAGAGTGGCGGGTGGGAGAGTTAGCTGTTAAATCCCGCCCATTTGATTAGTGATGCCTCTGGGCGGTTCTCACGGTACAATAACAGCGAACCCGCAGTAGTGCGGGCGCTGTGGTGTAATCCTGTGTGGTGACAAATGTGTCATGGTTGGTGACATCGGTAAAGGCAGCAGCATTGGGCATCGGTGCTGCCCGCGGGGGGATACTAGTGCTGCCATGCTCATGTGTATGATATGGGCACGCTGCTGCAGGAGACCCTAGCATGATAGTGACACTGTCACACGGAGGCTGACAGGCTACATACATGATAACAGGGATGTGATGCTGATGATGATGATATGAGCAGGGCAATGTGATAAAGCATCAGTGGCATGCCGTGTTGTAGGAGCAGAGACAGGGGAATCATTAGGGATGAATGGAGGGTTAGATTCTGGATTTGGTTGAAGCCTCAGGATTTTCAAGTGAGATTTGAGTTCAGTGAAATCATGAATTGTCACTATGATGTGGCCACGCCCCTTCCCCATGAAGCCACGCCCGTAAAAAAATTCTGTCCCTGCGCTTTGTCAGGCCTTTTGAGCAGTAATTCCGCCCACTTGACAGACTCCATCCCCTCAACAGACACCACCCCTATTAGGGCTGCTTCCATAAATTTCCCGGGCTGGTTTTCGTTCCCAATCCACCCCTGGGTGGGAGGGTCCAAGGACAATTCCATCTTGCACTTCTTTTTTTTCTTTGCATTAAGTGCTCTTTGGGGCCTAGTTTTTAAAACTGCCATCCTGTCTACCATTGCAGTGCCACTCCTACATGGGCCAGGTGTTTGTGCTGCACACTTGTGTCACTTAGCTTAGTCATCCAGCGATCTCGGTGCACCTCTTTTTTTCTTTGCATTATGTGCTATTTGGGCCTAGTTTTCAAAACTGACATCTTGTCTGCCACTGCAGTGCCACTCCTAAATGGGCGAGGTGTTTGTGCCGCACACTTGTGTCGCTTAGCTTGGTCATCCAGCGACCTCAGTGCACCTCTATTTTTCTTTGCATTATGTGCTGTTTGGGGCCCAGTTTTTAAAACTGCCATCCTGTCTGCCACTGCAGTGCCACTCCTGGTGTTTGTGCCGCACACTTGTGTCGCTTAGCAAAGTTATCCAGCGATCTCAGTGCAACCTTTTGGCCTAAAAACAATATTGTGAGGTGTGAGGTGTTCATAATAGACTAGAAATCAGTGGATATGAATGTTAGTGAGGTTAATAATACCATAGGATCAAAATTATCCCCAAATTCTGTGATTTTAGCTGTTTTTATGTTTTTTTTTTAATCATCCAGATCCAAAACTAAAACCAAAACCCAAAAGTGGGGTTTTGACATAACCGATCCAGATCCAAAACCAAAACACAAAACACGAAAAGTGCCCACCGCAGATCTCTATTTTTTGGATGTACAAAAATGTGTTCATAAGATCATGATCAAGCATTTCTTTCAAAAGAGAAAGAAAAAGAAAAAGAAAATTCCGTTAGAGGAAACAAGATTAGAAATTTCTCGTTTTAAACCACCTTCTACTTTTAATCTTACTCACTCCAGAGGTAATTGTCTGGATGTGATTAAAAAAAAAAGGGTGTGTGTGAGGAAATTTAAAAAATCATCCAAAAAAAAACAAAAAAATGGGAAAACTAATTTAACAAAAAAGGAATTTGAAGCGGTCCGATCTCTCCGGGAGGATAGGGACCTTATCATTAAACCAGCTGATAACGGTGGGGAGGATAGTCCTTATGAAATGGGAGTTGTACATGCAGGAGATATATAGGCAATTAAATGATGGTGCCACGTATCAGAAATTAAAAACTGATCCAACAGTAAGGATAGTTAATGCGCTCTGTGATTTGAGCACAACAGCTTTAGACAATAAAGTAATAATAAAAACTGAATTTGATTTTCTGAATATAACATATCCATTCATTCCCACCATATATGTACTCCCGAAGATACATAAGGACCCCCTCCACCTCCCTAGGTGACCTATAACATCCGGCTGTATAGCCTTACCAGCAATCTGTCAGCCATGATTGATCATTATCTTCAACCCCTAGTACAGGAAACTAAGTCCTTTTTGAAAGACACTGGGGATATCCTGAGAAATATCAGGGAATATAACTGGGAGGTTGGTGCACAGCAGATGTTTGCACATTATATACAATTATAGATCTAGAAAAAGGATTAACTGCAGTTTCCTATTTCCTAAATCGCAGCACCCTTGGTGAAATGTTATAGACTTTCATTTTGGACAGCATGAAATGTATTCTATTAAATAACTATTTTTATTTTGATGGCACGTTCTTTCTGCAGCACTTTGGCACTGCTATGGGCACTAGGTTCACCCCCAGTTATGCCAATTTATTTATGGCGTACTGGGAGGACTGTAAGATCTGGCTAGATGGCGGTCTGGTGGTGAACCTAGTGTCCTGGCAACGATACATTGATGACATGCTGTTTATATGGCGAGGTGATGAAGAATCATTGAGACTTTGTTGTGAAGAACTCAATGGTAATGATATGTCTATTAAGTTAATATTCATCACCAGTCAGAAAGAGGTGGCATTCCGTGACCTAAGTATTTATTGCAAATGGGCAAGTAAACTCCAAGACCTATAGAAAGGAGACCAACTCCAACAGCTTTAGAGATATACTAACTGGCTGGATGGAATACCATTCAGTCAGTTTTCAAGAATTAAGTATGTGATCAACAGTTTGAAGGTTTGAAAAGAAATAGGTTGGAAAATAAAGGTTATACACCCAGTCTGTTAAATAAGGCAGTACAAAAGTGGAGAATATAGATTGAGAAAAATTACTAGAAGTTAAGGAAAATGCCACCACTTCAGATGACAGGTATAAATGGGCATTCATTAGCCAATACAACAGATCATTCAGGGACATAAAACATGTTTTCAAGGATAATTGGAACATTTTGAAACAGGATTCTGTAATAGGATCTGAGTTGCCAGATAAACCTGTTTTTGTATATAGAAAGGCTCCATCTTTGAAAGATCAGCTTGTCAAAAGCAGCCTGGAAAATGAGCCCAGGCAAAGCATAAGGACAAAGGGCTTTCTCCGCTGCGGCAATTGCCTCATGTGTAGAACCGTAAAATCCCAAGTAAAAAAGTTTACTTAATTTACGGTCAATGGCCGCTCATATCCAATAAAAGAGTTTATAACGTGTCATACAAAGAATGTTGTTTTCTTGCTAAAGTGCATATGCGGCTTCCGTTATGTTGGGAAGACAGCAAGGTGTGCAAAAGTAAGATGGGCTGAGCATATCTATAATATCCGTAAGGGTTTAGACACACACTGTGTCTTCGCACATTTTTAAAAAATCCATAACTCCAGTGAATGTTTTATTTTTATTTTTTGCGGAATTCAAGTCATACTCCCTAAATGGATAACTAGAGACATCGAAAGGAGATAAACTCAGGCAGAGATGAGGTGGATTCATCGTTTAGGAACCCTTGGTCCCAATGGACTAAACAGTGAATTTGAACTGAAATAGTTCTTAACATGACTTTCTTTTTTCTTCCAATGTATAAATACCAAAAGGGATAAGAAACAAATATGTGCAAAAGAATTTTAAGCCAATGTATCGCTGAGTTTTCCCTTTGACTCATATATATTTTGAGGAGACACATCCTGTATGATATGTATATGTTATGCATTCTTATGTGATGTGTTTATAGTTTTATGGTCATTTTTATATATTTGCTTTTTTGACATGGACCAAATATTATGGTGCTGCATAAAATTGGACTTTTTTGATGTTTGAGACGCTGCACAGGGATTTAATATCTTTTTAAAATGTGTAATAATGTATGAGGACACACTTCCCTGCTGTGGAGCGCAAGGACCATGACTTCCGGGTATATGGAATGCATGTGGACCACAAAACGGACATCCGCTTCCGACTTCCGGTTATTCTGCGCATGCGCAGTATCGGGAAAACGCTGATCAATGGCGATGGACTTAACCTGAAAACACTTGTAACTGGGGTTTAAAATCCAACAATCTGAGCCATTGAACCACACTTCTGATGAAGACCTTTATGTCTGAAACGTGTTAGGCGTGTCCACAGGAACCCCCCTGGGTGATATAAGCTGCTTTGTCCAATGGAGTTATTTGTGATATCCTGTTTTAAATCATGTGTTTGTAAGTGCAATCTGTATCATTAAATGTTTCCCATTTTAAAAGATTGCTACACTATGATTGCTGTATTTCAGTGTCTCTAATTATCCTCATTCATTTGGGTTAAAGAGCCACCTATCTTACAGGTTTATTCAAGTGTTTTACTTTGAAACAAATCCGGATCCTGTCAAGATCTTTGAGAACACCTAAAAAAGGATAATTAAGTCTGCTGATTGTTCTACAAATGAGGACTCTGCTTCTCTTTTTATGGTGATTGACTTTATCATTCTTCATATAATTAAGCACTATATGGTGTTATAGTTTTGAACGTGGTATTCGGCAAGCGCTCTTGTTTGTGTACAAATATCTTTTTGTCTACAATTGGTTCTGGAACTGCTGTCAGTCAGGCATCTTCTTCTGTCACCTTACATTATAATGCAACACCTTCTCACTCAGAGTCTAGAAAAAGGTGTCAAATGTTAAACAGGGAAATCAGTGCAGAAAAAACTAGGCTGAAGAACAAACTGTATGTTCAGAAATGTCACAAATTCCTGAGGATAGTCTAAGGGCATCTATGTTAGCTATGTGTGAGTATGACATTTCTGATACTGTACTGTACCCATTTGCAAATGTGGAGATGAGCAGCACACATATAGCTGGTGACATAGAAATTGAGGAAGCCACAGTGGAAGTAAATCAGAATGAGGGAGATATGTGTGTAGCTGATGCCATTAATAAAAATGTTGATGAGGATGTTTGTGTAAGTCATAGCTGCTGCTCAGTAGCAGCTGCTCTTGCCTGTGATAAGGAGAAGACCATTGTTATGCCTGGGCATGCAACAACAAAAATAATCTACCTCAAATGTGTGGAATTATTTTTACCCAAATCCTGACAACATTTGTCATGGCATCTATAGTGTTTGTAAAGCCAAAGTAAGTAGAGGCAGAGATGTTGAGCATCGTGGAACCTTCTCCCTTTTACGTCATTTGCAGCGAGTTCATAAAAAGTTTTTGTCGAAATTCTGAAAAATCTGCTAAAATAATACAATGAAGTCCTGCATCAGCTAGCTCCCATCTCTCAGTTAGATCCCAGAACATTCAGTCTCCACTAACAACACCTTCTTCATCAATGTCCTCATTTAAAATCGGAAGCAGTCTTTTTGCATCCAATTTGCTAAGGCTGACTCCTCCCATTTCCATGATTTTTCAGAAGTATCATTTGCAGCAAGTTCATGAATAGTTTTTTTTTCAAAATCTGAAAAATCTGCTAAAATAATACCATGCAGTCCAGCATCAGCTAGCTCCAATCTCTCAGCTAGATCCCAGCACATACAATCCCGACCGCCAACACCTTCATCACCAATATCCTCATTAATAATCAGAAGTAGTCCTCTTGCATTCAATTTGCTAAGGCTAACTGACTCATCCCCTATCCAGGATTTCTCAAGAAGAATCTTTAAGTGCTAGGCCTGCTGCTGCTGATGGGGCTGAATCTTTATCCCAGAAGGGGACCAAGAAGACTACTAGAAGTTACAAACAACAATTTACCGGTTGAGGTTACTCGCGGTCAACCGCTGACCGCAAAGTTCCTACCATTGGATACAATGGAGCGCCTATGCGCTACATTGTATCTTCAGTGCGCAGCCTGACAGAGAGCTCAGGATCGCACATCCAATCAGGAGAGTGCCATAACATGACGCTCCCTGATTGGCTGAAGGGACCCTCTTTGACAGGAGTCACGGGGGTCCCGGCAGTCGGGGAAATGGGTCCCATGTGTAAACATGGGGCCACTTTCAGTGCGTGGTTCTGGTTTGTCGGTTTGTTTTTTTGCCAAGTACGTGGATTACAAGTAGAAGAGGACCGATCTACACTGGATTGTGTGAGTATAATTTTATTTACAGGTACCCTGTGGATTCTACGTGGAGAAGGGGACCGAGCCACGTGTGAACAGAGGTAAGTATGTGTGTATGTAAGTGTGCATGGATGTAATAAAGTTATACTATCAAGGTGTGTGTGTTCTGTTTTTTGGGGGTATTTTTTTGTAGTAGAACTACAGGTACCAGCGGGCCCGTTCCCCCCCCATGCTGGTACTTGTGGTTCTCAAAGTACCAGCTTGCTGGGGAGGCTTGCTGGGACTTGTAGTCCTGCTACAAAAAACAATATTCTTTTTTTTAACACTATGGCTATCAGCCCCCCATCCGCCGCCCTTGGATGGGGGGGACAGCCTCAGGCTTCACCCCTGGCCCTTGGGTGGCTGGAGGGGGAAAGACCCCTTGATTTAAGGGGTTCCCACTCCTCCAGGGTACCCCAGCCAGGGGTGACTAGTTAGTGATTTAATACCAGGGCCGCAGGGACCAAGATAAAAGTGTCCCCCGGCTGTGGCATTATCTCTCTGATTAGTGGAGCCCGGTGCTGGTTCAAAAAATACGGGGGACCCCTACGCTTTTTGTCCCCCGTATTTTTTGCACCAGGACCAGGCGCAGAGCCCGGTGCTGGTTGTTTAAATATGGGGGAACCCCTGTCATTTTTCCCCCTGTATTTTTGCAACCAGGACCGGCTCAAAGAGCCCGAGGCTGGTTATGCTTAGGAGGGGGGACCCCACGCAAAAAATTTTCACGATTTACACATTTTTACACTAAACAGACCCTTTCCCATAGATAACCATGCACAGATCTCACTGATCCGTGCATGATTAACCAAACTCGCCTTGAAAAAGCAGGTCTATTTTTTTGCTGCTTTTTTTAACGATTCGCAAAAAAATAGACCCGCAATTGAGCACTCAGAGACTAACACCCAAATACGAATGAATAGTGAATACCTGTGTTCTATGAAATAACAGCCGCGTTTGACCGATGGTCTATTCATTCGTATTTCTGAACTTTGTCATTCAAACCATTACGAATAGACCAGACACTGCCGAGATTTGTGCTTAGTGAATTCCCGGATTGAGACTTTGAAAAAAAAATACAAATCGGACAAAATCGAATTATTAGTAAATACTGGCCCTGGTCAGGTCTCAAAGAATTGCCCAACATTAATGAGGACAATTCCATCATGCACCACTTTTCTTTTCTGCTACTGCTGTGTGACAATGGGGCCGATTCAGACCTGATCGCTGCTGTGCATTTTTTCACAGGCTGCGGTCAGGTCTGTACTGCGCATGCATATGCACCGCAATGCGCAGGCTCGACAGACCGCAGCAAAAGGGGATCGCTGCTCAGCAAACGGGTTGGTGCGAAAATTCCGCACGCACTGGCGATTGCAAGGAGGTTGACAGAAAGAGGAAGTTTGTGGGTGGCAACTGACCATTTCTAGGGAGTGTCTGGAAAAACGCAGGAGGGACCCAGCGTTTTGTGGGAGGATTTCTGATGTCAGCTCCGGCCCCGATTATCGCAGCATGTGAGTAAATCCTTGGCTGTGCAGAGACTACACAAACTGCTGTTTGTGCAGCTCTCCAGCACAAGCAATCGCATACCTGCACACACACAATCCCCTTTCCCTGTAGGCGGCAACTACCTGATCGCAGGGATGAAAAAAACACACCCTAGTGATCAGGTCAAAAGTACCCCCAATCATAGGCGTGCGCAGGGGAGGTGCCTGGTGCGCACAGGCACCCCCTAATGTGCGGCACCCCACACACACTACACCTGCTGCAGCACAGTGGAGTGGCGATCACCGTGGTCCGCCGCTGAGCACGGAGGCTGAACTCCCATGCGCCTCCTCTCCCAGCCCCGGACGGGCAGTTCCTGCTGATTTATAGGGGTTTTTTCTAAAAGTGGGCATGGCCACAGGGGACCAAGATTAGGCCACACCTCCAACTTTCCCTGAACCCGGCGATCTGTGTGCAGCCCTGCCTTATCTTGCTGGTGCAGGTTTATCTCTACCAGCAGCCATCCCATGGAGCCCGGCCAGGGAGGAGAAGGTAAGGTTTGTGTCAGTGTGTGTGTCAGTGTATTTGACAGTGTGCATTAGTGTGTGTCTGTGTGTATTAGGGCTATCTTTATTAAATGTGTCACCTTTCTGCCTGTATAAGGCATTCTATTACATTGCTCAGAGTGTGTCTAGGATTGTGCATCTTCCCTGACTATTGAGGCACAGAATAGAGGTCATTAAAATTACAGGATTAGACTAACAGAACTGGTGTGCAATTATAATGCGCACGTGCATATTCATGCGCATGCTATAGACTTCTACTGAGCGAATGCTGGCTGCAACTATTCGCAACATGGCATTCAGTGCAGCTTGCCACGATGCGTATGCTTGTGGGTACGCACCGCGGCAACAATGAGGCTGGCAACATCTGTAGTGGCGGTGCTAGGGACACCAGCCAAAATCTGCCTAGGGTATCAAATTGATTAGGGCCGGCTCTGGGCATAATGTGAATTTGGCTCATATTGTGTGGCGTAATATGAATTTCGTCTCATACTGTGTGGCATAATGTGAATTTTGGCTCAAACCCTGTGGCATAACATGAATTTCGACTCATACCGTGTGACATAATGTGAATTTCGTCTTATACCGTGTGGCGTAATGTGAATTTTGGCTCATACAGTGTGGCACAATGTGAATAAGGGGCACTACTGGCAGTATCTGGTGAGCATGGGAACATGTGTGACAAATGCTGGGTCCTGCAGAGGAGGGGTCTGATGGCATAGAAAGAGGCAAGTGTGGCTCTGATGGCACGTGTGTATATTTTAAACTGTACTTGTGTTATATTAAAACTCAAATGTTCGGCCCCCTAAATCTCCTGTACTTTTCAGAATGTCCCACTCAAAATTAGGGTGTAGGCGCTTGGGGGTGCAAAGGGCGGGTGGTGCATATGCACCTAGACCCATCACTCTCTAGTTCCGCTGCTGGCTCAGCAATAGATTGGGGAAGTGTGAGCAGTGATAGGCTGCAGTGGCAGCTAGGACTAAGGGTTATGCCGTAGCGGACAGTCAGTACCGGACGGTGGTCACACCATTATGTTCCGCTGCTGGGTCAGCGATAGATTGGGGAAGTGTGAGCAGTGATAGGCTGCAGTGGCAGCTAGGAGTAAGGGTTATGCTGTAGCGGACAGTCAGTACCGGACGGTGGTCACACCATTATGTTTCATTTTATATCTCTGGGGTGTATTATATCTACTTTATTATTAGTAACTAGGGATAAATTAAATTAAGCCATGTGATTTTACTGAGAGAATGTAAAATAGTGCTAGACATGTTCCTGGGCGGTGCTAGACACGCCCCTACTGTGGTGCACCCCCTAATAAAATTAGCTGTGCACACCTATGCTCCCAATGTTTCATGGATGTACTATAAATGGACCACAGCTCTGTTGCTTAGCAACCAGCCAGCTTGCTGCAGCCTTTGGCAAATATTGGTTAAAACAATATTATATGCTGTGAGGTAGTCCAAATTATATGAAAATGACTGGAAATGAATGTTATTGAGGTTAATAATACTGTAGGGTCAAAAACAGGCCCAAATTACATTATTTTAGCAGTTTTTAGCATTTATTTTTTTTTAAACTACAGTTCCAAAACCAAAACAAGTGAGGGTGGTGTTGTCAAATTAGAACCAAACTCAAAACATGAAATTAATACAGATCAAAAACCAAATCCAAACCACGGTGGTCAACTCAACACACATCTCTAATAAAAATAACATGTACGGTATATATAGCGTCTGTACTTGATAAATAGCCTCTAATTATTTGTTTGAATTGGTTACAAAGAACATTTTGAATCTGTCAACAACCTTCCGAACAGCCCCCAAAAAAGGAAAAACCTAAAGGATGTAAGAAAAAAAAATACACTACTTGCTGCCCCACATATGACTTGATGTTATAAGTCAAGCGGGTACATTAACACCTTAGATCTGTATGTTGCCTATAGGCATCAGAAATTTACTTCATACTTCAGGAAAATCAGACACTGCTCCTTGGTGTCACAGATAATCACTCGGCAGTAGACGTATGCCCTTTAGCTTTATACGTGCACCTGCAGACTTCAAATTTAGCTCCTTAAACTGCCTGCTTTGTCTACTTAGATCAGATTTGTTTCTGTAGCCTGTAAGGGGCCTTTAGGGATATAAGCAGGGAAAGATCACATTTTTTATGAATTATTTTTGTAAGGCTTTAAACAAGACATTTCAGAGAAAACGAGGGATTGCTGGTGTTTATCTTTCCTTTTTTTACATACATCTTGAAAGAAAGAAAAATACTTGCAAATCCTGAAATGATATTTAAAAATATACTTTTGATTTGAAACAGAGTCTCAGTAATCTATTTGAAAAATATAAAAGAAAAAAAGTAATGGCTTGTGTTTATTTAGTTGCAGATTTTATTGTACAAGCGCTACATACAACTGGACCAGCACAGGTTCATGGTGCTGTTATAACCATTAGTATGTACTAATGTCATCCTTTTCTAAGTAACACTGGCAAGTAACATGTGAAGACTAGAGATGAGCGGTTTGAATATTAGGAAATTCGTACCCACCCAAACTTCTGGGATCCGAGTATATCCAAGCCTTGGCACAGGTTTTGTCGCCACACTTGGATTCCAAATCGAGGCAAAACCTCATCCTCCCAGCATCGGATTCTCATGGGTTTTGGATTCTATATAAGGGCCCGTGGCGGTGACTCTGTGCCATTTCACTCTGTTCTCAGGAATGTGGCTGTGTGCTGCTCTGTGCTCTGCTGGTTCACGTGGCTATGCTGTGTCCAGACTCCATACAAGTGAATGTGCTGTCATACACGTGGCTGTGCTGTTTCCACTCCAGACAAGTGGCTGTGCTATGTTCATACAAGTGGCTGTGTTGTGTCCAGACCCCATACAAGTGGCTGTGCTGTGTCCAAACAAGTGGCAATGCTGTGTCCATCCAGAAGTGGCTGTGCTGTGTTCATTAAGTGGATGTGCTGTGTCCATCCACAAGTGCTATGATATGTCCATCCACAATCTGTGTCCAGTCCCCAGTCTAATTCTGCAGTGGTGCTGCACTGACTCCGCAGGCCATACCCCACCCACTTTGTTCACATTTAAGTGTGTATTGTTTGTTGTGAAAAAACTAAAAGAACATTTAAAAAAAAATAGTTAAAAAAGTAAAAAGTAAAAGAAATTAAAGAAAAGTTAAAAAATATATATTTTCCTTTTATGTGCACTGTACCCCAGTGCATTTGTTCAAGTACATATAAAAGCGGTCTGACTCCACGCAGTGTGAGATATACTGCGAGTAAATAAATATAAAAAATATACTGTTCTATTGTTTGTACATTTCTGATGCCCTTTACACCTGTGTGTTTATTATTCACATACATATAAAAGGAAGCCCTTTGAATTGCTGCAGTGTGAGATGAGCTGTGAAGTGAAAAATAAACATACTGTTCTATTGTTTGTACTGTTCTGGTGCACTGTACCCCTGTGCGTTTATTTTTCACGTACATATAAAAGGTAAAAGCACTTTAAATCACTGCAGTGATCTGCAAATTGAAAAATGGATAACAATCACTTTAGAGACGAGCAACCAAATACTATTGCTGCAGCTGCTGATACCAGTCATGATGACAATACTAGTCTTTCAATGTCATTTACTAAAGCCGATGTTCAAGAGCATAGAGGGTTTAATTCAGGGCATCTAAAATCAATAAAACAATATACAGTGGTAAAAAAATACCTCTAATAAAGGGATCATTTGGTGCAGAAAAACATAAAATTGCCAACATGCCAATCTCCACATGCAGTGCCAAGGAAAGATTCAGGCCTTGGCCTTTATTTATGAGTGGTGGTTCTGTAGTTGTCAGTGAGGCATCAATAAATGTTACTTTGTGTATGAGATCATTTGTGGCTCTAATGTATCTATTCTCGGTTCCTGTATGAGTACTGTTTTTCATTAACAATATTGGATTTTATTTATTAATACAATAGAATATTTTCTGCCTAGCTATGTAACTAAGGGGTCATTCGTATATTATGATACAAGTGATAAAATGAAATATGTATGGCTCTTTAAATTTTGATTTGGGTCTTCATGGGTCTCGAACTAGTAATTGGGCTTGATAGACTAATAGAGCTCTTGTATTTATTTACGTAACAAAATGATTTGAATAAAATACCGTGCGCCAAAATAGGCAGCCTTCTGGTCTCAAACTTGAAAGGAGAAAGTGTCACCAGGCACTCTATATGGATGCATTCAAGAGAATTCCCATTTGAGTCCATAGGCGCTCATGCAAAAAAGAAAAGAACATACATAGTGTACTCTATTTTACATATCCTTCAATGAGATGAGTATAAGTAATTTCTCGTACCCCACGGATAGGTCTACCGTTTTAAAGAGTAGACAACCACACTTTTCATAGGGGCCGGATTTCACCAGTCTGGACTCTTTTCTGTTAGGATCTCCTTACGGATTGTATCCAACCAAAAAGAGAGAAAAAGCCTCTAATAGTGCAACACCGTTTTATTAATCATTAAAAAACAAACTGAGGGGATATGAAATGGTCTCTCACCAATTGAAATGGTCCACCACATGAGCAGACAAAACAGCATAGGTTAGATGTTAATCACAGGCGTCCCTGGAACCCGCCGTCTAAATCACATGGAGAAGTCCCCAAACCTTCTCCCCTTATAAAGTCCTCCTACCGACGCGTTTCAACACGTATTGTGTCTTTATCAAGAATGCCTTGATAAAGACACAATACGTGTTGAAACGCGTCGGTAGGAGGACTTTATGAGGGGAGAAGGTTTGGGGACTTCTCCATGTGATTTGGACGGCGGGTTCCAGGGACGCCTGTGATTAACATCTAACCTATGCTGTTTTGTCTGCTCATGTTGTGGACCATTTCGATTGGTGAGAGACCATTTCAGATCCCCTCAGTTTGTTTTTTAATGATTAATAAAACGGTGTTGCACTATTAGAGGCTTTTTCTCTCTTTTTAGTTGGATACAATCCGTAAGGAGATCCTGACAGAAAAGAGTTCAGACGAGTGAAATCCATCCCCTATGAAAAGTGTGGTTGTCTACTCTTTAAAACGGTAGACCTATCCGTGGGGTACGAGAAATTACTTATACTCATCTCATTGAAGGATATGTAAAATAGAGTACACTATATATGTTCTTTTCTTTTTTGCATGAGCGCCTATGGACTCAAATGGGAATTCTCTTGACTGCTCTTGTATTTATTATTCACTGCATCAACAGATGGGCACCGCCTTGGCTATGGCCTAATATGGTCACATTATTATAGTCTTTTTTTTTATTTTTCTGTTTTTGGATGTGTTAATATTTGTTAGTGTGGCTGCGCGTTGGAACCCTCTTGTGTTCCCCCCGGTACTGTGCGTGCTCCCTGTGTTCCGTCGACCGAAAATTCTGGTATGACATCATGGGCAGTTTGTGGTTTCTGGAGGGACCATGTGGGTCACTGGGAAGCTGTGGAATTGTGGCATTATGGTACTTATTGTGCTTCAGGTTAGTGCAAGGTCAATACTGCACACATGCATTTTACATGTACTGGCACCATGTCACTTCAATAATGGTTATCCCCTGTTGTAGGTTATGTACCGAAAACAGCTATGGAAGCAATGGGTTTGCCTAGAGTGCAGCAGTATTTGTGTCTTGTTGCTGGTGGCTGCTGGTATCCGAGGAGTTGTCCAGACTCCAAATGGCTAGTTATAGTGTTCAGGTTTTTGATACCTGCGCCCAACCCTATACTCAGTGTTGTATGTGAGAAACAAGTGTCTATACGGTCTGTAAATTCTTTTATTTTTGCAGTCACAATGCTCAGTATAAAAGACAGTACAATATTGCATATATATTAGTCCACACGTAATTTGAGTGATCACACAGTATTATTTATGTTCATAGCAGTAGCATGCATGCAGTGTGAACAAACCGAGGTATGGAGAAATTAATGCAAACTAGATGTCGTATGATGAATATAGTAATGAACAGTCTTGAGAGCAAAGAATGTCTCTATTCTGGATATATCAAGTGGCAGTCTTTTCCTAAAGGGTATTACGTGTCCCCCAGTATAAGTCTGAGCAACTGTGCCCAGAAGCAGTTCTCTCTCAACGATGGTTTCTGATGGGGGTCGTGTTCTGGGAGGCCGGCGTCACGATGTGGTGTCTTATTCCCGTTGCTCACTCTGCAGTGAGCCTCTGTGTAGCCACTTGTGTAGCTTCAACCCTCTCCGTCACCAGTGGTGCTCCTCAGCATGCAGTGCTGGATGTCTTCCTGGCCCTGCTGCTGGGCCACCGGGTCCCACTCAAAGCCGCATTGAACACCAGAAGTTGTGTTGCTGCAAGGCTCCGCTTCTTCCTGTGTCCTGTGCAGTCTCAATGGCCGCTCCCCTCACCAGCCGGTGAAGAGCCGGTCTGCGGTGATGTGCAGGCAATGCAGGCTTGCAGTGTCTGTGTGTGGATCTGTTTCCAACGCGTTTCAGCCACAAACGGCCTTTGTCAAGGATTCAGAATGCTGTCTAGTCGGGTTCTTTTATTAGTCTTCCTGACCAATCAGGATATGATTGGTATCCTGATTGGTCAGGAAGACCATCAATCAATCAATCAATCATTTGGAAACACACCCATCGTATCCTGATTGGTCAGGAAGACTAATATCATTACTCGCACTGCCGATAAAGGCGGGGCAATAGTGGTCATGAATTGGTAGGATTATGTTGACAAAGTTTTGTATCAACTGACAACCAATGCTATAAACTTTTATCTTTTGATCCAACTGAAAGCTATAAGAGGGAGATCAACTCAGTCCCACTAATAACTGGATTGATGAAGCCACTGCTGGTTTCCTCATACAAGACTTGCCAAAGATACCACTCCTATACATTTTACCCAAAGCCCACATGTCTCTAGTGAAACCGCCAGGGAGACCTATTATATCATCACAAGGGTCCCTAGGTCAGGCTATATCCCAATATGTGGATTATTTTCTCTAGACGATAGTCCAAGCAACACCATATTTCATAAAGGACACAACAGATTTCAAGTGTAGGCTTGATGCAGTTGGTGAGCCACCTACCCATTGTATACTGGTGACATTGGCTATCACTAGTTTATACGCCAACATTCCAACCAAAACATCCGGTATGATGTCACGAGTGGCTCGTGGTTTCCAGGGGGACCACGTGGGTCCCCAGGCAGCTGCGGAATGGCTGCACTATGGTACTTAAATGTAGTGTTATTCAGGGAAAGTTTACTCATATATGGTATAGTAACCATCTTTATTGAAGGCCCGGTAGCAATATTAATAACGGCGCCTTCAATAAAGATGGTTTCTATACCATATATGAGTAAACTTTCCCTGAATAACACTACATTTCTCCCTCTCATGTGCACTATCCCTGGCAGCGTGTCACCTGAAAAGGGCCCAACATCATGGGGATATATAAGTATTTGATGATGATACCAGCTCATTACCTAACTATTCTAGCACCAATAGGGATGCATCAAATGGGGGTGGTCAGTATATTCCCTTCCCTCTATTTCCTTTATATACCGTTCAGCATAAGCAAACTACACCAGTGAACAAGCCTGCAATAGGTGAAACGGTCCGTTTGGTTAGTGGAGATATAGGGCGGCGCGCAGCCCATATCTCTCTGATGATATCCCGGTCATGTAAGCGCCCACTTGGGCAAATCTACATTAGTATTAATTGCTTAGTTTTGATAACTTTTTATGCACCACTCACTTTAAACCTTAATACATTGTTTTGGCATATATGTCTCTTTTCTCTAAGAGATTGCCTTTTAAGGTTCATGCTGCAAACTATGCCTATAATGTGATTGTTTTAACATATATGTCTTTCTCTTTTTTCTAAGAGATTGCTTTTCAATGTTCTAAGCGATTGCTTTTCAATGTTCTAAGAGATTGCTTTTCAATGTTCATGCTGCAAATTGTGCCTATACTGCAGGGGTGGCCAAACCGGTCCTCAAGATCTACCAACAGTTCATGTTTTCCAGGCCTCCTGGAGATCTGTAGAATTGTCAGTTAGGAATGAATGCAGCACATCTTAATTAGTAATGACTACACCTGAGCACCAGCTAGGTGGTCTGGAAAATGTGAACTGTTGGTAGATCTCGAGGACTGGTTTGGCCAGCCCTGCTATACTGTGATTGAACAGCTGACCTGCTCTTAAGACAAACAGACACACCCTGTTTACCTTGAACAGCAAAAAATAAATCAAAATATCTGACACATAATAGGTTGTTTTGACACATTTGTCTCTTTTCTCTAAGAGACTGCCTTTCAATGCTCATGTTGCTAATTATGCCTACAATATGACTAAACAGATGATCTGCTTTTAGGGCAAATCTACAGATGTGATTCAGCCTGATACAACAATATATATTTCCCTTTTTTTTTTTTTTTTTTACCACATGGAACTGTTTTCTGATTATAAATCTTGTTCTAATAGATTAATTCCAATCAGCCGTAATTGGCTGCTGTGCATAGATTTATAAGCCATTATCAGATCATCAGATGTGATTCAGCCTGAAACAGCAATATATTTTTCTCTCTCTTTTTTACCACATGGAACTGTTTTTCTCTGATTATAAATCTGGTCAATAATTAAATATAAAAGATTGATTCGAATCAGCTGTATTTGGCCGCTGTGTATAGATTTATAAGCAATTATCTTTCCCTGTTCCTTTTCTCTTATATACCCAATTCATGCCATATTGGCATTTGTTGCTATCATTTTTTTTCCTAACACTCCTGCACATCTGTGCTAATGTGCTCTCTCATCCAGTCCTACTCACCACGGCGGTGGTGACTAATCTCTGCAGAAGCCTCAGTTCTGGACAGCAGAAGCACATTTCTGTTTATTAGGAATAAGTACTCACTCATCCAGCCGTTTACGGCCATACTCCACAGGAGACGCCTAATCTCGTCTGATCTTGGAAGCAAAGCTCTGGAAGGCCTGGTCAGTACTTGTTTGGGAGACTGCCAAGGAACACCAGGTGCAGTAAACTTGGCTGGAAAGCAGAAGGAACATTCCCTTTATTTTCTTTCTTTTCTTCTTTCAATATAACCAATAGTCCCATCCTTATAAGTTTTATAGGCCAATATCAACATCTTCTCATAAACTTGCTGTGTCCGCAACACCACCTCTTTATGGTTTAATCTACTATCTGTTGGTCATTACTAATTTCTTATGAACTCAGCAGATTATACACTACTGTCTAATACACTGCATTAAAATGCCTATGGTGACACCACTGTCAGACATCTATACAGAAGGTGGATCAACACCACATTAGGCAACAAACCTTTGAATCTATTGGTGCTTAGATTAACCTACGGGATATTATCATAGGAGACTTTAGCTACCCACTTGCTTTTAGTGGATATATGTTAAGCTACTCCTGCGATTACATACAATAAATTTTCACCTTGGCAGTATTTACTGTTTATTAATCTCATATTACCTTGGTATCTATATTTATAAAAAAAAAATAGAATCCGTATCTTGATTGTCACACCATATTTTACTTGATCCTAAATAAAGGTTAAATTTTATTGTCTAATTTTTTCATAAAGAGTGCCCCAGCACAGAGTCTTTCTTTTTTCCTTTTTATTTTCCACTAGCTAGACTAAACAAGCTGGGTAAAGTGTGAGTATTAAAAGTTGGCTCAGATTGGGAAAGAGCTGTGGGGGTTGTTTAGGGGATGGGGTGTATATTTGGTAGAACGAGGGGAAATAATAGGAATTTATGGGGATGACATTCATAGTGTAAAATGTACTCACCAGACTGCATAAAAACACAGTGTATATAATGAATGCAGGTGGTGAGCTGTAGTATATCTCAGCTGGTTCAAAATTGTTTTTAGGTCGAGGTCAGTGTTAAGGATTTTTTTTGGAAGGTACCTAGGTTGTCATGTCATGCTTGTTTTCTTGAGATCTGAGGGAGAAATTTTCAATTCCCTTTGTTGCAAATACCTGTAGATGGCAGTTCTTTGGGATCCTGATTTCCTTGTTCCGAAAGTGTGTGTTTGTACATCATCAGCTACAGTACATTTCCGACATGCCTACCACAATAGTCATCGGAGTGTTTATTGTTCGGCGCATGTACTGAAGGCCATATGGACATCGTATCACGCTTAGTTTTTCTCCCTGAGGTTGTGTTTAAGGTTCTTGGTGTTGGAATGGATTCAGTTACGGGTTTTGTGACGTACTGTAGTTGTTTCTTTTCGGTTACCATAACTTTCTAATATTCTTTTAGCACTAATTCGGGATCATATTCAATTTGTATGAATTATTTTTTATGCTTATATTTTATGCTGTTCTTCAAAATGTTAGAATTTGGAGTAATTCCTTCATAAGTATTTGAGCTGTCCACCTGATGTTTGTTTAATAAAGATCTTTGTGTGTATGCTTAATTCTACTCTCATAGGGGCAGATGTACTAAGCCTTGGAAAGTGATAAAGGGACAGAGATAAAGTACCAACCAGCTCCTAACTGTCATTTTTCAAACACAACCTGGTTCATGACAGTTAGGAGCTGATTGTCTGGTACTTTATCTCTCTTCAATTTATTACTCTCCAAGGCTTAGTACATATCACCCATGTATTATGAGATCTAAGAATTTCACTTGAGCAAATGCTGTCATTGTTGCTGTTCTTTGAATTTGCCAATGATAATTGCCAGAAGTAGTTGTGGTTTACAATTGAATAAATTAAATACATTTTACTGTCACACCTGACTTGTGATAGATACAGTATATTGTAATGCAAAAAGAACCAACAAATTCATCTGCGCTATTAGGGGGAATATAAAGTCCCCAATATTTAGTATTATGGTAGATATGAATCATTTTAAATATATAACTCATAAGCTGCTAGTTCCTAAATGTTGAATTAGTGACGCAATTCAATCACAATATCCCAACCAATCTTTATCCAATGGAACAGCACTAATAACAATATAAAATAAGAAATATGGGCCTTATTCAGATTGGATTGCAAAATTCGAGAATCACAATCCGACCGATTATCTAACGACTGAGCATGCACAGCGTTCGCATTGTGTGCGCATGAGAGGAAATAGCAACAGAAATTGCGTACAGATCATAATCGCAATGCATCCGCTGTTTGACTGAGAGGAAGTTGGCATTTCTGGGTGGAAACCTGGCGTTTTCTGGGTGTGTCTGAAAAAACGCAAGTGTGCCCAGACATTTTTAAAGAGGGCCTCTGACATCAGCGGTGTCCACTTCCAGCGTCTTCTGTCACTAAAATTGTGGACGACGTTGCCTGGCGCAGATAGGAAAAATCTTCGTTGTTTCGGTAATTGTGTATGGTTTTGCATTCACAATTTCTGCAATGCACTTTTTTCTCTATTTCTGGGTGGCAACTATTTAATTGCAGGAACCGCTTTTTAGCAGAAACTGCAATACTTACTGAATGTGTAGACCACAGGTGAGAAAGGTAGGCCAAGACACAATTAATAAATTAATATCATTATTTTAATTAGCTAAAGAATCAGTATAGACAATACTATCGGTATTCATAAAATAAGTATAACCTCTGTAAAAAAACATCAATGACATAATAAAACTTCACATTGATCTTAATGAATTGATTGCAAAGAAATATATACTGTATGAGGCTTGCAATAGTAAAGAAATCAGCCTTGTGGAACTACAAGTCACAGGATGAATAAGTGGTTGCACTGGATCTATGTGCAAAAAAAGGTATTTATACCAAGTTCTAAGAAGAAACTAGATGTATATGGGCTTATTGGGAGGCGAATGTCCCTATACCAGGCAAAATGTGAGAGTTAAGAGCTGGCGGGGAGAGTCTGCAGACTGAACGTCTGTCCTCCGTTAACTCACCGCTGTAGTGTCGATCTCTCTTCCCGGCTTAATAATGAGTGCAGCAGATGTCTTTAAAATCTGTATTCTGAAATGGACCCATCCTCTTGTCCTAAATGACCTTCACGGGAGGCTCACCTTTCTCAAATCTGTGTGTTGAAGGTGGCTCCTTTCACACACAGTTCACAGCTGACATAGCCAGATTAAGGGGGAGGGGTCACAGGGCATACTGTACCCCGGGCCCCCCTTTGTCAGAGGTCCCCCGGCCAGAGCACCCTGACATCACTAGCTTTCTGTCTTATGCAGCAACAGAACTAGGCAGACAGAATGCGAGCAGGACAGTATGCAGTGCAGGCAGAGACACAGGAGTGTCAGGTTTCATGAGCTACCTATGGAGCTTTCTGACAGAGGAGAGTTAGGAAGGTGGAGAGAGCTGTGATGCAGGGATGCCAGCTTCTCCTCCTCCCCGTCTGGGTGTCTGGGTCCTGTGTAATCTGTTGTGTATTGAGGGTCTAGCGCAGGGGCGGATTGGGAACTAAAAGTGGCCCTGGAAAAATTTCTATTAGTGGCCTCACATGGGCGGCACCAAAGGAACTGTAGGCGGTACAAACACCAAAGTAGGCAGGATAAGTACATCTCTACGCTTGTGTGGAAGTTGTTGGTTCCAATGTTATTGGTAGTCGTGGTCCCCAACACTCACAGACCTTTAACCTGCAGTGACACACCCCAAACCTCCATATTTCAAAAAACACCCAGCCACCACCACGAGACTGAACACAGACACCAAAACCTCCATCAAATAGTCACACTATCATTAAAACGGGTAGTCTTCAGTTTGTCGGCGGCCGGGCTCCCAACGATCAGCATACCGGCGCCAGAATCCCGGCCACCGGCATACCAACAGCTTTTCAACCTCTTGGGGGTCGTGGAGAATAGATGGCGTAGCGTAGCGTGGCGTGGCGAGCGCATTTGCGCTCACCCGCTGTCGGTATGCCGGTGGTCGGGATTCCGGCGCCGGTATGCTGGCCGCTGGGAGCCCGACCGCCGGCATAACATACTACACCCATTAAAACAAAGAGACCAAACTCACAGGAGAGGGGCTGACACAGGAGAGGGGCTGGGTACAGGAGCTGACATAGAGGGTTACAGGGACGTGCAGTGAGCTAAATGGCTCAGGAGGCACTGGCTAACCCCAGAGCCACATTTACACACAATATATGAGCCAAAGGGTACATCTGGGCATTATACACAGGTGCAGCATTATAAACTCCTGGAAATCTGGTGAGTTTTGATTAGAGATGTGTGGAAAGGATACACAGGTGAGGCACTGTCTCACCTGCCATAGACTTTTCGCTCCAGAGTTTGGGCTATAAAATTATTAGAATAATGCAAAGAAGATATTTCAAACAAATTATCAGTATTTTTCATATATTTTATTCAGTCAAAACTCTGGTTTAAACGTAAGTATGACAGGAAAGGCTCTGCCTCACCTGCCTCACCCCACTGCACGTCACTGGAGGGTTGGGTACAGGAGAGGGGGCTGGCACGCATACAGGGCTGGGTATAGGAGAGAGGGCTGGCACACATACAGGGCTGGGTACAGGAGCAGAGGCTGGGTACAGGAGAGGGCAGGCACACATACAGAGCTGGGTACAGCAGAGGGGCTGGGTGCAGGGGCTGGCACACTTACAGGGCTGGGCACAGAGGGCTGGCACACGTACAGGGCTGGGTACAAGAGAGGGGCTGGCACAGAGGGTTGGGTACAGGAGAGGGCTGGCACATATACAGGGCTGGGTACAGGAGCAGGGGCTGGGTACAGGGGCTGACACAGAGGGCTGGGTACAGGAGAGGGCTGGCCCACAACAGGGCTGGGTACAGGAGCAGGGGCTGGTACACTTACAGGGCGGGGTGCAAGAGCAGGGGTTGGCACAGAGGGCTGGGTACAGGAGAGGGGGCTGGCACCCGTACAGGGATGAATACAGTAACAGGGGCTGCCAAGCAGGGCTGGGTACAGGAGAGGGCTGGCACACATACAGGGCTGGGTACACGAGAGGTGCTGGGTACAGGGACTGGCACACTTACAGGGCTGAGTGCAGGAGCAGGGGTTGGCACATGTACAGGGGAGGGGCTGGGTGCAGGGGCTAGCACACTTACAGGGCTGGGTGCAGGAGCAGAGGTTGGCACAGAGGGCTGGGTACAGGAGAGGGGCTGGGTACAGGAGAGAGGCTGACACAGAGGGCTGAGTACAGGAGCAGGGGCTAGCACACTTACGGGGCTGGGTGCAGGAGCAGGGGTTGGCACAGAGGGCTGGCACATGTACAGGGCTGGGTACAGTAGAGGGGCTGGCACATAGGGCTGGGTACAGGAGAGGGCTTGCACATATAAAGGGATGGGTACAGGAGAGGGGCTGACACAGGAGAGGGGCTGGGTACAGGAGCTGACACAGAGGGCTGGGTACAGAAGAGGGGGTTGGCACAGATACAGGGCTGGGTACAAGAGAGGGGCTGGGTGCAGGGATGGATACAGCAGCAGGGGCTGACACAGAGGGCTGGGTACAGGAGAGGGCTGGCATACACACAGCGCTGGGTACAAGAGAGGGACTGGGTACTGGAGCAGGGGCTGGGTACTGGAGCAGGGGCTGGCACATGTACAGGGCTGAATACAGTAACAGAGGCTGGCACAGAGGGCTGGGTACCGGAGAGGGCTGGCACACATATAGGGCTGGGTACAGGAGAGGGACTGGGTGCAGGAGCAGGGGTTGGCACAGAGGGCTGGGTACAGGAGAGGGGGTTGGCACACGTACAGGGCTGAATACAGTAACAGGGGCTGGCACATAGGGCTGGGTACAGGAGAGGGCTGGCACACCTACAGGGCTGGGTGCATGGGCTGGCACACCTACAGGGCTGGATGCAGGGGCTAACACACATACAGGACTGGGTGCAGGGGCTGACACACATACAGGACTGGGTGCAGGGGCTGACACACATACAGGACTGGGTGCAGGGGCTGACACACATACGGGACTGGGTGCAGGGGCTGACACACATACGGGCCGGGTGCAGGGGCTGACACACATACAGGCTGGGTGCAGGGGCTGAGACACACACAGGACTGGGTGCAGGGGCTGACACACATACAGGCTGGGTGCAGGGGCTGAGACACACACAGGACTGGGTGCAGGGGCTGACACACATACAGGTCCGGGTGCAGGGGCTGACACACATACAGGACTGGGTGCAGGGTCTGACACACATACAGGACTGGGTGCAGGGGCTGACACACATACAGGGCCGGGTGCAGGGGCTGACACACATACAGGGCCGGGTGCAGGGGCTGACACACATACAGGGCTGGGTGCAGGGGCTGGCACACATACAGGACCGGGTGCAGGGGCTGACACACATACAGGGCCGGGTGCAGGGACTGACACACATACAGGGCCGGGTGCAGGGACTGACACACATACAGGACTGGGTGCAGGGGCTGACACACATACAGGGCCGGGTGCAGGGGCTGACACACATACAGGGCTGGGTGCAGGGGCTGGCACACATACAGGGCCGGGTGCAGGGGCTGACACACATACAGGGCCGGGTGCAGGGGCGACACACATACAGGACCGGGTGCAGGGGCGACACACATACAGGGCCGGGTGCAGGGGCTGGGTGCAGGGGCTGACACACGTGCAGGGGCTGGGTGCCAGGGTGCCTCCCCCCCCCCCTTCCACACACACACACACACACACACACATTCGCGGCTGGGTAGAGGAAGTCTTTGTTACACTGGGCTCTGTTCCCCTAATCCATCTACCACTGTACCTCTTTGCTGTATTCCACGTTTAGTTCTTTGGAAGCTCCGCGCCTGTGTCAAGCAGCAATCCCCCTCAGGGAAGCGTCTAGTTCCCCTTCTGTAAATGTTAGCCGGTGACATCACAGGCCATGTGACCAGACCATGTGACGGTCCGTTTTTCAACAGGGTAGCATCTAGTTTCCCTTCGTGAAGAGGACCTTTCCCATAAGACATGTCACAAACTATTTGGAATAGTAACCTGTGGCGAGCGGAGCGAAGCGGAGCGGAGCGAGACACCGAGCCCGAAGCGTGGCGAGCGAAGCGAGCCCGCGAGGGTCCATTGGTGCATAGACAAAAACAAATAACCTATCTGAACAGCGGGGAACAAAAATTTATATAAACAGAAGGGGAAATAGAGGGTTTATAATAAATAATCTAGTTCCTCTTCAGTTACTGAAACAGAGGGGGATCTAGTCTCTACCAATCACTCAGCCTCAGGCAGGAAGTTAAACAGACATGAGACTTCCTGTGTAACCTGAGGCTGAGCAGAGGTTGTGCTGTCAGTGCTGCCGTCGGCCACTAGGTGGCTCTGACGGTTATAGGCAGCAAAAAAAAAAAACACACACACACACAAAGTCACTCAGCCGGAGGCCGGCCCCGCAGTAGTAATCTCCCCGGTAACTCTTATGGCCAGTCTGGCCCCGGTCTAGCGTGAGAGACACACAGAAAGTCCACCTGAGCCCTGTCCCAATGTGTAAGTAGAACAGAGGCTGCTGCTATTCTTGCATGTGATAAGATAAAATCTAGATTTTATTTTTCTATGCGTATTTTAAGACTAAGTTGTCTTTGTTCCACTACAATAAATTTTATAAAATAGTTGTTTCTCAATTAGGTAGTTATAAACAGTCCACAGGCATTATTAAACTATTATTTTCAATCTAATATACACAATTGGTTTAAATTTAAAATACACAATCTATATTTCACAACATGACCCATTCCAGGTTCTACTTGGGCTTCCATCTTAATTTATGATTGCAATCACCTGTGTTGAAACACCTTTATCAATTAAATAGTTCAACACAGGGCACATAAATCATATATTAAGAGGGAAGTCCAGATAGAGAGCATTTTGTCCCTCCCGGAATGGTTCATATATTGGAGGTATGCACAATCTAATATGCACCCCTCCTTCCACCAGGGCCCCCCTTTTTAAGTTCCCCGGGCACCCTCAAGGCTTAATCCGACCCTGACAGCTGATGGGCCAATATGTGCACTGCCTTATGTCCTCCAATCGTGCCTTGCACCATTGGAGGACACATATGCACTTCCACATGTCCAGAGGTCTGGGTTTTTTATAGAGATGTGCGGCGGGCACTTTTCGTGTTTTGTGTTTTGGTTTTGAATCCGGATCCCCGCTCGTGTTTTGGATCTGGATTGGTTTTGCCAAAACTACTCTTTCGGGTTTTGGTTTTGATTTTGGATCTGGATGATTTTTTGGGGGGGGGAAACAGCTAAAATCACAGAATTTTAGGGTAATTTTGATCCTACGTTAATATTAACCTTAATAACATTAAACTTCACTCATTTCCAGCCTATTCTGAACACCTCACACCTCACAATATTGTTTTTAGGCCAAAAGGTTACACCAAGATAGTTGGATGACTTTGCTAAGCGACACAAGTGTGCGGCACAAACACCTGGCTCATCTAGGAGTGGCACTGCAGTGTCAGACAGGATCATTGGCGTTTCTATAATGGGTGCAGTGTGTGCGGTGGGGGGGGGCCACACCACACACACTGCACCCATTTAATATATTTACCGTTCCGGAGTGCCGCGGCGAGTGCCCTCTAGTGCAGGCATAAATCACTCAGAAAATGGCCGCCGTGGCCATTTCCAAGTGATTTGCGCATGCACAGTGGAGATGTCCCCGGGAACAAGGCGCGGGCGCCATGTTCCCAGAGACCTGCGCATGTGCAGTAGACTCTGGCATACTGCCAGAGTCTACTTGCTGCCGGAGAGGAGGGGGCCCGTGACGGAGGCTGCACACGGGTCCCCTCCTCTCTTAAAACGCTCCTGGACAGGATGGCACTTTTAAAAACAAGGCCAAACAGCTCATCACGCAAAGAAGAAAAATAGGTGCAATGAGGTACCTGGATGACTAAGCTAAGCGACACAAGTGTGCGGCACAAACACGTGGCACGCAGTGGCTGAATGTCGAAAGTGGCCCGCAATTTTTCGGGCCACCGACAGCATCTCCTGCACGCCCCTGTCATTTTTCATAAAATTCTGCACCACCAAATTAATTGTACAGTATGTGCAAACCATGGGATGTGCTGGAATTTGCCCAGATGTAATGCACACACAATATTGGTGAACTTATATGGCAGTACTCCTGGACTTATACGGCAGCCCCACTGGACTGGACTTATACGGCAGTACCACTGGACTGGACTTATACGGCAGTACCCCTGGATTTATACAGCAGTACCCCTGGACTTATACGTCAGTACTCCTAGACTTATACGGCTGCACCACTACACTGGACTTATACGGCAGTACCCCATGACTTATACGCCTGCACCACTGGACTGGACTTATACAGCAGTACCCCTGGACTTATACGGCAGTACCCCTGGATTTATATGGCAGTACCACTGGGCTGGACTTATACAGCAGTACCACTGGACTGGACTTATACGGCATTATCCCTTGACTTATACGGCAGTACCACAGGACTTATACGGCAGTACCACTGGACTGGACTTATACGTCAGTACCCCTGGACTTATACAGTAGTACCCCTGGACTTATACAGCAGCACCACTGGACTTATACGGCAGCACCACTGAACTTATATGGCAGTACCACTGGACTTATATGGCAGTACCACTGGACTGGACATATATGGCAGTACCCCTGGACTTATATGGCAGTACCACTGGACTGGACTTATTTGGCAGTACCCCATGACTTATACAGCAGTACTCCAGGACTTATACAGCAGTACCACTGGACTTATATGGCAGTACCACTGGACTGGACTTATACGGCAGTACCCCTGGACTTATGAAGCAGTACCTCTGGACTTATATGGCAGTATCACTGGACTGGACTTATTTGGCAGTACCCAATGACTTATACAGCAGTACCCCTGGACTTATACAGCAGTACCCCTGGACTTATACGGCAGCACCACTGGACTTATACAGCAGTACCACTGGGCTGGACTTATACAGCAGTACCACTGGGCTGGAATTATACGGCACTATCCCTTGACTTATACGGCAGAACCCCAGGACTTATACGGCAGTACCACTAAACTGGACTTATACGCCAGTACCCCTGGACTTATACAGCAGTACCCCTGGACTTATAAGGCAGCACCACTGGACTTATATGGCAGTACCACTGGACTGGACTTATTTGGCAGTACCCCATGACTTATACGGTAGTACTCCTGGACTTATACGGCAGTACCACTGGACTGGACTTATACGGCAGTACTCTTGGACTTATACAGCTGCACCACTGGACT
Organism: Pseudophryne corroboree; assembly: GCF_028390025.1. Classification (NCBI taxonomy): domain Eukaryota; kingdom Metazoa; phylum Chordata; class Amphibia; order Anura; family Myobatrachidae; genus Pseudophryne; species Pseudophryne corroboree. The sequence continues at coordinate 253,400,381 of NC_086448.1, read as the reverse complement.
GGACTTATACGGCAGAATCCCTGGACTTATATGGCAGTACCCCTGGATCTATACGGCAGTACCACTGGACTGAACTTATATGGCAGCACCTCTTGACTTATACAGCAGTACCACTGTACTGGACTTATACGGCAGCACCCCTGGACTTATACGGCAGCACCACTGGACTTATACGGCAGTACCACTGGACTGGAATTATACAGCAGTACCACTGGACTGGACTTATACGGCATTATCCCTTGACTTATACAGCAGTACCCCAGGACTTATACGGCAGTACCACTGGACTGGACTTATACGCCAGTACCCCATGACTTATACAGCAGTACCCCTGGACTTATACGGCAGCACCACTGGACTTATACGGCAGTACCACTGGACTTATATGGAAGTTCCATTGGACTGGACTTATACGGCAGTACCGCTGGACTAATACAGCAGTACCCCTGGACTTATACAGCAGTACCACTGGACTGGACTCATTTGGCAGTACCCCATGACTTATACAGCAGTACTCCTGGACTTATATGGCAGTACCACTGGACTGGACTTGTATGGCAGCACCACTGGACTTGTATGGCAGTACCACTGGACTTATATGGCAGTACCACTGGACTGCACTTATACGGCAGTACCCCATGACTTATACGGCAGCACCCTTAGACTTACACAGCAGCAACACTGGACTTATACGGCAGTACCACTGGACTGGACTTATACGGCAGTACCACTGGACTTATACAACAGCACCACTGGACTTATACAGCAGTACCACTGGACTTATATGGCAGTACCACTGGACTGGACTTATACGGCAGTACCCCATGACTTATACAGCAGTACCACTGGACTTATACGGCAGTACTACTGGACTGGACTTATATTTATAATTATATGGCAGCAGCACTGGAATTTTGGCAGCACAGGACACCACCACTGGACTGATGCAGCACAACACAGCACCACTGGACTGGACTTATACAGCAGTACCACTGGACTTATGGCAGCACAGGACACCACCACTGGACTTATGGCAGCACAGGACACCACCACTGGACTGATGCAGCACAACACAGCACCACTGGACTTGACTTATACAGCCGCACCACTGGACTTAACTTATAGCAGCACAGGACACCACCACTGGACTTATGGCAGCACAGGACACCATCACTGGACTGATGCAGCACAAGACAGCACCAGTGCACTGGACTGGACTTATACAGCAGCAATGGACTTATGGCAGCACAGGACACCACCACTGTGACTGGATTGATGCAGCACAAGACACCACCACTGGACTAATGCAGCACAAGATAGCACTGGAATAACACAAAAGAGCAGGTCGCCACCCCACGCGCCACACCACATTCCTGCACAGACACTGAGGAGACAAATCCCCTCGCTACACTCTCCAGTCCTGGAGAGAAAATGGCGGCGATGCGCGGCTCCTTATATGGAATCCAAAACCCGCGAGAATCCGACAGCGAGATGATGATGTTTTGCCTCATTCTGGTTTCCTTTTCTGGTGGGAAAACCCGAGCCGAACTCGGATCTAGGCTTCGGACGTGATGTTCCGCTCATCCCTAGTTTTTTATTTTTTGTTTTTTTAACCCCTGGGATGCCTACTTTGGAACGAAGTAGGTATCCCAGGGTTTTTTTTGTTTTTCTTTACAGATTCCTGGGATTTTTACTGGAGAACAGGACCGAAGGTCAATGGGGTTTTGTAGGTAAGTGTGTGTGTGTGTGTGTGTGTGTGTGTGTGTGTGTGTGTGTGTGTGTGTGTCTGAGTGTGCATGTATGCTTTACTTAATTTTTACTTTCTACTGTGTGCGTTTCCTGTCTTGATTTTAATATTTCTTTTACAGGGGACTTGAGATACCAGTAGGCCCTTTAATGCCCCACATTCTTGTACTTGTGGTTCTCCAAGAACCAGCATGTGGGGGAGGCTTGCTGTGACCTGTAGTTCCACCTGTAAAAGACAATATTATTTCTATGTTTTACAATTAAAAGCTATCAACTAGGCATCCATTGCTAAGGGATGCCGTGGATAGCCGCGGGATTTAGCCCTAGGCTTTGGTGCCCTGGAGGGGGGAGATCCCTTTATTGGGGGAAGTCCCCACTCCCCCAGGAATCCCTGGCCAGGGCTGACTAGATGGGGGTGGTAATGCTACGGCCACCAGAGCCAATTTAAATGTTTCCCCAGACTGTGGCATTACCTCACTAGCTAGTAGAGCAGGCATTCCCAACCACGGTCCTCAAGGCACACCAACTGTGCAGGTTTTAGTGATATCCTGGCTGCACCACAGATGGTTAAAACAAAATAACTGAGCTACTACTTAAGTCACCTGTGCTGAAGCCTGGATATCACTAAAACCTGCACTGTTAGTGTGCCTTGAGGACCGTGGTTGGGAATGCCTGTAGTAGAGCCTGGTGCTGGTTTAAAAAAATACCGGGGACACCGATGTCTTTTTACCCCTGTATTTTTGGAGCCAGGATTGATCCAAGAGCCCGGTGCTGGTTGTTAAAATACAGGGGGACCTCAGTCATTTTTTCCACTGTATTTTTTCAACCAGGACTGGCTCAAAGAGCCTTGAGCAGGTTCCAGGGGCGGATCCAGAAGAAAATGATAGGGGGGGCACCATGGAAGGGGCAAGTACATTTGCGTGCGGCTTCGGTGCATGTGAGGTGGCGCTTCTTATACAATGCCCACAGTTGTAGCGCTCATTATGCAATGTCCACTGTACTGGTAGTGCCCCTTATATAGACCCCATAGTAGTGGTGCCCCTTTTGCAATGCCCGTATTGCCCCCAGTAGTAATGTTGCCTGTAGTAATGCCCCCAGTCATTATGCCCCCAGTGGTAATTCCCCTGCAGTTATGACCCCAGTAGTTTACCCCCCCCCCCTTTAGTTTAGCCTCCCAGTGGTAATGCCCCCAGTAGTTTAGCCACCAGTAGTAATGCCCCCCTGTAGTTTGCCCCATTGTAGTTTAGCCCCTGTAGTTATGCCCCCTTGTAGCTTAGCATTCAGTAGTAATGCCCCCAGTAGTTTGGCCCCTGTAGTTATCCCCCAGTAGTTTGGCCCCTGTAGTTAAGCCCCCACTAGTTTGGCCCCCCTGTAGTTTAGCCCCCAAGTAGTAATGCCCCTGTAGTTAAGCCGCCAGTAGTAATGCCCCTGTAGTTACGCCGGCCAGTAGTTAGCACTTTTGTAGTTGGCCCCCAGTAATAGTCCCCCAATAGTTTGCCCCCAGTAGATGCCACCCAGTAATAATGTCCCCCAGCAGTTTGCCCCCAGTAGATGCCCCCCAGTAATAATGTCCCCCAGTAGTTTGCCCCCAGTAGATGCCCCCAGTAATAATGTCCCCCAGCAGTTTGCCCCCCAGTAGATGCCCCCCAGTAATAATGTCCCCCAGCAGTTTGCCCCCAGTAGATGCCCCCCAGTAATAATGTCCTCCAGTAGTTTGCCCCCAGTAGTAATGCCCCCTAGGAGTTTGCCCCCAATAGATGACCCCCCAGTAGTAATGCCCCCAGTAGATGCCCCCCAGTAATAATGCCCCCAGTAAAAATGTCCCCCAGTAGCTGCCCCCAATAGATGACCCCCCAGTAGTAATGCCCCCAGTAGATGCCCCCCAGTAATAATGCCCCCAGTAGCTGCCCCCAATAGATGACCCCCCAGTAATAATGCCCCCTACGAGTTTGCCCCAATTGATGACCCCCCAGTAGTAATGCCCCCAGTAGATGGCCCCCAGTAAAAATGTCCCCCAGTAGCTGCCCCCAATAGATGACCCCTCAGTAGTGATGCCCCCAGTAGATGCCTCCCAGTTATAATGCCCCCAGTAGTTTGCCCCCCCAGTAGTAATGCCCCTTGTTGATGCCCCCCAGTAGTAATGTCCCCTGTAGTTTGCCCCCAGTAGATGCCCCCGCTGCATTAAGGAAGAAAAAAACATACTTACCGAGCCCCGTTCCCGCTTCCAGGCCGCTGCAGTCCTCCTCCTCCCTGGGCGTCCGCTCCTCAGTCAGCACTATGAGAGAGACGTCATGACTGACGTCTCTCCCATAGCGCACGGCGCACAGTGACAGCGCCGGAAGCCGGAGCTCAGTTCTGAGCTCCTGCCTCCGGCTGCCGCTGTGCAGGGAGACGGGCGCCCGCTGGTAACACAATCTCAGCGGGCGCCCGTCATCTCCCTGTGCGGCGCCGGGGACGGGGGACAGAAGGCCACAAATGACAGGGGGGGCACGGACCCGAGTGCCCCCCCCCCTGATCCGCCACTGGCAGGTTCTGCTTTCTGGGAGAGACCCTACATAATTATTTTTATTTTTAGCTCTTTCTTAACTTTCACAGACAGAAGCATGCATGGATCTCATTGATATGTATATTTTTCTGTCAAACTCACCAGCCAGGAGTTGGTCTATTTTTGAGAGATTTTGTTAATATTTTGGTGCGAATTTATAACTCGCATCTTATTACATTGCCTGAGATTTGTGTGCAATGGTAAAACATCTCGATGTGAGTTTTTCCATTGCGAGTTGCAGGATTGCAGGAAACATGCAAGTTTTAAAGCACCCACACCTTATTACATTTGGTCTGATAGTACATACCTATGAATACAGTTGTCTCAGAGTACTGTAGGTACACTCTATATGAGATAACCTCATAGATATCCTCCCAAGTACCACTGACGTACTTAAAAAAAAGGGCAACACTACCCACTCTCCACAGCAACACAAGTCAGGACTGCACCAGCACATCAACAATAGCATGATATTCAAAGGAAAGTCTTGATCAATCCTCTGTTGATGTCTACTTGGACAAAATGGCACAAAGTAATAAACAGATGGAAAGTTTCACACCACAGCTCTCATTCAGATTGACAAGTGAGTTGTCCTTTCAATACATGGCTGAGCAAAGCCATGAATATCATTATGGGGTCTATTTACTAAGCCTTGGAGATACAGTGGATAGAGATAAAGTACCAGCCAATCAGCGTCTAACGTTCATCTCACAGGCTGGGTTTGAAAAATGACAGTTAGAAGCTGATTAGCTGGTACTTTATCTCCGTCCACTTTATCTCCATTCAAGGCTTAGTAAACAGACCCTTATATCTCGTAGCAATCGGGTTGCTAAAAAAAAATGCTCACAAACTCTAAATATGCATCCATTCATTCTCATAATTTAGCTTTCCTAGAAACTCAACACCGTATGCCCATGGTTTTGATCTGTAGAGGTGCATGACATTACCGATGCCTTTGGGACTGACAATGATTAAAAAAATCTGCATAAAAGTGAAAATATATGCAAACTCACAACTTTTACATTTTGGGCCCATTTCCCCAGAATGGGCTATTTTTGAAGTTTGAAACAAGGAGACAATATTTACAAAGGGCAGCAGAAATGTATTAGTGTAGCTTTTGCATCAGACAAGAATGCATACTGAAGAACTGAATACATGCAAAACCAACAATAAATACCATTATTTATAAAGGAAAGTTTTATATACATATTTTGCATTCAAATCTTCATCTACATCATACAAATAGATAGACGAATGTGCCTCCTTTTACGTACTATGCTTTCAGTGATAATACTGATCACTGCGCTCTGAATTGTATTACTTATTACTAACACTGAATTTGACCATTTTTTTTGTACTTGCAGATAAAGTTTATGACACTATTATTTTACATGGCTGAATTCTGTAATAAATACTATTTTTGTCCACATTTTGTTTATTGTTGACATGCTTCAATAAAAAAATGTTTTAAAAAAAAAATAGAGAGAACTCATTAATTAAATAACATAAAAAGTAAATGTGGGGGTGGGAGCATGAAGTGAGTCTTAGTGCTCTCCAGCCTATATATCCTGTGTGCTTATCCTGCTGCCCTTAAGAGACTCCCATCACTTCTCCCACGATCCAGTAAGTCACCTGCTGCCTTTGGATAGCTCTGGAGGTCCTTGGGGCTGTGTGCCTGCATCTGCACCGTGTTCAGCTCAGATACTTTGTGTGCTGAAAACTCTGGGCAGCCATATTGTATCTTGTCCTCTGGCTTCCCTGCTGTCTTCTGAGGTCTCTGTGTGACTATTCTTCCTCCTGAGTGGTGGGATAGCTCTCAGAGCCTGCTCACAACCTGCTGCTATGGTCCTGCAAGTCCCTGAACTCCTGCTCTGTTGTGCAGGAGTTCAGTTGTTATTTTTATTTTTAATATTTTTATTTATGTGTACTTACTCTTACTATGTTCTAGAGTAGTAGTACGTGTGCAGCAGCTTATCACTTATTTTTTAGTGATATATATCTTTTTCTTATGTTTTATATATAAGTATATTTGTTTATACATGTTTATTTTTATATAGATCTGTTTTATTCATAAATAATGGTCGTTGAAGCCAGAGAATATATATGTTGTAGTGGGAGGATGCGCTCGAATAGCTGTTTAAATTAGATGAGCTACACTGGTATGGAACGCATAGAATCCCGTAAATGAGAATGCGGGAATGTAATCAAAGTGAGTCATGAACCGCAACAGTATACACGCATGCGCGAATCGAGCAAGCGCAAGATATCAAAAAGCCCTGAGTATCTGCAGTATAACTATAGACACTGATGAAGCCGCTGACGGAACTTTAAGCGGAGAAACGCGTTTGTCATTATTACTGCAAGGAGAGTTGGATATACCAAGTAAGTGCCGGCCGGCCAGAGGCAGCTACCTTACATGCAAAGGATTGGACATCTTACCTGTTATCCATCATATGGTGGACTCCGGATAAGGCTAGTTTTGGAGGCGACAGCCGGGAGAGGTATTTAAGCACGTGTAAAGCTGCAAATTAACACGTAGATGAACATTCCTATGGCTCTGATGAGCAAGGACTTTGAATAACTATAAAGCTGGAAATAACATCTAATACCAGTTTAAGTATACGGGGAAATTCCGTGTAGAGACCGCTTTATAAATTGTGCACCCAAAGAACTGCCACTTGAAATATAAATGGAGGCTTGTTAAACAGCTATACAGGCACCAAATTATAAACATCAGCTACTATTGTAACAGGCTGACAAAAAAAGGTTACAATTGTGACAATAGGGTTGTATGAGATTGCTCAGGTTAAGTGTTTAGCTGCATGCTATTATATATAGTTGGGAGTGTGTAATATTCTCTGGTTGGCAACACAAGATTGCAATACGGTATGAATTGTATATTTTAATTATATCTAATAGAAATATTGTATACCTGAATGTTTTATATGGGTTATTAAAAGCATTATTTTAATGTGAATGTGCCAACGCTGTCCTTGTATCCTTTGTATGTTGTTGTTCAGGCTGTGAACCCAGCCTTTTGGACATAGCAGCAGGCGTGTTCACTACAACAATAGCGCCGGATTCTGTATATATATATCTGTTGTGCAGATCCCTGATGTCCGAAGGCCATCCTGGATTTTGGTCTCCAAATCTGTGTACTCGTCACTGCAGCTTTGAAGGCTGTCACTGCCTGGGACAGCTCCCGACACCTACAGTATGCTGCAGAATCCTGATCTTGCTGCACAATACAGATGTCCTCTTCACTACAATAACATGTACTCTCCCCTGTTGCAGTGCTATACTCCCTGGTCTCCACAGCAACATCTCTGCGGTTAGTGCAACCCTCTGTCCCCTAATACATGCTATTGAATACACCTGTACTCTGCTGCTGGTGGTTTTGATTTCTGATGCATGGCTGTCTACCTGCTTTCACTATTATACTTACCTAATGGTTCAGAAGCTGCAGGGATCAGCAGCAGCTAGGCTGGAAAGATTTGCACTGGTTATTCCAGTTCCAGTTTCTGCTGCGGTACAGAACGCACCTGTCCTTGATTCTGTTCCATCCTCTAATAACTTGGCGACACCTACCATGGTTACAATGGAGCAAATACTGCAGGTCATCACTGACTCTGAGAAGAGGCTGGGTGATCGTCGGGTGGCAAAGGTGCACTCTGACATCGCCCTCATTCACCAGGATATGCAAAAAGGAGAGACAGGGTTAAGGACACAATAGGGAAGTAATCTCTATGCTTGATGATAACATTGCCCCTGTAGCTGGGAGGCTTCCCTCATTGGAGACTCAAATGGAGCACTTGTCAGCAAATGCTGACCAACAATGAGGGGTGAATAATGTCTATTTTGTAAGGTTTACTGTAAATGCAGAAGGTACTGACCTTGAATAGTTTCTGGAATCGTGGATGTTGACTGTGTGAAGTTCAGCATTACAAGGACCACAATGATATTCTTCGGCTGGCCAGAACCAAGGGTTCTGTGGAGTATAATGGGCAGAGAGTTGCAGTATTCCAGGACTATTCTGCTGAGATCCAAAAACCTGTTCCCAATCCTTTAAGTTAAACAACATCTGTGGGATGCAGTGGTGAGTGGCAGTTGTACCTACAATAAACTATTCCACCATGACAGACTGTGTTACACTTGAGTATTTTATTCTGTTTCTGTCTACAGCATGCTGCAAATGCCAGAGAGGAGGAATCCCAGGTGAGAGAGAGAGAGAGCGAGGTGGAAGGGCAGAGAAGAGCGATCCCAGGATCGAGAAAGAGAAGTTCAAGGTGGCAGGGAAAAGAGTGGGGGAACCAGGAGAGGGGGGAGAGGGGGCAAGGAGGGTGCCCAGAAGGAAGAGAGAGAGAGGATACATTACAAGGTGGCATGGCAGAGTGGAGAGTTACCAGGAGAGAAATAGGGAAGGGGCAAACAAGGCTTATGAGTGTACAGATTTGTCCTCATACGTGTTGCCTCAATACGTCAAGCAGCGGGAGATGCCTGGTGTGAGTGAGCTGACAGATTCCATGCAACTTCATTAGCATTGGGCATCTGTTTTTGCCAAATGTGTCTTATGCGCATCACTATGTGAACATGACGCACAAGCAGACTCAGCTAATTAAATTGATATGCAGAATGCCTATATTCTGTGTGCGACTGGGCTTGTATCTGCATACGAAATTATATGTTACAGTATTTCTAGGTGTAGTAAATCGTATGCATATACATCCGTGGTTGCACATGGAATAAAGGCATGCCACATATATTAATCTGCAAAAGCTGCATGTGTGCCCTATTCATACTGTTTTGCTTATAAGATGCATGTTGAAGAAAAAAGTTGCACGAAAAGACACTAGGGCGTGACTGGAAGGGCTGTTTAATGTGCAGGGAGGCTAGATGTATGTGGATACATCTGTAGTTGCCTTATTACTGTATTCCTAATTTAGTTGAAAGGGTTTGCTATATTCATGTTCGGATATAGGCATACCTTTATTGGGGTGGATATGTCGGTGGGGGAGGTTGGATCTTTTGCTTTCTATGGTTAATTTTAATTCCTTTGTATCACAAGCATATATGTCTTCTGTGCTAAGGCTGGTGGAGTGCTTAGAGGCAGACCCTGCCATTGAAGAGGAGCTGGAGACTATTTTCATCTGCCCCTTGGATTTTCCTTCCACTATGGTCAAAAATGTGCCATGGAATGTAGGGGCTTGGATGATAATATCAAGTGTTCCTTAGTTTTACGGCAGGTTAAAGCTCACTTCCTGGGGATAGTTTGTTTACTAGAAACAGACTCGCTGGGTAGTCATGTTCTCTTCCTGAAGAAGGCATGGTTGGGATGGGTGTGTTACTCCACCTTTCACTCTAGTCCAAGATTTCAGTTTCTTCGTTAAAAAGCAAAGCCATTTGTTTTGTCTGTCATAGGGTGCAGGTGGATCCGCTGGGCCGACTTGTTTTTCTTGCAGGTACCACCCATGACTTACCCTTTGTTCTACTGGCAATATATATGCCCCCCTATTTAGTTCTGCTGTCCTTTCATAAGCTAGTGGACTGTTTCTGAGTTCTCTCAATGTTATATGTATTGGCAATTTTAATAACTTAAAGGATGAATCACTGGACAGATGGAGTGAGGGCCCCGTGGCCCTCGAGAGTTGGACCCACTCTTTTCTCACACTTAGTTCTGATTGATGTGTCGGATTGGGTCTTATTGATGTGTGGCAGCAGACTGTACTTGGACCAGTTCTCTTTAATATCTTTGTTGGTGACATTGCAAATGGTATTGAAAGGAAAGGAGACACACCGGGAGGGGTAAAACAAATTATTGATGACCTAGCTAGGCTTGAGAAATGGTCAAGAACATGGCAACTACAGTTTAAGTCTAAAAAATGCAAAATCATGCACTGGGGTCTCAAAAACCCAAAGGCTAAATATAGTACTATAATGGAAACTACTGAGGAGGAAAGGTATTTAGGAGTCACTATTTCAAGTGACTTAAAGGCATGAAAGCAATGCAACAAAGCAATGAGAAAGGCAAGACAGATGCTTGGTTGCATAGGGAGAGGAATCAGTAGCAGGAAAAAAGAAGTAATAATGCCACTGTATAGGTCATTGGTACGGACTCATCTGGAGTACTGTGTCCAGTTCTCAAGACCATGGGGTAAATTTACTAAGGTGGGAGATTTTTAGAACTGGTGATGTTGCCCATAGCAACCAATCAGATTATATCTATTATCTGCTAAAAGCAGCTAGATAACTGGTAAGTAGAATCTGATTGGTTGCCATTGGCAACATCTCCAGTTCTAAAAATCTCCCACCTTAGTAAATTTACCCCCATATCTCCAGAAGGATATAAATACATTAAAGAGTGTATAAAGAAGGGCAACTAAAATGGTGCATGGCCTACAGTACATCACAAAACTTACCCGGAAAGGCTAAAAGATCTTTAACATGTATAGTTTGGAGGAGAGAAGGGAAAGGGAGGACATGATAGAAACTTTCAAATATACCAAGGGTTTTAACAAAGTTCAGGAGGGAAACATTCTTCAAAGGAAGAGAAGTATTAGAACTCGAGGACATGCACTGAGACTGGAGGGGGGAGGTTCAGGGGAAATTTAAGGAAAAATACTTCACAGAAAGGGTAGTGGATAAGTGGAATAGCCTCCCATTAGAGGTTGTAGAGGCTAAGACTGTAGAGCAATTTAAACATGCTTGGGATAGGCATATGAATATCCTTGCAAAGAATTAAGTTTCAAAAAGGGTTGACATTACCTAAAGGATAAATAAAAGGGGCAGACTAGATGGGCCAAGTGGTTCTTATCTGCCATCAAAATTCTATGTTTCTATGATTTCCGACTGCCCATTGCTACTGATCTTTTTCTGGTTCCCATAAGGTTTTCTCTTGGATTGACATGGTCTTGCTTTCCTCCTCTCTGCTGCCAGCAGTTACTGAGGTGCATATTTGTCATGGGGGTCGCAGACCACTCCCCTCTGTTGTTAATCTTAAACTTTAACTTTCCTAGAGGCACCTCCTTAAAACTTAACCCTTTCTGAATGACATAGATGAGGCCATCCTCGGAGCTCCTTGAGGCCTGGGTGGAGGTTTTTTTTTTTAAATTAAAATCTTGCTATAGTATCTGCCTCTCTGGTGTGGGATGCTTTCAATGTGTTCTTGAGGGGCTCTCTGAAATCTTGAGTTGCACAGCACAATTTCTTTAATAAAGCAGGAGGTGGAGTCGGAGGCTAAGAGCAGGATCCTTGAGGCTGTGTATGTAGCTAGTGGAACTTCTGCAGATAGAATAGAATCGCTCATTGTCCATAAGTAATAGATGGATTTACATAGTTTACATAGTCGGTGAGGTTGAAAAAAGACTAGTAGTCCAACACGAATTATGTTGCATTCCCTATTCTATTTAGGTTAAAAGGCTATATCCTCGTATATCTTTTGCCATTAGAAATTTGTCTAACCCATTTTTAAACGCATTGATTGAGTCCACCATTACAACCTTCTCTGACAGTGTATTCCATATTCGTATTGCTCTTACAGTGAAGAATCCCTTTCCTGCGATAAGTACGAAATTTCCTCTCCTCAATCCCTAGCGGATGTCCGCGCATTTTGTGTAGAGGTCTCTTAGTAAACAAATCACGATAGCTCTGCATATTGCCTTTATATATTTGTAAATATTAATCATATCTCCTCTTAGTCATCTCATTTCTAGTGTAAACATATCTAATCTAGAAAGCCTCTCCTCATAGTTCAGTGTCTCCAACCCCTTAATCAATTTGAGAGCTTGCCTCTGAACCTTTTCAAGTTCTAATGTGTCTCTTTTATAGTGTGGTGCCCAGAACTGTACACAATACTCAAGATACGGCCGTATCAACGATTTCTACAGTGGCAGGATTACGCTCTCATCCATTGTATCAATTCCCCTTTTAATGCATGCTAACACCTTATTTGCCTTTGTTGATGCACTTTGACATTGTGTGTTGTCGTTAAATCTACGATCAATGAACACCCCCCAAAATCCTTTTCTAATACAGTTTTCCCTATTTTTCCCCCATTTAATTGGTAGGTTGACTGTTTATTCTTAGTCCCAAAGTGCATAAATGTAAATTTTTCCACTTTAAACCTCATACACCATTTCATTGACCAAACTTCCAGTTTAAATAAATTGCTCTGAAGAGACTCCACGTCCACATCTGAGTTAATTACCCTACATAATTTAGTATCGTCTGCAAAAATTGACACTGTGCTTTCTAGTCCTTCTCCTAAATCATTAATAAATATATTAAATAATAGTGGCCCCAGCATAGAACCCTGCGGTATTCCACTAATTACTTTAGCCCGGGTGGAAAACATCCCATTAATCACCATACTGTTCCCTGTTATCAAGTCAATTACTCACCAATGTACAAATAGTGTCTGCTATATAGAGCTCCATTAATTTGAAAATCAGCCTCCTGTGAGGTACTGTGTCGAAAGTAGTGATGTGCACCGGACATTTTTCGGGTTTTGTGTTTTGGTTTTGGATTCGGACGCGTTTTGGCAAAACCTCCCTGAAAAATTTTTGTCGGATTCGGGTGTGTTTTGGATTTGGGTGTTTTTTACAAAAAAGACTCAAAAACAGCTTAAATCATAGAATTTGGGGGTCATTTTGATCCCATAGTATTATTAACCTCAATAACCATAATTTCCACTCATTTTCAGTCTATTCTGAACACCTCACACCTCACAATATTATTTTTAGTCCTAAAATTTGCACCGAGGTCGCTGGATGGCTAAGCTAAGTGACACAAGTGGCCGACACAAACACCTGGCCCATCTAGGAGTGGCACTGCAGTGTCAGGCAGGATGGCACTTCAAAAAAATTGTCCCCAAACAGCACATGATGCAAAGAAAAAAAGAGGCGCACCAAGGTCGCTGTGTGACTAAGCTAAGCGACACAAGTGGCCGACACAAACACCTGGCCCATCTAGGAGTGGCACTGCAGTGTCAGACAGGATGGCACTTCAAAAAAATAGTCCGCAAACAGCACATGATGCAAAGAAAAAAAGAGGCGCACCAAGGTCGCTATGTGACTAAGCTAAGCGACACAAGTGGCCGACACAAACACCTGGCCCATCTAGGAGTGGCACTGCAGTGTCAGGCAGGATGGCACTTCAAAAAAATTGTCCCCAAACAGCACATGATGCAAAGAAAAATGAAAGAAAAAAGAGGTGCAAGATGGAATTGTCCTTGGGCCCTCCCACCCACCCTTATGTTGTATAAACAGGACATGCACACTTTAACGAACCCATCATTTCAGCGACAGGGTCTGCCACACGACTGTGACTGAAATGACTGGTTGGTTTGGGCCCCCACCAAAAAAGAAGCAATCAATCTCTCCTTGCACAAACTGGCTCTACAGAGGCAAGATGTCAACCTCATCATCATCCTTCGATTCCTCACCCCTTTCACTGTGTACATCCCCCTCCTCACGGATTATTAATTCGTCCCCACTGGAATCTACCATCTCAGGTCCCTGTGTACTTTCTGGAGGCAATTGCTGGTGAACGTCTCCACGGAGGAATTGATTATAATTCATTTTGATGAACATCATCTTCTCCACATTTTCTGGAAGTAACCTCGTACGCCGATTGCTGACAAGGTGATCGGCTGCACTAAACACTCTTTTAGAGTACACACTGGAGGGAGGGCAACTTAGGTAGAATAAAGCCAGTTTGTGCAAGGGCCTCCAAATTGCCTCTTTTTCCTGCCAGTATACGTACGGACTGTTTGACGTGCCTACTTGGATGCGGTCACTCATATAATCCTCCACCATTCTTTCAATGGTGACAGAATCATATGCAGTGACAGTAGACGACATGTCAGTAATCGTTGGCAGGTCCTTCAGTCCGGACCAGATGTCAGCACTCGCTCCAGACTGCCATGCATCACCGCCAGCGGGTGGGCTCGGAATTCTTAGCCTTTACCGTGCACCTCCAGTTGCGGGAGAATGTGAAGGAGGAGCTGTTGACGGGTCACGTTCTGCTTGACTTGACAATTTTCTCACCAGCAGGTCTTTGAACCTCTGCAGACTTGTGTCTGCCGGAAAGAGAGATACAACGTAGGTTTTAAATCTAGGATCGAGCACCGTGGCCAAAATGTAGTGCTCTGATTTCAACAGATTGACCACCCGTGAATCCTGGTTAAGCAAATTAAGGGCTCCATCCACAAGTCCCACATGCCTAGCGGAATCGCTCTGTTTTAGCTCCTCCTTCAATCTCTCCAGCTTCTTCTGCAAAAGCCTGATGAGGGGAATGACCTGACTCAGGCTGGCAGTGTCTGAACTGACTTCACGTGTGGCAAGTTCAAAGGGTTGCAGAACCTTGCGCAATGTTGAAATCATTCTCCACTGCACTTGAGTCAGGTGCATTCCCTCTCCTTTGCCTATATCATGGGCAGATGTATAGGCTTGAATGGCCTTTTGCTGCTCCTCCATCCTCTGAAGCATATAGAGGGTTGAATTCCACCTCGTTACCACCTCTTGCTTCAGATGATGGCAGGGCAGGTTCAGGAGTGTTTGCTGGTGCTCCAGTCTTCGGCAAGCGGTGGCTATATGCCGAAAGTGGCCCGCAATTCTTCGGGCCACCGACAGCATCTCTTGCACGCCCCTGTCGTTTTTTAAATAATTCTGCACCACCAAATTCAATGTATGTGCAAAACATGGGACGTGCTGGAATTTGCCCAGATGTAATGCACGCACAATATTGGTGGCGTTGTCCGATGTCACAAATCCCCAGGAGAGTCCAATTGGGGTAAGCCATTCTGCGATGATGTTCCTCAGTTTCCGTAAGAGGTTGTCAGCTGTGTGCCTCTTATGGAAAGCGGTGATACAAAGCGTAGCATGCCTAGGAACGAGTTGGCGTTTGCGAGATGCTGCTACTGGTGCCGCCGCTGCTGTTCTTGCTGCGGGAGGCAATACATCTTCCCAGTGGGCTGTCACAGTCATATAGTCCTGAGTCTGCCCTGCTCCACTTGTCCACATGTCCGTGGTTAAGTGGACATTGGGTACAACTGCATTTTTTAGGACACTGGTGACTCTTTTTCTGACGTCTGTGTACATTTTCGGTATCGCCTGCCTAGAGAAATGGAACCTAGATGGTATTTGGTATCGGGGACACAGTACCTCAATCAAGTCTCTAGTTGCCTGTGAATTAACGGTGGATACCGGAACCACGTTTCTCACCGCCCAGGCTGACAAGACCTGAGTTATCCGCTTTGCAGCAGAATGACTGCTGTGATATTTCATCTTCCTCGCAAAGGACTGTTGGACAGTCAATTGCTTACTGGAAGTAGTACAAGTGGTCTTCCGACTTCCCCTCTGGGATGCCAATCGACTCCCAGCAGCAACAACAGCAGCGCCAGCAGCAGTAGGCGTTACACTCAAGGATGCATCGGAGGAATCCCAGGCAGGAGAGGACTCGTCAGACTTGCCAGTGACATGGCCTGCAGGACTATTGGCTTTCCTGTGTAAGGTGGAAATTGACACTGAGGGAGTTGGTGGTGTGGTTTGCAGGAGCTTGGTTACAAGCGGAAGGGATTTAGTGGTCAGTGGACTGCTTCCGCTGTCATCCAAAGTTTTTGAACTTGTCACTGACTTCTGATGAATGCGGACCAGGTGACGTATAAGGGAGGATGTTCCTAGGTGGTTAACGTCCTTACCCCTACTTATTACAGCTTGACAAAGGCAACACACGGCTTGACACCTGTTGTCCGCATTTGTGTTGAAATAATTCCACACCGAAGAGGTGATTTTTTTTTTTTTGTATTTTAACCAGGCATGTCAATGGCCATCTTCGTCCCACGGACAACAGGTATCTCCCCGGGTGCCTGACTTAAACAAACCACCTCACCATCAGAATCCTCCTTGTCAATTTCCTCCCCAGCGCCAGCAACACCCATATCCTCATCCTGGTGTACGTCAACAGTGACATCTTCAATTTGACTATCAGGAACTGGACTGCGGGTGCTCCTTCCAGCACTTGCAGGGGGCGTGCAAATGGTGGAAGGCGCAAGCTCTTCCCGTCCAGTGTTGGGATGGTCAGGCATCGCAACCGACACAATTGGACTCTCCTTGGGGATTTGTGATTTAGAAAAACGCACAGTTCTTTGCTGTGCTTTTGCCAGCTGAAGTCTTTTCATTTTTCTAGCGAGAGGATGAGTGCTTCCATCCTCATGTGAATTTGAACCACTAGCCATGAACATAGGCCAGGGCCTCAGCCGTTCCTTGCCACTCCGTGTCGTAAATGGCATATTGGCAAGTTTACGCTTCTCATCAGACGCTTTCAATTTTGATTTTTGGGTCATTTTACTGAACTTTTGTTTTTTGGATTTGACATGCTCTCTACTATGACATTGGGCATCGGCCTTGGCAGACGACGTTGATGGCATTTCATCGTCTCGGCCATGACTAGTGGCAGCAGCTTCAGCACGAGGTGGAAGTGGATCTTGATCTTTCCCTATTTTACCCTCCACATTTTTGTTCTCCATTTTTTAATGTGTGGAATTATATGCCAGTATCAATAGCAATGGCCTACTACTATATATACTGCGCACAACTGAAATGCACCACAGGTATGGATGGATAGTATACTTGACGACACAAAGGTAGGTAGAGCAGTGGCCTTCCGTACTGTCCTGCTATATATACTGGTGGTCACTGTCAGCAAACTGCAAAACTAAAATGCACCACAGGTATAGAATCTAGATGGATAGTATACTTGACGACACAGAGGTATGTAGAGCAGTGGCCTTCCGTACCGTACTGCTATATATACTGGTGGTCACTGTCAGCAAACGGCAAAACTAAAATGCACCACAGGTATAGAATCTAGATGGATAGTATACTTGACGACACAGAGGTAGGTAGAGCAGTGGCCTTCCGTACCGTACTGCTATATATACTGGTGGTCACTGTCAGCAAAACTCTGCACTGTTTTCCTATATAATACTGCTGGTCCCCAGTCCCCACAATTAAGCAGTGTGAGCACAGATATATGCAGCACACTGAGCACAGATATGGAGTGTTTTTCAGGCAGACAACGTATACTGGTGGTCACTGTCAGCAAAACTCTGCACTGTACTCCTCCTAAATGATATACTGGTGGTCCCCAGTCCCCACAATAAACAGTGTGAGCACAGATATATGCAGCACACTGAGCACAGATATGGAGTGTTTTTCAGGCAGACAACGTATACTGGTGGTCACTGTCAGCAAAACTCTGCACTGTACTCCTCCTATATAATACAGCTGCTCCCCAGTAACCACAATTAAGCAGTGTGAGCACAGATATATGCAGCACACTGAGCACAGATATGGAGTGTTTTTCAGGCAGACAACGTATACTGGTGGTCACTGTCAGCAAAACTCTGCACTGTACTCCTATCAGTGGTGCAAGTAGAAATATTTTCTTAGTGGTACTGAGTGCCAAAAATGGGCGTGGTCATGTTTTGTGAGGGGGCGTGGCCACATGCTGCTAGTGGGAGTGGCTACATGACACTAGCGGTGTGGCCACACGACAGCCTCTTTTTTGGGGGGGATATGGAGGCAATGCTAAAAATATATAGTAATGCCTCCAGTATAATAGAAATATATAGTTATGCCCCCAATTTAATAACAAAATATACTGTAGTAATGCCTCCATTATAACAGGAAAATACAGCAACTGTCGCACTCCCAGTAACCCTGACAAAGTGGGAGGAGCCGTCATGCTGCCAAGCACCATGGTGTCTTGTTGCTTTGTGGCACATTATAATTGTGGTAATGGCAATGTGTGTGGCAGGTGGTACTGCGTACCTGCTGACAAATTCTTAAGGGTACTCCGTACCCGAGCGTACCCGCATACTTACACCACTGCCTCCTATATAATACAGCTGCTCCCCAGTCCCCACAATTAAGCAGTGTGAGCACAGATATATGCAGCACACTGAGCACAGATATGGAGTGTTTTTCAGGCAGACAACGTATACTGGTGGTCACTGTCGGCAAAACTCTGCACTGTACTCCTCCTATATAATATACTGGTGGTCCCCAGTCCCCACAATAAACAGTGTGAGCACAGATATATGCAGCACACTGAGCACAGATATGGAATGTTTTTCAGGCAGACAACGTATACTGGTGGTCACTGTCAGCAAAACTCTGCACTGTACTCCTCCTATATAATACAGCTGCTCCCCTGTTCCCACAATTAAGCAATAAGCACAAATATTTTTGCATCAAGAATTCAAGATTAATAAATGGAGAGGACGCCAGCCACGTCCTCTCCCTAACATTTCCAATGCACGAGTGAAAATGGCGGCGACGCGCGGCTGCTTATATAGAATCCGAATCTAGCGAGAATCCGACAGCGGGATGATGACGTTAGGGCGCGCTCGGGTTAACCGAGCCATACGGGAGAATCCGAGTATGCCTCGGACCCGTGTAAAATGGGTGAAGTTCGGGGGGTTCGGTTTCCGAGGAACCGAACCCGCTCATCACTAGTCGAAAGCTTTTGCAAAATCCAGATAAACCACATCTATTGCATTATCCTGGTCGAGATTGTCACTTACTATCACATAGAAGTTAACCAAATTAGTTTGGCATGATCTATTTCTCACAAACCATGCTGGTTCTTATTAATAGCGTAGGAGTTTTCCAAGTAGTCCTGTATGCTGTCCCTTAGTATACTTTCCAATAGTTTCCCCACTATTGATGTCAGACTAACCGGTCTATAGTTACCAGGATGAGGTTTAATACCCTTTTTAAATATTGGGACTACATCTGCTATATGCCAGTCCTTTGGTGTCATGCCTGATCTAAGTGACTCATTGAAAATCAGATACAGCAGACTTGCTATTTCAGCATTTAGCTCCATCAGAACCCTAGAATGTAGGCCACGTGTACATGAGATTTATTAGTCTTAATTATTTTTTAATAATTCACAGACTACTTCCTCAGACAGATAGGTATTACGCAATGGGCCATTATCAATACTATTGTTACTGTTACTCACTAATCCAACAATCTGGTTCTCTCTAGTAAACACTGATGAGAAAAATGTGTTCAATATTTCAGCTTTTTCATTGTCGTAATTTATCAGGAATCCCAGTTCGCTTTTTAATGGTCCTATATTCTCTTTTTTAGCCTCTTACCATTTATGTACTTTATTAATTTTTTAGGGTTAGTTTTACTATCCTTAGTGATTTGCTTTTCATTTTCTATTTTAGCTGCTCTGATTTCCTTTTTGCATTTTTTGTTTCATTCCTTGTAGTACTGGAATGACTCCGCCTTCCCGTCTGATTTGAAAGCTTTGAATGCTTGCCTCTTTTTATCCATTTCTTACTTAACTTTTTTGTTAAACGAAATTGGTTTGACTTTAATACTCTTATTTTTACTGCCCAAGGGGATGCACTTATGGGTATATTTGTCAAGCATCGTTTTAAAAACATCCCACATTTCAGACGTGTTTCTTTCCCTGAAACAAAGTTCCCCAATCTATCTCCTTTAGTACTTTTTTCAGCATGTTAAAATTTGCTTTTTTAAAGTTAAGAGTTTTAGTTGTACCCTTAGAGTGCTGCTTTTCAATGCTAATGTCAATTGTGATCACTGTTACCCAAGGTTTCGCCTACTGTGGTATTCACTATTATCTCCACGGTGTTAGTTAGTATCAGGTCCAATATAGTCCCTAATCTGGTTGGTTTCTCGACTATTTGCATCAAGTAGTTATCCTTTAGCATATTTAAGAACCTTTTACCCCTAGCTATAATACATGATTCACTGGCCCAATTTATGTCCGGATAAGTCCCCAATGATTAGGACCTCCCCCAGCCCTGTAGCTGTCTCGATTTACATCAAGTTGTGCTTCCTCAGTCGCACTAAGATCAGGCGGTTTATAACATGCCCCTATTAAAAGTTTTTTTGTACTTTTCTTTCCCATAGAAATTTCAACCCATAATGTCTCCACAATATCTCTAGTTCCCTCATAAATACCCTCTGTTATGTATGGTTTTAGAAATGGTTTAACATAAAGACATACACCACCCCCTCTTTTAATAGCCCTGTCTCTCCTGAAAAGAGTATAACCCTTTAATTCTTGACAAAGCAAAGCGTTGCCTTCTCTTTACAGCCCATGATTGGATGGATTGTGCTGGTAGATTTCTGTCATATTTGGCTGGGGCTGAGGTCTCTCCTACTACTGTGCAAAGATTGCTGAATGCTACTGGGTTGCTCAGTAGAATACCCCTCAATTGCTCTGCAATCTTTTTAATTTTGTACATGAGTTCAGAGCCAATTATTCCCATTCTGCATTAGTCTACTATTTAGATCAGATTGTTATACCCACGCTCTCCAACTGCCATTGTCAATATTTGCAAAAGATACTAAGGATGCCATTATATCCTTTCCAAATAACAAGACTTCAGGGATGGACAGGCTCCCCGTTTAATTTTTTTAAGCCCACTTGGTTTTTCTTGTTCCTAAATTATTGGAGATATTTAAAACCCTGACTGAGGTGGGTTCCCTTACCCCTTCCATGACTGAGGCCCTTATTGTGGTTATCCTACAGGCAGGCAATGACCCGATGTACCGTGACTCCTACCATCCTATCTTGTTATTATCAACTGATATAAAAATCTTGGCAAAAGTTTTAGCTATCAAACTTATCAGGTTATCTTTATACTTGCCTGCAGGTGGCTACTGAGATGGATGAGGCTGTGGCTTTGTCCCTTGATGCGACTAGAGGTCTATACTAGAGATGAGCGGGTTCGGTTTCTCTGAATCCGAACCCGCACGAACTTCATGTTTTTTTTCACGGGTCCGAGCGACTCGGATCTTCCCGCCTTGCTCGGTTAACCCGAGCGCGCCCGAACGTTATCATGACGCTGTCGGATTCTCGCGAGACTCGGATTCTATATAAGGAGCCGCGCGTCGCCGCCATTTTCACACGTGCATTGAGATTGATAGGGAGAGGACGTGGCTGGCGTCCTCTCCGTTATAGTAGAAAAGAGTAAAGACTGAGTGACTTAGTTATAATTGTGGGGAGGATTGGGGACGGGGAGCAGCTGTTAGGGAGTACAGTGATTTAGATTAGGAGAGAGAGAGAGAGAGAGATTGACCTGATTTACTGGAGCTTAGGAGTACTGTAGAAGAGAGTGCAGAGTTTACTAGTGACTGATCACAGTGACCACCAGACAGTGCAGTTTTATTTAATATATCCGTTCTCTGCCTGAAAAAAACGATACACACAGTGACTCAGTCACATACCATATCTGTGTGCACTGCTCAGCCCAGTGTGCTGCATCATCTATGTATATTATGGGTGGTCTTCTGTATGCCGGCGGTCGGGCTCCCGGCGCTCAGTATACCGGCGCCGGGAGCCCGACAGCCGGCATACCGACACTTATTTTCCCTCGTGGGGGTCCACGACCCCCATAGAGGGAGAATAAAATAGTGTGGCGCGCGTAGCGCGCCACCGTGCCCGTAGCGTGGCGAGCGCAGCGAGCCCGCAAGGGGCTCATTTGCGCTCGCCACGCTGTCGGTAAGCCGGCGGTCGGGCTCCCGGCGCCGGGATGCTGATCGCCGGGAGCCCGACCGACCGCCGGCCAGCCGTAGTGAACCCGTATATTATATATCTGACTGTGCTCAGCTCACACAGCTTATAATTGTGGGGGAGACTGGGGAGCACTGCAGTGCCAGTTATAGGTTATAGCAGGAGCCAGGAGTACAAGACAGTCACATACCATATCTGTGTGCACTGCTCAGCCCAGTGTGCTGCATCATCTATGTATATATTATATATCTGACTGTGCTCAGCTCACACAGCTTATAATTGTGGGGGAGACTGGGGAGCACTGCAGTGCCAGTTATAGGTTATAGCAGGAGCTAGGAGTACATATTATATTAAAATTAAACAGTGCACACTTTTGCTGCAGGAGTGCCACTGCCAGTGTGACTGACCAGTGACCTGACCACACTGACCACCAGTATAGTTAGTAGTATACTATATTGTGATTGCCTGAAAAAGTTAAACACTCGTCGTGTGACTTCACTTGTGTGGTGTTTTTTTTTTTATTCTATAAAAAACTCATTCTGCTGACAGACAGTGTCCAGCAGGTCCGTCATTATATAATATATATACCTGTCCGGCTGCAGTAGTGATATATATATATTTTTTATATCATTATTTATCATCCAGTCGCAGCAGACACAGTACGGTAGTTCACGGCTGTAGCTACCTCTGTGTCGGCACTCGGCAGTCCGTCCATAATTGTATACCACCTAACCGTGGTTTTTTTTTCTTTCTTCTTTATACATACATACTACGACATCTCTTTATCAACCAGTCTATATTAGCAGCAGACACAGTACAGTACGGTAGTTCACGGCTGTGGCTACCTCTGTGTCGGCACTCGGCAGTCCGTCCATAATTGTATACCACCTAACCGTGGTTTTTTTTTCTTTCTTCTTTATACGTACATACTACGACATCTCTTTATCAACCAGTCTATATTAGCAGCAGACACAGTACAGTACGGTAGTTCACGGCTGTGGCTACCTCTGTGTCGGCACTCGGCAGTCCGTCCATAATTGTATACCACCTAACCGTGGGTTTTTTTTCTTTCTTCTTTATACATACATACTACGACATCTCTTTATCAACCAGTCTATATTAGCAGCAGACACAGTACAGTACGGTAGTTCACGGCTGTGGCTACCTCTGTGTCGGCACTCGGCAGTCCGTCCATAATTGTATACTAGTATCCATCCATCTCCATTGTTTACCTGAGGTGCCTTTTAGTTGTGCCTATTAAAATATGGAGAACAAAAATGTTGAGGTTCCAAAATTAGGGAAAGATCAAGATCCACTTCCACCTCGTGCTGAAGCTGCTGCCACTAGTCATGGCCGAGACGATGAAATGCCAGCAACGTCGTCTGCCAAGGCCGATGCCCAATGTCATAGTACAGAGCATGTCAAATCCAAAACACCAAATATCAGTAAAAAAAGGACTCCAAAACCTAAAATAAAATTGTCGGAGGAGAAGCGTAAACTTGCCAATATGCCATTTACCACACGGAGTGGCAAGGAACGGCTGAGGCCCTGGCCTATGTTCATGGCTAGTGGTTCAGCTTCACATGAGGATGGAAGCACTCAGCCTCTCGCTAGAAAACTGAAAAGACTCAAGCTGGCAAAAGCACCGCAAAGAACTGTGCGTTCTTCGAAATCCCAAATCCACAAGGAGAGTCCAATTGTGTCGGTTGCGATGCCTGACCTTCCCAACACTGGACGTGAAGAGCATGCGCCTTCCACCATTTGCACGCCCCCTGCAAGTGCTGGAAGGAGCACCCGCAGTCCAGTTCCTGATAGTCAGATTGAAGATGTCAGTGTTGAAGTACACCAGGATGAGGAGGATATGGGTGTTGCTGGCGCTGGGGAGGAAATTGACCAGGAGGATTCTGATGGTGAGGTGGTTTGTTTAAGTCAGGCACCCGGGGAGACACCTGTTGTCCGTGGGAGGAATATGGCCGTTGACATGCCTGGTGAAAATACCAAAAAAATCAGCTCTTCGGTGTGGAACTATTTCAACAGAAATGCGGACAACAGGTGTCAAGCCGTGTGTTCCCTTTGTCAAGCTGTAATAAGTAGGCGTAAGGACGTTAACCACCTCGGAACATCCTCCCTTATACGTCACCTGCAGCGCATTCATAATAAGTCAGTGACAAGTTCAAAAACTTTGGGTGACAGCGGAAGCAGTCCACTGACCAGTAAATCCCTTCCTCTTGTAACCAAGCTCACGCAAACCACCCCACCAACTCCCTCAGTGTCAATTTCCTCCTTCCCCAGGAATGCCAATAGTCCTGCAGGCCATGTCACTGGCAATTCTGACGAGTCCTCTCCTGCCTGGGATTCCTCCGATGCATCCTTGCGTGTAACGCCTACTGCTGCTGGCGCTGCTGTTGTTGCTGCTGGGAGTCGATGGTCATCCCAGAGGGGAAGTCGTAAGCCCACTTGTACTACTTCCAGTAAGCAATTGACTGTTCAACAGTCCTTTGCGAGGAAGATGAAATATCACAGCAGTCATCCTGCTGCAAAGCGGATAACTGAGGCCTTGACAACTATGTTGGTGTTAGACGTGCGTCCGGTATCCGCCGTTAGTTCACAGGGAACTAGACAATTTATTGAGGCAGTGTGCCCCCGTTACCAAATACCATCTAGGTTCCACTTCTCTAGGCAGGCGATACCGAAAATGTACACGGACCTCAGAAAAAGACTCACCAGTGTCCTAAAAAATGCAGCTGGACCCAATGTCCACTTAACCACGGACATGTGGACAAGTGGAGCAGGGCAGGGTCAGGACTATATGACTGTGACAGCCCACTGGGTAGATGTATGGACTCCCGCCGCAAGAACAGCAGCGGCGGCACCAGTAGCAGCATCTCGCAAACGCCAACTCTTTCCTAGGCAGGCTACGCTTTGTATCACCGCTTTCCAGAATACGCACACAGCTGAAAACCTCTTACGGCAACTGAGGAAGATCATCGCGGAATGGCTTACCCCAATTGGACTCTCCTGTGGATTTGTGGCATCGGACAACGCCAGCAATATTGTGTGTGCATTAAATATGGGCAAATTCCAGCACGTCCCATGTTTTGCACATACCTTGAATTTGGTGGTGCAGAATTTTTTAAAAAACGACAGGGGCGTGCAAGAGATGCTGTCGGTGGCCAGAAGAATTGCGGGACACTTTCGGCGTACAGGCACCACGTACAGAAGGCTGGAGCACCACCAAAAACTACTGAACCTGCCCTGCCATCATCTGAAGCAAGAAGTGGTAACGAGGTGGAATTCAACCCTCTATATGCTTCAGAGGTTGGAGGAGCAGCAAAAGGCCATTCAAGCCTATACAATTGAGCACGATATAGGAGGTGGAATGCACCTGTCTCAAGCGCAGTGGAGAATGATTTCAACGTTGTGCAAGGTTCTGATGCCCTTTGAACTTGCCACACGTGAAGTCAGTTCAGACACTGCCAGCCTGAGTCAGGTCATTCCCCTCATCAGGCTTTTGCAGAAGAAGCTGGAGACATTGAAGGAGGAGCTAACACGGAGCGATTCCGCTAGGCATGTGGGACTTGTGGATGGAGCCCTTAATTCGCTTAACAAGGATTCACGGGTGGTCAATCTGTTGAAATCAGAGCACTACATTTTGGCCACCGTGCTCGATCCTAGATTTAAAGCCTACCTTGGATCTCTCTTTCCGGCAGACACAAGTCTGCTGGGGTTGAAAGACCTGCTGGTGAGAAAATTGTCAAGTCAAGCGGAACGCGACCTGTCAACATCTCCTCCTTCACATTCTCCCGCAACTGGGGGTGCGAGGAAAAGGCTCAGAATTCCGAGCCCACCCGCTGGCGGTGATGCAGGGCAGTCTGGAGCGACTGCTGATGCTGACATCTGGTCCGGACTGAAGGACCTGACAACGATTACGGACATGTCGTCTACTGTCACTGCATATGATTCTCTCAACATTGAAAGAATGGTGGAGGATTATATGAGTGACCGCATCCAAGTAGGCACGTCACACAGTCCGTACTTATACTGGCAGGAAAAAGAGGCAATTTGGAGGCCCTTGCACAAACTGGCTTTATTCTACCTAAGTTGCCCTCCCACAAGTGTGTACTCCGAAAGAGTGTTTAGTGCCGCCGCTCACCTTGTCAGCAATCGGCGTACGAGGTTACATCCAGAAAATGTGGAGAAGATGATGTTCATTAAAATGAATTATAATCAATTCCTCCGCGGAGACATTGACCAGCAGCAATTGCCTCCACAAAGTACACAGGGAGCTGAGATGGTGGATTCCAGTGGGGACGAATTGATAATCTGTGAGGAGGGGGATGTACACGGTGATATATCGGAGGATGATGATGAGGTGGACATCTTGCCTCTGTAGAGCCAGTTTGTGCAAGGAGAGATTAATTGCTTCTTTTTTGGGGGGGGTCCAAACCAACCCGTCATATCAGTCACAGTCGTGTGGCAGACCCTGTCACTGAAATGATGGGTTGGTTAAAGTGTGCATGTCCTGTTTATACAACATAAGGGTGGGTGGGAGGGCCCAAGGACAATTCCATCTTGCACCTCTTTTTTCTTTTATTTTTCTTTGCGTCATGTGCTGTTTGGGGAGGGTTTTTTGGAAGGGCCATCCTGCGTGACACTGCAGTGACACTCCTAGATGGGCCCGGTGTTTGTGTCGGCCACTAGGGTCGCTAATCTTACTCACACAGTCAGCTACCTCATTGCGCCTCTTTTTTTCTTTGCGTCATGTGCTGTTTGGGGAGGGTTTTTTGGAAGGGACATCCTGCGTGACACTGCAGTGACACTCCTAGATGGGCCCGGTGTTTGTGTCGGCCACTAGGGTCGCTTATCTTACTCACACAGTCAGCTACCTCATTGCGCCTCTTTTTTTCTTTGCGTCATGTGCTGTTTAGGGAGGGTTTTTTGGAAGGGACATCCTGCGTGACACTGCAGTGCCACTCCTAGATGGGCCCGGTGTTTGTGTCGGCCACTAGGGTCGCTAATCTTACTCACACAGCTACCTCATTGCGCCTCTTTTTTTCTTTGCGTCATGTGCTGTTTGGGGAGGGTTTTTTGGAAGGGACATCCTGCGTGACACTGCAGTGCCACTCCTAGATGGGCCCGGTGTTTGTGTCGGCCACTAGGGTCGCTTATCTTACTCACACAGTCAGCTACCTCATTGTGCCTCTTTTTTTCTTTGCGTCATGTGCTGTTTGGGGAGGGTTTTTTGGAAGGGCCATCCTGCGTGACACTGCAGTGCCACTCCTAGATGGGCCCGGTGTTTGTGTCGGCCACTAGGGTCGCTTATCTTACTCACACAGTCAGCTACCTCATTGCGCCTCTTTTTTTCTTTGCGTCATGTGCTGTTTGGGGAGGGTTTTTTGGAAGGGACATCCTGCGTGACACTGCAGTGACACTCCTAGATGGGCCCGGTGTTTGTGTCGGCCACTAGGGTCGCTTATCTTACTCACACAGTCAGCTACCTCATTGCGCCTCTTTTTTTCTTTGCGTCATGTGCTGTTTAGGGAGGGTTTTTTGGAAGGGACATCCTGCGTGACACTGCAGTGCCACTCCTAGATGGGCCCGGTGTTTGTGTCGGCCACTAGGGTCGCTAATCTTACTCACACAGCTACCTCATTGCGCCTCTTTTTTTCTTTGCGTCATGTGCTGTTTGGGGAGGGTTTTTTGGAAGGGACATCCTGCGTGACACTGCAGTGCCACTCCTAGATGGGCCCGGTGTTTGTGTCGGCCACTAGGGTCGCTTATCTTACTCACACAGCGACCTCGGTGCAAATTTTAGGACTAAAAATAATATTGTGAGGTGTGAGGTATTCAGAATAGACTGAAAATGAGTGGAAATTATGGTTTTTTAGGTTAATAATACTTTGGGATCAAAATGACCCCCAAATTCTATGATTTAAGCTGTTTTTTAGGGTTTTTTGAAAAAAACACCCGAATCCAAAACACACCCGAATCCGACAAAAAAAATTCGGTGAGGTTTTGCCAAAACGCGGTCGAACCCAAAACACGGCCGCGGAACCGAACCCAAAACCAAAACACAAAACCCGAAAAATTTCAGGCGCTCATCTCTAGTCTATACATTTTACCCCATTACTGTTTCTACTGGCTAGATCTCAACTATCTAGATGCCCTGCTTTATTGAAGCAGGCACAAAATGAGAGGGCTTGATCCCTGCTCTCTACTTTGGAGAAATCTGGCATTCCCCAAGGTACATAAACTTGAGGGTAGATCTGTTAGGATATGGGGGGTGATTCAGAGTTGATCGAGGCAGCAAATTTGTTAGCAGTTGGGCAAAACCATGTGCACTGCAGGTGTGGCAGGTGTGCAGATATAACATTTGCAGAGAGTTAGACTTGGGTGGGTTATTTTGTTTCTGTGCAGGGTAAATAATGGCTGCTTTATTTTTACACTGTAATTTAGATTTCAGTTTGAACACAGCCCACCCAAATCTAACTCTCTCTGCACATGTTATATCTGCCCCTACCCCCCTGCAGTGCACATGGTTTTGTCAAACTGTTTACAAATTTGCTGCTGCGATCAACTCTGAATTAGGCCTATGGTACGCTCTGTATCTGTCCCCTTCTGTGTACCAGTCTATGGGTGCATCCCCTAGTGTTAGACCTCTAGTGCCAGGAGTCACTCAGAGGCAGAGTTATATGATGTAGTTCCTGTTCCTCCATCTCAAAGAGAGTGATGAGAGTGTGACACACAGCAGAGACTGAAAGACAGAGTCCTGGTGTGCAAGTGTGCAAAGCTGAGACCGGGAGCAGATCTCAGCTACAGAGACTCACAGCGTTCCAGTGCATGCATCATCTTCTCTACAGTGGGAGTCAGACTGCACGGCTGTGCAGTCCTCTATGTTTTACCACCACAGACATCTCCTGATAAGTACCGCTACCTAATGCTGTTACCTTGCATGATATATGGGCTCCTGATTACCGCTATCTGAGTCACCTGTGTTCATTAAATAAACCTGCATTACTGTTTAAGTCATCTAGTGTGTGGACTGACATCACTGCACCAGATAGCCAAGTACACTCTGCCAACAATGATCTGTGTGACTGTCCTATAGTATAGCTATGATTGGTCAATTTTCTCTTCACTCCTTTGCTTATCTAGCTTTTTTCCATCCATCACATCGATTTTTTTAGGTATCTGCAAATATGGCATGCTCTCTAGTGGTCATTCCGAGTTGATAGCTCGCTAGCAGTTTATAGCAGCCATGCAAATGCTATGCCGCCGCTCACTGGGAGTGTATTTTAGCTTAGCAGAAGTGCGAACGGTTGTATGGCAGATTTGCTACAAAATTTTTTTGTGCAGTTTCAGAGTAGCTCAAAACCTACTCAGCGATCACTTTAGACTATTCAGTTCCGGATTTGACGTCACAAACCCGCCCAGCATTCGCCCTGCCATGCCTGCGTTTCTCCAGCCACACCTGCGTTATTCTCTGGTACGCCTGCATTTTCCCGCACACTCCCTGAAAACGTACAGTTACCACCCAGAAACGCCCACTTCATGTCAATCACTCTGCGGCAAGCAGTGCGACTGAAATGCATCGCTAGACCCTGTGCGTTTGTTGTGCCCGTACGTTGCACGCGCGCATTGCGCTGCATACGCATGCGCAGAACTGCCGTTTTTTAGCATGATCTATGTGCTACAAACAAATTCAGCTAGCGATCCACTCGGAATGACCACCTCTGTGCACAGTGGGGGAGGAATACCTCTACTATCTTTGAACCATCAGTTTGGTTGTTAGTACATACCCTCCCTGGCTGAAAGTTTACTTTCCTAGCGTACTCCTTTCTACTCTCACATCATGGGGCTGATGGGCTGTTTTGTCAGATGTACACTGGAACTCCCTAATGGGATCTCTCCTGGATGCCACAGTGTATGCCCAATATCGGCAAATCCAACTCTATACCCTACACAGGGCCTTTTAGACCCCAGTAAGGCTTTATGGCTTTAGTAGTCTGTCTTTGGAGGTCTTTCCCAAGTGTACAACCTTTTCTGTTGATTTCTGGTATATGTTTTGGTCCTGCCCTCAGGTGGCCTCCATTTGGTATAGAATTGTTGCTTGTATACAGGGTTTGGGTATACTGACTCTCCTGCTAGACCCCTGGATTTTCCTTTTTAACCTCACACATGGATAGCTCTTAATCCTCCTTCTTTTTTATCCTGGGTGTCCCTGGTTAAAATAACAGTTTTCTCATTAATGCTTTAAGTATCAGAAGTGAAAGGTCCCCCTAATATTTGATAGAACATGGATCCTCTGGCAGGAATTTAGATTTAAAAACAAGAAACACAAACAAGGTGTCACAACTGAGGGCTGGAGACCGTGACTGGGAGCCTCAGTTGTAGGGGTTGATGGGTACCTGAATGTTGGAGGAGCGATGGGACTCCTGGACATGCGTAAAGACAGTAGCAAGGATGCCCGAAGGCGTGACCACGACAACTGGAAATATCTTTCAGTGATTTTATTAAATGAAAGTCATAAAACGTGCAAAAACAATAGAAAGTCACAAGTGGAAATTTAGGTGTGCAACTGGTTAATACCAGTAACCTGGAATGTAGAGAAAAGTTCTGTAAACTGTAAATGAAGCTAGGGTTCGCTGGAAAATTGAAATAGAAGCTGGAGTGCGCTGGAAAACTGTAGTTGTTGAAGAGTGGCTGCTGGAAAGCCGGAATACAGACAGAGGTGAGTAAGGTGATGTTGTAGAGGGTTAATCACAGAGGTGTCGTGTGACACCACAGAGTGTAACACAGAGGAGTCAGGCTTGAATGCAGGAGAGTTCACTGGAGAATCTGTAGAAGACTGCACACAGGAACCACTGGAGACAAATGAAGCACTGACATCTATCTGGCCCAGACACAGGATACTTATACCTGCAGCTATGCAGGCATTGGCTGGGCAATTATGCAGATTTCAGAGCCAGTAGATTGGAGGAGCTGGAACATGTGATTGCATCCAACATGGCTGCGCCCATGCTGGAAGTACGATGGAAAACCTGGTTTGGAACACAATGTAGAAACATAGTAGTAATGGCGGCTCCGGCCGCAGAGGACAGGAGACGCCAAACAACAAGTGCATGCTGAGACACGTGGAAGGCAGCTGAGGCCGCGGAGGGTGTACAACCAGAAGGGAGATAGTGTGTTAGTACTCGGATCGTGACAGTACCCCCCCCCCCTTTTAGGAGTGGCCCCAGGACACTTCTTAAGTTTTCCTGGCCATCTGGAATGGAACTTCTGGAAGAAGACTTGTGCCAACTTGGAAGTGGGGAATCCATGACAGAATCCATCGAGGAATGAACCCACGGACGATGAGGAACAGACAAGGAAACCAGTTGCCTAGTGGGTGACTGGCGGGATACTTTGTGCTGGGCAGATTTTGGGCAGGAGGCCCCAAATTCAGCAATGTCCTTTTTTAGGGTCGGCCACCAATTTGACCTGGAAATTAATTTTAAGGTCTTGCGTATGCCCGCGTGTCCGGCAAAGCGAGAGGAATGTGCCCGATGCAAGAGCTTCCTCCTGAAAGCCGGCTTCACTAAATTTTTCCCTGGAGGGGGCATAGAGTCCATCCTCACTGCGGAGAACGCCACTGGATCAACAATACAATGCTTGACAGTAGACTCAGACTCATTTTCTTGCTCCCGGGAGTGGGAAAGGGCATCAGCCTTGTGATTCGGTGACCCTGGACAAAACTGTAGTTTGGAGTCTTGGCACGGAGGAGACAGGACATCAGAAGACTTGTAGGAGGATAGACGAACTGAAAGCTCTTTTTGGAGACAGGTCTCAGAGCAGGAAGGACCCCATGCCAGGATACGGGTCGACTTCCAATCAACTTGAGGGTTATGCAGACGTAGCCATGGAAGGCCTAGGACCACAGGATGGGTGGCCCTGGGGATAACCTGGAAAGAAATCAACTCAGTATGCTGATCCCCTACCTTCAGACGGATAGGTAGGGTCTTGGAGGTAATCACCGCATCAGGAATCCTACTGCCGTCCACGGCAGTTAGAGATATCGGTGATGACAGTCTCTCAGTGGGTAGAGACCACTGCTTAACAAAACTCTCTGTAATAAAGTTTCCGGCTGCTCCGGAATCCAATAAGGCAGTGAGATTCTTAGTACGCAGAGCCACCTGCAGAGAAACGGAGAGATTGCAGTTACTTGGAAATGGAGAGAAATTCGTCACTCCTAGCTGGTCTTCTCCTTGGTGGGCTAGGACTTGAGGTTGTCCCGGACGCTTGGGACAGGACTTGATAACGTGAGAAGATTCGGCACAATACAAACAGAGACGCTCAGCAAGACGTCTACTACGCTCTGCCTGAGATAAACGAGAGCGACCTATCTGCATAGGTTCCTCCCGAGACGGAGATGGCTGACGAGGAATGGAGACAGTAGGAATCCTGGGAAATGTGGATCTTCCTCGTTCAACAGCCCTTTCACGGAACCGTAAATCGACCTTAGTGCAGAGGGAAATGAGCTCGTTTAAAGTTAAAGGCAAGTCTCTAGCAGCGAGCTCATCTTTGATACGCTCGGATAGCCCTCCCCAGAAGGCTGCATAAAGAGCGTCATCATTCCAGGAGACTTTAGATGCCAAGGTCTGGAATTGCACCAAATACTGACCGACAGTTCGCGTCCCCTGACGCAGTCGAAGGATCTCTGAAGAGGCTGATGTCACTCGACCTGGCTCATCGAAAATTCATCTGAACGTTGCCACGAAGTTAGCATAGGATGACAACAGAGCATCAGACCTTTCCCATATAGGTGAGGCCCAGTCTAGAGCGGCACCAGTGAGTAGAGAAATAAGGTATGCCACCTTAATGCGGTCAGTAGGGAAACTGCTGGGTTGCAATTCAAATTGGATCTCGCACTGGTTTAGGAAACCCCTGCAGGCTTTAGGGGATCCATCATATTTAGCAGGAGTCGGCAAGTGAAGATAGGGAGCAGGAACAGGTATGGTGGGTGGGGACACCACCGGAGGCGCTTGAGTCGGCACACTGGACGCCCCTGATCCACGGAGGGCCGCTTGAATTTCATCCAGCCGGGAGGAGAGATCCTGGAGACAGCGAACAACATGGCCTTGAGCAGCCTCCTGACGTTCAAGGCGGGTTGCCAATTCTTGAATCAGCCTAAGCGCTTGGGCCTGGTCACCGGCTGGATCCATTTGGTCAGTGCTTACTGTCACAACTGAGGGCTGGAGACCGTGACTGGGAGCCTCAGTTGTAGGGGTTGATGGGTACCTGAATGTTGGAGGAGCGATGGGACTCCTGGACATGCGTAAAGACAGTAGCAAGGATGCCCGAAGGCGTGACCACGACAACTGGAAATATCTTTCAGTGATTTTATTAAATGAAAGTCAGAAAACGTGCAAAAACAATAGAAAGTCACAAGTGGAAATTTAGGTGTGCAACTGGTTAATACCAGTAACCTGGAATGTAGAGAAAAGTTCTGTAAACTGTAAATGAAGCTAGGGTTCACTGGAAAATTGAAATAGAAGCTGGAGTGCGCTGGAAAACTGTAGTTGTTGAAGAGTGGCTGCTGGAAAGCCGGAATACAGACACAGGTGAGTAAGGTGATGTTGTAGAGGGTTAATCACAGAGGTGTCGTGTTACACCACAGAGTGTAACACAGAGGAGTCAGGCTTGAATGCAGGAGAGTTCACTGGAGAATCTGTAGAAGACTGCACACAGGAACCACTGGAGACAAATGAAGCACTGACATCTATCTGGCCCAGACACAGGATACTTATACCTGCAGCTATGCAGGCATTGGCTGGGCAATTATGCAGATTTCAGAGCCAGTAGACAGGGCCGAAACTAGGATTTTTGTCACCCGGGGCAAGGTAGTCATTTGACACCCCCCCAAAAAAATGATTTATTTTTTTTACAATAAAAAAATAAAAAAATAAAAAAACTAAACATTTTAAAATAAATGAATAAAAATATTATATATATATATATCTCTTTCAGAACTTTTTTACCTGAAAAATTGCCTTTTCTAACATAAATTTCATATCCAGGAAAAAGTGTCCCCATTTTACAAAGTACGACAGGCAAGTGTCCCCATTTTACACATTGCGGCAGACAGGTGACCCCATTTTACACATTGCGGCAGACAGGTGTCCCCATTTTACACATTGCGGCAGACAGGTGTCCCCATTTTACACATTGCGGCAGGAAAAAGTGTCCCCATTTTACACATTGCGGCAGGAAAAAGTGTCCCCATTTTACACATTGCGGCAGGAAAAAGTGTCCCCATTTTACACATTGCGGCAGACAGGTCCCCATTTTACACATTCCGGCAGGTGGTGGGGAGAGGGAGGGAGAGAGAGAGAGAGAGAGAGAGAGAGAGAGAGGGAGGGAGAGGGGCTGACTTACATTTGAAGCGGTTCTCGCCGCTCTTCAGCCACCTCTCCCTCCTCGTCTGCGCGGCTCCCCCTTCTCCCTCCTCCCGAGTGCCCAGCTCGGGGGGGCGGGGTTTCGTGGAATGACGCGTTTGCGTCACGACGCAATCGCGTCATTCCGCGAAACCCCGCCCCCCCGAGCTGGGCACTCGGGAGGAGGGAGAAGGGGGTTTCAAAGTACAAAGAAGTGACGCGGCGCTGCACTGGCGCATAGGGAGAGGGTGTTAGGGGGTCTCGACGCCCCCTCCAATCCGGCGCCCAGGTCGCCTGCCCCCCTAGCCCCCCCCTAGTTTTGGCCCTGCAGTAGATTGGAGGAGCTGGAACATGTGATTGCATACAACATGGCTGCGCCCATGCTGGAAGTAAAATGGAAAACCTGGTTTGGAACACAATGTAGAAACATAGTAGTAATGGCGGCTCCGGCCGCAGAGGACAGGAGACGTCAAACAACAAGTGCATGCTGAGACACGTGGAAGGCAGCGGAGGGCGTACAACCAGAAGGGAGATAGTGTCTTAGTACTCGGATCGTGACACAAGGAATTGCCACAAAGCGCCTGGGATAGCAATACCCAATAATTAATATAAATTTATAATTGCTCTGCCACATGCGCTGCCACAGAACACTGTGTACGTGTTCAATAACGAAACATGAAGTAAGGAAAAGGAAATGGCTGCGCAATGTGTAAGAGCATATAAATACTAATTAGGAGCTGACATGTGAAAGTATAAAATGTTTTATTGTATAGATAACAAATAATTTAGCACATAAAAACAATAAGGTAATATAATAAAATCAAGATAAGAGCGAGAACACCTTCAACTTATAAATGTGTAATAGAGATGGTATCCTCCGATTTTAATGAGGAAGCAAATCAAATTAAATGTCCATATGCAAATCCACAATCAGATGAGCGGCTGAACGAAAGGTATCTATAGTTGGTTGCCGTAGTGAGAGTCTGAGTGCGGCAATACAAATAACTGCTGTATGGATAAATACCTCTCCGTGGGCTGGTCCCGACCGAGCGTCCTCGGTCGTATGTTCCTGCAGTGCCCCGTGTTGAATATGCAATCTTACTTGCTACTGGAGATCCCTCAGCCTGCTCATCCTCAGAGGCACTCAGACTCTCTGACATGTCCTGATTTGCGACGATGGCACCAATGTATCAGCAATTTTATGCCATTGAACGGAAATGATGCGATAGCAGTGGGTGTCCCTGTACTCAGGTCAGTTTATGCCCATAACTATATATAAATGCGAAAGCCCTCACTCATTGACTCATCACTAATTCTCTTACGTCCCGATATGTTAGGAAGATAAAATATAACATAGGTATTCTTCAGGTTAGAAATAGGAAAATTACAAAATTTGAATTTTAATAAACCTCCTTTAAGGAGATGAAAAGGGGGTTGATTTAATTATGTCATCACCGATGCATGGCTTGCATTACGTAAACGATAACGCCCAAACAATCAGATCAAAATTTGGATTGCACCTCCAGTGGGAAGAATTTAATAAACTACAAAAATGGTTGGGTCATGTTTTACAGTATCTGCTACAGGTGCTCCTCGGGTAATGCCAAGAACACTGGATTAATATTTACTTACATTAAGACATCTCAAATTTACATCTCTATTGATTTACCAAAATTTTAACACTCATCTATATATACAACAATGAAAATCAGAAACTCCCATGTGAAGAACGGGTAGAACACCTAGTTTGCATATAATTGCAATTGCATATGGCAAAAAATAGCAACAGCAGCAGCAAGAAGAATCACATCTGAATGAGCCTCAGAGAAAGCAGCTATTATACAGCAGAACGACTATCAGCCACTATTGGAGACTGGTATTTCTGTGATTCCTAGTATTCATATTTCATTTGTGCTGTTTAAATACAGCATTATAAATTCAAAACAGATGAACAATTAAAACATCAAGGACAATAATGCTTTTGAGGATATTTCACAAAATGTAATACTGTAAACAGCCACTAGAGGCCAGCCTTGTACTTTCATTACATTTTCAAATGCACAAGAAAGTAAGTCTGGTGGAATTGTAAAGAAAATAAAACCAACTGTAGCACAATTATCGTGGAAATGTATATACTTTTCTAAATGAAGCAGCTTACACTTACAGTAAACTAAGCTGAATTTTTAGCCGCTAAATGTCATTAATTTAGAAAAATAAAAACAAACACATTAAATGTACTTTTATTATTTCAAATCTAAAACACATTTTCCTCCCATTATTTTGTTAAATGTGTGTAGCTGTATAAATATTACCCTGATTGCTGTTTTTCACATTGACATCTTTGGAAGTCTACTATATTTACTAACTTAAATAGAGAAATCCTTCCTTTCTTGTGCAATACACACTAATGTATATTACTGTTATATTCTAAATACTTCATGTACATGTTCTAAACTTAAAACGTAACAACACACAATATTGTATATATTTCAAATGTTTTACTTTAATTTTTTTTGAAGTTTATCAGCAATCACAAATTAATTAGAGGATCAGGTATCTCGTGGGTATGCTTCTTGCTGACCTGAGTGGTCATGACAGTTTACAGGAGGGTGTTGTTGCAGCAGAATCTCTCCAGAGATGTTCAATCGGATTCAAGTCTGGGCTCTGGCTGGGTCATTCAAGGACATTCACATAGTTGTCCTGAAGCCACTCCTTTGCTATCTTGGCTGTGTGCTTAGGGTCGTTGTCCTTCTGAAAGATGAACCGTCGCCGCAGTGTGAGGCCAAGAGCGCTCTGGAGCAGATTTTCATCCAGGATGTCTCTGTACATTGCTGCATTCATCTTTTCCTCTATCCTGACTTGTTTCCCAGTTCCTGCCACTGAAAAACATCCCCACAGCATGATGCTGCCACCACCATGCTTCACTGTAGGGATGGTATTGGCCGGGTGATGAGCAGTGCCTGGTTTCCTCCAAACATGATGCCTGGCATCAGAGCCAGCAGAACACACTCAGCAAGGGGATGCAAAGCAGGGAGGTGCTAGGGTGGAGAGGCACTTTCCCTGCTCTGCATCCCACCTGCTGTCCAGCCCGCTGTTGCTGCTGGCTGCCGCCGATGACAGGCAGCAGCGGCGGCATTGTAAAGCTGGAACGGGGAAGAATATCGCCGGCAAAACAGAAGCCCCGCCCTCCCAGGTCACGTCACCGGGCTCCACAAGAGATCAGACAGAGACACCACAAGTTCAGAATGTAACGATTGTTCCATGCTCTGCATTGTTCATGTACCTGTCAGTTGGGGCTAGTGCACCTCTCCTGCACTCCCCATGAGGTAAGGTAATCTCAGATGGAAACCAACCGCCATCCTAGCTTCACCACTTCACTTGTGCACACGGGGGGGGGGGGGGGGGTAAAGCTCTCCTGCCTAATCTCATTCTGTTGCTCTCTCTCACTAGTCTCTCCCTATGGATGTCTCTTTCCCCATGCCTGTCTCTCCCGCTCCTTATGGCCCCATCTCTGCCCTTGCCATCTCCCTCCCCCATAACTCTCTCTCCCCATATCCCCATCTCTCTCTCCCTCATGCCCCTCTCTCTCTCTCTATCCTCCATGCTTCTTTCCCTCATGCAATCTCTCTCCCCTATGCCTCTCTCTGTCTCTCCCCAGTGCACCCCCTCTCTCTTTCCTCCATGCAGCTCTTTCCCTCACCACTGTCTCTCCACGCCAATACTCTCTCTCCATCCATGCCTCTCTCTCTCCCGCTCTGATATAGATAGATAGATAGATAGATAGATAGATAGATAGATAGATAGATAGATAGATAGATACTGAACGGCGGCACTCGGGAGGCAGGTAAGTGGTGAAGCAAAAAGGTGCTTTATCTACGTTTCAGGGTACATAGCCCCGTCATGTGTCCTGATGATAGGGCTACGTACCCCGAAACGTAGATAAAGCACCTTTTTGCTTCACCACTTACCTGCCTCCTGAGTGCTGCCGTTCATTTTCCTCAGTGTACAGACGGACCGCAGAGTCTGGTAGGAGGGCACCAGAGCACATAAACTATCAGCTGTATCCGGACGTGCAATATATATATAGATATAGATAGATAGATAGATAGATAGATAGATAGATAGATAGATAGATAGATAGATATATACAGCGTCCAAGGTCTGGCACTACAAACTTGCAAATCATTTCTCTGCCTAGTGTCTTCACAAAAATCTCTGTATATTCGTGCAAAGGTGCGGCACTCAGGCTGTATTAATGCAATGAATCGACACGCAGTCAATGTAGTATCATTGACTGCGTGTCGATTCATTGCATTAATACAGCCTGAGTGCCGCACCTTTGCACGAATATATATATATATATATATATATACAAATATATAATATGGAACACCCAGACCTGTGGCCATGTCTCTTCCTTGTAAGTCCGCACTCTTCGGAGTGTACTGACCGTTTATAATGTATGGGAGTTAAGGCGCAAATTTATACTTTGCAGGTGGGCGC
Organism: Pseudophryne corroboree; assembly: GCF_028390025.1. NCBI lineage: Eukaryota > Metazoa > Chordata > Amphibia > Anura > Myobatrachidae > Pseudophryne > Pseudophryne corroboree. Next base: position 253,361,612 of record NC_086448.1, on the reverse strand, counting down.
CAAACACCCTAGCACCGGCCCTGCCTGGCATTCACGCCAAAGAGTTCAATCTTTGTCTCATCAGACCAGAGTATTTTGTTTCTCATGATCTGGGAGTCCTTTTGCTGCATATTGCCAAACTCGAGGCAGGCTGCCATGTGCTTTTTACTGAGGATTGGCTTCCGTCTGGCCACTCTACCATACAGGCCTGATTGGTGGATTGCTGCAGAGATGGTTGTCCTTCTGGAGGGTTCTCCTCTCTCCACAGAGGAATGCTGTAGCTCTGACAGAGTGACCATCGGGTTCTTGGTCACCACCCTGACTAGGGCCCTTCTCCCTCGATTGCTCAGTTTAGACGGACGGCCAGCTCTAGAAAGAGTCCTGGTGCTTCCGAACTTCTTCCATTTACGAATTATTGAGGCCACTGTGCTCATTGGAACCTTCAAAGCAGTAGATATTTTTCTGTACCCTTCCCCAGATTTGTGCATCTAGACAATCCTGTCTCGGAGGTCTACAGACAATTCCTTTGACTTCATGCTTGGTTTACATTAATGTCCAGGTTTACATTAATGTCCAGGTTTGCTACTAGGTTCTTCTACTGCTCCCCGAGACTCCTGCTCTTGCTCCAATGTTCCGCAGAGTGGGAGATTGTGGGCTGCCCCTCTAGAAATCCTGTGTTTGTCACATAGTTGTAAAATATAAGTCCACGCTCGTTCAGGATCCCAGCGGTCGGGATTCCAGTGGCGGGATGGTGATCCATGTCGGGATGCCGGCGTTGGCATTTTACCCACTGTTGGGATTCCGGCATCGGTATTTCGATAATCTTATCCATTCTGCGGATTTAGGGGTTAGGCACAACATTATTGACCACACACCCCTCCAAAAATAAAATATATATTCGTCTTTTACTGTTACCTCTCTCCATATCTACCCATAGCCTTTGTATTATCACGTTCATGAATCTCTCAGGTTCCCTCCATATGTCACTGTTCTCCCACTCTCCACAGCTCACACTGCTCTCCTCACACCTCACTGTCCCCCACAGCTTACACTTCCCCCTCACACCTTACTGGTCTCTCTGTCCCCGCTCACTTCCCCATCACAACTCATTACCCACATATCTGCTCCCCCACCCCCCACTGCCCCTCAACTACACACAGTGCTCCAATCATAGTTCACTGAACCATTCAGTAGGGAGACCATCTACCAAATGTATGAATGAAGAGCCCACCTATAAGGGGACAAATTCCCCAAGATTAAATTTGGGTGCTAGACCAAAACCTCAAGCACCCCAGAATCAAATTCCCAGCCAAAAGGATTTTCAAATAAGTGAAAGGGATTGGCGAATACTTCTACATCAAAACCAGTATCTACCATTGCAGGACAAGACCCCAAAAAGGTCAAGTGACCTAGAGGAAAAATAGGGATGGGAGGAACAAGACTAAAGACGGAAAAGGTTTAGGTAGGTACAATGGGGATTTTAAATCTTTCAAAAAGAACACTGAATGAGGCAGAAGACTACTTTCTAAAGGGCTGAATTTTGCCCCTAGTACTAATCCAAATGTATTTAATCTAGTTTTAGAACTATATAGTTATGTCCGGTCTCTCTGTAGACAGCAATGTGTTTTCCTTAAAAAACAAGAATTTATAAAGGAGTGATAATATCCCCATAATACTGGATATAGATGCTGAGGAGTGTTTATCAATGTTGGAATCACTACAAAATGAGAGTAGTAGAACACATAAGGTGATGAAACTTTATAACGTTTGTGATCATATAGTAGATGTGGATCAAAGTAAATTTAAGAGATCAAATTTGCATTCTGAGTACAAAAAATCCTACTATTCCATTATTTTACAAAAAAAACCTTAAAGGAGTTTCAGGATCTTTGTCAGAGAAATACCAATAGAGATTTAGGGAGGCAGAATTTGTCCCACGAGGAAAGGATTGCTCTTAAATGTCTCCAGGATGATGACTCCATTATTATCAAACCAGCTCACAGGGTTGGTGGAGTCATCCACCTGGAGAAGATAGATTATGTTCATAAGACTCTGAGGCACTTGAATGATCCTGCTTTCAAAGTGAATTGTGATTATTACTGGACACTGCACTTATGGAGGGGATCATCAGTAAAGACTAATGTAATTTTTTACTTGTATGTCACCCTGTAACACTGGTGTTTTAGTATTTACCAACAATTAACAACTCTTTAATTTCACCACAGGGAAATCCTGTTATGTTTGATATTGAGTTACTCACATCTAATTTATCATTTTATGTTGATCACTATTTACAGACTTGTTATTTCTCAGAGATCCCACATACATGACACCACACACTTATTACAAAGGTTGGAGGGGATAGCCTGTCATCCTGGCTATGGATATCTCACCCTTAATGTTCAGGCTCTTTATACTAATATCCCTCACAAGGCTGGTATTTTATCCATTAAAACTATACCGGAAAAAGATGTGGGAATCTCTGAGATACAATAGATGTGAGACTCTCTGAGATACAACGGAAGTTTCTTTTGGATTCAAAAAGATTTATTCTGACTCACATAAATTTTTCGATTGACTCCACCCACTATTTACAAATTCATGGTACAGGCATGGGCACCAGATTTGCCCGAGCTTTCCAAATCTGTATATGGGTCAACAAAATTCACAAGTTTTAACTATTAAAACTCTACCGGTTTCAACTGTCAAACCTGTGTCAATATCAAGCGCACTCAAACCAAATTTCCACAGATTGGAACCTAAAAAATATATATAATGTGCAGCTCCCAACAGAGTATTCTACAATACTCAATAGTTATATACAACAAGAACACAGAAATATCACAAGGAAGCGCATATATGGATTACATTTTATCTAACATTAAAAAAATTTATTCAATTAATTGAAGGTGTGACAACCGAAACGGGCCGTTGGGATGGCTGTTCTGCTTGAATACTGCTGAAAGCCTCATGATGAGTACTAAAAAAAATTTTCAAAAGGCCTGATAATGCTACTGATTCATTAAATGCTTTTCATATTTTTTCATATGGTGGTGTGCTGGTCTCCTTTTGTCTAAACCCTTTCAGGGTAAGCATTGGGAACTATGGTTTCAATTAATTAATAATATAATAATATTCTCAATGAATGATGTTCTTTTGCGCCAAGGATAACTGCAGCTGAGGTCCCCTCTCAAGGGTACCAACACTTAAATCAATCTGAAATAACAAAAGGGTAGTGGACCACCAGCGCTGTTACTGTCAAAATTCCCAAAGTGTCTTTAAGACGCTGTTATTCTTCAATTAAACATCCGAAGTCCTTATAATACAATGCTTCTTATTCACTTGTACCTTACTCACCGATGTGCAGTGAGATTTCCTCATATAAAGGTATCTTTTCTTTAGAAGATTTAAAATCAATAGACGCTGATTCTTATAACTTCATACAGAGAATATACCAGAATGTAGACAAAACATCATCAAAAACTAGGGAAAATAGATGCCAATATTGATATACCTTACTCACCGACGTACGGTGAGATTTCCTCATATAAAGGTATCTTTTTCCTCTAGCATTCAAATACGCATCAAAAGGGCATATGGTAATGAACTCACCATTTGTCTGGGCCCTATATTCATTAGGTTTCTTTGTGACTCCACCATCTGTCGTTTCCAAAGACCTTGTAAGTTTTCTTTAAAATATTGATAGGAATGCTGGATTCTTCATAAAAATTGTGTTTTATTCATAAAACCAAAAAATGACCCAAACAATAAAATAACATTAAAAATCAGGGATTACATCACTCCACTCCATAAGGACCTCAAACATCATCCAGTCGCCAATTAAGTCCCCAAAGAGAACCAAAAAAGGGGAATGGGGTGAATTTTGAGGAAAAAAGTTCTTACTCCTTATCTGGATGGGGATGCGAACTCCCTATAGCTCATAGCACCTCTGGCTTATGGATACAAAGTAACAACGTGATTAATCACAAATTAACCAGTCCTATACCGGGAGTTACAAAAATAGCACTATGTGTGCTTAAAGAACATCCTTACGTGGAGCTCCAGTGGTACATGTATATCTATGGACGGTAATAGCAATAATCTAGTCTACTGGACTTTTACACTGCAGTATTGATATTGGTGTGTTTTAAAGTTTTTAGCATATATTGTGCTGTGCATTATTATCTAATTAATTAATTGAATAAAAAATTTTTTAATGTTAGATAAAAATGTAATCCATATATGCGCTTCCTTGTGATATTTCTGTGTATATGGGTCAACCTGAAGACCAATTAATTTGGGATGGACCTGGAGTCTGTTGTTTTATGACAATTACATTGATGATATGATTATGATTTGGGATGGGGATCTTTCTTCTGTTACTTTCACTGTTTTTCTTATCAAAACACTATGAATTTACAATTTATATTACAATTTATTTATTTATCTGTGTATTTTGTGGATGTTACTTTATTGGTTTGAAATTCTAGAATTATTTCCATGTTACATACAAAACCAGTAAATTACTGCTCCTATTTACATTATTAAAGTGGACATTATTGTCAATGGATTGATAATATCCCTAAGAGCAGATGGAAAGAATCAGATGTAATTGCACTAGTGATGAAGATTTTGAGAAACAGGCACTCAAAATCTGTAATAGTTTTATTAAGAAGGAATATCCAGATGTTCTATTAGATAAAGCACAGGCCCATGCAGTGATGGTTCATAAATAAGAAAAATAAGAATCAACTAGGACAGACTGAAGTAAAGGTTCCTCTGAAGTGACACATGTAGTGATAGAATGGAGTATTGACATAACTGATAAGAAGGATTCTTCACCTCTTTTTGTTTCTCAATATAACAAGGTATATTAAAATGATTATTAATAGAAATTACAAGATATTACATCATAATCCAGTTATTGGACAAAACCCCAGATTGTCACTGAGAAAATCTGTTTTTCTTTTTTGGCCCCAAGATCCTTCTAAAACTAACACTTGGCTTCCAGATAATGTTATTTGAACACTCTAATATCATAACAATTGCCTCTCCACTCAGCTGACACCAGGAGCCTGGGCTAGACTGGGACTAAAAATAGGCCCTGGCATTTAAAGCACACAAGTCCACCTCATCAGCATTTGGCTCCTGCCACAGGCTCCTCCCCTTATTATTCCTGACCCCTCCTACTTCTTAGTCTATGCTCTTACAAATATAATATAAGAACAACATAAAAGTATACATGATTCTCTGTATTAATATACACACAACAGAGCTCACCCTGCAGGGGATTCAGATATGTGCCACAGTCAGACATTTGGTATTTGGTTGGTTCTGTTAGGTAAAGCTGACACTTTATTGGTGTAGACAAAGAAAAGGGAAGGTATTTTCCCAACGGACAAAGCCATTGTTTAGCAGTTGTAGAGGATCAGATAGTGTTTACTGTAGGAATTATTTAGGCAGGGGTGCTGTTCATAGTGGAGGATACATCTGTGCACACCAAAGCAGAGCTGTTACTACATATTTTGATGTCTTGTGTACATAAAGAGCATTGGTGCCCTCTCCTTACCACAGTGAATGAAAGTGGAAAAAAAGGTGTGGTCTTGCTGAGTAGGGGTATGACCACAGAATAGTACTCCCCAATTCAAATTATGCCACACAGTAATGCCCCTTGCATTTTAATATGCCCCACACAGTAATGCTCCTTGCAACCTATCATGCCCCACACAGTAATGTCCCTTGCACCTTGTCATGCCCCATGCAATAATGCCCCACGCACAACATCATGCCACACACAGTAATGCCCCTTACACCTTAGTATACCCCACACAGTAATGCCCCTTACACCTTAGTATACCCCACACAGTAATGCCCCTACATTGTATTATGCCTCACAAAATAATGTCCCACATATAATATGCCCCACACAGTGATGCCCCTTACACCATATTAGGCTGAGGGAGGGGAGGTTAGGGTAAGGCTGCAGGATGGAAGGATAGGGAAAGATAGGGCAAGGCTGCAGAAGGGGAGCTGGGGTAAGGCTGTGGGAGGGGAGGTTAGGGTTAGGTGGAGGTAGGGTAAGGCTGTGGGAGGGGAGGAAAAGTGTAGGCCACAGGAGGGGAGGCTAAAGTTATGCGGGAGGTTAGGGTAAGGCTGTGAGAGGGGAGGTTAGGAGAAGTTAGGGTAAGGCTTTGGGAGGGGAGGCTAGGGTTAAGTACTCTGGGAAGGGTTAGGCCATGGAAAGGGAAGTTAAGGTTATTGGGAGGTTAGGGTAAGGCTCTAGGAGGGGAAGTTAAGGTTATGGGGGAGGTAAGGGAAAATAAGAATTTACTCACCGGTAATTCTATTTCTCGTAGTCCGTAGTGGATGCTGGGAACTCCGTAAGGACCATGGGGAATAGCGGGCTCCGAAGGAGGCTGGGCACTCTAGAAAGATCTTAGACTACCTGGTGTGCACTGGCTCCTCCCACTATGACCCTCCTCCAAGCCTCAGTTAGGATACTGTGCCTGGACGAGCGTACACAATAAGGAAGGATTTTGAATCCCGGGTAAGACTCATACCAGCCACACCAATCACACCGTACAACTCGTGATATGAAACCCAGTTAACAGTATGAAACAACTGAGCCTCTCAACAGATGGCTCAACAATAACCCGATTTAGTTAACAATAACTATTTACAAGTATTGCAGATAAACCGCACTTGGGATGGACGCCCAGCATCCACTACGGACTACGAGAAATAGAATTACCGGTGAGTAAATTCTTATTTTCTCTGACGTCCTAGTGGATGCTGGGAACTCCGTAAGGACCATGGGGATTATACCAAAGCTCCCAAACGGGCGGGAGAGTGCGGATGACTCTGCAACACCGAATGAGAGAACTCCAGGTCCTCCTCAGCCAGGGTATCAAATTTATAGAATTTTGCAAATGTGTTTGCCCCTGACCAAGTAGCAGCTCGGCAAAGTTGTAAAGCCGAGACCCCTCGGGCAGCCGCCCAAGATGAGCCCACCTTCCTTGTGGAATGGGCATTGACAGATTTTGGCTGTGGCAGGCCTGCCACAGAATGCGCAAGCTGAATTGTACTACAAATCCAACGAGCAATAGTCTGCTTAGAAGCAGGAGCACCCAGCTTGTTGGGCGCATATAGGATAAACAACGAGTCAGATTTTCTGACTCCAGCCGTTCTGGAAACATAAATTTTCAGGGCCCTGACCACGTCTAACAACTTGGAGTCCTCCAAGTCCCTAGTAGCCGCAGGCACCACAATAGGCTGATTCAGGTGAAACGCTGACACCACCTTAGGTAGAAACTGGGGACGAGTCCTCAATTCTGCCCTATCCATATGGAAAATCAGATAAGGGCTTTTACAAGACAAAGCCGCCAATTCTGATACTCGCCTGGCAGAAGCCAAGGCCAATAACATAACCACCTTCCATGTGAGATATTTCAGATCCACGGTTTTTAGTGGTTCAAACCAATGTGATTTTAAGAAACTCAACACCACGTTGAGATCCCAAGGTGCCACAGGAGGCACAAACGGGGGCTGAATATGCAGCACTCCCTTTACAAATGTCTGAACTTCAGGTACTGAAGCTAGTTCTTTCTGAAAGAAAATCGACAGAGCCGAGATCTGTACCTTAGTGGAGCCCAGTTTTAGGCCCATATTCACTCCTGCTTGCAGGAAATGCAGAAATCGACCTAGTTGAAATTCCTCTGTTGGGGCCTTTTCGGCCTCACACCAAGCAACATATTTCCGCCATATGCGGTGATAATGATTTGCTGTAACTTCTTTCCTGGCTTTAATAAGCGTAGGAATGACTTCCTCCGGAATGCCCTTTTCCTTCAGGATCCGGTGTTCAACCGCCATGCCGTTAAACGCAGCCGCGGTAAGTCTTGGAACAGACAGGGCCCCTGCTGTAGCAGGTCTTGTCTGAGTGGCAGAGGCCACGGGTCCTCTGAGATCATCTCTTGAAGTTCTGGGTACCACGCTCTTCTTGGCCAATCCGGAACCACGAGAATTGTGTTTACTCCTCGCTTTCTTATTATTCTCAATACCTTTGGTATGAGCGGCAGAGGAGGGAATACATAAACTGACTGGTACACTCACGGTGTTACCAGAGCGTCCACCGCTATCGCCTGAGGGTCTCTTGACCTGGCGCAATACCTCTCTAGTTTTTTGTTTAGACGGGACGCCATCATGTCCACCTGTGGACGACCCCACTGATTTGCAATCATTTGGAAGACTTCTGGATGAAGTCCCCACTCTCCCGGGTGGAGGTCGTGCCTGCTGAGAAAGTCTGCTTCCCAGTTGTCTACACCCGGAATGAACACTGCTGACAGTGCTAGTACATGATTTTCCGCCCATCGGAGAATTCTTGTGGCTTCTGCCATTGCCATCCTGCTTCTTGTGCCGCCCTGTCGATTCACATGGGCGACTGCCGTGATGTTGTCTGACTGGATCAGCACCGGCTGGTGTAGGAGCAGGGATTTTGCTTGACTTAGGGCATTGTAGATGGCCCTTAGCTCCAGAATATTTATGTGAAGAGAAGTCTCCTGACTTGACCATAGTCCTTGGAAGTTTCTTCCCTTTGTGACTGCCCCCCAGCCTCGCAGGCTGGCATCCGTGGTCACCAGGACCCAGTCCTGTATGCCGAATCTGCGGCCCTCCAGAAGATGAGCACTCTGCAGCCACCATAGAAGAGACACCCTGGTTCTTGGAGACAGGGTTATCAAGCGATGCATCTGAAGATGCGATCCGGACCACTTGTCCAACAGATCCCACTGAAAAATTCTGGCATGGAACCTGCCGAATGGAATTGCTTCGTAAGAAGCTACCATCTTTCCCAGGACCCGCGTGCAGTGATGCACCGATACCTGTTTTGGTTTCAGGAGGTCTCTGACTAGAGAAGACAACTCCCTGGCTTTCTCCTCCGGGAGAAACACTTTTTTCTGGGCTGTGTCCAGAATCATCCCCAGGAACATTAGCCGTGTCGTCGGTACCAGCTGTGAATTTGGAACATTCAGAATCCAGCCGTGCTGGCGCAGCACTTCCTGAGATAGTGCTACTCCCACCAACAACTGTTCCTTGGACCGTGCCTTTATTAGGAGATCGTCCAAGTACGGGATAATTAAAACTCCCTTTCTTCGAAGGAGTATCATCATTTCCGCCATAACCTTGGTAAATACCCTTGGTGCCGTGGAGAGTCCAAACGGCAGCGTCTGGAATTGGTAATGGCAGTCCTGTACCACAAATCTGAGGTACTCCTGGTGAGGATGGTAAATGGGGACATGCAGGTAAGCATCCTTGATGTCCAGGGAAACCATGTAATCCCCCTCGTCCAGGCTTGCAATAACCACCCTGAGCGATTCCATCTTGAACTTGAATTTTTTTATGTACTTGTTCAAGGATTTCAAATTTAAAATGGGTCTCACCGAACCGTCTGGTTTCGGTACCACAAATAGTGTGGAATAGTAACCCCGACCTCGTTGAAGTAGGGGTACCTTGATTATCACCTGCTGGGAATACAGCTTGTGAATTGCCGCTAGCACCGCCTACCTGTCTGAGGGAGCAATCGGCAAGGCAGATTTTAGGAACCGGTGGGGTGGAGCCGCCTCGAATTCCAGCTTGTACCCCTGAGATACTACTTGAAGGATCCAGGGATCCACTTGTGAGCGAGCCCACTGATCGCTGAAATTTTTGAGGCGGGCCCCCACCGTACCTGGCTCCGCCTGTGGAGCCCCACCATCATGCGGCGGACTTAGAAGAAGAAGCGGGGGAGGACTTTTGCTCCTGGGAACCTGCTGTTTGTTGCAGCCTTTTTCCCCTACCTCTGCCCCTAGACAGAAAAGATCCTCCTTTTCCACGCTTGCTTTTCTGTGTCCGAAAGGACTGAACCTGATAAAATGGCGCCTTCTTAGGCTGTGAGGGGACATGGGGTAGAAATGCTGACTTCCCAGACGTTGCTGTGGAAACTAGGTCGGAGAGACCATCCCCAAATAATTCCTCCCCCTTATAAGGCAAAACTTCCATGTGCCTTTTGGAATCTGCATCTCCTGTCCACTGGCGAGTCCATAAGCATCTCCTAGCAGAAATGGACAATGCACTTACTTTAGATGCCAGCCGGCAGATTTCCCTCTGTGCATCTCTCATATACAAGACTGAATCTTTGATATGGTCAATTGTTAGCAGAATCGTGTCTCTGTCTAGTGTGTCAATATTTTCTGACAGTTTATCTGACCACGCAGCGGCAGCACTGCACATCCATGCTGATGCAATAGCTGGTCTAAGTATAATGCCCGAGTGTGTGTAAACAGACTTCAGGATCGCCTCCTGCTTTCTATCAGCAGGCTCCTTAAGGGCGGCCGTATCCTGTGACGGTAGTGCCACCTTTTTAGACAAACGTGTGAGCGCTTTATCCACCCTAGGGGGTGTTTCCCAGCGTAACCTATCCTCTGGCGGGAAAGGGAACGCCATTAGTAGCTTCTTAGGAATTACTAATTTTTTATCTGGGGAAAGCCACGCTTCTTCACACACCTCATTTAATTCATCTGAAGGGGGAAAAACTACGGGTAGTTTTTTCTCCCCAAACATAATACCCTTTTTTGTGGTACCTGGATGTAAATCAGAAATGTTTAGCACCTCTTTCATTGCTTCAATCATGCAGTGAATGGCCCTGACGGGCATTAGATTCGACTCATCCTCGTCGACACTGGTGTCAGTATCAGTGTCGACATCTACGTGTGCCACCTGAGATAGCGGGCGTTTTAGAGCCCCTGATGCCCCTTGAGACACCTGGACAGGCACGAGCTGAAGACTCGGCTGTCCCACAGTTGGCATGTCGTCAAATTTCTTATGTAAAGAGTCTATACGTGCACTCATTTCTTTCCATAAGCTCATCCACTCAGGTGTCTGCCCCCCAGGGGGTGACATCCCTGCTAAAGGCATCTGCTCCGCCTCCACATCATTATCCTCATCAAACATGTCGACACAGCCGTACCGACACACCCCACACACACAGGGAATGCTCAAACAGAGGACAGGACCCACAAAAAGCCCTTTGGGAGGACAGAGTAAGAGTATGCCAGCACACACCAGAGCGCTATATATATACAGGGACTAACTGAGTTATGTCCCAAATAGCTGCTTTTCAATATATATACTGCCAAATTTAATGCCCCCCCCCTCTCTTTTCCCTCTTACTGGTACTGTAGATTGCAGGGAAGAGCCAGGGAGCTTCCCTCCAGCGGAGCTGTGAGGGAAAAAATGGCGCTAGTGTGCTGAGGAGATAGGCTCCGCCCCTTTTTCGCGGCCTATTCTCCCGCTTTTTATGGACTTCTGGCAGGGGTATTTACCTCATATATAGCCCCTGGGGCTATATATTGAGGTATTTTAGCCAGCTAAGGTGTTTTTATTGCTGCCTCAGGGCGCCCCCCCCCAGCGCCCTGCACCCTCAGTGACCGGAGTGTGAAGTGTGTGAGAGGAGCAATGGCGCACAGCTGCAGTGCTGTGCGCTACCTTGGTGAAGACTGAGTCTTCATGCCGCCGATTTTCCGGACCATCTTCTTGCTTCTGGCTCTGTAAGGGGGACGGCGGCGCGGCTCCGGGACCGAACATCAAGGTTGGGCCTGCGGTCGATCCCTCTGGAGCTAATGGTGTCCAGTAGCCTAAGAAGCCCAATCCGGCTGCAAGCCGGCGAGTTCGCTTCTTCTCCCCTTAGTCCCTCGCTGCAGTGAGCCTGTTGCCAGCAGGTCTCACTGAAAATAAAAAAATCTAAGACTATTACTTTCTAAGAGCTCAGGAGAGCCCCTAGTGTGCATCCAACCTCGGCCGGGCACGAAATCTAACTGAGGCTTGGAGGAGGGTCATAGTGGGAGGAGCCAGTGCACACCAGGTAGTCTAAGATCTTTCAAGAGTGCCCAGCCTCCTTCGGAGCCCGCTATTCCCCATGGTCCTTACGGAGTTCCCAGCATCCACTAGGACGTCAGAGAAAGGCTGATGGAGGTTAGGGTTAGGGGGGATATAAGGGTAAGGCTGTGGGTGGGAAGATTAGGGTTAGAGGGGAAGTTAGCATTAGGCTGCTGGAGGAGAGGTTAGGGGAGGTTAGGATTAGGCTGTGGGAGAGGAGGTTAGGGATAGGCTGTGGGAGAGGAGGCTAGGGTTAGAGGGGAGGTTAGTGTAAGGCTAATTTTAAACAATAGAATATCCTCAGAAATGCGCTTGCAAACAGTGGCAGCCCGTGTGGTCACACAAGGAGCCTTCACCAAACCCCTAAGTGTAGCAATTTCTTTAAAAAAACTGACCACCAGTGGCGCTACTGTTAAAAAAGAAAGGCTTACACATATACAGATTGATGAAAAATGGATGATCTAAATTTCATATACAATCCACTAATCCATATAAAGGATTCAATTTCCTAAAACTTGGAAGAAAAAAACAATAGTGCAAATAGAAGATGGCACCATAAGATGGAAAACAATTTTATTGGTCCCACTCACAGAGATACAGATGAGTCAGCGTATATCACCCTCACAGGGTCGGGGAAGCAGTTCTTCATATATTGTAGCTAGGGCTTAAAGAAGACAAATATAGTGCAATCCCATTTATAAAAACAAGGAATTTAATATAATAACACACTCACATGGAGTAAAAAGCTTATAAGCATATATCACCAGTCCTCTGGTGGACACTCCCAGGCAGTCACATATAATCAGATGGAGTTCCTTAGGGAGCCAGATGACGCACGGTAGTCCCCAATATAGAATGGAAATCCTCCTGATACCGCGTGGCTGTGAGGTCCATCACTGTCCAGAGTCCCTTTTTCTGCTTAAACGCGTTTTTGGAATACTATCCTTCATCAGCTAATCTAAACATAAAGTGCCAGAGTAAGGGCCACACAGGCCTGTGGCTGAAAACGATCAAGTGCCTATAATGTGAATTGAAGGAACTGTGTCCAGAACTGTGTGGGTGTGGTCAAAGACATGTGAGCATGTGCATCACCTACACTATCCACCCCCATGACTTTTTCAATATGTAAAGTAACATTTTGTATAGAAAACTTTGTAGCAAGTCTCTCTAATCAGTACACTAATGGAGCATTTCACAGTATGTACTCTGATATTGTCATCTAGTGACAGGGAAAGATCTGTCTCTCAAACTAACTCGTGGGACTCACGTGTGGGGGGGCATCTCTTTTTCCATGATTGTGGCCACAAAAATACATAGGTCCCTGACTATTCATGGATCTTAAGTATTTTCGCAAGATAGCAGTAATCTTTTGGGGCACAAAAGATGGGGGCCTAATTAGAGAGGCCAAAAAATATTCAGCAATAAAAAAGACTATGAACCCCCCTTCCCCCCATTTTCCATGCCTGAAAAAGTTTCAAGACTAATTGGATAAACCCATTAACATCACAGCCTGGAGGAAACCTAGGATTATCCCATAATGGACTCAGGGGAGAAGGGTAGAAGAGATCATGGGTGATTTGGAGAGTAAAATTAATAGTCAGTACTCTGCAAGCTGAGTCTTGTCTACACATTCTGGGAAGCCAGACCTGGGAATTACTCAAACCTCAGTGAAATAAGGAGTTTTCAGTGTCCACCCACTTTTCTCTATCGTCCTAGTGGATGCTGGGGTTCCTGAAAGGACCATGGGGAATAGCGGCTCCGCAGGAGACAGGGCACAAAAAGTAAAGCTTTCCGATCAGGTGGTGTGCACTGGCTCCTCCCCCTATGACCCTCCTCCAGACTCCAGTTAGATTTTTGTGCCCGGCCGAGAAGGGTGCAATCTAGGTGGCTCTCCTAAAGAGCTGCTTAGAGAAAGTTTAGCTAGGTTTTTTATGTTACAGTGATTCCTGCTGGCAACAGGATCACTGCAGCGAGGGACTGAGGGGAGAAGGAGTCAACTCACCTGCGTGCAGGATGGATTGGCTTCTTGGCTACTGGACATCAAGCTCCAGAGGGACGATCACAGGTACAGCCTGGATGGTCACCGGAGCCGCGCCGCCGGCCCCCTTGCAGATGCTGAAGACAGAAGAGGTCCAGAATCGGCGGCTGAAGACTCCTGCAGTCTTCTAAAGGTAGCGCACAGCACTGCAGCTGTGCGCCATTTTCCTCTCAGCACACTTCACACGGCAGTCACTGAGGGTGCAGGGCGCTGGGAGGGGGGCGCCCTGGGAGGCAAAATAGTACCTATAAAGGCTAAAAATACCTCACATATAGCCCTAGAGGCTATATGGAGATATTTAACCCCTGCCTGATTTCTCAAAATAGCGGGAGACGAGCCCGCCGGAAAAGGGGCGGGGCCTATCTCCTCAGCACACGGCGCCATTTCCTCTCACAGCTCCGCTGGTCAGGACGGCTCCCAGGTCTCTCCCCTGCACTGCACTACAGAAACAGGGTAAAACAGAGAGGGGGGGCAAATTTATGGCGATATTTTTATATAACAAAGCAGCTATAGGGGAGCACTTATGATAAGGCTATCCCTGATATATATATAGCGCTTTTGGTGTGTGCTGGCAAACTCTCCCTCTGTCTCCCCAAAGGGCTAGTGGGTCCTGTCTTCATTAGGAGCATTCCCTGTGTGTCTGCTGTGTGTCGGTACGTGTGTGTCGACATGTATGAGGACGATATTGGTGTGGAGGCGGAGCAATTGCCAAATATGGGGATGTCACCTCCTAGGGGGTCGACACCAGAATGGATGCCTTTATTTATGGAACTACGGGATAGTGTCAACACGCTAAAGCAGTCGTTTGACGACATGAGACGGCCGGACAATCAATTAGTGCCTGTCCAGGCGACTCAAACACCGTCAGGGGCTGTGAAACGCCCTTTGCCTCAGTCGGTCGACACAGACCCAGACACAGGCGATGACTCCAGTGGTGACGGTGACGAATCAACCGTATTTTCCAGTAGGGCCACACGTTATATGATTTTGGCAATGAAGGAGGCGTTACATTTAGCTGATACTACAGGTACCACTAAACAGGGTATTATGTGGGGTATGAAAAAACTACCTATAGTTTTTCCTGAATCAGAAGAACTAAATGACGTGTGTAATGAAGCGTGGGTTGCCCCTGATAAAAAGCTGATAATTTCAAAGAAATTATTGGCATTATACCCTTTCCCGCCAGAGGTTAGGGAGCGCTGGGAAACACCTCCTAGGGTGGACAAGGCGCTAACACGCTTATCTAAACAAGTGGCGTTACCCTCTCCTGAGACGGCCGCACTTAAAGATCCATCAGATAGGAGGATGGAAAATATCCAAAAAAGTATATACACACATGCAGGTGTTATACTACGACCAGCTGTAGCAACTGCCTGGATGGGCAGTGCGGGGGTAGTTTGGTCAGAATCCCTGATTGAAAATATTGATACCCTGGACAGGGACAATATTTTACTGTCGTTAGAACAAATAAAGGATGCATTTCTTTATATGCGTGATGCACAGAGGGATATATGCACACTGGCATCACGGGTAAGTGCTATGTCCATTTCGGCCAGAAGAGCTTTATGGACGCGACAGTGGACAGGCGATGCGGATTCAAAACGGCATATGGAAGTTTTGCCGTATAAGGGGGAGGAGTTATTTGGAGTCGGTCTATCAGATTTGGTGGCCACGGCTACAGCCGGGAAATCCACCTTTCTACCTCAAGTCACTCCCCAACAGAAAAAGGCACCGACTTTTCAACCGCAGCCCTTTCGTTCCTTTAAAAATAAGAGAGAAAAGGGCTATTCATATTTGCCACGAGGCAAAGGTCGAGGGAAGAGACAGCAACACGCAGCTCCTTCCCAGGATCAGAAGCCCTCCCCGGCTTCTACAAAAGCCTCAGCATGACGCTGGGGCTTCTCAAGCGGACTCGGGGACGGTGGGCGGTCGTCTCAAAAATTACAGCGCGCAGTGGGCTCACTCGCAAGTAGATCCCTGGATCCTGCAGATAATATCTCAGGGATACAGGTTGGAATTAGAGACAGATCCACCTCGCCGTTTCCTGAGGTCTGCTTTACCAACGTCCCCCTCCGAAAGGGAGACGGTGTTGGAAGCCATTCACAAGCTGTACTCTCAGCAGGTGATAGTCAAGGTACCTCTTCTGCAACAAGGGAAGGGGTATTATTCCACTCTTTTTGTGGTACCGAAGCCGGATGGCTCGGTAAGGCCTATTCTAAATCTGAAGTCCTTGAACCTGTACATAAAGAAGTTCAAGTTCAAAATGGAGTCACTCAGAGCAGTGATAGCGAACCTGGAAGAGGGGAACTTTATGGTATCCTTGGACATCAAGGATGCGTATCTCCACGTTCCAATTTACCCCTCACACCAGGGGTACCTCAGGTTCGTTGTACAAAACTGTCACTATCAGTTTCAGACGCTGCCGTTCGGATTGTCCACGGCACCTCGGATCTTTACAAAGGTAATGGCCGAGATGATGATTCTTCTTCGAAGAAAAGGCGTATTAATTATCCCATACTTGGACGATCTCCTAATAAGGGCGAGGTCCAGAGAACAGCTAGAGATGGGATTAGCACTGTCTCAAGAAGTGCTAAAACAGCACGGGTGGATTCTGAATATTCCAAAATCCCAGTTAATGCCGACAACTCGTCTGCTGTTCCTAGGGATGATTCTGGACACGGTTCAGAAAAAGGTTTTTCTCCCGGAGGAAAAAGCCAAGGAGTTATCCGAGCTTGTCAGGAACCTCCTAAAACCAGGAAAGGTGTCTGTACATCAATGCACAAGAGTCCTGGGAAAAATGGTGGCTTCTTACGAAGCGATTCCATTCGGCAGATTCCACGCAAGAATTTTCCAAAGGGATCTGTTGGACAAATGGTCAGGGTCGCATCTTCAGATGCACCTACGGATAACCCTGTCTCCAAGGACAAGGGTGTCTCTTCTGTGGTGGTTGCAGAGTGCTCATCTATTGGAGGGCCGCAGATTCGGCATACAGGATTGGATCCTGGTGACCACGGACGCCAGCCTGAGAGGCTGGGGAGCAGTCACACAAGGAAGAAACTTCCAGGGAGTATGGACGAGCCTGGAAACGTCTCTTCACATAAACATTCTGGAACTAAGAGCAATATACAATGCTCTAAACCAGGCAGAACCTCTGCTTCAGGGAAAACCGGTATTGATCCAGTCGGACAACATCACGGCAGTCGCCCATGTGAACAGACAGGGCGGCACAAGAAGCAGGAGGGCAATGGCAGAAGCTGCAAGGATTCTTCGCTGGGCAGAGAATCATGTGATAGCACTGTCAGCAGTGTTCATCCCGGGAGTGGACAACTGGGAAGCAGACTTCCTCAGCAGACACGATCTTCACCCGGGAGAGTGGGGACTTCATCCAGAAGTCTTCCACATGCTGGTAACCCGTTGGGAAAGACCAATGGTGGACATGATGGCGTCTCGCCTCAACAAAAAACTGGACAGGTATTGCGCCAGGTCAAGAGATCCGCAGGCAATAGCTGTGGACGCGCTGGTAACGCCTTGGGTGTACCAGTCGGTGTATGTGTTTCCTCCTCTGCCTCTCATACCAAAAGTATTGAGAATTATACGGCAAAGAGGCGTAAGAACGATACTAGTGGTTCCGGATTGGCCAAGGAGGACTTGGTACCCGGAACTTCAAGAGATGATCACGGAAGATCCGTGGCCTCTACCTCTAAGGAGGGACTTGCTTCAGCAGGGTCCCTGTCTGTTTCAAGACTTACCGCGGCTGCGTTTGACGGCATGGCGGTTGAACGCCGGATCCTAAAGGAAAGAGGCATGCCGGAAGAAGTCATTCCTACTTTGATTAAAGCAAGGAAGGAAGTAACCGTGCAACATTATCACCGAATTTGGCGAAAATATGTTGCGTGGTGCGAAGATCGGAGTGCTCCGACGGAGGAATTTCAACTGGGTCGATTCCTACATTTCCTGCAATCAGGATTGTCAATGGGTCTCAAATTGGGATCTATTAAGGTTCAAATTTCGGCCCTGTCGATTTTCTTTCAAAAAGAATTGGCTTCAGTCCCTGAAGTCCAGACCTTTGTTAAGGGAGTGCTGCATATACAGCCTCCTGTGGTGCCTCCAGTGGCACCGTGGGATCTAAATGTGGTTTTGGACTTCCTAAAATCTCATTGGTTTGAACCACTAAAAAAGGTGGATTTGAAATATCTCACATGGAAAGTGACCATGCTTCTAGCCCTGGCTTCTGCCAGGAGAGTGTCAGAATTGGCAGCTTTATCTTACAAAAGCCCATATCTGATTTTCCATTCGGACAGGGCAGAACTGCGAACTCGTCCGCATTTTCTCCCTAAGGTGGTGTCAGCATTTCATCTGAACCAGCCTATTGTAGTGCCTGCGGCTACAAGTGACTTGGAGGACTCCAAGTTACTGGACGTTGTCAGAGCATTAAAAATATATATTGCAAGGACAGCTGGAGTCAGAAAATCTGACTCGTTGTTTATATTGTATGCACCCAACAAGATGGGTGCTCCTGCGTCTAAGCAGACGATTGCTCGTTGGATCTGTAGCACAATCCAACTTGCACATTCTGTGGCAGGCTTGCCACAGCCTAAATCTGTAAAGGCCCACTCCACAAGGAAGGTGGGCTCATCTTGGGCGGCTGCCCGAGGGGTCTCGGCATTACAACTTTGCCGAGCAGCTACGTGGTCAGGGGAGAACACGTTTGTAAAATTTTACAAATTTGATACTCTGGCTAAGGAGGACCTGGAGTTCTCTCATTCGGTGCTGCAGAGTCATCCGCACTCTCCCGCCCGTTTGGGAGCTTTGGTATAATCCCCATGGTCCTTTCAGGAACCCCAGCATCCACTAGGACGATAGAGAAAATAAGATTTTACTTACCGATAAATCTATTTCTCGGAGTCCGTAGTGGATGCTGGGCGCCCATCCCAAGTGCGGATTATCTGCATAAGTTGTACATAGTTATTGTTAACTAATTCGGGTTATTGTTAAAGGAAGCCATCTTTCAGAGGCTCCGCTGTTATCATACTGTTAACTGGGTTTAGATCACAAGTTGTACGGTGTGATTGGTGTGGCTGGTATGAGTCTTACCCGGGATTCAAAATCCTCCCTTATTGTGTACGCTCGTCCGGGCACAGTACCTAACTGGAGTCTGGAGGAGGGTCATAGGGGGAGGAGCCAGTGCACACCACCTGATCGGAAAGCTTTACTTTTTGTGCCCTGTCTCCTGCGGAGCCGCTATTCCCCATGGTCCTTTCAGGAACCCCAGCATCCACTACGGACTCCGAGAAATAGATTTATCGGTAAGTAAAATCTTATTTTTAATACCTTAACTCAAGTTCCAGGAGATACCATGGTTGAGTTGGCACGCTGAGTAGTAACATTGAAGAATAGATAAATCCAAACCACCCGAGACTGTGTTCTTGGCCAAAATCTATTTCCTAATGTGGGCTTAATGTTTAGCCCAAATTAATTCGTAACAATGTATCTGTAATGAGGAGAGGGTCGAACCTGGTATTGTAAGTAGGAGGGTCCATGGTACAATAATTGGGGAGAGGGGTGGGGAGGGGGATTCATCTTGACAGCATTAATCCTACTTACCCAGTTTATGTGCATATGATTCCACCTATCTAAATCCTGTGTAAGAGCTTTAAACATGAGAAAATAGTTTGCCTGATAGAGGGATGAGTAAAATTTGGTAATGGAATCCCCTAGATATTTAATGCTGGGAAGTCTCCAGAGAAATTGAAACATGGAGACCAAAGCCATTAGCAATTGTGGAGAAATGTTAAAGGCCAAGGCTTCAGATTTGGTTTGGTTAACTTTGCAGCCCGAAAGAGAACTGTATAAAGACAGTGCCTCTTGGAGATTGGGAACGGACACCATAGGGTTAGTGTTTAAAGGACATCATCAGCAAATAATGACAACTTGTACTGATTTTGCCCCATGGTGGATCATGGGCCTATTTTTATGCGGAGAACTGCAGCTGTATTCCCATCCATTCCCATATTAATCTGGCCATGCAAACATACACAGAGCCACTTGCAGCAAAAGCTCCCAGTCCTCTTAAAGTCACAACTTTGCTTTATCACAGTTGATAGAGGTCCTGTTAATACTCCTGAAGTTCACTTCATTACCTGATGGAGGTGACTAACGGGAAAGTAACCATGTGCTCTCCCCAAATACAGTGCCACTTATTCCTGCACCTGATATTTAGAGAACAGCTTCTTTATATCAGAATTGGGTACAACCACCAGCACGGAACATCTTTGTTACAATGGGAACTGAAATTGCAGATCCGAAACATCTGATCTCCATCATCCTATTAATATTCAAAGCAGTCTTAAAACCTGGTGTTAATATATAAAGCTGTCTCCTCTCGAGATTAGTATATCGAACCCAGTATGTTAAAAATATATATTCAAAAACTAAGTTCTATCTTGAGGGTAATGTATAAAATAGACCTCAATCCTGGTTCATTTAATTTATTAGTACTAGATCATCTCCATGATTAAGTAAATGATCCTTTTAAATACTTTCATTGTGTATAGGAATTTTTGCTATAATCACATCACAAGTTTGTGTCAAGAGCTGACACTCTATTATTGATCTGTACTGTTACCCTGTACCAATCTTTCTGAGCTTCAGCACTGTCAGGGTCTCTGTTCTTGCCCTGATCTCACAATATGACAGGATTACTCTTTTCCTATAGTTGTTCTACACAATGTCAACTTCACACATGCTCCACTAAGGATAAAGGTTGCAGTTATTTCACATAATCCTCCAAACTGCAGTAGTAAAATCTTACTCTGGCTATTAAACTAGCTACCCAACATTTAATGATCCTGGTGTCATTGAGCCAACTGACTATGACAAAGTAACCTTCACCCCTCCAGCTATCACATTTTGTTGTAGAAAATGGTCCACATATATATCCCTTATCTATGATTGGGTGGAAAAAATGAACATTAAGCTACATTAGGGATAAAGAAACAATAAATGATTCATATTTGCTTCATGCATGTTGCTGAAACTTATTTGAATACATTGCTTAACACAGTAAAATACATGAGAGTTGCAATTTTTTCTTTTAATGAATAACTGAGCAAACAACTAAAGTATTTTGCTGCATTGACATTTGTAATTGATGTACAAGAACCACACCTTAAGTAGCTGAGTAAGGGTATCTTTTATGGAAAAGGATAAACAAAAAATATTGCATATCTAGTACATCATATATCTGTGGTTTGTTTAATTGCACTCTGATTGCTGCAAATTACTTAATGCATGTGTATCAATGTATTTGTTTTTCAATTAGCAAAGATAAACATTTTTATAATTATTAGATTTAAAAATGTGCAAACATTAATATGAAATATGGACATTTGAACAGGGCAGGGATCAGCTAATTAAAATGTTTGTAATGGTTTCTGCCAGTTTAGGTGCTTTAACATGTACCAGTTGCCATGAAACATATCTGGAATATGTGTCGCAGGCTATTCTAAAATGCAGGCTATGGGTTCGATTAGAATTACTAAACAGTGGCTTTTGTGCCACAAAACAGCAATAATATTAAATGTAAAACTGGTCTGATGCTACGTGTAATATTACTGCTGTTATAAATATGGGGATCAAAATCCATGTAAATCTAGTCCCATTTGTTCACTAGAAATTCATGACATTACCGATGTCACAAATTAATACATTCAATCGTCATGAATTATTGACTTATCTCCAAATCTAGCTACCTAAATTAATGGGTGGGACTTTAAAGCTAGGTACACACTGGCAGATTTTTTGGGGTCTGCCCGACAATCAGACTATTGTTCAGGTAATTGTAGGCATCAATATCTGAGCTACACACTTAAAGATTATTTTTTTTTAATTTACCAATTTTCTGCCACACCACACTGCATTTGTATATGTCCACCCACAAGGAGGATGAAGTAGTGAGAGCAAAACATAGGAAATATGGGCAGATTATTGAGAACGCGCACACACTGCTAGATATCGGGAGATTAAGGCAGATATTTTTGGTCTGGACCAATAGATCGGAAAATCGATCGTTCGGGTGTGTGTGCAAGATTTTACAGAAATATTGCCGAAATGATCGTTCATACACACTATACGATAAATCAGGCCGATGTCTCAATTATTGGCAAATCGGCCCAATAATTGTATAGTGTGTACCTAGCTTTACTGTGACAGGAGTCGACCATTTGTCTTTTTCCTACACAGTGGCTGTTATTTTGTCTGAGAATACAAAACTCCAAACAAAGGTAATAGTAATAGTAAGTGGCCATAAAATAAATAAACAACAGTAACAAAAACAAAAGTCAATAATTACTATACAAATAAAAATAGAAATAGTTATAAAAAAGTATCCTTGGAACAGAGGAGAAGCGGCTTTGGGGCTTATTCACACATTTGCGCAAATATGTGTAACGAAGATCTCTGAATTCTATTATTATGTGGAATTTATATCTGGTTACGGTTATCATTCAGGGTGCTGGGGGAAACAAATGCCTTTTTTTCTTGATGTAAAGGTTTTAGTATTCCTCTGTGCTGCCATCTGTAGTCAAAGCTATACAGCGGACATCAACATTAACTATAGGGGGTTATGTAATAAATTCAGAGATTAACCAGGGTGATTTGGATGAGTTCACTGCTAAATTTAAAGTGGCAATCAGTCCTAAATTACGGGCAGCACGGATTGTGTAATGGTTAGCATTACTGCCTCGCAGCACTGAGGTCATGGGTTCAATTCCCACTAAAGCTCTAGGGGTTGGGTATGGGTTCCCGGCAGTTAGGATGCCAGCGGTCAGAATACTGACACCGGCATCCTGACAGTCTGACTGTCGGGATGACAGGGGCACTGGAGCAAAGTAACTGTAATCCTAACTATCCTCCTAACCCTAAACCTCCCTCCCCACAGCCTAACCCCCCCCCCCCCCACTCCCCCCGCAGCCTATCCTTGATCCTCCCCCTGCAGCCTAACCCTAACCCTCCTGGAACACTTATGTTTGGGATTCCGGCTTTTGGGATTCTCATCGAGGGCCTAATTCAGCATGGAAAGCTGCTGCGGCAGCATTTGCATGTTGGAGCCCTGTGAAGTGATCGCATGCGCAAAAGCTGCACTGCGCGTGTGCACAGTAACATGTGTCTGTCAATCAGGCAGAGGCGTTCATGGACTGGGAGGGGGCCTCGCGCCGACGTGTAAGAGGCATCGCTGCGGCGTTGAGGGGCACAGTACAGACAATGCCGGCGTGTCTGGACCATTTGCATGTGACGTCACACAGCCACTGCGACCCAAAAGATGGTGGGTTGCTGTCTGCCTTAGCAGCTAGTCTGCATAGGCAGGGGGCAACCCTAAACATGCAAAAGCATCTCCACCGTGTAATGCTTTTGCATGTCTGCGGGGGGGGGGGGGGGGGGGGAGGCAGGGCCCGGCATGTGGGGCGGACTTGCCCTGTGCTGGGCATCCCCCCCGTATGTCAGTGTAATGGATTGTAGATTTTTCACACATCTACGATCCATGCTGAATTAGGCCCTGACCCCCTGATACTGCGTGGCAGGGATGTCATGTGGCTGCGTGATTGACGTATGACATTTTAAGCCAGTCATGTACGTAGGCCAGTTCAAGAGACTAAAATGTAACTGCATGGAAAATTAAATTTTTGAAGTACAGGCAAAAAAGCACGAAGAAGTCAGTTTTGGCATGTAAGTGTAATGAAACAATAATTTATGAGTGTTTAGAAACAGCCAGAAACACCAAAAAGAGAGGAATTACTTATCAACAAAGATAGATAGACTAAGGAGGATAAATTCAAGTGGGCATTTATCATGAAGTATAACTCTCAACACAAGGAAATAGAAAGAGTTTTTAAAAGTCACTGGCAGATTTTAAAAAGGAACCCTGTTATTGGAAACCACATACCAGAGAAACCTATACATATATAAAGAAGATCAGGGAATTTGAAGATACAGCTGGTTTAAAGTTTGCATCCAGGAGAAACTGGACGATTCTCTTACAACAGAGTAAAAGGTTTTTACAGGTGCGACATGAGCATATGGTATCGGAAAATGAATGGATGTAGAACGACTAAATATGAAACAGTGACAATAAGCGACTGGGGGGCTAATTCAGATCTGATCGCAGCATCAAATTTGTTAGCTAACGGGCAAAACCATGTGCACTGCAGGGGGGGCAGATATAACATGTGCAGAGAGAGTTAGATTTGGGTGGGGTGTGTTCAAAATGAAATCTAAATTGCAGTGAAAAAATAAAGCAGCCAGTATTTACCCTGCACAGAAACAATATAACCCACCCAAATCTAACTCTCTCTGCAAATGTTATATCTACCCCACCTGCAGTGCACATGTAGCCTTATTCAGATCTAATCGCCGGGCTGCGTTTTTTGATGCCCTGATATCAGATAGTTGCCACCTACAGGGGGAGGGGGAAATCGCTGTGCATGTGTGCTATTGCTTCTGTTGCAGAGCTGCACAAAAATCAGTTTGTGCAGTGTCTGTGCAGCCCAGGTCTTACTTATCCTGTGCGATAGAATGCTGCTGATTGGGCCTGGAGCTGATGTCAGACACCCTCCCTAAAAACACCTAAGCCCGCCTGCGTTTTTCCGGACACTACCTGAAAACGGTCAGTTGCCACCCACAAACAGCCTTTTCCTGTCAATCTCCTTGTGAACGCCCGTGCGAATGGATCCTTCGCACAATCCCATCACTGACCGTCGATCCCCGTTGCTGCCGTGCGATGCGCCGGTGCAGTGTGGTGCATACACATGCGCAGTTCGGATCTGATCGCCTGCTGTGCGAAAATGTACAGCAGCGATCAGATCTGAATTACCCCCATGGTTTTGCCCATTAGCAAACAAATTTGCTGCTGCAATCAGATCTGAATTACCCCCTGTGAGCATAAGGTAGTTGATTTTATTGCTTGTAATACAGCAAATGTAGTAAATGCAATAGAATGCGACTGCAGAAAATTTTATATTGGTCACATGCCCAGATCCCTGAAAGTAAGAGTCAGGGAACACTTACAGAATATTAGAAAAGACATAGAAAAGCATTTTTTATCCTCACATTTTAAAAAAGAACACAACTGCGCACCAAACCATATAAAAAAAACTTTTTTTCTGTGGAGGCCAATTTGTGATTTTGGTGGGGCAGCCCCCACAGCCTTTGCTGCAAAGTCACACTCTGTTTTTGACATGCCACACTCCCTTTGGTGCATGTACCTGCGGCGCACACAAATGTTCCTACTTGGTAGATCACAAAGGATTCTCAGCTTTTAGAGTAGATCATTGAGTCCAAATGTCTGGCTGCCCTGGCTCTAGTGCAGAGGTTCTCAAACTCGGTCCTCAGGACCCCACACGGTGCATGTTTTGCAGGTCTCCTCACAGAATCGCAAGTGAAATAATTAGCTCCACCTGTGGACCTTTTAAAATGTGTCAGTGAGTAATTAATAGACCTGTGCACCTGCTGGGTTACCTGCAAAACATGCACTGTGTGGGGTCCTGAGGACCGAGTTTGAGAACCTCTGCTCTAGTGTGTGTGTACATGTGGTAGGGAATATAAATTGTAAGATCCAATAGGACAGGGACTGATGTTAATGACCAAATTCTATCTGTAAAAGTGCTGAATGATATGTGAGTGCTACATAAATAACTATTAATACATACATTTACATGTGGATTATATGACATACATTAATTGTTTTTATTTGTTTTGTGTTCATTACAGTATTTAAAACATTATATATTATTGAGGGTAGGCATGTGTTTAAGGCATCATTTGATTTGTTCACAATGAACACTCATGCTAATTTATATACTTTATATGAAGCATTTCACAAATGTATCCATCTGCCTCTGGTGATGCATTGGCTGCAGGGAACCCAAACCAGGAAGCAATGTGACATCGTCATGCCATTAAACAGAACAGGTTCTTGTAAGAGCATTTGTCTAATTTGTGTGAAAATAGTCATTTACGCAAAAAAGAAAATATTAAAAATGCAGATTGTGCTAAATATACCCCTATGTATTTAAAGATTAATAGTGGAGATAAGAAGTTTTATTTTACATTGATATTTTTAAATAAATATTGTGTGTTTCTTTTATGACATTACATTAACTTCTTAAAAACTTTATGAAGAATAAGATTTTTATTAACTACTCATCTGTTACTAGCTGACCTGTATCTCCTTTTCTGTCCTCAGCTCTGAATTCACTGAAGAGTTTGGGGGTATTATTATTTGTAGTAGTAGCAGCTTGTAACATAGTAACATAGTATCTAAGGTTGAAAAAAGACAATTGTCCATCGAGTTCAACCTATTTGTGGTCTCCTATGCACAATTATTTTGTATAAAATTTTGACTGAAGTTGATGACTGCCATTACGTTTTACCCCTCTTTTTTATAATAACCATAGTGTGTGACTATGACCCGTAACCCTGGATATCCTTATCCATTAGGAATTTATCTAACCCATTCTTAAAGGTGTTGACTGAGTCGGCCATTACAACTCCCTCAGGCAGGGAATTTCAAACACGTATCATCCTTACCATAAAAAAGCCTTTACGCCGTATTGTGCGGAATCTACTCTCCTCTAACCTGAGCGAGTGTCCACGATTTCTCTGTGTCGATCTAACCAAAAACAGGTCCTGCGCAAGATCTGTATATTGTCCCCTTATATATTTGTAAATGTTGATCATGTCCCCTCTTAATCTCCTCTTTTCCAGTGTAAACATGCCTAGTCTTGCAAGCCTTTCCTCGTATTCCAGCGTCTTCATACCCTTAATTAGTTTGGTCGCCAGCCTTTGAACCTTTGCTAGCTCCTTTTTGTAGTAAGGTGCCCAGAATTGTACACAGTATTCAAGGTGTGGCCTCACAAGTGATTTATATAACGGGAGTATAATACTCTCGTCCCTAGCATCAATTCCCCATTTTATGCATGCTAATATCTTATTAGCCTTCTTTGCTGCAGTCCTACTTTGGGTACTACTGCTTAGTTTGCTATCTATGAGGACACCTAAGTCCTTTTCCAGTACAGAATCCCCTAATTTTACCCCATTTAGTAGGTAGGTGTTATTTTTGTTCTTGTTACCACAGTGCATTACCTTACACTTGTTTGTATTGAAGCGCATTCTCCATTTCACTGCCCAAGCTTCTAATTTAACTAAGTCGTTCTGAAGCGACTCAGCATCCCCCTCCGCATTTATAACTTTACACAATTTGGTATCATCTGCAAAAATTGACACCATACTCTCTAGACCTTCTGTTAGGTCGTTAATGAAAATATTGAACAATAGCGGTCCTAATACTGAGCCTTGCGGCACACCACTTAGCACTTTAGTCCAAGTTGAAAAAGATCCATTAACCACAACGCGCTGCTCCCTATTATCTAACCAGTTTTTGACCCAAGTGCATATTGTGCTTCCTAGCCCTGATTCTTGTAGCTTGTAGATAAGTCTCATATGTGGTACAGTGTCGAACGCTTTGGCAAAATCTAAAAAGATTACATCCACCTCTTTACCCCGATCTAGGTTTGCGCTTACTGTTTCATAAAAGCCAAGTAAGTTGGTTTGACAGGATCTGTCCTTCATAAACCCATGTTGATTCCTTTTAATGACCTTATTGACTTCAAGGAACTTCTGAATACTATCTCTTAGAATACCTTCCAATACTTTCCCCACTATAGATGTAAGACTAACTGGTCCATAATTACCTGGTTCAGCTTTACTTCCCTTTTTGAATATAGGCACTACTTCTGCTATACGCCAGTCTTTGGGAACCATACATGATATTACTGAATCCTTAAAGATCAAAAATAGCGGTTTTGCAAGTTCAGAGTGAAGCTCCATTAGAACCCTTGGGTGAATACCATCGAGGCCTGGTGACTTATTAATCTTTAAATGTTTTAATCGGTCACAGACTACTTCCTCGCTTAAATAAGTACCTATCAGTGGGATATTCTCATTATTGATATTATGTGTTAGTCCCTGAATTGGGTCCTCTCTAGTAAATACTGTTGAAAAAAAACTAATTTAGTGTGTCCGCTATGTCATTATCATTTTTGCTTAAGACTCCCAACTTGTCTTTTAAAGGGCCTATACTCTCCTTCTTTAATCTCTTGCTATTAATGTATTTAAAGAATTTTTGGGGATTCGCTTTGCTTTCCTTTGCTACTAGTTTTTCAGTTTCTACTTTAGCCGTTCTTATTTCCTTTTTGCAAATTTTGTTACATTCCTTATAGTGCTGAAATGACTCTGCTTCCCCGTCAGATTTGTATTTTTTAAATGCTCGCCTTTTCTTGCCCATAAGTTCCTTTATCTTTTTGTTAAGCCACATCGGTTTATGATTTTTATTCCTTTTTTTGCTGCTCGTAGGAATAAATTTGAGTATATTTTTAGCTAGCAGGAATTTTAGTACCTCCCATTTCTCCGTAGTATTTTTTCCTAAAAACAAACCTTCCCATTCAATATCCAATTGTATTTAACTTTTTGTATATTTTAGCAGCACGTCTTAAATAAAAAAATTAGGGGGAGGTGTATCAAAGCTTGGAGAAAGATAAAGTGGAGAGAGCTAAATTGCCAACCATTCAGCTTCTGTCATTTTTCACACACAGCCTGTAACATGACAGAAGTTGATTGGTTGCTACTTTATTTCTCTCCACTTTATTTCTCTTCAAAGTTTGATACCTCTCGGTCTTGGTACTTGTGGACTGCAAGCCAACATTCCTGCCTGCTGAATCACCACTGTATGTTCACACTACTGTTTTGAAGTGCATAGATCCATGTGAAACAGGCATTAAATTTCCTTCCTCACACAAGGATCGAAGGCGAAAGACGGCTTATATTCCCATAATATTCCAACGAGATGGAACAGGTCTGACCAGTTACACCCATTTCACGGAAAGTGTGATCTGTTAACGGATGGATCATGCTATTAGCTATCTCCACCCATGTGCGTATGCCTGATCCGGCTCATACACGGTCCCTGATTTCTTACTATGGGGCATACGCAGTAGCTGTAAGATCCGTCCACACTTCTGCTTGTGCCCTATATATATGAACACATGAATATTTTATTTTACAAACAAGCAACATTTTCTTCATTTGGGAATTAATAATGATATTAAAGGGAAACCTCTTATATGGAGGCATTATATACCAAAAACACCTCTATACATTTGTAAGCCAGCTTTACATGCAGCATAACCAATGGACATCATGTACAGGAAATGAATGCACAGATACATGAAGGTGAGTGGAATGAACAGAAAGTCTGAGAATTGATCACAATCACTAAGGATACACACTATGTTATCCACTCCTGTATTGAGCATTGGCGTCCCACAGCCATTGATCTTAATGACATATCCAGCCCATCATTGCTTAAGCAATCATCATCATACAACAGTGTGAGTTTGTCCAAAGCACCATCAAAACTTCAAAAAGGTGACTATAATATAACATATACTTACCAATAAGGCAACTGAACAACACAGGGCAAATTATATTCTTTTCTTTCTATTTTACATTTTTTTGCCAAAATTATTTGGAGAACGTGACAATTGGTATAAAAGACACATCAGACATGCAGGAACAAACTCATCCACACCTTTAGACTACACCAGAGGTTCTCAAGACACCCCATCGGTCCCAGGTTTTAGGTATGTACATGGCTCAGCACAGATGGTTAAATCAAATTGACCGAGGTGCTAATTAAGTCACCTGTAGCCAAGCATGGATCAATTTAAAATCTGGACCGCCGTTGGGGTTGAGGTACGCATTTCAGGACCTCTGGACTACGCCTTTGTGACCTGCACCAGTCATCAGTTTATTCTCCAGTGTGTTCGGCAGTAAAGTCCATAATTCCTTGCAGAGGTCCCTGGCGAAACCTGACTCTTGCTAGACTCTGAGCCCCTTGGCTAAGTAGTGCCAAACTGAGGTGGCCTAGTCTGAATGTCATCACTGCAAATTACATTACTAACAATTAATTAGTGTCCTGTTTACTCTCTCAAAAGAATAATCCTTACTAGTCACACTGAAGTCCTGGCAGCACCCCCACCCAGTGGCTGGAGAGATTAGCAGCCACTGGGGAAATGTTAAAAAAGTAGCCACTCTCAGGGGCGTTGCCAGATTTATTGGGCCTCATAGTAACATTTTGAAGGGGCCCCTGTACCAGTGCTTGTAGAGAGACATGTCTCTGCTGCAGTTGTTGATTTTATGTCCAATAATAGGGCCAGAGTTCAGAGTTCTCCTTACAGTGCTGCCCCGTGTTCATATTATGCCACACTATAGTGCCTCCACTTCATATTGTGCCACATTATAGTGCTTCTCCCAGTTCATATTGTGCCACATTACAGTGCCCCAGTTCATATTATGTAACAGTATAAATGCCCTCCAGTTCATTTTATACCACATTAAAATGAGTAGTTCCAGAGGTACAGCTAGATATATTGTAGGCCCCAAGGCAAAAGTTTGTAACGGCCCCTATGTATTTACTAATGGTGCAAAATTAATATAAAACATGTAGCTTTGACTGGAAGCGGGGCCCATCCCAGCCTCTGGGCTCCATAGCAGCTGCACTCCCTGCACCTATGGTAGCTACGCCCTTGGCCCCTCTCCTTCCTTGTGGCCACCGGACAGTTGCAGAAAGGAGCAGCTGCCGGGATGGTCCAATATCTTGGTCATCCATGTTTGTACCGATGTTTATTAAAAAAGGTATTTTTTTTTAAAAAGAAATAAAATTATATTGGCTATGTTTTAAATAAATGTTTTTAAGCTAATTCAATCATAAAAAATTCTGAGCAGTTTTTGGAAAAAAATATTTGCCAGTTAAGTGGTTAAAACATGCAGAAATTACTTTTTCTGTAAGTGTAACGTGCCCGTTCAAGTTAATGAATAGTCAACTACATCTCTTCGATCCTAAATTCCTAGTCTGTGTGATTATGTGGAAAGTAATAGGTATCTATGTCCACCCTTTATTCAACAGTATATATTTTTTTACAGTCACTCTAATTCCATAAAGCTTAAAAGTAAAAAAGTGATTAATATCCCAGTTCCTCTGTAATGTTTTTCAAAACAGATTATTAATGAACTGATGTGATCTCTCCAGCAAAATTTTGTTGGACTTTGTCATCTGTGTCCACAATAAAAATATTTGTTTAAGCAAAGTTTCTGCAGGCGTAAGTATTTGTGCTGCACAAAATGTTCATACGCTAGTATGTATTATTTACCTTATGATCTCTCATTGGAAATGCAAATATACAACTATTCATGCAATAAACTGTGCCATGCACAATATGTTACTATTATTTATTAGGCACAAAGTACTAAATCATTAAAACAGATATCAAGAAAGTTCCTTTTACTACAATGGTGTGATAATATTGAGTATAGTTGCTCATTGCATTCATGTAATATGACATTAATTAAGGTTCAAAGTTATGGTAACCTCAAAAATTGTATTTGCTTTACAGCCCAGTCATAGCCTCAATATAATCAAGAGTGAAGTTATTTTCATACTGCTCTATTCAAATCCAATATGAGACTGCAGATAGGGCCAGCCATATAAAAGGGACTCACGGAGCACTGCAGGAGCTTCCAAAGAACTGATAATAAATTAGAATTTGTGCTGTTGACTTAAGCTGGGGGCACAATGGAGCAATTTTGGGACGGTTTGCCATTTCATAACGGCAAATTACCTACATTGCTCAGTGTTCGTTCCGTCCTTCATTAAACTAATTTCGGTGTGTACAGTCAAGGGCATTCATTCCAATGTCAGAGAGAATGACCATCGCTCCAGTGTGTGCTTTTGTGAGGGAACTCCACCACTATTTGTGTGAGACCTCTAGAGCTGGTGAGAGGGTCTTCTTCCAAAAACAGCTGCTCCTGTTCCCATAGAGATGTATGCGCTCACCAGTACTTGAGATACCACCTGCACTTAAATGGGCTCACACAATAGGCTGGAGACCACAAGGCAATTAACCTGTAGCAACTGGCAAGGCAAGAGTTAATTGCAGACAGACTAAACAAGATATGCTGACTGAAGACTGCAGGACAGGATGATCACTGGATACACGGCAAGGCAGGAGTTAACTGTAAGAACAATCTGGAGGTGAATGTGTAGTGGAATCACCACAAGCCAATGGTTATTTGTGGTATCAATCAGGAGCAGGGTGTGTATTGGGAACTCAGGCTGTGAGCTGACAGAATGGCAATCAACTGCAGGGATTTGCTGGATGAACTGTGGCTAGGCTGCAGCCTGTAATAACAGAAGATACAAACACAGTGGCTAAATGTGACTTGAGTACAGGTTCAGGCAGTGTCGGACTTGGACATGACGAACCCACTGGGGGGGGGGATGCAGTGGTAGGGGCCCATATTTAGGGGTATGGCCAGTATCCAGAGGGGGTGTGGCAAGCCACCATAAAGGTTTGGCTAACCACTAAGGATTGCATAGGCTGGACCCCTTGACAAATTTATATTGTAAATACTGCTTGTGCAAGCATGATAATGCACCAGATTAATAACAGCGATGCACTATAGAAAATACACCATAGTCCTGTGCAGTTTAAGGTAACGTATGTATAATGTATAATTCAAGTGCACATTTTGGAACTTGATTCCTAGAGGAGATGGGCCCCCAGGCAGTGGGGCCCAATGGGAGGTTTCCCCTGTACCCCTGTGGGCCAGTCCAACCCTGTGTTCAAGTGTACTGGAAATACTGTAATTAGCTGAAGACTTGCAATTACAGGCATGGCTGGAGATAATGTACTTTGCTGTTGGGAACCACAGACACAAAGGCTGGATGTACACAGAACCACAGCTGGCAGGGTATATTCACTGAGACACTGCAGGAGCATGGACATGGATCAGGACCAGACATGAGAGTAACTGGAAGGCCATGGCAAGACTCCTTGTCATGCAGGAATGAATAGCAGGTACAAGGCAGAAACCAACAGGGCATGGTTGCAGGACTGGCAGGAACAGCAAACTGAGGACTGAGGCAGTATACAAGGACATGGGAACACAGTGGCAGGGCACCAGGACACAGGAACAGAATGGGAGACTGGGAACTGTATAGAGTACAGCAACTGTGTGACAAACTCACTAGAGTTAGGAACTAGGGAATATCACCAGCAGGCAGGAACTGACCAGAATCCTTAATGGAAGGGAGACAGACCAATCACAGGAGACATCAGGTTGAGGTCAGGTAATGAGGTATTTCAAGATACATTACATTTTTAAGATAATCCAGTTTCATCCAGGTAGCAGGCACTTATTTCCAGTACATGCCAACAGACCAAAGATTTCAGATCCATTATCATATTTTCCAACCATTATAAATAAACAGTGTATAACAAGAAAGAAAGAAAGAAAGAAAGAAAGAAAGAAAGAAAGAAAGAAAGAAAGAAAGAAAGAAAGAAAGAAAGAAAAAGGAAGAAAAAAGGGGGGGTGTCATGCACACCCACACTCCATCACTGTCGCTAGTGTAAACAATTGGGGGGTCTTGTAAAAATAGTCTGGTTTCATACCATTGATTTGAAACATTGTTGTATTTGTCTTTTAATTTCATCTTCCAACGTAGTAATAAAACTTTCCTAAAAAAGTGTTCTGTTTTCTTTTCTTTATGGAGGGACGATTCTATTCAATCCATCCCAAAAATATAAAATCATTTTTCTTTAAACATTATTAAGGAGGGGGCTCAGAGTGAATTAATGTTGAAGAATGCATTTCTTGTCTACGGCAGAAAGAATCAACAATAGTTTTTTACAACCCTGAGAGATTGCAGTAGTCCCTGTGAGATATCCCAGCACAGCCCAATCTGGTGTTAATGGTAAATAATTAACTGAATATGCTTACACAAATCGTTTCACATCAATCCAAAATTTCTTTATGATAATACAATCCCGCAGACAATGATATAAGGATGCCTCAGATTGAGCACATTTAGGGCACACCAAAGAATCTGCAATGATGGGGAGAAAGGTAACCTCTAGAAAATAATCTGTAGAACATCTCTCTGTAGGTGGCAGAGACAGTTTGAAGGGAATAACAAAGAGTGCACAATATAGCAGTCTCCATTAGGGGGCTAATTCAGTAAGGATAGCAAATTCTGCTAATCAGCAGAATTTGCCATCCTTTTGCACGCATGCTGGGCAAGGACGCCCAGCATGCTGACTGACGCCTCCCCCCTGCAACAAGCAGAAATTGCGATCGCCTTGCAAACTAAGGTTGACTCCTGCCGGCGCAGCATAGCTGCGGCCGCAGGAGTCCCGGCGCCATCTTACCTGTCGCGGCGGCTGTGTGATGTCACGCAGCCGCGGTGGCTGTGCCCCCGGCACCCCCCCCCCTTTCACGCCGCACTGCCCCCTTTCTGGGATGCCCTGCCTCCGCAATGCTCCGTTTCCTCCCTGAAAACGGAGAATTGCCGCCCCCCTCATGCCCGGCGACTGCCTCTGTCTGATTGACAGGCATAGGTGAATGTATTTTCTGCGGCCCCCTGCAGAAAGTGCAGATGCATGCGCAGTACGGCCCGCTGCACATGCACCCACGGCACCACCGCGATCGTGAAATTAGCCCCTAGATCCGGAACGTGTGTCTGCCATTTTGTAATACCTGTGTTAAAAGTTCCCATGAAGTAAGGTGTTTGCAAAATGCGGTAGAAAAGAGCAATAGATCTACAGGAATAATTCTCAGACAGAAAAGCAGTGTCCAACTGGTTGTCACAATCCTTGGGGGGACAGAGAAGATAAAACCTTGTTTGTGTAATGCTATGCCTGTAAAGGGCCCCATACACTACAACGATATGTCTGAGGCTGAAGTCGGAGACAATTTCCCTTGAACTCTCCCAGGAGTGGTTCCATACGATTCCATACGATTTGGTACATTTTGCATGCGATATATCGTATATGATCCCAGCCATGCCTGCAGGAACCGACATATCACGAGTGCAGCACTAATGATCTAGGGGAGCAGATCCGACCCTCATGGGGCCGCGCATCGGATTGGATACACAGCCAAAATGCCTGATTTCACCCAATATATCGGCCCGAATGCTCGAATTGGGCTGTAATTGGGCATTATTGTTCTGTCACGATCCGGGTATCTGGACGCCATTTCTTACCCATCAGATGCCTCCTAAGGCTGGCTCAGCGCTCCAGGACCGGATCCCATCTGTTATCCTGATGTTTACATTCCTGTATCCTCTCCTGTCACTCTGAGACGCTGTCACAGTAAACGCCATATTACACCTGGCATGGCGTCTCCCGCGGCCTCCGCCGCCGTCCCTGAGCTTCTGCATGCAGAGTGTCTGAGTGGCGATTACATCAGCCGCGGCCTCCGCTGTGTCCGCGTGGTTGGATGTGCATCTGTCAGCCTGGCGCCTCCTGTCTCCGGTGGCCGGCGCCGCCATTACTGTTTTCATTACCACATGGATTACAAACCAAACTTCCCTCCAAGTGTCTGCATGGGCGCAGCCATCTTGGATTCTGTCAGCTGATCATTTCCACCAATCTGTTCTCAGTATTGATAATCTGCATAATTGCCTAGCCAATCCCTTCCTTGCTGCAGGTATAAATACACTGTGCCTGAGCAAGGAAGGCGTCAGTGCTTTGGTTGTCAAACCTAGTTCCTGTTTGCCTCTCTCCTGTGATTGTCTTCCAGGTTCCAGCTCCTGTCTCAAGACTTCCACCATAGAGACCCGCACCAGCATTCCACCTGCGGTGTAGCCTGACTCTCCGATCCATTGTGGATTCATCTGTTTCCAGCTACAACATTACCTGCTTCCAGCCCAGCTTCCAGCAGAGTACAGCTTCTCTTAAAGGGCCGGTGTCCTTTCTACAGTTTACCACTCTCCACCGATATTATAATTTCACCGCTCTCAAACTCCAAACTTCAGCTCATATTTCATCGCTCTCAAGTTCATTTATTATTTAACTGGTTCCAGCCAGTTTCCACTCCGTGCCAACAACAGTCTGGTTCCAGCCAGTATCCACAGCAGCCGTTTTATCTACAGCAGCCCAGCTTTTCCTGGAACACCAGCTGGTACAATCCTGGGCTATCTCTATTGCTACAGTCGGGCCTGGTAAGGACTTTCCATCTAGAAGATTATAAGAACTATCTCACACTACCAGAGCCCTGTGGCTCTTGCCACCCTGTAGTACCCAGGAACTGTATTTATCCTCTGCTGACTTTTATGTTTTCTTTTACTGCTGCTGTGTTGCGGAGTTGTCATAATAAACATCATTGACTTTTATCCAAGTTGTCGTGGTCACGCCTTCGGGCAGTTATTCTTCATGTTACTTACATGTCCAGGGGTCTGATACAACCTCCCAGGTTTCGGTACATCTCAGCCCCTACAACTGAGGCTGCCTCCCGTCAGCTTAGGCCCTCAGTTGTGACATGTTCTAGTGTATGGGGCCCTTAAGAAAGCCAAGTCGCAAGTCTGGATGAAATCAAAATGTGTACGTGCCTCTGCAAATGTTAAAGGTTATTTCAACGAGACATTAGTAAAGTGTCTTCTGTCCGTAGACCCCCAGAGCCGCACAATTGAAATGGCTGATTGGCATAATCTTCCTGAAAGTTTGTGTTACCCAGCAGATGATGATGCAACAAGTCGGAGGTATGAATGTTAAATGTGTTATGTACAGTGTGCCATGTGGACCGTGCTAACATCAGGAGTGGATTGCCCAACAATAGTGCTGTGATATCATGCTTAAGGCATATGTAAAAAAACAAATTAAATCCAGACCAGAGAGAAACTGTCTCTCTGATGTATAATTAGCAAAGAGGTTCCTACACAAAATCCAATATTTTATATATCTACTGATTGTAGCATGATTATATAAAAGAATATGGGGGAAATGTATTCCTCCTTAGTACGTACGTTGTAGGATTTTCAAGCTTCATTTCAGCTTTTTATTATTCCAAATAAGTTTTCGGAATTGCACATTTATTTTCTTGTCATCCGTTAAGGTGAGGAGGATCGGAAGTACTTGCAATGTGTACAACAGCTTGGAAAAAATTATCATTTTTATTAAGTTGGCCCTACCTAAATATGAAAGTTGGAGATGTTGCCAGCTCTCCATTTCTACGACCTCTGTGTTAATTATCCTAGTGATGTTTAAGGAATATAAATTATGTATATTATGGGGTAAATGAATACCCAGATAATGAATACTTGATGCAGCTCACTATAATCCCCCCCAATTCACCTCTAGTTTTAAAAGGTCTACTATCCAACACTAATGCTGTAGATTTAGAAAAATGTATTGTGAATCCAGAAATATATGTGAGGCCAAAAGAAAGACGTATTCCCTATAGTGGGCACACTCGGACAATTATGCTCATACAATGACTTAAAGTCAAATATCTTTTGGATAAATGACCATTAATTATAAAATATAACTTTTATTTCTTATCATAAAATATGTACGAAATATAGTGCAAGTGAAAAGGTGAAAAGGTTTTATTAAAGTGAAATTAAATGCTTAACCACTGTTATCTATTTTAATCCTTCACTATCTCTAGTTTCATTTTCAAATATTTCGTATTTGTAGCAATTCTATTGCTAAACTCTTTTTACAAATGCTAATAAGATACAATAGTAGCTATCAGAGTTGTAACCTTATTGTGCAACAACTGTATCTTTCCTGAACTCAGTCAAGGACCCTCTTTTTTGATTTTTTAACATTCCCATAAAGACATTTCAAGATCAAACAACAAAATACCCTATACCTCATAAGGGACATATCCAATTGGTATGAAATAAGGTGCTGCCCTTTAAGGTGAATAATTCGCTTAGGCGTATCACCAATTAATATATGTTAAATGTTGTATTGTTTTTACGTGTAGTATACCGGTATTAGGACTCACATTTTTTGTATATCTTAATCTATGAATATATTTTTTTCTTTTTTATTAATGCAATTTATATATTTATGTAATAAATGAATTTATGTATATATATGATATAAATTAAAAAAAAAAAAAAAAGAATTTACTTACCGATAATTCTATTTCTCGTAGTCCGTAGTGGATGCTGGGGACTCCGTAAGGACCATGGGGGGAATAGCGGCTCCGTGGAGACTGGGCACAAAAGTAAAGCTTTAGAACTACCTGGTGTGCACTGGCTCCTCCCCCTATGACCCTCCTCCAAGCCTCAGTTAGGATACTGTGCCCGGACGAGCGTACACAATAAGGAAGGATTTTGAATCCCGGGTAAGACTCATACCAGCCACACCAATCACACCATATAACTTGTGATCTAAACCCAGTTAACAGCATGATAACAGAGGAGCCTCTAGAAAAGATGGCTCACTACAGCAATAACCCGATTTTTTTGGTAACAATAACTATGTACCAGTATTGCAGACAATCCGCACTTGGGATGGGCGCCCAGCATCCACTACGGACTACGAGAAATAGAATTATCGGTAAGTAAATTCTTATTTTCTCTGACGTCCTAGTGGATGCTGGGGACTCCGTAAGGACCATGGGGATTATACCAAAGCTCCCAAACGGGCGGGAGAGTGCGGATGACTCTGCAGCACCAAATGAGAGAACTCCAGGTCCTCCTCAGCCAGGGTATCAAATTTGTAGAATTTTACAACGTATTTGCTCCTGACCAAGTAGCTGCTCGGCAAAGTTGTAAAGCCGAGACCCCTCGGGCAGCCGCCCAAGATGAGCCCACCTTCCTTGTGGAATGGGCTTTTACAGATTTTGGCTGTGGCAGGCCTGCCACAGAATGTGCAAGCTGAATTGTACTACAAATCCAACGAGCAATAGTCTGCTTAGAAGCAGGAGCAC
Organism: Pseudophryne corroboree; assembly: GCF_028390025.1. NCBI lineage: Eukaryota > Metazoa > Chordata > Amphibia > Anura > Myobatrachidae > Pseudophryne > Pseudophryne corroboree. Next base: position 253,322,851 of record NC_086448.1, on the reverse strand, counting down.
CCAGCTTGTTGGGTGCATACAGAATAAACAACGAGTCAGATTTTCTGACTCCAGCCGTCCTGGAAACCTATATTTCCAGGGCCCTGACAACGTCTAGCAACTTGGAGTCCTCCAAGTCCCTAGTAGCCGCAGGCACCACAATAGGTTGATTCAGGTGAAACGCTGAAAACCACCTTAGGGAGAAACTGAGGACAAGTCCTCAATTCCGCCCTGTCCGAATGGAAAATCAGATGCGGGCTTTTACAGGATAAAGCCGCCAATTCTGACACGCACCTGGCCCAGGCCAGGGCCAACAGCATGACCACTTTCCATGTGAGATATTTTAACTCCACATATTTAAGTGGTTCAAACCAATGTGACTTTTGGAACCCAAAAACTACATTTAGATCCCAAGGTGCCACTGGAGGCACAAAAGGAGGCTGTATATACAGTACCCCTTTCACAAACGTCTGAACTTCAGGGACTGAAGCTAGTTCTTTTTTGGAAGAAAATTGACAGGGCCGAAATTTGAACCTTAATGGACCCCCATTTCAGGCCCATAGACACTCCTGTTTGCAGGAAATGTAGGAATCGACCTAGTTGAAAATTCCTCCGTCGGGGCCTTACTGGCCTCGCACCACGCAACATATTTTCGCCAAATGCGGTGATAATGTTTTGCGGTTATATCTTTCCTGGCTTTGATCAGGATAGGAATGACTTCATCCGGAATGCCTTTCTCCTTCAGGATCCGGCGTTCAACCGCCATGCCGTCAAACGCAGCCGCGGTAAGTCTTGGAACAGACAGGGTCCTTGCTGGAGCAGGTCCCTTCTTAGAGGTAGAGGCCACGGATCCTCCGTGAGCATCTTCTTGAAGTTCCAGTTACCAAGTCCTTCTTGGTCAATCCGGAGCCACGAATATAGTGCTTACTCCTCTCCATCTTATAATTCTCAGTACCTTGGGTATGAGAGGCAGAGGAGGGAACACATACCCTGACTGGTACACCCACTGTGTTACCAGAGCGTCTACAGCTATTGCCTGAGGGTCCCTTGACCTGGCGCAATACTTGTCGAGTTTTATAAACATGTGGAAGACTTCTGGGTGAAGTCCCCACTCTCCCGGGTGGGGGTCGTGTCTGCTGAGGAAGTCTGCTTCCCAGTTGTCCACTCCCGGAATGAATACTGCTGACAGTGCTATCACATGATTTTCCGCCCAGCGAAGAATCCTTGCAGCTTCTGCCTTGCCCTCCTGCTTCTTGTGTCACCCTGTCTGTTTACGTGGGTGACTGCCGTGATGTTGTCCGAATGGATCAACTCCGGGTGACCTTGAAGCAGAGGTCATGCTGAGCTTAGAGCATTGTAAATGGCCCTTAGCTTCAGGATATTTATGTGAAGTGATGTCTCCAGGCTTGACCATAAGCTCTGGAAATTCCTTCCCTGTGTGACTGCTCCCCAGCCTCGCAGGCTGGCATCCGTGGTCACCAGGACCCAGTCCAGAATGTCGAATCTGCGGCCCTCTAGAAGATGAGCACTCTGCAACCACCACAGGAGAGACACCCTTGTGCTTGGTGACAGGGTTATCCGCTGATGCATCTGAAGATGCGACCCGGACCATTTGTCCAGCAGGTCCCACTGGAAAGTTCTTGCGTGGAATCTGCCGAATGGGATTGCTTCGTAGGAAGCCACCATTTTTCCCAGAACCCTTTCATTGATGTACTGAGACTTGGCTCGGTTATAGGAGGTTCCCGACTAGCTCGGATAACTCCCTGACTTTCTCCTCCGGGAGAAACCCCTTTTTCTGGACTGTGTCCAGGATCATCCCTAGGAACAGAAGACGAGTCGTCGGAATCAGCTGCGATTTTGGAATATTGAGAATCCAATCGTGCTGCCGCAACACTACCTGAGATAGTGCTACACCGACCTCCAACTGTTCCCTGGATCTTACCCTTATCAGGGAATCGTCCAAGTAAGGGATAACTAAAATTCCCTTCCTTCGAAAGAGTATCATCATTTCGGCCATTACCTTGGTAAAGACCCGGGGTGCCGTGGACCATCCATACGGCAGCGTCTGAAACTGATAGTGACAGTTCTGTACCACAAACCTGAGGTACCCTTGGTGAGAAGGGTAAATTGGGACATGAAGGTAAGCATCCTTGATGTCCCGAGACATCATGTAGTCCCCTTCTTCCAGGTTCGCAATCACTGCTCTGAGTGACTCAATCTTGAATTTGAACCTCAGTATGTAAGTGTTCAAGATTTTAGATTTAGAATCGGTCTCACCGAGCCGTCCGGCTTCGGTATCACAACAGTGTGGAATAATACCCCGTTCCCTGTTGCAGGAGGGGTACCTTGATTATCACCTGCTGGGAATACAGCTTGTGAATGGCTTCCAAAACTGCCTCCCTGTCAGAGGGAGACATCGGTAAAGCCGACTTTAGGAAACGGCGAGGGGGAGACGTCTCGAATTCCAATTTGTACCCCTGAGATATCACCTGAAGGATCCAGGGGTCTAATTGCGAGTGAGCCCACTGCGCGCTGAAATTCATTGAGACGGGCCCCCACCGTGCCTGATTCTGCTTGTAAAGCCCCAGCGTCATACTGAGGGCTTGGCAGAGGCGGGAGAGGGCTTCTGTTCCTGGGAACTGGCTGATTTCTGCAGCCTTTTTCCTCTCCCTCTGTCACGGGGCAGAAATGAGGAACCTTTTGCCCGCTTGCCCACGAAAGGACTGCGCCTGATAATACGGCGTCTTCTTATGTTGAGAGGCGACCTGGGGTACAAACGTGGATTTCCCAGCTGTTGCCGTGGCCACCAGGTCTGAAAGACCGACCCCAAATAACTCCTCCCCTTAATAAGGCAATACTTCCAAATGCCGTTTGGAATCCGCATCACCTGACCACTGTCGTGTCCATAACCCTCTACTGGCAGAAATGGACAATGCACTTAGACTTGATGCCAGTCGGCAAATATTCCGCTGTGCATCACGCATATATAGAAATGCATCCTTTAAAATGCTCTATAGGCAATAATATACTGTCCCTATCTAGGGTATCAATATTTTCAGTCAGGGAATCCGACCACGCCAACCCAGCACTGCACATCCAGGCTGAGGCGATTGCTGGTCGCAGTATAACACCAGTATGTGTGTAAATACATTTTAGGATACCCTTCTGCTTTCTATCAGCAGGATCCTTAAGGGCGGCCATCTCAGGAGAGGGTAGAGCCCTTGTTCTTACAAGCGTGTGAGCGCTTTATCCACCCTAGGGGGTGTTTCCCAACGCACCCTAACCTCTGGCGGGAAAGGATATAATGCCAATAACATTTTAGAAATTATCAGTTGTTATCGGGGGAAACCCACGCATCATCACACACCTCATTTAATTTCTCAGATTCAGGAAAACTACAGGTAGTTTTTCCTCACCGAACATAATACCCCTTTTTGGTGGTACTCGTATTATCAGAAATGTGTAAAACATTTTTCATTGCCTCAATCATGTAACGTGTGGCCCTACTGGAAGTCACATTTGTCTCTTCACCGTCGACACTGGAGTCAGTATCCGTGTCGGCGTCTATATCTGCCATCTGAGGTAACGGGCGCTTTAGAGCCCCTGACGGCCTATGAGACGTCTGGACAGGCACAAGCTGAGTAGCCGGCTGTCTCATGTCAACCACTGCCTTTTATACAGAGCTGACACTGTCACGTAATTCCTTCCAACAGTTCATCCACTCAGGTGTCGACCCCCTAGGGGGTGACATCACTATTACAGGCAATCTGCTCCGTCTCCACATCATTTTTCTCCTCATACATGTCGACACAAACGTACCGACACACAGCACACACACAGGGAATGCTCTGATAGAGGACAGGACCCCACTAGCCCTTTGGGGAGACAGAGGGAGAGTTTGCCAGCACACACCAGAGCGCTATATATATACAGGGATAACCTTATATAAGTGTTTTTCCCCTTATAGCTGCTGTATTTTTAATACTGCGCATAATTAGTGCCCCCCTCTCTTTTTTAACCCTTTCTGTAGTGTAGTGACTGCAGGGGAGAGCCAGGGAGCTTCCCTCCAACGGAGCTGTGAGGGAAAATGGCGCCAGTGTGCTGAGGAGATAGGCTCCGCCCCTTCTCGGCGGCCTTATCTCCCGTCTTTCTGTGTATTCTGGCAGGGGTTAAATTCATCCATATAGCCCAGGAGCTATATGTGATGCATTTTTTGCCATCCAAGGTGTTTTTATTGCGTCTCAGGGCGCCCCCCCCCCCCCCCAGCGCCCTGCACCCTCAGTGACCGGAGTGTGAAGTGTGCTGAGAGCAATGGCGCACAGCTGCAGTGCTGTGCGCTACCTTGTTGAAGACAGGACGTCTTCTGCCGCCGATTTTCCGGACCTCTTCTGTCTTCTAGCTCTGTAAGGGGGCCGGCGGCGCGGCTCTGGGACCTATCCATGGCTGGGCCTGTGATCGGTCCCTCTGGAGCTAATGTCCAGTAGCCTAAGAAGCCCAATCCACTCTGCACGCAGGTGACTTCGCTTCTTCTCCCCTTAGTCCCTCGATGCAGTGAGCCTGTTGCCAGCAGGTCTCACTGAACATAAAAAATCTAAAACTAAACTTTTCACTAAGCAGCTCAGGAGAGCCACCTAGTGTGCACCCTTCTCGTTCGGGCACAAAAATCTAACTGAGGCTTGGAGGAGGGTCATAGGGGGAGGAGCCAGTGCACACCAGGTAGTTCTAAAGCTTTACTTTTGTGCCCAGTCTCCTGCGGAGCCGCTATTCCCCCCATGGTCCTTACGGAGTCCCCAGCATCCACTAGGACGTCAGAGAAAAAATCTTAACTTAAAATCAAGAGTGCATAATTATTATAAGTGCAATATTTGAGACCTTAGCGCTTGGAGGTTATTTCTGTGTACTGTATTGTTGTTGGGAAACGTGGATTTCCCCCCCCCCCCCCCTTTTTTTTACCCCCATAGCAGCTTGGATATCAAATAGCGTAAAGCGCAGTCCTTTCATTTGTTTTGTTGTCTGAATTGATATCAATAGTGTTCCTTTAAGTGCTGGCAGTGTGCGCATCACTGCGCCATTATAGCACCCACTGTAAATTACCATTAATAATATAATATAAGGACCTTTTTATTGCAAGTTTCTTATGTGCCGTATAAAACAGCTTGAGACAGTTAGCTGTAGGACAGTTAGGTATTGCCATCTTTCTATCCACTGATTAAATCTTAAAATGAGAATATATCTCACTATTATGCTGCAATCCTTTTTAATACAATTTCACAGGGACCTTTAGCAGTGTCATTCTACATTGTGATGTACATCCGATATTTCAACCACCACCTCACATCATCATTGGCTATCCCTTGCTGATACTAACAATTCATTCCAAGTTGAATATATGGATATCTTAAATAATTGGAAATCTAGAGTGGCTGCTGTCTTTATATAACACACTCTTATATGATTCAATGTGAGTCAGTTATTGTGATGGTATATTGGAATCCACTTTCAAGGTAGCAGTGCTCTACTAATATTCATGATCTCCTATCCATATATATTTCTTAAGAATCACTCCAAATAATAGTAGCACTGGATCATACACCCCAATGAAATTAACTCTTCTTAATTATGAGATCAATCTCAATACAATAGCAAAATCAATTAACAGGGGTCCATGAGCTTACTCTCATGTACCTTGTATTTTGTACTCATAAATGGTTAATTTTATGGATACTGACACAGTATGTTATTAAAATAATTTCCCATTTGATTGATCAATAGTTCCTCTGAGTGGCACCACTCTGCAATCCTAATGCTATGTATCTCAGTGCTACCCGCTGCTCGCAGCTACTATTTTCGGGCACAACGCATGTGTTTAATAGTGTCTCCTGCTATAAAGCCTTCTCCGGCATTGACATATAGGGGGTCATTCCGAGTTGATCGCTTGCTAGCAACTCTTTTTGCAGTGCTGTGATCAGATAGTCGCCGCCTATGGGGGAGTGTATTTTCACTTGGCAAGTGTGCGAACACTGTTGCAGCCTATGGCACAAAAAAGTTTTTTGCAGTTTCTGAGTAGCTCTGGACTTACTCAGCCGCTGTGATCACTTCAGTCTTTTTGGTCTCGGAATTGACGTCAGACACCCGCCCTGCAAACGCTTGGACATGCCTACGTTTTTGCAAACACTCCCAGAAAATGGTCAGTTGACACCCACAAACGCCCTCTTTCTGTCAATCACCTTGCGATCGGCTGTGCGAATGGATTCTTTGTTAAAACCATCACCCAGCAACGATCCTCTTTGTACCCATATGATGCACCTGCACATTGCGGTGCATATGCATGCACAGTTTTGCCGATATTTAACCTTATCGCAGCGCTGCAAAAAGTTGCTAGTGAGCAATCAACTCGGAGTGACCCCCATAGGCAGCAGCAGCTTAATTAAGACAGTCAGGGGTTTTCCTTCCTCTTATTAGCGTCGCTCTGCAGTCCTAATGCTACGTATCTCGGTGCTACCCGCTGGTCACAGCTACTGTTTTTGGGAACACCACATGTATTTAATAGTGTCTCCTACTATAAAGCTGTCTCCGGCATAGACATATGGGGGGTCATTCCGAGTTGATCGCTTGCTAGCAACTTTTTGCAGCGCTGCGATCAGGTTAAAACTTGGCAAAACTGCACATGCGTATGCACCGCAATGTGCAGGCATGTCGTATGGGTACAAAGAGGATCGGTGCTGGGCGATGGATTTAACGAATCCATTCGCACAGTCGATCGCAAGGTTATTGACAGAAAGAGGGCATTTATGGGTGTTAACTGACCGTTTTCTGAGAGAGTTTCTGTGAAATCAAACTGTCCACTTAGGAAGCAACACTGATTGACAATCAATTTCACATGCTGTTGTACAAATGGAATAGACAACAGGTGGAAATTATAGGCAATTAGCAAGACACCCCCAATAAAGGAGTTGTTCTGCAGGTGGTGACCACAGACCACTTCTCAGCTCCTATGCTTTCTGGCTGATGTCTTGGTCACTTTTGAAAGCTGGCGGTGCTTTCACTCTAGTGGTAGCATGAGACGGAGTCTACAACCCACACAAGTGGCTCAGGTAGTGCAGCTCATCCAGGATGGCACATCAATGCGAGCTGTGGCAAGAAGGTTTGCTGTGTCTGTCAGCGTAGTGTCCAGAGCATGGAGGCGCTACCAGGAGACGGGCCAGTACATCAGGAGACGTGGAGGAGGCTATAGGAGGGCAAAAACCCAGCAGCAGGACCGCTACCGCCGCCTTTGTGCAAGGAGGAACAGGAGGAGCACTGCCAGAGCCCTGCAAAATGACCTCCAGCAAGCCACAAATGTGCATGTGTCTACTCAAACGATCAGAAACAGACTCCATGAGGGTGGTATGAGGGCCCGACGTCCACAGGTGGGGGTTGTGCTTACAGCCCAACACCATGCAGGACGTTTGGCATTTGCCAGAGAACATCAAGATTGGCAAATTCGCCACTGGCGCCCTGTGCTCTTCACAGATGAAAGCAGGTTCTCACTGAGCACGTGACAGATGTGACAGAGTCTGGAGACGCCAAGGAGAACGTTCTGCTGCCTGCAACATCCTCCAGCATGACTGGTTTGGCAGTGGGTCAGTAATGGTGTGGGGTGGCATTTCTTTGGGGGGCCACACAGCCCTCCATGTGCTCGCCAGAGGTAGCCTGACTGCCATTAGGTACTGAGATGAAATCCTCAGACCCCTTGTGAGACCATATGCTGGTGCGGTTGGCCCTGGGTTCCTCCTAATGCAAGACAATGCTAGACCTCATGTGGCTGGAGTGTGGCAGCAGTTCCTGCAAGACGAAGGCATTGATGCAATGGACTGGCCCGCCCGTTCCCCAGACCTGAATTCAATTGAGCACATCTGGGACATCATGTCTCGCTCCATCCACCAACGCCATGTTGCACCACAGACTGTCCAGGAGTTGGCGGATGCTTTAGTCCAGGTCTGGGAGGAGATCCCTCAGGAGACCATCCGCCACCCCATCAGGAGCATGTCCAAGCATTGTAGGGAGGTCATACAGGCACGTGGAGGCCACACACACTACTGAGCCTCATTTTGACTTGTTTTAAGGACATTACATCAAAGTTGGATCAGCCTGTTGTGTGTTTTTCCACTTTAATTTTGAGTGTGACTCCAAATCCAGACTTCCATGGGTTAATAAATTTGATTTCCATAGATAATTTTTGTGTGATTTTGTTGTCAGCACATTCAACTATGTAAAGAACAAAGTATTTAATAAGAATATTTCATTCATTCAGATCTAGGATGTGTTGTTTAAGTGTTCCCTTTATTTTTTTGAGCAGTGTGTGTATATATATATATATATATATATATATATATATATATATATATATATGAAATAGGGGGTACCCAATCGCGCTAAGAGACTAAAGAGTGGCACCTCTAGAAGAACATCATGTTAGCAAAGGTTTGGGGGAAAACAGCAAACAGATCTTAGGGTGCTTAAATGTATGGTACTGTTTCAATAATATTAGTACATCAATTTAAAACATAGTTTTCAATTACATAGAATAAAATGTATTCATAAAAGTACAGAATAAAACCCATAGTACGTCTTTGTGATTTTACAGAGGACGTCTTTGGATATATCCAGTTTTACATTCATTTTTTTGTGTATTTTTTTGTTGAAACATACAATACAGAAGTAGAACAACAGATCGATCCAACGCGGTTCGTACCTATCGGGACTTCATCAGGGGTACTTTATCTAAACAATAAAATAGAACAACTAAATATAGGAACAGTACCAATTTCCAGATACTATATATGATTCTTTACAACCATACATACCAAAATGCTCAAACAATGATGTGAAGAAAATCTGATGAAATGTGAAAACCTCTATTCAAACCAGGTTATATGGATATGATACTTAGTTGATGAATAATAGATTACTTTAGACTATAAGGTGAAGAGGACAGAAAATAGGTGGTGGTGAGAGGAAGTGAGGGTACATACCAGACTTATAACTAGTATGATAAATCTCAGTGTTATGTGGCTCCGTTATGGAAAAGGAGTCCATACACAAATATGCAGTATCTCAACGATGGTCTAGAGCAGGCATGTCAAACTCGTGGCACACCAGCTGTTGTGAAACTACAAGTCCCAGCATGCTTTGCCAGCATACCTTCCACTGATCGGCTGGTAAAGCATGCTGGGACTTGTAGTTTCACAACAGCTGGATGACCATGAGTGACATGCCTGGTCTAGGGTGACCTAAATAAATTAACATAGTGGGAGGAGTTACTTATAAACTCCATAAATGTGTCTCAAAGTGAAAGTGAGGGGAAGGACTACAATACATACCATAATGGAATGCAAATAAATGTCTACCACTGAACTTTAGTAGATGTAGAACGGTCTTCTGCACATATAATAATATAGGGATATGGCTATAAAGTGAATTAACATAATTTTAGGAATCTTTCAACTGGTGCTCAATCGAAACATTGATCAGACTCGACTAAACAGTCATTTGAGAAAGTAAATCATTTCCTGAAGCAACATTATATAAATTACAATAGTAATACAATAGCGCACATAGCGCAAATAGAGAATATAATGCAAGATTATTAAGACCCATCTGTTACACGACAGAAGGTATTAATTTGACGTCAAAATTCACAGGTAGATATTAATTATTGCTGTAACATAGATGTAGCATAACTTTACAAAGATATTCAGAAGGGATATTAAATCCAGTTTTTTGGATGAAAAATAGTAATTGCTAATAACAAAAATGTAGTATAAAAATAAGATGTTAAATCCAGTATTTTTATAAAAACTCAAAATACAACAATGAGAAAAATCCTTGTAAGAGGCAATGGAAATACACAGGGAGAACCTGGTGATACTTACAACAAGGGTAATGTGTTCCTCTCAGAGTTCAGTTATTCTTTTTTAAATGATATACTTAGCTATAACTGGTGCAGAGCATCCCTAGATTGGCAAAGGACCCCTTTATGTACAACAAAGCATAGACAACCTAGTGTCACTCACAATATGCATATGATTATAGTACACTACGTGATTATACAGCAGCCCCTTTATGGACGGAGAGAGTACCCCTGTCGCACACAGGTATCTCTTTAGCAGCCTCAGCCCCTTAATGGACAAAACTGGGCAGCAGAGCACCACTGGACAGACACCGCAAGCTGGAGTAAAATGGCGCGATCACGGGGCGTTATATAGAATCCAATACCCTTGAGAATCCGACAGTGGTGGGGATGACATTTTGCCTCGATTTCGGATCCCGGCTCAGATTGCAATGTTTGGGTGGGTCCGGTTCTCGGAGAACCAGACCCGCTTATCTCTAAATTTTAGTTTATTGATGTGAAACCCCTGGCTTTCTATTACAGCATATGGTCCCTGCAGTACCAGAGGCCAACATTTGGTTGTGCTGTGAAGCACAATGAGTGACTTCTGGCAAGTGAAAATAGACTTGTTGTTGGTACACGCACAGTTGGAGTTGAAAAATGCAGAGGAACAGAGCTGAAGAGTGGAGGCGAGGTGCAGCAGGCCTGCTAGAGGAGACTAGCCAAGTGACATTGTTGAAGTGATGAAGAACATGGCCACTGAGTACCTGTTGTTTACCGCGCTGGGGACCAAAGCTAAGTTCCTGCAGTGTGAGACGGAGAGAAATAGTGAGCAGACAATGTGGCAGGACTGGGAATGCAGACAATCCGTGGAGGCTGGTAGCGTACTGACGTGAGAAGAGAGATGTCCCGGCTGTAAGTTAAGCTACATTCCACTATTGCTACATACAAACAGAGTAAGGAGGTGATTTAGAGGTGTATGCTTTTGCAGTAGCAACTGCACAGTCACTGAAACTGACATGCCCCTGGAGGGAGGGGGAGGCTGAGAAACATAGGGGAATGGGGAGGCTGGGAGACACGGAGGGTGGGGAGACTTAAAGACACAAAGTGAGGGGGAGGATGAGAGATGTGGAGTGAGGGTGATGATGAGATACTTGGAGTGACGGGCATGGAGGGAGACACAAGGGGGAGATAATGGTGTGATCAGCGGTGCAAGTATTGTGGTATGGGCCCTTAAGACATTGGCAACCGGTACATCATACCACCTGACCAACTTGCAGCTGCCATTAGTTACTGGACCGCCAATCAAAATCCATAATGCTCAGCAGCGTGGCAGAGCCCTTTCTCTCTAGCCGGGCTGTCGGGAGCACGATGCTGACATTCTGCTCTCTGTTCTTGCACGAAGAGAAGCCACTTGCTGTGCACTTCATGAAGGGTCCCTGTCTGGCTTTACCAACTGCCTCAGAGTGATAGGGTAAGATGGCAGAGAAGTGGCTGCGACAGCGTGAGAGGCAAGCTGAGAGACACAGAGGGAGGGGAGGATGAGAAACACAAGTGGTGTGGGGGGGGGGGCTTAGAGACACATAGAGAGGTGGAGGATGAGAGATTCAGAGAGTGGGGGGGATGGTGAGAGACTTGGAGTGAGGTGGATAGTGGGAGACGCAAGGAGAAGATGGTGTGGCTTAGAGACCCGGGGTGGTGGTGGTTTGGCTGAAAGATGTTTGGGGGAATTATGATGTTGCAGAGAGACGCAGGAGGGAAATGGTGGTGTGGCTGAGAGATGAAGGGGGAGATGATGGTGTGGCTGAGAGATGCAGGCAGGAGATAACGGTGTGACTGAGCAATGCAAGGGGGCAATGATGGTGTGGCTGAGAGACAGTGGTGGAGATGATGGTGTGACTGAGAGATGCAGGGGGCAGGAGGCTGATAAGACATAACACTGGAGAGACGGGGCAGGATGCTGGCTACAATCTATACCTAACTGACCTGTGCACATAGGCAGATACAGGGAGGATTAGGCACAGGGTCCCCATTCCCCTGTCAATTCTGCCACTTTTCTTTTTTGCAAAGGAGATCAGCAGCAGCACTTTGAGTCTGCACTGTTTCAGTTAGGTTTGATAGAGCCAGCGGGCACTAGGACCTGCTGCGGCTCTCATAGCAGGTCTGTCCTGCATCATGGTTTACTGTGCATGTGCAGTAATTACCGGTCATCAGGCAGAACTTGAAGTAAAGTTGGTAAATTTAATGGCACTGCCAGTCTGGGAAGGCTGAGGTGTGGACATTGAAGGGACTGGTGGGGGGTGCTGTAATGTGGATTTTGAAGGGGCTGGGGTAGGTGCAGTGCTGAAAGTAGGGTGGTATGGAGTACCATTAAGAAATATGGTAGTACCACCAGCCTACCGCCGGCGCAGCAGGGTCTCTGTCTCTTCAATGAGCATGCAACCCCTGGCAACAAGCAAGAAAGCCCTAACAATGAGCATGTAACACCTGGCAATGAGCAAGAAACCCCTGGCAATGAGCCTGTAGGGCGGTAAGTCCTACTAGGGGCATTATGTGTGTTAGTGGCACTGCAGGGGGCATTATGTGTGTAAGCAACACTAGTGGGGCATTATGCGTGTAAGCAGCACAACAGGGGGGTTGTGTGTGTAAGCGGCACTACAGGGGGGACATTATGTGTGTAAGTAGCACAGCAAGGGGCATTGTGTGTGTAAGCAGCACTGGGGGGGCATTATGCATGTAAGCAGCATTACAGGAGACATTATGCGTGTAAGCAGCACTATAGGAAGCATTATGTGTGTAAGGGGCACTTAAATGTCATGGAGGGCGCAAAATGTATAATTACACCACTGCATGTATCGCATTACCCAGAAGTGCCGGGAATGCAGGCGCCGCCAGGAGAAGATGCAGAAAGCTGCATGTTTTGCCATGAACTCCTGGCAGCAAGTAAATAGAAGTCTTATTGTGGGGCATCATTTATATGGGGCATTTTTGTGTGTGGGACATTAAATGGTATCAGTGGCATAATATGTAATAGGCATTACAGTGTGTGGTATAACATGTAATAGGCATTACGGTGTCTCGCATAATGTGTAATGGGCATTACGGTGTGTGACATAATGTGTAATAAGTATTACAGTGTGTGGCATAATGTGTAATGGGCATTACTGTGTTTGGCATAATGTGTAAGAGGCATTACGGTATGTTGCAAAAAAATCTCTACTTGCACCACAGGGTAGGTGAGATGCTATGAGGTGGTTGATGAAGGGAAGGGATTGCTCTTCTCCGGCGTCCTATGTATACGGATGTACCCTGGGCTCCCCGGACCCTGCTACAGCCACCAGGGCTGCCAGTCTTCTCTATACCACCACCACTTATGTGCACTAGCACCTTACTGCCTACACAGTTAGTGTGCAGCCTGATGGTGCATTCTGTAGCACTGTAATACCACCATTGTTCAACCCCTGCAATACCACTGTGTGCATTATCTGCATTCATCATATACCTGCTGTTACCATTGGACCCCGTACCCTATTTAGTCACTTTCACATATCGTGATCACCAACCCAAGAGGCTACAACTATTTTAACCATTCTGGTGGGCCCCTTCATCCTGCACTTTCAGTGTAGGTGGCCCCATCATCAATTGCATTAACATAAGCCACTATTGTACCAATAATTTTTTACTGAATAACTGTTCACTCTATAACTCGTGCTTCCACCAAGATAAACAGACTGGAACCAGCTGGTCGCAGTCACTAGAAAAAGCCACCAGGAGGAAGCTGTCACCGACTGGAAGACAAAACACAAAGCATGACAAGCAGGTAAGAGTCTTGGCCATCATGTCCTTGTTTTGTAGAATGGAGACAGACACCGCCCCCAAATGTCTGCAACTCAGAGACCACTGTATGTGACGAAACAGGACTTGTTCTGCACAAGCACATTACGGGTCCTGCACAAGCGCAGGTACCCCACCATTGGACATGGACATAGGGGGTCATTCCGAGTTGATCGCTCGCTAGTTTTAGCAGCCGTGCAAATGCTATGCCGCCACCCACTGGGGAGTGTATTTTAGCTTAGCAGAAGTGCGAACGCATGTACATCTGAGCTCTGCAAAAACAGTTTGTGCAGTTTCAGAGTAGCTCTGAACCTACTCAACGCTTGCGATCACTTCAGCCTATTCATGTCTGGATTTGACATAATACACCCGCCCAGCGAACGCCCAGCCACACCTGCGCTTTTTCAGACACGCCTGCATTTTTGCAAACACTCCCTGAAAACGGTCAGTTGACACCCAGAAACGCCCCCATCCTGTCAATCTTCTTGCGGCCGTCAGTGCGACTGACAACTTCGCTACAACCTGTGCACAACCACAACGGGCTTTGTACCCATATGACGCGCGTGCGCATTGCGGCCCATACGCATGCGCAGAAATGCAGATTTTTAGCCTGATCGCTGTGCTGCGAACAGCGGCAGCTAGCGATCAACTCGGAATGACCCCCCCATAAATCGTGGGGTTTGCGTACATCTCTGAATTAGTCAGATATCTGTTCTAAGCTTCTATGAATTATTTATTTTCACATTCTAGAAAAGCAAAGGACTATTGTCTTTTCTGAATAAATATGAGCTGATTGTGGTAACCCTAGTAAATTGTAGGTTTCAGTTTGTATAAGGTTTCAACACAGATCTCTTGACTTATTTTGTCACGGACATATTCAGTCTCCTTTATTTTATCATTGATCCATAAACAAAGGTAATATGAGTTGTACATTTTTCTCAAACACATTATACATGCTGTATTGTACATTATTCAAGAGACCATTTAATCTAAATCTGGACATTTCATGCCTGGAAGCTCTCATAGTCTACCTGCATTGTTGGGAACTCTGCAACACAATCTCTCGATAAGAAGAGTTTATGGTGTGATTTGTTTCTTGGGAAAAAATTGGATCAAGCTACAGATGCAGTCATGCCACCGGTAACCTGTGCTGTCATATGTTACTACAGCTGTGCGTCATCCTCCTACTACTCTATCCCGATTCCCTAGAAATGTTCTTTCCCATAAAACGTCATCTCAAAGGATCAAGATGTGTCCCATTGAAAAAATAAGGATTGCAGATGTTTAAAAAAATTGATTATTTTTTTTAAGAAAAAAAGGCTGTGTATTCTCCCACCAAGCAGAATACACCCATATAAATCCATATTCCCCTCAATTTTACTCCATTGAATTGATTTTCTCCCAGAAATCAAAAATATTTTTTTCCTGAATGTTGGTGCAAGTGTAACTGATTGATCTAAAATGTAAGTCATAAATACCCCCGATCTACACAACTAATTTTCATTGGCTTTTGCAAATCCATGGGTGTCTCTTTAAAATCACGAGTAAATCCAGAAAAGTAGTGTGTGGCATCACAAAAGCACATTTGTTTGTGGTTTTGCATTTTAGGGTTTGTAAATGACTCTTACAAGGACAATATATTCTTGTGAATTACATAGGGATTTCTTATTTTATGAAAAGTTGATGTAACAATCTTAACTGTTTTATTTGGTTTTAATTAAAAATTCCATTCTAGGGGATCCAAGATGCCTCCATACTCCGGTCCCCACAGTCCAAGCCAGTTGGGAAGAGTCCCAGAAATTTCCAACACAGACTTGTATCTAGATGGGAGGTCAAGCTGTTCTTTGCAAGATCCTCAACTAGAGGCTCCTCTAACATGCAATGAGCAGTCCGGCTCTGGTTACTAGTAGGAATCCCATTATAATGGGAACCAATACAGTGCTGGGGCTAGTTGAAGTAAGAGAGCAGCTCTGCCTGTTTTCACCTATTTGTGAACCGAGCTATCCAATTCATTTCAGTAGCCCTTTCATTTCAATGTAGTTTCAATGTGGCTTTTTGCACATGCACCGTATATTAATGTGCATCAGAATTCTTGCTCTGACCAATTGAGGCATGGACTACACAAGACTTTAGAAGGGGTCCTGTGGTATCTTGCACCAAGACAATACCAATCCTGTAAATTGTATGGTGGTACCTCCATGGCTCAGACTTGTATTTCCAGCACATCCAACAGATGCTCGATTGGACTGAGATCTGGAGAATTTGGAGGCCAAGTCAACACCATGAACTCTTTGTCACGTTCCTGAAACCATTCCTGAACAATTTTTGCAGTGGGGCAGGGCGCATTACCATACTGAAAGAGGCCAGTGCCATCAGGAAATATATTAAGGGGTGTACTTGGCCTGCAACAATTCCATGAAGGGGTGAACTAGGCCTGCAACAATGTTTAGGTAGATGGTATTTGTCAAAATGACATCCACATGAATGTCAGGACCCAAGGTTCCCCAGGAGAAAATTGCCCAGAGCATCACATTGCCCACATCAGCTTTCCTTCTTCCCATAGTACTTCCTGGTGCCATCTCTTTTCCAGGTGAACGATGCACATGCACCTGGCCATCCAAGTGATGTGAAAGAAAAAGTGATTCACAGACCAGGCTACCTTCGTCCACTGCTTTGTCCATACGGCTAATTCCGTATCATGATGAAGGTAGTAGTCTGACTTCTGAAACCTATCTATGTTTCTACATTACTGTTCTTAACTGTCTGAGTGTACATTTTGTAATTTAAAAGCTATAGTTGCTCAACAAAATCTATCAAAGGGTGGGCACAGATACTGCTATCTTATATAGCCTTCATGTGCTCTCTAAAGTTGGGTTCACACTAGACGATGGCGCCCGATCCTGCTGATCGAAGCGTTATATCAGGTACATGGTCTAGTGTGCACCCATGATATTCACGCTCCCACGGGTCGCTAGCAACATCCCCCATTGGCCCTGCTGAAGCCGGTCACGTGATCCCCCCCTCCCTTCCTGTCGAATCCGGCATCTGGAAATGTGTATGCACTTACGGCATGCCGAGTTACGGAGGCAGCGATGTCAGCTGGGTACAGATCGCTAAGTGTGTACCCAGCTTAAGCTAGCACTTGCTACTTTAAGAATTGCAAGGTGCTTTTTAGCCAGGTACACACAAGTTCTAAGTAGACATTGGTTTTCTCAATTGCTAGTCTACAATGTTAAACTCTGTTTTCATATACGTATGTGGAAACATACTACAGGTTGAGTATCCCTTATCCAAAATGCTTGGGACCAGAGGTATTTTGGATATCGGATTTTTTCGTATTTTGGAATAATTGCATACTATAATGAGATATCATGGTGATGGGACCTAAATCTAAGCACAGAATGCATTTATGTTACATGTACACCTTGTACACACAGCCGGAAGGTAATTTTAGCCAATATTTTTTGTGACTTTGTGCAGTGAACAAAGTGTATCTACATTCACACAATTAATTTATATTTCATATACACCTTATACACACAGCCTGAAGGTCATTTAATAAAATATTTTTAATAACTTTGTGTATTAAACAAAGTTTGTGTACATTGTGTTATGAACCACAGGTAGTGGTTCATTCCTATTTTATGTTTATAAAGTTGTCTTGCATGCCAGGATTTCCTGTTGCTCTGTTTTAGAATACTCTTGTCTGCTGCCGCTGGTGAGTCTGTGTAATTGCAGCTTGTTCCCTTGTGTTCAGCCTCACCTGGCTGCTAATTGCATCTGGTCAGTTTGGAATCATGCAACAAGGCAGCTGCATGGGATTATTAATTAGGCCTCTCTGTTATATGCTGGCTGTTTGCAATTCACAGATGCTGGTGATATTTCTGGGTTTTCAGTCTGCTTGGTTCCTGCTAGTTCCTGAGCTTCCTGTGTCGATTCCTGTGTCAGTCCCTGTGTCGATTCCTATGTCTGATCCCGTGTCGATTCCTATGTCTGATCCCGTGTCCTGCCGTGAGGCGTTCCTGTCCTGAGGTCCAGTACCTTTGCCTGTGCAAGTTTCTGGCTTCTTGGTGTCCACCGGTCTGCCGTTTGGGATTCTGCCTGTCCTCCAGTTCTGAGAGTCTGTGTCAGCAGCATTGGGAGTTCCTGTCCGTTTGCCAGTATTCGTACCGGTTCCGTGAGTAGCGGCACTACCGCGTCCGTCGGCCTAGGCTGCTGTATTCCCTTATTATTTCTGTCACTGGTGTTTTGCAGAGGGTTCTGCTTATGCTGTCACCGCCGGTACACAAAAGTATTGTGTCGGCGTGTGATCAGCATTTCCTTTGTTGTTCTTTTCCTTTGGCGGCAAGCCGCACATACTTTGGTTTTAGGTTTGTTAGTAGCCCCTGGCCTTGTTGTTTAGTCAGAGGGCCCCTTGTTATCACCCTGTCTCGGTTCACTCTTTGTCTCTCATTAAGACCTGAGGGGGCATCGAAGTTGGGCAGACGTAATCCGCCCTTCAAACGCGGCTGCCATGGGCTCAAGCAACCATAGTCTCGCAAGAGTGTACTGACAGCACGGGCGAGACAATGGAGATAGGGCGCCAGGGGCTATTCCCTTTCCATTCCCCTTTCCCAGCATTACGTCCTGGTGCTCTGGACTCTCTTCATAACATCTCCCTTGTTCTGAGCACCAGGAACCTAACATTATCACCAGCCATGCCACAAAAAAGAAATAAAACTTTTTTTCTTTTTTGGCCCAGTCCAGTGTCTAGTCTAGAATCCAGTCCTGTCTAGAATTCAGTGTTTAGAATCCAGTCCAGAGTTTTAGAATCCAGTCCAGTGTTTTAGAATCCAGTCCGGTGTTTAGAATCCAGTCCGGTGTTTAGAATCCAGTCCGGTGTTTAAAAAAAAAAAAAATGTCTTGTTTTGTTTAGCAAAATTTTGTCTTGCCTTGCCTTGTCTTGTCTTGCCTTGTCTTGTCTAGTTTTAAATCCTCCTATGTCTACTATGCAAGCCCTGCAGGCATCTCTCGCAGCCCTGAACTCTGTATTCAGTGCTTTGAGACAAGAGCGACTAGAAGTTTTGCAGCAATCCCTAAAGCAACTGCAAAACCTACTGACTAAAATCTTGCTCATCTTGCCAGAAGTCGTTGAGAGTACATCTATCTCTAAAGAGACTCTTGTTCACAGTATGGTGACAAGAGAATCCTCTGGTTTAATTGAAGAGAAAAGGTTTAAAAGTTTTCTGCGGCCCAGGCTCTCAGAAGAGGAGCGTCTGCGTCGCAGAAACTTAAACTTATGCCTATATTGTGGGGGTTTAGGCCATTATCTGCAGACCTGTGAGTTGCGCAAGCCAAAGTGTGGTGACGAGTCTTGCCCTCTGGCCAAGTTGAGTCATGATACAAGACCTACTCCTGTCTCTACTGTGGCAGAGGTACTTGTCACACAACCCACACAAAAAAGCTCTCTGTCCTATAATTGGGGTCCTTGGGCAAGGGAGCTCCATTATAGATTCAGGAATCAAAAGAGAATGTTTCTCTCCTCTCTTGAGGTTCCTGTGGAAGCGGAGTTGCAGGGTCCTGGAGTGGTGCCCGATGCCCAAGGTCCTGGAGTGGTGCCCGTAGCCCAGGGTCCTGGAGTGGTGCCCGTAGCCCAGGGTCCTGGAGTGGTGCCCGTAGCCCAGGGTCCTGGAGTGGTGCCCGTAGCCCAGGGTCCTGGAGTGGTGCCCGTAGCCCAGGGTCCTGGAGTGGTGCCCGTAGCCCAGAGTGCTGGAGCGGTACCCGATGCCCAGAGTGCTGGAGCGGTACCCGATGCCCAGAGTGCTGGAGCGGTACCCGATGCCCAGAGTGCTGGAGCGGTACCCGATGTCCAGAGTGCTGGAGCGGTACCAGATGCCCTAGCTTATAGAGGGACATCAAATATTATAGTTCAGGTGTCCATACCGGAAGGGGTCTCAGAAGCTGTTACCCCAGGTAGGGACTTGAAAAGCGCAACCCTAGAAAGGGTCTCTAAAACCATAGTTCTTGAGGGGAACTCGAGAAGCAAAACCCCAGAAGGGATCTTTGAAGTAATATCCCCAAGTGGGGTCTCGAGAGACGCAGCCCCAAAGAAGGGTCTAGAAGTCGCTTCCCCAGGAAAGAACTTAAGAAGCATAGCATTAGTGGAGGATCTGAACGTTATTGCTTCAGCAAAAGTCCCGGAAGTCATAGTCCCGGGAGAACTTTCGATAATTATCGACTCAGAGAGGGAGGCTGATGGCCCGATCCCAGTCAGGGAGGCCAACGGCCCGGTCCCAGTAAAAGAATCCGAGGTGCTGGCCCCAGCGGGGTTCCCGGAGGCCACTGCCCCAGCGGGGTTCTCGGAGGCCACTGCCCCAGCAGGGTTCTCGGAGGCAACTGCCCCAGCAGGGTTCCCGGAGGCCACTGCCCCAGCGGGGTTCCCGGAGGCCACTGCCCCAGCGGGGTTCCCGGAGGCCACGGGCGAGACAACGGAGATAGGGCGCCAGGGGCTATTCCCTTTCCATTCCCCTTTCCCAGCATTACGTCCTGGTGCTCTGGACTCGCTTCATAACATCTCCCTTGTTCTGAGCACCAGGAACCTAACACATTGAGCCATCAAAAAACAAAGGTTTCACTATCTCACTTTCACTCAAAAAAGTCCGTATTTCAGAATATTCCGTATTTCTGAATATTTGGATATGGGATACTCAACCTGTATATCCTTGACAGTTCTTAAAACTGCCTCTTGTTATTTGAGTTTCAGTTAATTTTTAACCTAATGTGGATTTATGGGTATATATAACATTCATGATTTCTTACATTATGTTTTCATTGCATTGCACTTGATATACATTTTTTTTGTATACAGTATTTTTACGATATGTTTGTATTGTCTGTGCTGTTTATATTATTTTTTTATTTTTATTTTTTTTACCTACAAGTTATGGGTTACTGGGTTTGTTATGCACTGTTTTTTTCTTTTATATTTTCACAATTCGGATAATTACCAATTTTTTTAGAGCCTCAACAACAAACATAAGTATTAGTTGATTGGTTTTTAACTAGCACCAAAGGTTAACACACTTTTATTTATTTTTTTGTTGGTGATTACAATAAATTAAATATAGTTTTAAAATAAATGATATAAGTGTATTTTCTATATGCTGTCTTTTTCTTTTAGAGCATAATCAAAAACATAAAAACAGATTATATAAGTATGGGTAACATCACTGATGTTGACACTGATTACATCACAATGGTAACATTATTATAACATACTGAATGGCATTCCTTGCAAAATAATTACACCACAGGGTAACAAAACTTATGGTATTATGATTGGAGGGTAAAGTAATCACTGATGACATTGTATTAAATTATATAAAAATTAAAATTCCATAATATAACAAAGCAATACTGATGAATTCTTATTTGGTGACAGCCCAATGGGTTACATTGCATTGCTGATAATTACTGATTACATCACTTTGAGTAAGCTCACTCATAAGGGGGGGTCATTCCGAGTTGATCGCACGCTGCAACTTTTTGCAGCCCGTGTGATCAACTAGACGCCTCCTATGGGGCAGTGTATTTTTCCAAAGCAAGGCTGCGATCGCTTTTGCAGCCCTGCTTTGTAAAAAAAGTTTTGTGTAGAACAAGACCAGGGTAAGAGTTACTTACCCTGTGCGATCAATCCAGCGTTGTAGGTCCCAGAATTATGTCAAACATCCGCCCTCCAAACGCCTGGACACGCCTGTGTACGCCACACCACTCCCAGAAAATGGTCAGTTGACACCCACAAATGCCCTCTTCCTGTCAATCTCCTTGCGATCGGCTGTGAGAATGGATTCTTCATTAAATCCATCACCCAGCAACGACCGCTTTGTAGCCATACGACGCGCCTGCGTATTGCGGTGCATACGCATGAGCAGTAGTAACCTGTTCATTGCGCTGTGAAAAACGGCAGCGAGCGATGAACTGGGAATGACCCCAAATATGTAATATCACAGGTGACATCACTCACAATGTGTAATATCATATATCATAGGTGACATCACAATTGGTGTAATCTCTGAATACATCACAAAGTGCATCAACACAGCAAAGGATATCATCACAATGGGTGACATTCATAACAATAACACAATGGGCTGGCAAGGTGGCACGTGCCGTTAGTCCTTCAGCTGGGATGGCCCAGGCTGCAGGTTCGAGTCCCACTCCTGCGCTCTGCTGCTCGAGCTGATGTCTGTACCTAAGCAATAACACAGTGGTGCTATCACTTATGAAATCACAATGGTTGTCATAACAGTTAGTGACATCACTGCTGACATCCCAATGTGTGGTGTCTTTGGTAATGTCACAATGATGCTATCCCTATAAGTAATATGACTGTGGGTGACACAAATTCATGACATCACAATGATTATATCAGAAATGAAATCCTAATGTAAAGCTGTGACATTTTTTTTTAGACATCAGACATGTGGGCCCCAGCACCTCCTCTGATGTCAGGTTCCAGACTTGCACTCACATTATACATTGTTATTCTAATAGAGGGTCAGTTATCTGGTAGAGCAGCATAATGGTTGAACATGACTGCTTGGTTTGTTTCTATAGAAACTACACCAAGATCTGCTCTCTTGCCAATTAAATTTAGTGGTTGCATTAACATATTTATATGGGCCCAAGCACTGTAGTATCCATGTTGTCTGTAGGTTACATCCTCTCTAATGGTTGGCCAAGTCTCCTACAGCTGCATTCCCCTGGTGGGCTTTTCATGTCCCTGCCCGAAACTGTTTTGGAGTGTCAGTAATTATATCAAACTGTATGAAATTACATTGGGTAAGTCACTAGCCACATAACAACAGATGTCATCACAATGGTTGCCATAACTGATGATATCATTATGGCTATTACTACAAATAAGAACACTTCTGTACAGTAAAGGGGGGTACACACGGAGCGATAATCTAAGCAATGTGACTAGATTGCTTAGATTTTCAGCAACATCGCTCTGTGTGTAGCCCCCTCAGCGATAGCGATGCGCGGCCCCGCACATCGCTATCACTGCTGCTAGATTGGCCTGCATGCAGGCCAATCTAGCGGGTCGCTCACTTCACCCGCTGGGTGAAATGAGCGGCCCCCCGTCTCCCCCCGCACGCTCAGCACAGATCGCGCTGTGCTGAGCACCGGGAGAGATGTGTGCTGAGCGGTTCGCTCAGCACACATCTCTCCCAAATCGGGCCGTGAGTACTGGCCTTTACAGGAGGCACACAATCCCCAAAGGCAGAATCGACAGGAACTAATGTAAACAGAAAGGAAGGCTCAGTAAGGCTCCCTTGCAAAACAATACTGTAATATGGAAAGAGGAGCAACATGGACTAAAGCATCAAAGGGGTTAAACATATGTATTGTCAAGCAAGCTGAAGTAAAGAGTTTGGAGTGGGCAATCACACATGTAGGGACCAGAAACAAAACCAGAAATCGATGTTAACAATAAAAAGGCACAATAAGGCAATACAGATGTAGAAACGAAAAACTGGGACTAAAAGGGAAAAGTGACTGAGCACAAAACCCCTTGCAAAGAGCTGAGTACCTGTTCTTGGAATGTCATCTTTACAAGCAGTACGATGCCTTTGGGTACTTAGATAACCCTAAAATTTACACACCAAAAGGACATAAACTCCCAGGAAAGCTAGTGTGACTCTAGGACTAGAGTAGAATTTGAGACACACAGATATTGGGAAACACACGGTTTGTGAGGGAGCAGGCTTATGTTTAGCTCTTTTTGCCACTTGGCCCAACTGGTTCAGCCGAGAAAGTCAGATGTGCTAGCAGAGAAGGGTGGTCTTCAAGTTTCCGACTGTCGGGATCCCGGCGCACAGTATACCGGCGCCGGAATCCCAACAGCCGGCATACTGACAGATTTTCTCCCTCGTGGGTGTCCATGACCCCCCTGGAGGGAGAATAAATAGCATGGTGCGCGTAGCGCGCCACCGTGCCCGCAGCGTGGTGAGCGCAGCGAGCCTGCAAGGGGCTCATTTGCGCTCGCCACGCTGTCGGTATGCCGGAGGTCGGGCTCCCGGCGCTGGTATGCTGGTCGCCGGGAGCCCGGCCGCCGGCATACCATACTACACCCAGCAGAGAATACCTGGTACCTCTGGGAGTTGACAATCAGACAAAATAACTGGAAATGTTTAAATGTAACATTATTTAGTTTCAAAATTAGGTATCTGTATACAGGGGCGGATTGGGATGGAAAATCAGCCCAGGAAACTTATGGAAGCGGCCTAATGGGGGGGGTGGGGTCTGTTAGGGGTGCTCCAGTTGCAGCCCCCCCTTATGTCTTTTTCTGCAGTTACGTCTGTGCATCTGAATATGCAAGGACTGAGACGTCCACTTTCAGTGTCTACGGGAAGGGTGGGAGTAATAGTGGGAAGCAGGCACAGAATGGGAGTAGTAGTGGTGAAGTGCAGGGGGAAGGCTGGGAGTAGTAGTGGTGGAGTGCAGGGACAGGCTGGGAGTAGTAGTGATGGAGTGCAGGGGGCAGGATGGGAGTAGCAGTGGTGGAGTGCAGGGGGCAGGCTGAGAGTAGTAGTGGTGGAGTGCAGGGGACAGGCTGGGAGTAGTAGTGGTGGAGTGTAGGGGGCAGGCTGGGAGTAGTAGTGGTGGAGTGCAGGGGGTAGGCTGGAAGTATTAGTGGTGAAGTGCAGGGGGTAGGTTGGGAGTAATAGACGGGGGTAGCAGGGGGGCAGGAATAGTTAGATAAGCTGACCTCCTCTGTGCAGCTCCCGGGTCCTGGTCGCAGTTGATCCCTCCATGCTGACAGCAGGCTCACACAGGAAGGACAGCCTCCAGCAGCTTACACCCGTCTCTCCCTGCGTTGCCAATGGGGGCTTGAACATGATGGTGGAGGCGGGCTGCAGTCGGGGGAGATGGTCTTCACCTCCGTAGTGAGAGGGGAGGTAGTGCAGCACAACTTAGCCTCTTCGCACTTCTGCACATGTGCAGAAGCTATCTCCCAGTGCTGCCCGAATGGAGCTGAGCTCTGATCGCGGCAGCCAGCCCGCCTGGTGAAGGGGAAAGTGAAGGCTGCGGAGGGGACGTTGGGACCTGCTAAACGGGGACAGGTCCGGCGTCCCAATCCGCCACTGTCTGTATATAGAATCACACTACAATATTCAAAACAGAAAAATCCAAGAGGATCAATACACATAGAATATCCCAGACAACACCACCTTCAAAATGGCTAAAGTCACCTTTCCTCTTGACCTTTCCTCTAGACTCCCAAAGTTTTGGAATCACAGCACCCTAGGGAATCAGGATTTTTTTTCATGGCACCCCAAAAGTTTCTAATTGAAAAATTCAGAAACAAATATTATTTATTTATTATTATTTATTTATTACCAGTTATTCATATAGTGCACACATATTCCACAGCGCTTTACAGAGAATATTTGACCATTCACATCAGTCCTTGCCCCAGTGGAGTTTACAATCTATGGCCCTCATTCCGAGTCGTTCGCTCGGTAATTTTCTTCGCATCGCAGTGAAATTCCGCTTAGTACGCATGCGCAATATTCGCACTGCGACTGCGCCAAGTAATTTTACAATGAAGATAGTATTTTTACTCACGGCTTTTTCTTCGCTCTGGCGAACGTAGTGTGATTGACAGGAAATGGGTGTTACTGGGCGGAAACACGGCGTTTTCGGGGCGTGTGGATAAAAACGCTACCGTTTCCGGAAAAAACGCAGGAGTGGCCGGAGAAACGGGGGAGTGTCTGGGCGAACGCTGGGTGTGTTTATGACGTCAAACCAGGAACGACAAGCACTGAACTGAACGCAGATGCCGAGTAAGTCTGAAGCTACTCTGAAACTGCTAAGTAGTTTGTAATCGCAATATTGCGAATACATCGGTCGCAATTTTAAGAAGCTAAGATACACTCCCAGTAGGCGTAGGCTTAGCGTGAGCAACTCTGCTAAATTCGCCTTGCGAGCGATCAACTCGGAATGAGGGCCTATATTCCCTATCACATGTGCACGCACACACATTCACATTAGGGTTAATTTTGTTGGGAGCCAAGCAACCTACCTGTATATGTTTGGATTGTGGGAGGAAGCCGGAGCACCCGGAGGAAACCCTCGCAAGTACGGGAAGAATATACAAACTCCACACAGTTAGGGCCATGGTGGGAATTGAACCCATGACCGCAGTGCTGTGAGGCAGTAATGCTAATCATTACACTATCCGTACTGCCCCAAAAGCAAGTAAATTGTGTTTATATGTCATACCACAGGATTCACTTCTGTTTGTCCACATATTTTATGATTGGAAGCCACAAGCACTGGTTTTGCCTATTACATTGACATAACTCATTTGAATTGGTCCTGGACCATCAACCCAAGGTACTCCTGGAAGTGCCCTGAGGCACCCTGCCACTGTTAGGGTCTCCTGCCCTGTGCTGCCACGTCGTCATGGCAACCGGGAGACAAGTGCTAGTGGAGTAACCTGAGCGCAGCTGATACTCCGGTTCGGGTCTTTTGCTGTGCAGTGGTTATAGGCTCTGTGCACGGCAGGGGATCCGGTGCTGGTTTTTGTGCTCACAGTCTGTGAGGTCTGAGTGGGGCGTGGACAGCACCTGCTTTATAAGGCCTCTTTTCAGGGTAAGCAGATGCTGCTGAATCTCTGTTGGTTAGTCAGTTCATGAAAGTTAGCCAGTACTGTGTAGCTTTGTATTTGTTTGTTGCTTACTGCAAATAGGCCTGGGGATTTGGTATTACACTCTGCCAATCCAGACCTAGCAGTAAGACTGGAGTCAGTCGTTTAGCTTGCTGGGGTTCTGTTATTACTCTGTGAACTTAGCAAGTTTGCGGCTGTATTCTAACACTTGCCTGTCTAATCCTGTCTCACTGTGCTAGGTGTCAGGGGTCAGTTTAGTGGCAGTAAGCTTAAACCTGTGCACTGCAAGTGAGAATCAGGATTGTGGAGGCTCTCCTTGTGTCTATCATTCCATCTCTGACCAAGGAGTTTACTGCCACACCCGTTGGTAACCCTTTAGGGTTTTGCTGTTGCCCTTAGCAACAGCATTTCGGGTTCTCTACGTATTAAAACACAACATCTTGCTTTTTACATCTGAGCAGTTCTAATACAAGGGAGATACCCAGTTCCTTAGCCTCTGGGCTTCTCTGTTCACTGTGTGTGTATTTTGTTACCCTATCACCTTCTGTGTACGTTATGTCATATTCCCCAGTTTGTCTGTGAGTCCATTTGTTTTGCATAACAGTTCAAACACCAGTACATTCCTGCAGACACTGGAGTGCATAACAGTTCTGACACTAGTACTTTCCTGCAGGCACTGGTGTGCATAACATATTCAGCAGCCTAATACTCCTGTTGAAATTTTGTGGGAATATGGAGCATACCCCTCAAAATACGTTGCAACAGGTGGTCGATCAGGTGCAGGTCCTGACTCGGCAATTTAATGATTTGTCCATTAAAATGCACACCTCCCAGGCTGCTGGCGGAGCTCCCGCAGCAGCAGCACCTGCAGGGGTTAAGGAGCCGAAAGTAAATCTCCCGGATCGTTTTTCTGGAGATCGCTCGCAGTTCTTTTGTTTCAAGGAGAGCTGCAAGCTATACTTCCGGCTTAGGCCTCAGTCTTCTGGGTCGGAGATTCAGCGGGTGGGCATAGTGATTTCCTTGCTACAAGGAGACCCACAGGTCTGGGCATATGGGTTGCAGCCTGACTGTCCGTCGCTTAAAAGTGTTGATGCTTTTTTTACGGCACTGGGCATGTTGTATGATGACCCTGACAAGACGGCCTCAGCCGAGGCTCAGATTTCGATCCTTAAGCAAGGGCGAAGGCCAGTTGAGGTTTACTGTACGGAGTTTCGGAGGTTGGCCCATGATACCCAGTGGAATGACCCAGCCCTGAGACACCAGTACCGAAGAGGTCTTTCTAACCAGATAAAGGACCAACTGGTACAATATCCCTTGCCTGATAGCTTGGATCAGCTCATGCAGTTATCCATCCGGGTGGATAGACGGCTGAGAGAGCGTAGGCTTGAAAGGGAGACTGAGATTTCCTTCCTTCCCAAGGGAACCTCAGACTCTGAGGAATTTTCTGAGGAGCATATGCAGATTGGGGCTACCCGCCTCTCCTCGCGTGAGAAGACGCGGAGGAGACAGCAGGGGTTGTGTTTGTACTGTGGGAATAAAGGTCATGTGGTAGTATCATGCCCAGAAAAGCCGGAAAACTTCAGGGCCTGAGGGTGATGGGAAATATCCTGTCAGGCCAGAAGTCAGAATTTCCCAAGAAGACTTTTATCATTCCGGTGACCTTGAAGATCCTCGGTCAAACTGTCAAGACTGAGGCCTTTGTGGACAGTGGGGCCGACGGGGTTTTTATGGACCGCCAATTCGCCCTAAAACACTCTGTTCCCTTAGTACCCGTGGCATCGGAAATTGAGATTTGTGGGTTAAACGGGGAACCATTATCCCAAGGTAAAATTACCTCTTGCACTAGCCAGATTTCTTTGTTTATTGGAGCCACACACTCTGAAAAATTGTCCTTTTATGTGACTGTCTGTACTTTTGCCCCATTGGTGTTGGGGTTACCCTGGTTAAGGGTCCACAATCCTCAATTTGACTGGGTCTCTGGGGAGATTCTTAGTTGGGGTACTGATTGTTTCAGGAGTTGCTTGAGCCTTCCAGTCAGGCTCTCGCAGCTAAGTTTGCCAAGATTGCCAGGGTGTTATGCAGATTTTGCGGACGTGTTCTCCAAAAAAGTTGCAGAGGTACTACCTCCCCATCGCCCCTATGACTGTGCCATTGATTTGTTGCCAAATGCTAAGCTTCCCAAGAGCAGGTTGTACTCCCTGTCACGTCCTGAGACTCAGGCTATGGCAGAGTACATTCAGGAGAACTTGGCTAAGGGATTTATCAGACCTTCACAGTCTCCAGTTGGGTCGGGGTTCTTCTTCGTGGGTAAAAAGGACGGTTCGTTGCGACCCTGCATCGACTTCAGGGAATTGAACCGTATCACGATTAAAAACTCATACCCACTGCCTCTCATTTCGGTCTTGTTTGACCAGCTTCGTACTGCCACCATTTTTTCTAAGATTGACCTACGCGGTGCGTACAATCTAATCCGAATAAGAGAGGGGGATGAATGGAAGACTGCCTTTAATACCCACTCAGGGCATTATGAATATTTGGTGATGCCTTTTGGGCTCTGTAATGCCCCGGCAGTCTTCCAGGATTTCATGAATGATGTGCTCAGGGAATATTTGGATAGATTCTTAGTTGTATACTTAGATGACATCCTAATCTTCTCCCATTCCCTGGAGGAACATCGGAAGCATGTACGCTTAGTCCTCCAGAAACTCAGAGACCACCGGCTTGGGGCGAAGCTGGAGAAGTGCGAATTTGAAGTTCAGCAAATCGCATTTCTAGGATATATTATCTCCCCAGAAGGTTTCCAAATGGAGGGTTCCAAGGTACAGGCAGTCCTGGATTGGGTGCAGCCCACTAGTTTGAAGGCGCTTCAGCGTTTCCTGGGCTTTGCGAATTTTTATAGACGATTTATCGCTGGATTTTCGTCTATAGTGGCGCCCTTGGTGGCACTCACTAAGAAAGGGGCGGATGTTGCTCACTGGTCTTGTGAGGCTAAAGCGGCTTTTGCCCGTCTCAAAAGGGCATTTGTTTCGGCCAAGGTGCTGCGACACCCAGATCCAGAGCGTCCTTTTGTGGTGGAGGTGGATGCCTCTGAGATGGGTATTGGGGCAGTGCTTTCTCAGATGGGAGTGTCTGATAATCGCCTTCATCCCTGTGCTTACTTTTCCCGTAAATTTTCGCCTGCCGAGATGAATTATGACGTGGGTAACCGGGAATTGTTGGCTATTAAGGATGCACTCGAGGAGTGGAGACACTGGCTTGAGGGGGCTAAGTTTGTGGTCTCAATTCTCACTGACCATAAGAATCTGGCATATTTAGAGTCAGCGAAGCGTCTCAATGCCAGGCAGGCACGATGGGCTTTGTTTTTTGCTCGCTTTAATTTTTTGATAACATATCGCCCTGGGTCAAAAAACATCAAGGCTGATGCGCTCTCGCGGAGTTTTGCTCCAATCCAGGAGACCACCGAGGAGCCGTTGCCCATTGTTTCCCCATCATGTATTAAAGTGGGCATTACCCAGGACCTCTTATCATTAGTCCTTAGAGCACAGGAGCAGGCTCCTCCAGACCTTCCGGTAGGTCTTTTGTTTGTGCCTCCTAGGTTAAGACAGCGAGTGTTCCTGGAATTCCATGCCAAGAAGTCGGCAGGTCACCCGGGTATTGCCAGAACTCGGGAGTTGCTATCTAGGGCGGTGTGGTGGCCCTCGGTGGCTAAGGATGTGGATCAGTGGGTTCGGGCATGTGACATCTGTGCCCGAAATAAGACTCCTAGAGGGGTTCCTGTTGGCCCATTACATCCACTCTCTATCCCATCTAAGCCATGGACCCACATTTCAATGGATTTTGTGGTGGACTTGCCCAAATCCTCGGGGATGACAGCCATCTGGGTTGTCGTTGACAGGTTTTCGAAGATGGCGCACTTCGTTCCACTGGTTGGGCTGCCATCAGCCAGACGCCTGTCTGAATTATTTATGCTGCATATTGTGCGTCTCCACGGGTTGCCACTTGATGTGGTCTCTGACCGCGGATCCCAGTTTGTGGCCAAATTCTGGAGGGCATTTTGTTCCGATCTCCAGATTTCTGTCAGCTTGTCGTCAGGCTACCATCCGCAGTCTAATGGGCAGACTGAAAGGGTGAACCAGTCCTTGGAGCAGTTCCTCAGGTGTTATGTCTCCAAGTGTCAGACTGACTGGGTTGCTCATCTGTCCATGGCGGAGTTTGCCTATAACAACGCGGCTCACTCTGCTACAGGGATCTCTCCCTTCCTTTGTGTGTATGGGCATCATCCTAAGGCCAATTCTTTTGACCCCCTGGACTCCACGCCTGGTGGTTCCTCTGTGGTTTCGGTCCTTAGAGGTATTTGGCGGAAAGTGAAGAAAGCCCTTGTGTCTGTGTCATTAGTGACCAAAAGGGTTTTTGATAAGCGGAAAAGACCCTGCAGCTTCAAATTAGGAGACTTCGTCTGGTTGTCTACCAAGAATTTGAAGTTGAGACAGCCATCTCATAAGTTAGGGCCCCGGTTCATCGGCCCTTATAAGATCACCAGGGTTATCAATCCGGTGGCATTTCAGTTAGATCTGCCCCGTTCTTTGGGTATCAATAAAACATTTCATTGTTCCCTTTTAAAACGGGCGATTAGTAATCCTTCTTCCAGTGGAAGACCTTCCCCTCTTCTGATACGTGGCCAGAGGGAGTTTGTTGTTGAAAGGATTCTTGACTCCAAGGTGGTTCGGGGTCGGCTGTCATTTTTGGTGCACTGGAAGGGGTATGGCCCGGAGGAGCGGTCGTGGGTGCGCAGTTGTGATCTTCATGCCCCCAGACTGATACGCTCTTTCTTCTCGCAGTTCCCCGATAAACCCGGTGGTAGGGGTTCTTTGACCCCTCGTCAGAGGGGGGGTACTGTTAGGGTCTCCTGCCCTGTGCTGCCACGTCGTCATGGCAACCGGGAGACAAGTGCTAGTGGAGTAACCTGAGCGCAGCTGATACTCCGGTTCGGGTCTTTTGCTGTGCAGTGGTTATAGGCTCTGTGCACGGCAGGGGATCCGGTGCTGGTTTTTGTGCTCACAGTCTGTGAGGTCTGAGTGGGGCGTGGACAGCACCTGCTTTATAAGGCCTCTTTTCAGGGTAAGCAGATGCTGCTGAATCTCTGTTGGTTAGTCAGTTCATGAAAGTTAGCCAGTACTGTGTAGCTTTGTATTTGTTTGTTGCTTACTGCAAATAGGCCTGGGGATTTGGTATTACACTCTGCCAATCCAGACCTAGCAGTAAGACTGGAGTCAGTCGTTTAGCTTGCTGGGGTTCTGTTATTACTCTGTGAACTTAGCAAGTTTGCGGCTGTATTCTAACACTTGCCTGTCTAATCCTGTCTCACTGTGCTAGGTGTCAGGGGTCAGTTTAGTGGCAGTAAGCTTAAACCTGTGCACTGCAAGTGAGAATCAGGATTGTGGAGGCTCTCCTTGTGTCTATCATTCCATCTCTGACCAAGGAGTTTACTGCCACACCCGTTGGTAACCCTTTAGGGTTTTGCTGTTGCCCTTAGCAACAGCATTTCGGGTTCTCTACGTATTAAAACACAACATCTTGCTTTTTACATCTGAGCAGTTCTAATACAAGGGAGATACCCAGTTCCTTAGCCTCTGGGCTTCTCTGTTCACTGTGTGTGTATTTTGTTACCCTATCACCTTCTGTGTACGTTATGTCATATTCCCCAGTTTGTCTGTGAGTCCATTTGTTTTGCATAACAGTTCAAACACCAGTACATTCCTGCAGACACTGGAGTGCATAACAGTTCTGACACTAGTACTTTCCTGCAGGCACTGGTGTGCATAACAGCCACGGAACCCAGTTTGGGAACCATTGCTCTATAGGGCTGTCCCAGCCATCAAACCTCACATTTCACTCCTCTCTCAGCAGTGTAGAGACCATGGTGGTCATTCCGAGTTGTTTGCTCGCTAGCAGTTTTTAGCAGTCGTGCAAACGCTATGCCGCCTCCCACTGGGCGTGTATTTTAGCTTAGCAGAAGTGTGAACGAAAGGATCGCAGAGCAGCTACAAAAAAAAATTGTGCAGTTTCAGAGTAGCTTCAGACCTACTCAGCGCTTGCGATTACTTCAGACTGTTCAGTTCCTGTTTTGACGTCACAAACACGCTCTGCGTTCGCCCAGCCACGCCTGCGTTTTTCCCGGTACGCCTGCGTTTTTTCGAACACTCCCTGAAAACGGTCAGTTGACACCCAGAAACGCCCTCTTCCTGTCAATCACTCTATGGCCAGCAGTGCGACTGAAAAGCTTTGCTAGACCTTGTGTGAAACTACATTGTTCTTTGTAATAGTACGGCGCACGTGCGCATTGCGCCGCATACGCATGCGCAGAAGTGCCGTTTTTTTGCCTCATCGCTGCGCAGCGATCGAAAGCAGCTAGCGATCAACTCGGAATGACCACCCAAGCTCAATGTTCTCCAACTTTAGGCAAATGACAGAGGCTCAGAGATATTGATACTGTATACTGTGCAAATACTGGTACAATTCCAGATCAGTCTAAAAGGAGTCTTATCCTTTACATAGCATTCCCTTACGGCTTCCAGCCTATCATGGCCAACTGATAGAGGCACAGTCTATGGTCAGCGGTTGGCTTGACTTATCCAGGTGCTTTCCCTTCAGGTGGCTGGGCTCACTGATAACAGTATATGAATATAGCTTTTTTTTTGGGGGGGGGGGGGGGGCTGTTGAAAAATCTAGCCACAGCTGAAGACTCCATTTCAGAATATGTAAAACACCACATTTAAAGTACAATACATTTACTTCATTACATTATGTTGTGAAACGGGATGGCAAGCGGGCTTAACTTTTATTTTTAATATGCCTGCCTCCTTGATCTTGCCAGATTGGTAATAGACAAACTGGAAACACAAAGAAGACAGACCAGTCAACTAAGGCTAAAACAGACAGTAGAATAACAAGAGCCAGGCAGGGAATACTATGGGCAGTCCAAGACATCCATCAATAAATATATGTTTACAGCAACATTTACAACTCAAGCAAGTGTGTACGGGTTTGGTACAAAATAAGTAATACCGACAGCAGAATCCTAACAGCCAGAATCCCAAAACAACCCAGTAATTTATTTTACCCTACCGCTAATACCCCCCCCCCCCCTCCCCACACACACACACCTTTTAGGATTCTTACTGCTGAGATCCCACTCTCTGTCTTTTGACAGTCCCTTCTGAATTAGTAGGGAACTTATATATGTCAATTTAAAGTATATTCACATGACTGCACTACAGCTAAATCATCTTTGAAGACCTAGCTCCTGGAAGCATTATAAGAAGCTTTCTGCACTATAATAGCGTAGGCAGCTAAACATTTAACTGTCCATGGCAGATGCCACTTCCATATTGTGGGTCTGTTTTATGGCTCTGACTCCAATTCAGGTTCTGACTATGGGGTAGAATTATCAAATCTTGGAGACAGATACAGTGTACAAGTTGGCCATCCCAATCCTTTTAAAACCCCAGCAAAACCGCTATGCCTCTGCAAGGGTTTCCTCATCCTCACTGGAAGCCTAAACAGGTGAGCACCTTTTGATAAATAAAAAAAGCCCTTCAAAGCCCTTCTACATAGAGAACACAGGAGAAATAATAATAAATAGACCCCACAGTCCTCCATAAGCTCCTGATTGTGATTGTTTCCAGTCATAATGTAAGAGGCGGGAAGCCCTGCGGAAATAAGTCTCACACTTACCAAGCTACGCACCTCACGCCTCCCGTCCTCCACCCTCAGTCCGTCGAGGCAACTTCGACGGTACTGGAACACGCACAGACACGGGAACGAACTTCCTGGGGTGACCTGACAAGAATGGGGGGACACTACACAGGGGTGACCTCCGTTGGGCTCAGTGGAGGGTCATCATTGGCACTTGTGGCCTCAGACTGGGTGCGCCCATAATGTTGCGAAGCACCGAGTGCGACCCTGAACAAAAACGCCCAAGGGGAGGTGGGGGAAAGGGGCAACGTACACACGAAAACACATGAAACACAGTAATGCTCACCCACAGGTTCCTGCCAGGCGACGGACCCTTCTTCTTCTTTCTTGGAATAAAACACATGGCGCAGCCCACGAGACGTGGCGCTACTTACGAGGTACAGCGGAGAGACACTTATGCAGAAGTTAATGAACCATGCAGTTGCTTGCTCTTACCTTGTGCAACTCACCCGCGCGTAGCTTCCAACAGCCTACCTTCAATGGGGGCCCGACTGACGGGGGAACTTTAGTACTTACCACAGCCGACCTTTACGGGGCCCGGACCGGACACCCTAAACCTAGGGGTCTGGCGGCCTAGCGCCGGGTCTAGAGATACCACAACCTAGCGCCTACTTCCACAAACTGCGGCCTAGTGCTTGCGAGAGTACCGTGGAACACAACACCTATGAGAGTACAGTGGCACACAATGCCCACCGCCTATGCAAATGCAGTGTAACGCAATGCCTACAGCCTATGCAGTGTAACGCAATACCTATAGCCTATGTGAATGCAGTGTAATGCAATACCTACAGCCTATGCGAATGCAGTGTAATGCAATACCTACAGCCTATGCAAATGCAGTGTAATGCAATGCCTACAGCCTATGCAGTGTAACGCAATGCCTAGACCAATGATAATGTCGATATTATCTTAGACCGAAAAGCTATACCTCTAGATACACTATTACCGTGGAGCCGCTAGGCGGAATACACGTGCTACGCACTTTGTACGCTATTTGCGTACAGAGTCCTGCACGTGGTACGTACTTGGCGTACACACGCCGCGCTGAGTGTACAGAGAACACACAGCGAGCGCACACACAATTGATAACCTTTAAACCTTGTTAATGATATACTGTAATGATCTGATTACACTTTAAACCCTTAGCAGCAAAGTACTGCAACAATGTTATATCTTAAACCTTAAGTAACACTGACGGTATAAAGTACCCACGGTGCGTACACCTTATCAATACCTATACACCTTATACAGATAAATACACTTTAAAACCCTTGCAGGAAAGTGAAGACACAACACAGATTTGTAGTTGAAACCACAGGGTTCTAAGGCCACAGTGGATTCATTCCAAAAAGGTAAACAGTACAAATCATACACTACAGGCTAACAAGATAAATCTAAGCAGAATAATGGCTACAGAGAATGTACATACGTGAGAATGTTCGCAAGCGCAACCCGGCCGGTCCTCCGCTAGTCAGATAGAAAGCTTTCAGAGTCTTCTGACCAGCCAGGCAACAATGGGATTTTTATACACAACATGCATACACAATACAATGGTCACTGTAATCTCATTGTCCATTGGACACAGAGATGTGTCTCTTCATAACAGAAGAGGTCATAGGTGGATTTGAATAGATGGGCGATGTCCTTCCCCAACCGCTCCCGTGGGTGGTATCCCCTGGACTCCCACCGAACACACAATACACAGCAAACACAGTTAATGTTCATATTCTGCTTCTGCACATAACTATACGCTGGAACATGCGATCTTTCTCTAACCAACACCGGAATGTTACCCTCAAAACACCCTATAGCTGGACACTAGACATCACCTTCCAACCTTTATCTGACCCTTCCTATCATGCAAAGGCGAATCTCTTAGTCCTGGAACTGTTTACACTATTAATACTTGCTGATGTGGTGCAAGGGAACTATGGGTACAAAATGCACTATTTGGGTTAAATATGTAATGTTCTAATAACCCTCTATGCGCTCACAAACTCCGCCGTAAATACCCATATCAGGCGCATGATCGCCGGAGCGATCCTACGCAAATTGCGGATATGTGCACGCACGGAGGACTGAGTGCACGAACAGCGTGCATGGGGTTAGTACAAGGCATATGCATTACAATATTTTTCGACTTTGACAGTCCACCCTTTGGCAGTCAACAATAATTGCCACTATCTAAACATTAAACAGAAAAATACAATACAATATCTACATATGGTTGGATAAAAATATACAATACATTATCCATAAATGATTGGATGGTAGGAGGAGAGGTGTAGGCAGGAAATGTATGACCTAGTGGGATAGTAAAAGCATGTATGTATGAAATCCATGTCTGAATGGCATGCACCATCGTGCCGCACATGCTCCAGATAAGCCTCGAGGCATTGCGAAACACACACCAAATCCCTCTTATCCCATATCAAGGGTCCGCAAGTGGTCCAACAAACACCACCGAGCTCTTTTCGGCTTCTTGTTCCAACAAATGGGGTGCACATTTAGTTGATGATACATGGATGGGGAACACATGTGAATGTTAATATGTGGATATCACCTGTCGACTATGTGTGTCACTACCTGAAGGTTGTAGAGATGAAGATAAGACACGTATCACAAATACATTCACATAACATTTGTGCAATCGTTCTTGGGTGTTGGTTGAAGTCTTGTCCGGATGGGTGTATCTTTGCTGAAAGTGTTAATCATAGTCTTTTCTGGATGGATGTATTGTTCATCAAAAGTCTTTTCCGAATGGGTATTGTTCATCAAAGTCTTTTCCGAATGGATGTATTTTTGCTTGAGGGAAAACAAAGGAGAAACGGGTGAAAGAAACGGACCGTGGAATCACGTCTTATCACAACATTGTCTCTATTGATGGGTCATAAATTAAATCAGTTGTTGTGACAATGCCCCCGCTCCTCAAACTCATCACTTTGGTACCGCGCTTGCGCCGCGTTAAAATTCGAACACATCTAAATATCAAACCAATCATTATGACAACTCCCAGGATACAAAGGAGAAACTTTCCTACACTCACGATAACATTTTGAGCCCATTCTCCTAAACCTGAGAACCAATTGCGTGGGTTCAACCATGAGACCCAGCCGGTCAGTTCATTACTCACAGCAGTAAGGGTAAGGTTGTGTCTCCTCCCGGAACTCCCACTTCAACTGCAAGATATCGTCCATCTTTTGATCTATGACCTCGGTTGGGTCATCAGTGCTGTTTGTAATGTACGTGCAACACTTCACATCATACTGAGTTGCCAAGGTGAAACAGTACCCGCCTGTCACCGCTGTGATATAATTGAGAACCATCCTGTGCTGGATCAGTTCCGTTTTGTAAGCTTGCAACTCCCTCCCTGTATACCTGAAGGTATCATCATACATCTCGGTGATATTATCTATCAGGTTCACTAGCGCGTGGATATACCTATAATTTATAATTCCTCTGGCGGTACGGGTGATGTCTAACGCGAGTAGGAATTGAATCCCGGTGGACCCGCGGATCAAATCAGAGGCCGCGTGCTCCGTCCTATCCATAAGGCGTCTCCTAACGACGTGCTCACAGTGAGTGTAAGGAGCTTGAGCATTGCGGTGAACGTCTTTCATCTTATCATGGGTTATGGTCATAACTTCTGGCAACACTCTACCAATGTAACACAATCCCTCTGAGTTTGGGGCAAGCCACTTATACGCCATCCTCCCACATATGAAATATGCATCATCGGGGAGAACATATGGGACAGAATATGACATTACCACATTGCAAACCTTCCAAGTGAAAAATCCTATCCCTAACTCTCTCATCTGTTCAGTACATGCATCAGGCTGCACGATATGCGCACAGTATCCTGGCGATACTTCTCCAACCCGCATGGTCCTACTTCCTAGAGTATACCTGTACCGAAAATACCTTCCACCGTCGGCTATTTGGCGTATAAGTTCAGTGTCTACGGGTATTCTGTCGGCTCTGTGTGAAAATGCCATGGCTTGGTCATTCCATGCCACCTCCCAATTCCCCGGCCCTCGGGAACTGGAAATGCCGAAACATACCAAGGATCCATCCACATGACACTGGTGGAGCCTCAAACCAGGGGGCCCAGAAACATAAAATTTCTTGTCCACCGGTCTCCCACCCCTTAATTAAAGCACCTCATCCATTGTCAATGGATACGGAACCAGTCCCGACCCGCTCCGACCCCGAGGCACCCGCGAGCACACCCAACACTCTGCTTGGTCCAAAACCTTACCCACTAATGAGTGATAATTACTCAATGGACGACGGTCCATGCCGATACTAAGGCTGGACTGACATCTCCGGATGCACCCATCCCCAACCACGTTCTCACAGTTTCTACAAACACAATCCTCCTCAGCCAATAACCCCTCACAGTGCCTCCTAGTTTCTTGACTACCAGATCGTTTTCTGATACTCGCCTTTGCTCGGTGGATGTGTTGCTCTTGGAATTCTATCAATCCGTCCTTGCCATCAGAACCCATTCCAGATCCCTTCTCGACCTCTCTGGTACTCTCACCGAAACAGACTGCTCTGGTCAACAACAGGGTCAACAGGAAAACCCGGAATGCAGTCTCTTGGGGTAAGTCCATCCTGTTAAAGGGAGAGAAAAAGGAGCAAGGAAGGGGGAAAAGAGGGTAATGGGAGATGGAGAAAATAATAAAAAGGAAAAAGAAATTTGGTGCGACAACCGCCTCTGGTCTTGTAGTTCTCCGTGCTCAGGTGCCGTGACAACAGTCCTGCCTCTCAACCTTCCCGGAACAGGCACTCCAGTGATACGATTTCCTCTACACTCTGCTCTTTGTAACGGGCTTTCTCTGGGTCAGCAACCTTCTTACAGTGGGACGAGTGGACCCAAGTCTCTCTCTCGGCAACCTTTAATGCTGTCGTGCTGGTTAGTAAGACTTGGTACGGTCCTTCCCATCTGTCAATAAGGCAACCTGAGCGTAGAAAATTTCGAATCATTACATAATCCCCAGGTTCAATGTCATGACAATTACTGTTTGGTAGGTCAGGAATCACCAGCTTTAGATTTCTGTTTTGATTCCTCAGCTGCTGGCTCATCTTAACCATATATTTTACAGTCACCTCATTATTGCATTTCAAATCATCCTGGGGATCAATCATTACATGGGGTTGTCGACCAAAAAGAATCTCAAAGGGTGATAGGTTAAGGGGGGACCTGGGAGTGGTTCTGATGCTGTACAATACAAGTGGCAAAGCTTCTGGCCATAACAATCCAGTTTCAGCCATCACTTTGCTCAACTTGTTCTTAATAGTGCTGTTTACTCTTTCCACTTTCGCACTCGCCTGTGGGCGGTACGGAGTATGCAGCTTACTATTAATTCCCATTAGTTTGCACATAACCTGAAAGACTTCACCTGTAAAATGGGTACCCCTATCGCTTTCAATTATCCTAGGGATACCATATCTGCACACAAATTCCTGCACAATTTTCTTTGCAGTGAATGTCGCAGTAATTGTGGCAGCGGGGAACGCTTCTACCCAATTTGAAAACACGTCAATACAAACTAACACATACTTTAAATTTCTGTAGGGTGGTAACTGTATGAAATCAATTTGTATTACCTGAAAAGGGCCGTCTGTTGGCGGGATATGGGATGGTTCTGTTGGTATTGACTTTCCAATATTCTTCCTCAAGCAGATAAGACATGTCATTGCTCTCTTACCCGCATGAGAAGAGAATCCTGGGGCACACCAGTAGGCTCTCACCAGCTTACACATACCCTCTTTGCCCAGATGAGTCAGACCATGTGCCGCCTCAGTTAAGCTTGGAAGATATGCTCTGGGGGCTACTGGCTTACCTTGTCCATCTGTCCAGAGTCCTGAGGACTCCTGGCCATATCCTTTTGACCTCCAGACTGCCTTTTCCTGTGGAGAACACAAATTTTGCATTTCACTTAATTTTTGTGTGTTGACGGTATTGAATACCATCAGTTGTGTGATATCTGTCTGTATGGGGGTGCTGGCTGCTGATTTAGCAGCTTTGTCTGCCCGGCTGTTACCAAGTGACACTGGGTCTTGACTGTAAGTGTGGGCTTTGCACTTGATAACAGCCACTCTGTCAGGTTCCTGTATTGCTGTTAGAAGCCTTTTTATATGGGATGCATGCGCTACAGGTGTGCCAGCTGCCGTCATGAAATTTCTGAGGCGCGAAATCATGCACTACTCCAAAGGCATACCTAGAATCTGTATATATATTGGCTGACTTACCCTTAGCCAATTCACACGCTATGGTTAGGGCGACCAGATCAGCAACTTGTGCTGAGTGCGGTGGGCCCAGGGGTTCAGCTTCTATGATACCTTTGTCATCTACGACTGCGTATCCAGTACACAAGTCTCCCGAGTCCGTCTGTCTGTGGCAACTACCGTCAGTGTAAAAAGTAAAATCTACGCCTTCCAGTGGGTTGTCACTAATGTCGGGTCTTGCAGTGAAAGTTTGGTTCAGATATTCCATACAATCATGTGTGTCAGTATCTATACTAAATCCTCCTTCACCATCATTCTCATCCTCCACCCTTTGTGCCTGTCCAGGCACACCTGGGAGATAAGTTGCAGGATTTAGTGCGCTGCATCTCCTTATGGTGATGTTTACAGGGGCCATTAGTGCTAATTCCCACCTTGTAAACCGTGCTGATGAGACATGTCTGGTTTGGGCAGAGTTCAGTAAGGCTGACACTGCATGAGGTGTATGGATGGTCAGGTTGTGTCCCAACACTACATCTTCACTTTTACTCACTAGCAAGGCTATCACTGCAACACTTCGCAAGCATGTGGGGAGAGACCGTGCTACGGTGTCCAACTGTGCACTGTAGTAAGCTACCGGCCTGCTGGCATCACCATGTCTCTGGGTTAGGACACCTGCCGCACACCCAGCACTTTCCGTACCGTACAACTCAACAGGTTTCCCATAATCTGGCATGCCTAATGCAGGTGCCTGTGATAGGCATTGTTTAAGTCTCTCAAATGCCAGTTCGGACTCATCTGTGTGAGAGATCCGATCTGGTTTGTTCGAGGAGACCATTTCCTGTAAAGGTAAAGCCAGTATGGAGAACCCTGGGATCCAGTTTCGGCAGTAACCACACATTCCAAGGAAAGTGCGGATCTGCTGCTGGGTTTGTGGCAGAGTCATGTCGCGAATCGCCTGTATTCTATCAGCGGTGAGGTGTCTCAGTCCTTGTGTCAAGCAATGTCCCAAATATTTTACCTTGGTCTGGCACAACTGTATCTTATCCTTTGAAACCCTGTGTCCCATATTAGAAAGGTGAAACAGAAGCTGTTTCGTGTCTTTCAAGGATGCTTCGAGTGAATCTGAACACAGCAGTAAGTCATCTACATACTGTATTAATACTGATTCGCTCTCAGGTTGAAAGGATTGTAAACAGTCATGCAAAGCCTGGGAGAAAATACTTGGGCTGTCAATGAAACCTTGGGGTAGGCGAGTCCAGGTGTACTGTACTCCCCTGTATGTAAATGCAAACAAGTATTGGCTGTCAGGGTGCAGAGGGACCGAAAAGAAAGCAGAACAGAGGTCAATGACAGTGAAAAATTTCGCAGTAGGGGAAATTTGCATGAGGATGACAGCTGGATTTGGCACTACGGGGAATTGGCTCTCAACTATCTTGTTTATCCCCCTTAGATCTTGCACTAGCCTGTAATCCCTCCCCCCACTCTTTTTTACAGGGAAGATGGGACTATTGGCAGTGCTGGACGTCCTAACTAGGATGCCCTGTTGTAGCAAGCGCTCTATGACTGGGTACACTCCTAATTCCACCTCTGGCTTCAGAGGATACTGTGGGATTTTTGGAGCTATCCTACCATCTTTACTTGCACTACTACAGGAGCTACATTTGCCATCAATCCAGTGTCTTGTCCATCTTTGGTCCAGAGGGATTCCGGTAACTGGGAGATCATTTCCTCTACCTTGGATGGACACCTGTCTATAACAGCAGAGTGTGACATTAACCTTTGTGGGGTGTCTAACATATCCTGCACTTCCTGAACGTGATTGTCGGGTATATCTAAGAAGACACCCTCAGGAGTACAATATATGACACACCTCATTTTACACAATAAATCTCTCCCAAGTAGATTAGTCGGAGCCGATGCAGCTAGCAAAAAGGAGTGCTTGGTTTGCAAAGGCCCTATCGTAATCTCCGCTGGTCTACTTAAAGGGTAGTGTTGCACTACTCCTGTTACCCCCATTGCTGAAATTGTTTTACCCGTTGTTTTCATACCTACAGTTGAATTTAACACTGACCTGGCCGCCCCTGTATCTACAAGGAAAGGTAGTGATCTACCAGCTACATCAACTGTAACCTCGGGTTCATTTCCAAGGCTAGCAATCAACTTCACTGGCTGCAAACTACAGGTGTGGCCTAACCCCTATTGTATGTTGTGACCCTCCCGCAGCGCGCTGGCAGCTACAATATGTGAGGGGGGTAGCTGAGAATTTTCAGAGGTCTGCCAGTCCCTCCTAGGTGGGTACCTCCTTGTTTCCCCTGCGTGTGGCTCATAATTCCTCCTATGCGATCCCTGATCCCAATTACGTGTGTTATGCTGTGAGTCATGTTCTGGTCTAGGGGGTTGATATACGTTGCTTTTATAATTACAGTTCCGTGCGTAATGTCCTTCTCTCTGACAATTATAACATTTTGCTACATACGACTTACCATCAGGGGTCTGGGGTTTTGGCTGATGTGGCTTCGTTGTCAGGGCTTTGATACTTACGGTCATCAGCTTATCCCCATGTGACTCCCTGTGCTTAATGATGTTCCGATCGTGCTCGATAGCGGACTCTCTTAATGCAGCCACCGAAATACCTCTCCAGTTAGGTTGAGTGGTTTGTACCCTTGTTCTCAACGTCTCTTTCCAGCCGTCCATTAATACGGACACAGCTACCTCTCTATGATGTACATTTTCCTTAATGTCCTCGACCCCAGTGTATCTAGCCATTTACTGCAGTGCTCGATGGAAATATTCAGAAGCAGTTTCACCTTCTTTCTGTCTTATGGAAAAGATTTTATTCCACTTGACAACAGTAGGGAAATATACCCCTAACTGCAGATTGATCTGTTTTACATTCTCCTGAGTGTATTCATCAGTGAGAGGTACTTCTGCATCTAATTTACAATCAGCAATGAATTTCACAGGGTCAATATTGGAAGGCAAACATGCCCGTAGCACTGTCCGCCAATCTTTGTTTGTGGGTTCGGTGGCGTTACCTAGTTCTCTAATAAACCTCTGACATGCGGCTAGATCCTTTCTGGGATTGGGAAATTCAGACATAATTGTCCTCAATTCTGTCCAGGACCAAGGACAATGCATGGCAATGTTCCTGACGGGAGTGATTCCCTGAGCGTCAGTCTTCCCATTGGGGACTGCGATCACCCTGACAGGATTTAGTTCAATTACATCATTCTGGGTTGCTTCTACAATGTGAGGTGCAATTGTGTCTGCATAATGTACTGTACCGTACTTACCTGTGGACACGACCTCACCTGTCCCTCCGCTAGGGGCCTTTGCTACTGTTCTTACTGGTTGGGCCGTGCCCACTTGTGTATCTTGTATGGTGGCTGCTAGAGAGAGTGCCGATATCGTGCTGGGCTCATCTTCTTGGTCGCAGTCCTGAGGGAAGTTTAAGATGGGATACAAC
Organism: Pseudophryne corroboree; assembly: GCF_028390025.1. Lineage (NCBI taxonomy): Eukaryota > Metazoa > Chordata > Amphibia > Anura > Myobatrachidae > Pseudophryne > Pseudophryne corroboree. The sequence goes on along the minus strand of NC_086448.1, from coordinate 253,279,051 downwards.
TTGCACGGGTTAGCATTAATACATTTATCAAGTTCACTCTTATCATATATTAGTATGCCATTGTCTGTAGCCACTTTCTCCCCTGTAATATACGGTGGTGGTGGTGCAGTTGCAATCAGTTTTCTGCTAGGGTTGGAACCGGCTGCGTGAGCTAGTTCCCTTTGCATATCACTCTCTCCTTGCCATAAATGTAAACAGTTTGAGTGTCTGATCCTTTCTTTTCGGGATTTTAACAGACATATCCTAATCCTTAAATTCTGCAACACCTCTGGATTAAAACTGCCTACTTTAGGGAATGGTTCCCTATCTTCCGCAGTCATACGTTCCCATTCATTGCATAAAACCTCTGCGTGTGATACATATTTCTCACACATTATGTACCTCACCGACCCCTTGGGCCGCGGAATATCAACCTGAACCCTGGTTGATCGTCCCTTACTTGAGCAACTGGCCCCCATCTTTTGCAGGTATTGCCTTCTCAGCTAATTCCTACAAAAAAACAAAATACTCAGTGATAAGGCAACGGTGAAAGTGCAACGAGTGCTCTCACCCACTCACGCCCACGTTGGCCAATACACCTAAACACTGTCGTCAGCGCCGGTCGTACCCAACCTAGGGCCCCTGTGTAACCTTTATTTACTGGAAATGTATGGGAGTGACTTACCCTAACCAGTAAATATTGGTCGTTGGAGATTTCCTGAGTGACCAGCGAAACTCCCTTAAAACAAAAAAAAATGTTACACAAATCACATTGCGTGTACTACACCTAGCGCCAATGATCCCGCGATTTTTACGCAAAACTCGTAAAAGGGTATCGCGGTGGGCTAAGTATTGCACTCACAAACGCGTGGTACAATCGCACAGCGTATAGGTAACTGTTACTTATCCGCCGTGCGACCAATGGAATCGTTTTTCAGGCTGCGAAACCTCAGCCGGAGGGTATCTGAACGGGCCTATATGGGTACTACGCCAACCCCCTGGGCTGCGCTTAAAACCTCGCTGACCTTTTAGGCCGCGGTATTCAGAGCTTCGCTTGACTGTGTCAGCGGTTTTCTGACTTCTCTGACCTCTTGGTCTGCTGTTATACTAATTGCTCCTTTATACCTTAATCAATGTTAACGTGAGCAAGCCACTCTCTCGCCACCAAGTGTCCACTCACCTGGTGTGGTCTCCTACGGGATCCCGAATTCGCTGGGTCCACAAAACCTTTATTGTTTGCACACTCACGCTCGTTCACTCATATACACTTTGGTTTTTCTGTACAGAAAATTAACTTTCATTCAGGAAAAACAGTCTTAGTTCCAGAGGTAATACAGTAAAAAAGGTATTTAAACTAAATATTGGAAACTGATCAATTTGTGCTATTATCGCGTGGCTACCGTCTCACGCCTAAACTAAAACAATGCTATTGTGTGATTTGTACTTAGTGGGCGTACCTTTACGCACGTTGCGTGAACACGCCACGTGTGTATGCCATTACGTTGCGTACGCAGTCCCGCACGCTGCCCGAGACACGTGTACAAAGGCCGTACGTCCGCAGTACTACAAAACCCACACTTCTATAAATGTAAGCGATTATTTAACTATAATCGCTTACTGAACACTACACACAGTTTCTACTGTATAAACCTTTACAACTAGGCCAGGCTGCGTGTGCGTCTTACACTTACTTCTTTAACTATTAACTCTATATTTTAACTAAATAGCAACAAATTTTCTCAGTACAGGTCAAAATGAATCTAGTAATCAATGCTTATGGCAATAATGCGAGCAGATATGCAAAGTACAAAATACAGGTGTATGCGTGTGTTGCGGGCGCATTTGGCGCCAAACAGAAATTTGCAGATTTTTAAAAATAGCTTTGCGTTCTTACCTTACGGATCCCTCCAGCATCCCTTCAAACCATGCAGGCAGACGCTTATCTAATCAGCACTAGTGTATCCACTGACCAAGAGAAGGCTTACAGGGGATACCTTTCCGCCCTTTGCTGATAGATAAAGTGTGCGAAAACTTGCTAGGCTGCCGGTATGAGGAAGAACCGGACGAACCCCCAATTGATAATGTCGATATTATCTTAGACCGAAAAGCTATACCTCTAGATACACTATTACCGTGGAGCCGCAATGGCCGCTAGGCGGAATACACGTGCTACGCAATTTGTACGCTATTTGCGTACAGAGTCCTGCATGTGGTACGTACTTGGCGTACACACGCCGCGCTGAGTGTACAGAGAACACAAAGCGAGCGCACACACAATTGATAACCTTTAAACCTTGTTAATGATATACTGTAATGATTTGATTACACTTTAAACCCTTAGCAGCAAAGTACTGCAACGATGTTATATCTTAAACCTTAAGTAGCACTGACGGTATAAAGTACCCGCAGTGCGTACACCTTATCGATACCTATACACCTTATACAGATAAATACACTTTAAAACCCTTGCAGGAAAGTGAAGACACAACACAGATTTGTAGTTGAAACCACAGGGTTCTAAGGCCACAGTGGATTCATTCCAAAAAGGTAAACAGTACAAATCATACACTACAGGCTAACAAGATAAATCTAAGCAGAATAATGGCTACAGAGAATGTACATACGTGAGAATGTTCGCAAGCGCAACCCGGCCGGTCCTCCGCTAGTCAGATAGAAAGCGTTCAGAGTCTTCTGACCGGCCAGGCAACAATGGGCTTTTATACACAACATGCATACACAATACAATGGTCACTGTAATCTCATTGTCCATTGGACACAGAGATGTGTCTCTTTATAACAGAAGAGGTCATAGGTGGATTTGAATAGATGGGCGATGTCCTTCCCCAACCGCTCCCGTGGGTGGTATCCCCTGGACTCCCGCCGCACACACAATACACAGCAAACACAGTTAATGTTCATATTCTGCTTCTGCACATAACTATACGCTGGAACATGCGATCTTTCTCTAACCAACACCGGAATGTTACCCTCAAAACACCCTACAGCTGGACACTAGACATCACCTTCCAACCTTTATCTGACCCTTCCTATCATGCAAAGGCGAATCTCTTAGTCCTGGAACTGTTTAAACTATTAATACTCCCTGATGTGGTGCAAGGGAACTATGGGTACAAAATGCACTATTTGGGTTAAATATGTAATGTTCTAATAACCCTCTACGCGCTCACAAACTCCGCCGTAAATACCCATATCACGCGCATGATCGCCGGAGCGATCCTACGCAAATTGCGGATATGTGCACCCACGGAGGACTGAGTGCACGAGCAGCGGGCATGTGCATGGGGTTAGTACAAGGCATATGCATTACAATATTTTTCGACTTTTGACACCTATGAGCATACAGTGTAACACAATGGACAATGCTGAGAAAGGGCCTCATTGAGGGCGTACCTGGACCACCGGGCAGCAGGGTCAGGAGTCGGGATGAATGCAGCTTCGGCCAAACTGAGCAGGAGGGATACCAGACCAAAGACAGCAACAGCAGGAGACGGAGCCGCAGCAGCACATGTCCTCCTCTCCCTCTCCTCCACGTGCAGTGACCCCCTCCCTCTCTCGCGCTGGCCCTTACATAACCCCCTATAAGGGCTTCTGGGCTGGGTGACATGGCGGCTCCTCATTTGTTGCCCGCGTTGCCCTGTGATGACGTGCCACAGCATGTGGGCGCGCTTGGTGACGCGGGGACCAGGGCTGGCATCCGGCCGGGCAGCCAGGAGAAGGGGATCTGTGTCCGCTTCCGGCCGTGTGACTGTGGCTTCCGGCCGGGTGGCCCGCAGCGGGGGATGGCGCCCATAGTGTCCCACAAACAGCTGGTTTACCGTCCAGTCAAAATCTGGATCCGCGAATCGTGAGGCAGGCACGGCCATTGTGGTCCAAGTTGACCTTTGGGGCAGTGCAGCCTGGACAGAGGCTGCCGGGCCAACCTTGGCGGCGACCTCGGGGCGGCGGTGTCTCCTCTTCCGGCGGGGTCGGTGGGGGCAGTTCCACATTCTGCCGGACCCCCTCTATGGGGGGCGGCCTTGGGGTGATAGGGGTCCACCAGTACATTGTGGCGGGGGTGGTGGCCGGTACGACGGAGGCGGGCTGCAGAGGCTCTGGCCCCGGGGCCGCACAGAAGCACAGCATGTTCCGGTGTACAACACGATCACTTCTGCTGCCGTCCTCTGTGCGTGCCTCGTAGACCGGGTTCCCAGGAGATACTTGCCGTTGGACAATGGGGGACGGGGTTTCCAATCGGTCGCTCAGCTTGTTGTGGGGCCCATGGTCCCGGACGTGGACGCGCTGTCCTTCCATGAGGGGCCCGCATAGGGATCGCCCAGGTTGCGGGTGGGTGGTGGCTTCCATATTCCGCTTGGAAACCTCTCCGGCGGCCCTCAGGCGGCGTCTCAGTTCCTTGATCCACTGGCTCTGGGTCCGCTGCCCTTCGTCTGTCATCAGGGAAAGATCGAGGTCTTGTAGTTCTCTTCAACATCATGAGATAGGGGGAAAAACCCGTGGTGCGTTGGACCCTGTTGTTGTACATGCACACCAGCTCCTGGACGAAATCTGGCCAGCGTCTCTTCTGCTCGGCCTCTAAGGTCCGGAGCATCTGCTGGAGGGTCCGGTTAAATCGCTCACAGGCACCATTCCCCGCCGGGTGGTAAGGTGTGGGCCGGGATCTTTGCATGCCGTAGGTCTGACAGAGGCGCTCTATCACTCGGCCTTGGAAGCATGCTCCTTGGTCTTAATGTATGCGTTCAGGGCAACCATACCTGCGGATAAACTGCTCGACGAAGGCCTTGGCGGCCGTGTCAGCGGTCTGGTCCCAGGTGGGGGCGACCACCGTGAATTTGGTTTAGTGGTCCGTCATCACCAGGGCATACTGGTATCCTTCTGCTGACTCTCGGATGAGCACGTATTCGATCATCAGTAGCTCCAAAGGTCGGGTGGTGACAATGGTTTGTACGAGCGCCCTCTGCTCCCTGGGTTTGGTGGCCTCACACCGATCGCACACTCGACACACCTCTTCCACCACCTGCTGGAGTCCCGGGCAGAAGTACTGCCGGCGTAGCCACTGAAGTGTTTTGTCCACACCGAGGTGGCCCCCTGCTCGGTGGGATTCCACCAGATCCCAGGCGGTTCTCTCTGGGATGATGATCTGCCACACAGTGCAGAGTTCCTGCTCGAGGTAGGTACGTCGACACAACACCCCTTCCTGGATGGCCAGTTGGTTCCAGTGGTGCAACACCCCCCGACCTACTTCCCCGAGCTGGTCTCTATCACAACGGGCCAGCCAGTGTCCTTGCTCCTTCCATTGACGGATGCTCCTCAAATCTGGGTCCCGGCTTTGTTCCGCGGCCCAATCCTGGGGGCATTTCTGCAACTGGAGGCCACAACTGGTGACCTGCTGGACTTCTGGAGGGGCCCAAACTGGGTGAAATCTGGTATTGGCATTGTCCTTTCCACGCCGATAGCGTATTTTTAGGGGGAACTTGGCCAACCGAGCATTCCAACGCTGTCCCAAGGCCCACAGTTTGGCAGTGTCCAGGTGAGCAAGCGGGTTGTTGTCTGTGACCACTTCGACTTCGCCCGCCGTCAAGATACTCTGGGAATTTCTCGGTCACGGCCCACACCAGGGCCAACAGCTCCAGTTTGAACAAACTGTAGTTCTCGGGGTTTCGCTCTGACTCCCGAAGACCCCGGCTCCCATAGGCGATCACCCTCTCCTGGCCTCCCTGGACTTGGGACAGCACAGCCCCCAGGCCCTTACGGCTTCCACTGGTGTAGAGTATGAACGGCTTGTCAAAATCCGCATAGGCCAATACTGGGGCTTGGGAGAGGGCCTCCTTGAGCCGAAGGAAAGCGTCCTCCTGCGCCTGGCCCTACTTGATCCCCCTTTTCCGTGAGTCCGTTGCCAGGCCCCTCAGTAGCTCGTGCAGGGGACCAGCGATCTTGGCGAAAACTTTGATGAATCACCGGTAGTAACCTACTAGGCCTAAGAAAGCCCGTACTTCAGTCACTGTGGTGGGAGCCTTCAATCCTTGTATAGCGGCCAGCTTGCTAGGGGTGGGTTGCACCCCCTCCGCGGAGACCACGTGGCCCAAGTATTCCTGGCTGGGCTTCGAGAGGTGGCACTTCCGGGGCTTCAGCTTGAGGCCGTCGCTTTCCAGACGCTGCAAGACCAGATCCAACCTCTGCAGGTGTTCGTCAAGGGTAGGGGCAAACACAATGATGTCGTCCAAATATATCAAGATGGCCTCAAAGTTCAGGTCCCCCAGGCAACGCTCCATGAGGCGTTGAAAGGTGGCAGGTGCGTTGGAGAGTCCGAACGGCATCCTGCAGAAGTCAAACCGTCCCATGGGGGTGATGAAGGCCGTCTTGGCTTGGTCCCGTTCCGCCGCTGGTACTTGCCAGTAACTGCTGGCAAAATCCAATGTCGAAAAGTACCGGGACTTCCCTAGTGCAGCCAACAACTCCTCGATGCGTGGAAGGGGGTACGCATCCCTCACTGTGCAGCTGTTTAATTTCTGGTAATCCACGCAGAAGCGCAGCGCTCCATCTTTCTTCTTGACCAGGACAATTGGGGCTGCCCAGGGGCTCTTGCTTTCTTTAATGACCTGGCTGTCTAGCATCTGGCGGATCATGGTTTTTACCTCCTGGTAAAACCGAGGTGGAATGGGGTGGTAACGCTCGCGGATGGGGCGACTGGTGCCAGTGTTGATCTCATGTTCTAACTCCCGGGTATAGCCAAAGTCCTCTTCGCTGCGCGAGAATACCTTCTGCCTTTTCCATAGCATGCGTTCTAATCGTTTGACATCCACTGGGTGGAGTTGATCCAGCGTCACGTCTGTCTGTTCCAGGATGGCCCTGCCATTCCAGTTGTCGGTGGGCATCTCTTTTTCCTCGACCGTCACCGCCAGTGTCCAAGGTGTCTCTGCGTCCGGGTGGAGTGTCAAACCTGATTCTGGTTGGATGTGGCTCGCTGGGATGGTGTGTAGCTCGGTCATGGTCGTCCTTCCGGGTATTTCCGCCGGGTGGTCCCCGAGATTACAGATTTGGAGGGGCACCGTGCCGCCTCGAACCACGCCGAGGGCTCGGGCCACCACCAGCCCGGGCTCTGTTTGCCGGAAACAACAGGGCTCGATGGGGACCTCCCTTCCCTCCAGTCTTTGTTGCAACCGCACTGGCAAGTCCAGAATCACCTCCTGCCGGGCGGGAACCTTCACTTTCTGCTTGTGTTGGGTTTTTATTTGGCCCACGGGTCCCCCTTTTCCAGTAGATTTTGGCTCCTCACACAGTTGGATCACCCTCTGGAGGGCCTGTTGCACCTTTAGGTGTCTCCAGTATCGGGGGCCTTTCTCTTGGACCAGGGCCTGGTTCAGGCAGCGCAAGATATTCATGCCAAGGATGACCGGTCCGTGGGTCAATTCCGAAACGGGGATAGGGAGGTAGTTGGCGGCCTTGAGGTTCACCCAGCTACCTACGCTCGTTTTCGTCAGGTGGGCATAGTTATCCCAAAAACATTGTTCGGACATGGTTGACACTTGGGAGTCCGTATCCAGGAGGCATCGTTGGTCTTTTCCCGCCAGCCGGGCTATTACAGTAGGGCACTTTCCAATTAGGTCCGAGGGGTGGTTGATATCCATGCGCTCGGTCTTCTTCCTCATGGTTTGGCCCACAATCGCGAGGGATGTTAGTTTAAAGTTCTCCATCGATAGTCCCCGGTGCGCCTTGCTTCCGGGCATTCCCGAGCGAAGTGCCCCGGTTGGTTGCACTCCCAGCACCTGAGCACTTGGGTGGTCCTCCTTCGCGCCCCAGCTTCCCTTGGCTGGTTGGCGCTCCCCACCTTCGGTGGTGCCGAGGGGAGCCAGCCTCAGATAGCCGGTCCGCATGGGCAACCACGGGTCTGGTGCCGTTCTACTGGGCCTCCGTTTGCTCTACCCGCAATCTTAGCTGGGACACCTCCTCACGCATCTGTAGAAGTAGTGTAGTCAGTGTTTCCGCACCACTGTCCGGCGGGCTGGCTTCTGGCATGGTTAGGGTGTCCGGCAGGGCCTGCTGCAAGGCCACAGTGCAAACGCCACCCCTTAATTTCTGGTCCTTGGCCAGAGCTTGAGTTAACACATCATGTAACGTCAGCGTGGCTTTTTCCTCAATCCGGGCCCGGAGGTGGGTTTGCAGCCGTTGGTTCTGGAGTCCGGCCACGAACAGTCCCCTCAAAGCGGAGTTGGGGTCGTCTGTTAGCAGGACCTCGTCTTCTCTGGCCTGGACATCCTCCATATACTCCTGGAGGGCATTGGCGAACTCAGAGATTCTCTCATCTTCTCGCTGCTTGTTGGTGAAAAGGCGTTGCTCGAGTTCTGTGACAGTGACTTGTTCTCGGTAGACCGTCTTGAGTGCCTCAAACACCCCCTTGACGTACTTCTTCGTAGCGGCGGACCACCGCAGTAGGGTCTTCTTGGCGTCTCCTTGGAGGGTGTCCAAGGCTAGGTTCACCTGTTCAGAGTCGGGCACGCAATACTGGCGAATCGTGGTATCTAATTGGTCTTTCCAGTCATCCAAATCCATGTTCCTCCCATCAAATTTCTTTGGGCAGACCAGACCACCGGGCAGCCGTCACTGCCATGGTCAGGTCAGACGCCACGGGCGCTGGTACCATGGGGTCCGCGGGGACCTCGATAGCCTGGTCCATTGTGCTGGTCCTTTCGGATCCTGCCGACAATGCCAAATTGTAAGAGGCGCGGGGGTGGGGCCCTGCGGAAATGAGTCTCACACTTACCAAGCTACGCACCTCACACCTCCCGTCCTCCACCGTCAGTCCGTCGAGGCAACTCCGATGGTACTGGAACACACCCAGACACGGGAACGGACATTCTGGGGTGACCTGACAAGAATGGGGGGACACTACGCAGGGGTGACCTCCGTTGGGCTCAGTGGAGAGTCATCATTGACACTTGTGGCCTCAGACTGGGTGCGCCCATAATGTTGCGAAGCACCGAGTGCGACCCTGAAAAAAACGCCCAAGGGGAGGTGGGGGAAAGGGGCAACGTACACACGAAAACACATGAAACACAGTAATGCTCACCCACAGGTTCCTGCCAGGCGACGGACCCTTCTTCTTCTTTCTTGGAATAAAACACATGGCGCAGCCCACGAGACGTGGCGCTACTTACGAGGTACAGCGGAGAGACACTTATGCAGAAGTTAATGAACCATGCAGTTGCTTGCTCTTACCTTGTGCAACTCACCCGCGCGTAGCTTCCAACAGCCTACCTTCAATGGGGGCCCGACTGGCGGGGGAACTTTAGTACTTACCACAGCCGACCTTTACGGGGGCTGGACCGGACACCCTAAACCTAGGGGTCTGGCGGCCTAGCGCCGGGTCTAGAGATACCACAACCTAGCGCCGACTTCCACAACCTGCGGCCTAGTGCCTGCGAGAGTACCGTGGAACACAACACCTATGAGCGTACAGCAGCACACAATGCTCACCGCCTATACAAATGCAGTGTAACGCAATGCCTACAGCCTATGCAGTGTAACGCAATGCCTATAGCCTATGCGAATGCAGTGTAACGCAATACCTACAGCCTATGCAGTGTAACGCAATGCCTAGAGCCTATGAGCATACAGTGTAACACAATGGACAATGCTGAGAAGGGGCCTCACTGAGGGCGTACCTGAACCACCGGGCAGCAGGGTCAGGAGTCGGGATGAATGCAGTTTCGGCCAAACTCTGAGCAGGAGGGATACCAGGGCAAACCAGAGCAAAGGCAGCAACAGCAGGAGACGGAGCCGCAGCAGCACACGTCCTCCTCCGTAGGCGCGCGCCCGATTTTAGGGGACGTGGTCTAACAAAAAGGGGCGTGACCTTGCTGCAAGTTCCGCGATCGCAAGCCACGCCCCCGTTTTATCATTATGGGGGCATGAACAGTGCTGTGAGAGCTGCTGGTCATGCCCCCTGTCCCTCTCTGCCGTGAATAGACACTGTGCGCATGCGCACAGCATCTATTCACCGCTGCTCTCCTCAGAGCAGCGAGTGACAGGGGGGATCTCCCAACTGCCCCCCCACCTGCGGGACAGTGCGACCCGCGGGTGGGACAGCGGGACAGACCGTGAAAAACGGGAGTGTCCCGCCAAAATCGTGACAGTTGGGAGGTATGTAATTGTGAGAATGCTAAATGGTTATTTTGGGTATTCAGAATCACAATTTTAACACTTTACAACTAATTTTTCTTCTCTCAATTTACAGTTAGTTTATTCAGTATTAATAGATATAAATATAACAAACTTGTAATTAACAACCCTAAGAAATAATACACTAGCACAACAGTGCTGCTTATTAGTATTACACATAGACTATTACTGTTTGAGTTGTTTGTCTTTCATAATAGTAATGTGACTTACCTAGTCTTATCTCATATCTTCATAACAGTTTAGCTTTGTTTGCTTAACACAACTCAGCCACTTTTGTTGTCAGATTATGTGTTCTACAGTAACTAGTGCCTCAACTTGCTGGATAAATAGAGCACCCAACTTTACAAAAGACTGAGCAGCAGATGTACTAAGCCTTGGAGAGAGATTAAGTGGAGAGAGATAAACTAGCATCCAATCAGGTCCTGTCATTTTTCAAACACAGCCTGCAGCATGGAGGTTGATGAATATCCAGCGGCTACATCACGCCGCTAATGATCAATGGGTCCGTTACTTAAAACATGCGGAAACTATATCAATTTAGGGGGACATTTACTAAGCAGTGATAAGAGCGGAGAAGTGAGCCAGTGGAGAAATGCCCATGGCAACCAATCAGCACTGAAGTAACATCTATACTTTGCATACTATAGAATTATACAGAACTGCTGATTGGTTGATGGGGAAACTTCTCCACTGGCTCACTTCTCCACTCTTATCACTGATTAGTAAATGTCCCCCTTAGTGTCCCTCCAATACTGCTGTTTATTTACATGAAAGCATTATTAGCCATTGGGGGTACTTCAGAGTTGATCGCAGCAGCAAATTTGTTAGCAGTTGGGCAAAACCATGGGGGTAATTCCAAGTTGATCGCAGCAGGAATTCTGTTAGCAATTGGGCAAAACCATTGTGGTAATTCCAAGTTGATCGCAGCAGGAATTCTGTTAGCAATTGGGCAAAACCATGTGCACTGCAGGGGAGGCAGATATCACATGTGCAGAGAGAGCTAGATTTGGGTGGAGTGTGTTCAATCTGCAATCTAATTTGCAGTGTAAAAATAAAACAGCCAGTATTTACCCTGCACAGAAATAAAATAACCCACCCAAATCTAACTCTTTCTGCAAATGTTATATCTGCCACACCTGCAGTGCACATGGTTTTCCCAACTGCTAAAAAATTTCCTGCTGCGATCAACTTGGAATTACCCCCCATGTGCACTGCAGGTGGGGCAGATATAACATTTGCAGAGTGAGTTAGATTTGGGTGGGTTATTTTGTTTCTATGCAGGGTAAATACTTGCTGCTTTATGTTTACACTGCAATTTAGATTTCAGTTTGAACACACCCCACCCAAATCTAACTCTCTCTGCACATGTTATATCTGACCCCCCCCCCCCCCCCCTGCAGTGCACATGGTTTTGCCCAACTGCTAACAAATTTGCTGCTGCGATCAACTCTGAATTGGGCCCATTGTCACTTACTATGACACTGTTACACAGCTTTGGGCTGTGACTCAGCTGAAGACCCCTTGCACCACTACCATTCATAGATGATCTCTCTCTCCCATGGGTGTAGAGAGCCACACCAGGCTCTGGTAATGAATGTCCATGCCCCCTAAAAAATAAGAATTTACTCACCGGTAATTCTATTTCTCGTAGTCCGTAGTGGATGCTGGGACTCCGTAAGGACCATGGGGAATAGCGGCTCCGCAGGAGACTGGGCACAACTATAAAGAAAGCTTTAGACTACTGGTGTGCACTGGCTCCTCCCACTATGACCCTCCTCCAGACTTCAGTTAGGATACTGTGCCCGGAAGAGCTGACACAATAAGGAAGGATTTTGAATCCCGGGTAAGACTCATACCAGCCACACCAATCACACCGTATAACTCGTGATACAATACCCAGTTAACAGTATGATAACAACTGAGCCTCTCAACAGATGGCTCAACAATAACCCTTTAGTTAAACAATAACTATATACAAGTATTGCAGACAATCCGCACTTGGGATGGGCGCCCAGCATCCACTACGGACTACGAGAAATAGAATTGCCGGTGAGTAAATTCTTATTTTCTCTGACGTCCTAAGTGGATGCTGGGACTCCGTAAGGACCATGGGGATTATACCAAAGCTCCCAAACGGGCGGGAGAGTGCGGATGACTCTGCAGCACCGAATGGGCAAACTCTAGGTCCTCCTCAGCCAGGGTGTCAAACTTGTAGAATTTAGCAAACGTGTTTACCCCGACCAAGTAGCTGCTCGGCAAAGTTGTAGAGCCGAGACCCCTCGGGCAGCCGCCCAAGAAGAGCCCACCTTCCTCGTGGAATGGGCTTTCACTGATTTAGGATGCGGCAGTCCAGCCGCAGAATGTGCAAGCTGAATCGTACTACAGATCCAGCGAGCAATAGTCTGCTTTGAAGCAGGTGCACCCAACTTGTTGGGCGCGTACAGGATAAATAGCGAGTCAGTCTTCCTGACTCCAGCTGTCCTGGAAACATAAATTTTCAGGGCCCTGACAACGTCCAATAACTTGGAAGCATCCAAGTCTTTAGTAGCCGCAGGCACCACGATAGGTTGGTTCAGATGAAAAGCTGATACCACCTTAGGGAGAAATTGGGGACGAGTCCTCAATTCTGCCCTATCCATATGGAAAATCAGATAAGGGCTTTTACATGACAAAGCCGCCAATTCTGATACACGCCTGGCCGAAGCCAAGGCCAACAACATGACCACTTTCCACGTGAGATATTTCAATTCCACGGTCTTAAGTGGCTCAAACCAATGTGACTTTAGGAAATCCAACACCACGTTGAGATCCCAAGGTGCCACTGGAGGCACAAAAGGGGGCTGAATATGCAGCACTCCCTTAACAAAAGTTTGAACTTCAGGTAGTGAAGCCAGTTCTCTCTGGAAGAAAATTGATAGAGCCGAAATCTGGACCTTAATGGAACCCAATTTTAGGCCCATAGTCACCCCTGACTGTAGAAAGTGCAGGAAACGGCCCAGCTGAAATTCTTCCGTTGGGGCCTTCCTGGCCTCGCACCACGCAACATATTTACGCCATATGCGGTGATAATGGTTTGCCGTTACTTCTTTCCTAGCTTTAATCAGCGTAGGAATGACTTCCTCCGGAATGCCCTTTTCCTTCAGGATCCGGTGTTCAACCGCCATGCCGTCAAAAACGCAGCCGCGGTAAGTCTTGGAACAGACAGGGCCCCTGCTGCAGCAGGTCCTGTCTGAGCGGCAGAGGCCATGGGTCCTCTGTGATCATTTCTTGAAGTTCCGGGTACCAAGCTCTTCTTGGCCAATCCGGAACAATGAGTATAGTTCTTACTCCTCTTCTCCTTATTATCCTCAGTACCTTTGGAATGAGAGGAAGAGGAGGGACCACATAAACCGACCGGTACACCCACGGTGTCACTAGAGCGTCCACAGCTATCGCCCGCGGGTCTCTTGACCTGGCGCAATATTTTTCTAGCTTTTTGTTGAGGCGGGACGCCATCATGTCCACCTGTGGCCTTTCCCAACGGTTTACAATCATTTGGAAGACTTCTGGATGAAGTCCCCACTCTCCCGGGTGGAGGTCGTGCCTGCTGAGGAAGTCTGCTTCCCAGTTGTCCACTCCCGGAATGAACACTGCTGACAGTGCTAACACGTGATTTTCCGCCCATCGGAGAATCCTTGTGGCTTCTGCCATCGCCGTCCTGCTTCTCGTGCCGCCCTGTCGGTTTACATGGGCGACCGCCGTGATGTTGTCTGACTGGATCAGTACCGGCTGGTTTTGAAGCAGGGGTTTTGCCTGACTCAGGGCATTGTAAATGGCCCTTAGTTCCAGAATATTTATGTGCAGGGAAGTCTCCTGACTTGACCATAGTCCTTGGAAGTTTCTTCCCTGTGTGACTGCCCCCCAGCCTCGAAGGCTGGCATCCGTGGTCACCAGGACCCAGTCCTGTATGCCGAATCTGCGGCCCTCTTGAAGATGAGCACTCTGCAGCCACCACAGCAGAGACACCCTTGTCCTTGGAGACAGGGTTATCAGCTGATGCATCTGAAGATGCGATCCGGACCACTTGTCCAACAGGTCCCACTGAAAGGTTCTTGCATGGAACCTGCCGAATGGAATTGCTTCGTAGGAAGCTACCATCTTTCCCAGGATCCGCGTGCAGTGATGCACCGACACCTGTTTTGGTTTTAGGAGGCCTCTGACTAGAGATGACAGCTCCTTGGCCTTCTCCTCCGGGAGAAACACTTTTTTCTGTTCTGTGTCCAGAACCATCCCCAGGAACAGTAGACGTGTCGTAGGGACCAGCTGTGACTTCGGAATATTTAGAATCCAGCCGTGCTGTTGTAGCACCTCCCGAGATAGTGCTACCCCGACCAACAACTGCTCCCTGGACCTCGCCTTTATCAGGAGATCGTCCAAGTACGGGATAATTAAAACTCCCTTCTTGAGAAGGAGTATCATCATTTCGGCCATTACCTTGGTAAAGACCATCGGAGCCGTGGATAGACCGAACGGCAACGTCTGGAATTGGTAATGACAATCCTGTACCACAAATCTGAGGTACTCCTGGTGAGGATGGTAAATGGGGACATGCAGGTAAGCATCCTTGATGTCCAGTGATACCATGTAATCCCCCTCGTCCAGGCTTGCAATAACCGCCCTGAGCGATTCCATCTTGAACTTGAATTTTTTTATATATGTGTTCAAGGATTTCAAATTTAAAATGGGTCTCACCGAACCGTCCGGTTTCGGTACCACAAACATTGTGGAATAGTAACCCCGTCCTTGTTGAAGTAGGGGCACCTTTACTATCACCTGTTGTGAATACAGCTTGTGAATTGCCTGTAACACTGCCTCCCTGCCTGAGGGAGTGGTTGGTAAGGCAGATTTGAGGAAACGGCGGGGGGGGGGAGACGTCTCGAATTCCAGCTTGTACCCCTGAGATACTACTTGAAAGATCCAGGGATCCACCCGTGAGCGAGCCCACTGATTGCTGAAATATTTGAGACGGGCCCCCACCGTACCTGGCTCCGTCTGTGGAGCCCCAGCGTCATGCTGTGGACTTAGAGGAAGCGGGGGAGGACTTTTGCTCCTGGGAACTGGCTGTATGCTGCAGCTTTTTCCCTCTACCTCTGCCTCTGGGCAGAAAGTACGCGCCCTTAACCCGCTTGCCCCTATTGGGCCAAAAGGACTGTACCTGATGATACGGTGCTTTCTTTGGCTGTGAGGGAACATGGGGTAAAAATGTAGACTTCCCAGCTGTTGCTGTGGAAACGAGGTCCGAGAGACCATCCCCGAACAACTCCTCACCCTTATAAGGCAGAACTTCCATGTGCCTTTTGGAATCTGCATCTCCTGTCCACTGCCGAGTCCATAACCCTCTTCTGGCAGAAATGGACATTGCACTAATTTTAGATGCCAGCCGGCAAATATCCCTCTGTGCATCCCTCATGTATAAAAGTGCGTCTTTAACATGCTCTACAGTTAGCAATATAGTGTCCCTGTCTAGGGTATCAATATTTTCCGACAGGGAATCTGACCATGCAGCTGCAGCACTGCACATCCATGCTGAAGCAATAGCTGGTCTCAGTATAACACCTGTGTGTGTATATATAGACTTCAGGATAGCCTCCTGCTTTCTATCAGCAGATTCCTTCAGGGCGGCCGTATCCGGAGACGGTAGTGCCACCTTCTTTGACAAGCGTGTGAGCGCTTTATCCACCCTAGGGGATGTTTCCCAACGTGCCCTATCCTCTGGCGGGAAAGGGTACGCCATTAGTAACCTCTTAGAAATTACCAGTTTCTTATCAGGGGAAGCCCACGCTTCTTCACACACTTCATTTAACTCCTCAGATGGAGGAAAAGCTACTGGTAGTTTTTTCTCTCCAAACATAATACCCTTTTTTGTGGTACCGGGGGTAACATCAGAAATGTGCAACACATTTTTCATTGCCTCAATCATGTAACGTGTGGCCCTACTGGAAGTTACATTAGTCTCATCATCGTCGACACTGGAGTCAGTATCCGTGTCGACATCTGTGTCTGCCATCTGAGGTAGCGGGCGTTTTAGAGCCCCTGATGGCTTTTGAGACGCCTGGGCAGGCACAGGCTGAGAAGCCGGCTGTCCCACATTTGGTATGTCGTCAAACCTTTTATGCAAGGAGTCGACACTGTCGCGTAATTCCTTCCACAGCACCATCCACTCAGGTGTCGACCCCGCAGGGGGTGACATCACATTTATAGGCATCTGCTCCGCCTCCACATAAGCCTCATCAAACATGTCGACACAGCCGTACCGACACACCGCATACACACAGGGAATGCTCTGACAGAGGACAGGACCCCACAAAGCCCTTTGGGGAGAGAGAGAGTATGCCAGCACACACCAGAGCGCTATATAACACAGGGATCCCACTATAAATGAGTGTTTTCCCTTATAGCTGCTTATTTTATATAAATACTGCGCCTAAATTTAGTGCCCCCCCTCTCTTTTTTACCCTTCTGTAGCTTGTAGACTGCAGGGGAGAGCCAGGGAGCTTCCTTCCAGCGGAGCTGTGAGGGAAAAATGGCGCCAGTGTGCTGAGGGAGATGGCCCCGCCCCTTTTACGGCGGACTTCTCCCGCTTTTTCTGGAATTCTGGCAGGGGTATTTTTACACCTATATAGCCTTCCTGACTATATATGGTGTAGATTTGCCAGCCAAGGTGTCTAATATTGCCCTCAGGGCGCCCCCCCCCCCCCAGCGCCCTGCAACCATCAGTGACCGGAGTGTGAGGTGTGCATGAGGAGCAATGGCGCACAGCTGCAGTGCAGTGCGCTACCTTGTTGAAGACTGAAGTCTTCTGCCGCCGATTTTCCGGAACACTTCTTGCTTCTGGCTCTGTAAGGGGGCCGGCGGCGCGGCTCCGGGAACGAACACCAAGGTCGGGTCCTGCGGTCGATCCCTCTGGAGCTAATGGTGTCCAGTAGCCTAAGAAGCCCAAACTACCACAAGTTAGGTAGGTTCGCTTCTTCTCCCCTCGCTGCAGTGAGTCTGTTGCCAGCAGATCTCACTGTAAAATAAAAAACCTAAAATATACTTTCTTTCTAGGAGCTCAGGAGAGCCCCTAGTGTGCATCCAGCTCAGCCGGGCACAAGATTCTAACTGAAGTCTGGAGGAGGGTCATAGTGGGAGGAGCCAGTGCACACCAGTAGTCTAAAGCTTTCTTTATAGTTGTGCCCAGTCTCCTGCAGAGCCGCTATTCCCCATGGTCCTTACGGAGTCCCAGCATCCACTTAGGCCGTCAGAGAAATAAATAGTACGTTAAAATAATTGCAGGGCTGCTGCTTCATGGGGTGTGCCATTCTAATGCAGGGGGGCAGGATGGGGTGTGGGGGAGGGCACTAACTTCCTACCTTGCTTTGTGGTAGCAGGTCCCTCCTCCTCAGCCGGTGCCATCTTCCCAGTGATATTTAGGAAGATGACACATGTGCACTAGAGTGCAAAGAGTGCCAGAGTCTTT
Source organism: Pseudophryne corroboree (assembly GCF_028390025.1). Classification (NCBI taxonomy): domain Eukaryota; kingdom Metazoa; phylum Chordata; class Amphibia; order Anura; family Myobatrachidae; genus Pseudophryne; species Pseudophryne corroboree. The sequence goes on along the minus strand of NC_086448.1, from coordinate 253,261,380 downwards.
GATTTCAACGTGTGGGCGGCGGCGTTGTTTTCTGGGCCTGGGTTATTAGTAACTGCCCCCCTTCCCTCTGCGCCACTGCTCTCTCCCAACTGCATCTGACATACTTTGCACAGACACCCCCTTTTTCAAGGAATGGCAAAGTATGACAGGCAATGTGGGATAAATTACTCCTAGTTCTTTGTTCCACTAACGTAAATACACAATTTATACAACTTGTTTCCCCAGATTGTCACAGAAGGCACAAGCCACATTCAAGGACAGGCTCAAGCACAAATCACAGGTCAGAAACTAGTATGCAGTAGGGATATGATTGCCACCTAGCAACAGCTAGTAGGCATAGACGGCAAGCCTCCAAAGTTATGCTGAACAGGTAAAGTGATAAATAAAACACTTCCCTGATGATCCCGGCAGCCAGTTTTCAGATTTTCGGAAGCTTACTGATGGCAATCCTTTCCCTTTGTTCAGCAGTTTTGCTAAAATATTGACTTGTTTATTAACAAACAGTAGATATATTTGTAACCAAGCTGTTTATTATGGGCACCTGAAAACTAACGAAGTAGCATGAGGGAGCATGAATTTCAGTAATGCAAGTATACTCGCAGAATACAACATAGAGGGGGTCATTCCAAGTTGAGCGTAGCTGTGCTAAAATTAGCACAGCTACGATCATGAACTCAGACATGCGGGGGGGACGCCCAGCACGGGGCTAGTCATGTCAGTGCCGCACCCCCCCCCCCCCCCCCCCCCCCGGCAGAAGTGCACTTCAAGGGTAGCTCCTGGCCAGCGCAGCTTTAGCGCGCTGGCCGGGAGCTACTCTTCGCTCACAGCCGCTGCGGGCCAATCCCCGCACGGTCCGGTCACGCTTGCGTTGGCCGGACCGCGACCACGAAACGGCGGCCAAACGCTGCCGTTTCGCCCCCTCCCGCCCATCGATGTTATGATTCCAGCACTCTGGTCTGAGGAAATTTTATTGCAAGGACCGGAGCACTGGAACGTAATGCTGGGAAAGGGGAATGGAAAGGGAATAGCCCCTGGCGCCCTATCTCCGTTGTCTCGCCCGTGCTGTCAGTACTATGGTTGCTTGAGCCCATGGCAGCCGCGTTTGAAGGGCGGATTACGTCTGCCCAACTTCGATGCCCCCTCAGGTCTTAATGAGGGATCAAAGAGTGTACCGAGACAGGGTGATAACAAGGGGCCCTCTTACTGAAACAACCAAAGCCAGGGGCTACTAACTAGCCTAAAACTAAACGTATGTGCGGCTTGCCGCCAAAGGAAAAGAACAACAAAGGAAATGCTGTCACCACACGCCCACACAATACTTTTGTGTACCGGCGGTGACAGCATAAGCAGAACCCTCTGCAAAACACCAGTGACAGAAATAATAATGGAATACAGCGGCCTAGGCCGACGGACGCGGCAGAGCCGCTACTCACGGAACCGGTACGAATACTGGCAAACGGACAGGAACTCCCAATGCTGCTGACACAGACTCTCAGAACTGGAGGACAGGCAGAATCCCAAACGACAGACCGGTGGACACCAAGAAGCCAGAAACTTGACCAGGCACAGGCAAGGGCACTGGACCTCAGGACAGGAACGCCTCACGGCAGGACACGGGATCAGACATAGGAATCGACACAGGGACTGACACAGGAATCGACACAGGAAGCTCAGGAACTAGCAGGAACCAAGCTCAGAACTCAAGCAGACTGGATACCCAGAAATATCACCAGCGTCTGTGAATAGCACTGAGCCAGCATATAACAGAGAGGCCTAATTAATAATCTCATGCAGCTGCCCTGTTGCATGACTCCAAACTGACAAGATGCAATTAGCAGCCAGGTGAGGCTGAACACATGGGAACAAGCTGCAATTACACAGACTCACCAGCGGCAGCAACCAAGAGTACTCTTAAACAGAGCAACGGGAAATCCTGGCCTGCGAAACAACTTATAAACATAAAATAGGAATGAACCACTACCTGTGGTTCATAACAGTATCCCCTCCTTAAGGGTGAGTTCCGAGCACCCCATGACACCCACGGGGAACATGAACAGAAGAATAACATAAAATACCTAACTGACATGCAAAACAGGAATGAGCCACAGCCGTGGCTCATAACAGTACCCCCCCCCTTGAGGAGGGGTCAAAGGACCCCAAAATACAGACTATACAAAACAAGGGATACAAAATAAAAACCTGACACACTGGTCTAACAGACACGAACACAGAAACAAGCTGCAACCACAGCTTGTAACAGTGCCCTCCCCCCGACGGTGGCCACTGGACACAAGATAAGGAAAAAAAAAATCTTTTTTTTTTTTTATATATCAAGGCAAGAGTCAAAAATTATTTCTTTTTCTTCTTCTTCTTCTTTTTACAAAGCTCTTTAGGTCTGACCAAGGTAATTCCCCAAACATTGTCTGAACTGATGGTACCACCCAGCAAGGCTGCGTTCAAATCAGAGACAGGTTTCTTACCCTTGGGAGCTGAACTTTCTGGCAAAGTACTATTATTAGAAGAAGAAGAAGTCAGAAAAGCACATCCTGCAGTCAAAACAACGGGCTGGGACTCTTGTGCCGAGTTTACAGTATTTGGTGGACTCTCAGCAGACAAGACGGGTGACTTAGAGGAACCTGAACCAATTTCTTTGGAACCATATCTTTTAATAATTGCATCACTGAATGCTGGGGGATCCTGAAGAATGGGATCTTCAGCTTTCATTAGGCTGGTCGCCCACTCAAAAGGCTCTCCTCTAAAAGAATAAATCAGATAAAGCACAAGGTTCTCTGAAGTGATGCCCAGAAATGGTCTAGACAACATAATAATGTAATAGTGTTTGTAAAGCGCCAGAAATTGGGCTAAGTCCCCATCAAAGATTATGGATGTTGAGATATCAACAGAGTCAGGATCTGTTTCCTTCCCATCTGACTGACTGGAGTGCTTTGCTAGGACCTGGTCACTATTGACCTTACTCGAGGCTGAGACTCTCTGAACCCCACCCGGGGCAGTGACTTTCTGAACCCCACCCGGGGCAGTGACTTTCTGAACCCCACCCGGGGCAGTGGCCTCCGGGAACCCCGCTGGGGCAGTGGCCTCCGGGAACCCCGCTGGGGCAGTGGCCTCCGGGAACCCCACTGGGGCAGTGGCCTCCGATTCTTTTACTGGGACCGAGCCGTCGGCCTCCCCCACTGGGACCAAGCCATCGGCCTCCCTCTCTGAGTCGATAATTATCGAAACTTCTCCCGGGACTATGACTTCCGGAACTTTTGCTGAAGCTATAACCTTCAGCACCTCCACTAATGCTACACCTCTTAAGTTCTTTCCTGGGGAAGCGACCTCTAGACCCTTCTTAGAGGCTGCGTCTCTCGAGACCCCACTTGGGGATATTACTTCAAAGATCCCTTCTGGGGTTTTGCTTCTCGAGTTCCCTTCTAGAACTATGGTTTCAGATACCCTTTCTGGGGTTGCGCTCTTCAAGTCCCTACCTGGGGTAACAGCTTCTGAGACCCCTTCTGGTATGGAAACCTGAGCTAAAATATTTGATGTCCCTCTATAAGCTAGAGCATCGGGTACCGCTCCAGCACTCTGGGCATCGGGTACCGCTCCAGCACTCTGGGCATCGGGTACCGCTCCAGCACTCTGGGCATCGGGTACCGCTCCAGTACTCTGGGCATCGGGTACCGCACCAAGATCCTGAGCATCGGGCACCTCTCCAGGACCCTGGGCAACGGGCACCACTCCAGGAACCTGGGCAACGGGCACCACTCCAGGACCCTGGGCAACGGGCACCACTCCAGGACCCTGGGCAACGGGCACTACTCCAGGACCCTGGGCAACGGGCACCACTCCAGGAACCTGGGCAACGGGCACCACTCCAGGAACCTGGGCATCGGGCACCACTCCAGGGGCTTGCAACTCTGCTTCAACAGGAACCTCAAGAGAGGAGAGAAACATTCTCTTTTGATTCCTAAATCTATAATGGGGATCCCTTGCCCAAGGACCCCAATTATAGGACAGAGAGCTTTTTAATGTGGGTTGTGTGACAAGTACCTCTGCCACAGCAGAGACAGGAGTAGGTCTTGTATCCTGACTCAACTTGGCCAGAGGGCAAGACTCGTCACCACACTTTGGCTTGCGCAACTCACAGGTCTGCAGATAGTGGCCTAAACCCCCACAATATAGGCATAAGTTTAAGTTTCTGCGACGCAGACGCTCCTCTTCTGAGAGCCTGGGCCGCAGAAAACTTTTAAACCTTTTCTCTTCAATTAAACCAGAGGATTCTCTTGTCACCATACTGTGAACAAGAGTCTCTTTAGAGATAGATGTACTCTCAACGACTTCTGGCAAGATGAGCAAGATTTTAGTCAGAAGGTTTTGCAGTTGCTTTAAGGATTGCTGCAAAACTTCTAGTCGCTCTGGTCTCAAAGCACTGAAAGCAGAGTTCAGGGCTGAGAGAGATGCCTGCAGGGCTTGCATAGTAGACATAGGAGGATTTAAAACTAGACAAGACAAGGCAAGACTAAACAAGGCAAGACTGAATTTTTAAACTAGACAAAACAAGACTAATTTTTTTTTTTTTTTTTAAACACCGGACTGGATTTTTTTTTTAAAACACCGGACTGGATTTTTTTTTTAAAAACACCGGACTGGATTTTTTTTTTAAAACACCGGACTGGATTTTTTTTTTAAAACACCGGACTGGATTTTTTTTTTAAAAACACCGGACTGGATCTTTTTTTTTTTAAAACACCGGACTGGATTCTAAACACCGGACTGGACCAAAAAAGAAAAAAAGTTTTATTTCTTTTTTGTGGTATGGCTGGTGATAATGTTATGATTCCAGCACTCTGGTCTGAGGAGATCTTATTGCAAGGACTGGAGCACTGGAACGTAATGCTGGGAAAGGGGAATGGAAAGGGAATAGCCCCTGGCGCCCCATCTCCGTTGTCTCGCCCGTGCTGTCAGTACACTCTTGCGAGACTATGGCTGCTTGAGCCCATGGCAGCCGCGTTTGAAGGGCGGATTACGTCTGTCCAACTTCGATGCCCCCTCAGGTCTTAATGAGAGACAAAGAGTGTACCGAGACAGGGTGATAACAAGGGGCCCTTTTACTGAAACAACCAAAGCCAGGGGCTACTAACTAGCCTAAAACTCAACGTATGTGCGGCTTGCCGCCAAAGGAAAAGAACAACAAAGGAAATGCTGTCACCACACGCCCACACAATACTTTTGTGTACCGGCGGTGACAGCATAAGCAGAACCCTCTGCAAAACACCAGTGACAGAAATAATAATGGAATACAGCGGCCTAGGCCGACGGACGCGGCAGAGCCGCTACTCACGGAACCGGTACGAATACTGGCAAACGGATAGGAACTCCCAATGCTGCTTTTCCTAAGTGTGAAGTTGGAATTTAGGATTATTCTCTTTACGCTTGTGACCTGTGTTATTCTTGGTATCTGGATGATAGGTAGACCTTAAATAGGTCGACAGTCAATAGGTCAACCACTAATGGTTGACAGGCATTAGGTCGACATGCACAAAAGGTCAACATGGTCATTAGGTTGACATGTAAAAGGTCGACAGTGCTTATGGTCCACAAGTTCAAAAGGTCAACAGGTGCAAATGGTCGACACACATATAGTCAACACACATATGGTCGACAATTTTTTTTTAATCCACTTTTACCATTTACGCATGGCATTGTCTTTCATGGGCTGACAGCATATTTTTTAGGGGGAACTTGGCTAGCCATGCCACCCATCGTTGTTCCAATGCCCCAAGTTTGGCAGTGTCCAAGTGAGCCAGTGGATTGTTGTCGAGGACCACTTTGACTTCGGCAATTTCTCCATCACGGTCCACACCAAGGCCAGCAGCTCCAGTTTAAACGAGCTGTAATTCTAGGGGTTTCGTTCGGACTCCCAAAGACCCTTGCTCCTGTAGACGATCACTCTCTCCTGGCCTCCCTGGACTTGGAACAGCACGGCCCCCAGTCCCTTGTGACTTCCATTGGTGTAGAGTAGGAATGGTTTGTCAAAATCTGCATAAGCCAACACTGGGGATTGGGTAAGGGATTCCATGAGATGGTGGAATGCGTCACCCTGTGCTCGGCCCCACTCGACAGCTCTTTTCTGGGTGTTTCCGTTGCTATACCCCTTAGCAACTTGTGCAAGGGACCATCAATCTTGGCAAAACCCTTGCTAAATTGTCTATAGTAGCCTACCAGGCCCAAGAAAGTCTGCACTTCCATCACAGTGGTCAGCGTCTTCCATTCTTGTATCGCGGCCAGCTTGCCAGGGGTTGGTTGCACCCCCCCTCCTTCGGACACCACATGGCCTAAGTATTCTAGGCTGGACTTCAGGAGATGACATTTCCGGGGCTTCAGCTTGTGGCCGTAGTTTTCCAACCGCTGTAGGACCAGATCCAGCCACCACAGGTGCTCGTCCAGGGTAGGGACGAACACAATAATGGTGCAGGGTGGTAACGCTTGCGGATGGGAAGACTGGCACCAGTGTTGATCTCGTGTTCTAGCTCCCGGGTGTAGCCAAAGTTCTCCTCACTGCGTGAAAATGCCTTCTGCCTCTTTCACAGCATGCGCTCTAATCGTTTGACATCCGTCGGGTGGATTTGATCCAGGATCACGTCCATCTGCTCTAGTATGACCCGGCCATTCCAGATGTCTGTGGGCACTTCCTTTTCCACTGCCAGTGTCCAAGGTGGCTCGGCATCTATGTGGAGTGTAACGCCTTGCTCCGGCCTGATGAGGTCTGCAAGGATGGTGTGTAACTGGGTCATGGTCGTCCTTTCAGGGATTTGTATGGGGTGGTTCCCAAAGTTACAGATCCGGACTGGCACCATGCCACCCTGGACCACGGCAAGGGCACGGGCCACTACCAGCCCAGTTTCTGTTTGTCTGAACCAACATTGCTCGATTAGGACCTCCATCCCCTCCAGCCATTGCTATGACCGTACTGGCAAGTTCAGGATCACCTACTGCCGAGCGGGGATCCTCTCCTTCTGCTTGTGTTGGGTTCTGATTTGGCCAATGGGCCCCCCTTTCCCAGCAGGTCTTGGCTCTTCACAAAGTTGTACCACCCTCTGGAGGGCTTGTTGTATGGGCTTCTGTACCTTTAAGTGTTTCCAGTATCAGGGGCCTTTCTCTTGGACCATGGCCCGGTCCAGGCAACACAGGATATTCATGCCAGGGATGATGGGACCATGCGTCAATTCCTCCCCTGCAACTACCATGACACCCTTCTTCCCCAGGGGCTGATCATACAGTTTCACCTAGATTCATACCACACCCACAATGGAGATGGGGAGGTTGTTGGCGGCCTTGAGGGTCACCCAGCTTCACGCTGGTCTTCATCAGGTGGGTGTAGTGTTCCTGGAAATATTGTTCATACATGGTCGATACCTGTGAGCCCGTATCTAAGAGGCATCGCTGGCTTTTTACCACCAGCTGTACTATTACGGTAGGGCACGCTCCAATTAGATCCAAAGAGTGGTTGATGTCCACGTGCTAGGTCCCCTTCCTCGTGGTTTGGCCTGCAACCATGAGAGATGTTAGTTTACAGGTCTCCTTTAATGGTCCCCGGCACGCCTCACATCCAGGCATTCCCAGGCGAAGTGCCCCGGTCGGTTGCACTCCCAACACCTGGGCCCATGGGCGTTCCTTATCCGTGCCCCTGCAGTCTCTTGGTTGGTGGGTGCTCCCCACCTCTGGTGACGCTGAAGTGAGCTGGGCTCTGATCTCCTGTCCGCATAGGTGGTCTCGGGTCTGGCACCGGCCTTAGGAGCCTCGGTTTGCTCTACCTGCTGTATTAGCTGGAACATCTCCTTTTGCATCCGCAGAAGCAGCGTCGTCAGTGTTTCCCCACCACCATCTGGCGGGGTGGCCTCTGGTATGGTTGGGGTGGCCGGTAGGGCCTGCTGCAAGGCCACAATGCAGATGCCTCCACCAAGTTCCTGGTCTTTGACCAGGGCTTGGGTCAACACATTGTGTAACGTCAGTGTGGGGTTCGCTTCAATCAAGGTTTGGAGGAGGGTTCATAGTTTTTGATTCCTGAGTACTGCCACGTGCAGGCCTCGCAAGGCAGAAACAGTGTTGCCCATCAGTAGGTCCTCATTCTCCTGGCCTGTACTTCTTCCGTATACTCTTGGAGGGCATTAGCAAACTCGGAGATGTTCTCGTCCTCCCTCTATACCCAGGCGAAAAGGTATTTCTGGAGACTTGTGACCGTTGCTTTCTCTCTGTAGACCACCTTGAGTGCCTCAAACACCCCATTGATGTCTGTCTTCTTGTCGGCGGGCCACCGCAGTAGGGTCTTATTGGCATCCCCGTGGAGTTTGTCCAAGACAACTTGTTCGGAGGCGGGTACGCGACACTGTCAAAATGTGGTATCCAGTTGGTCCGTCCAGTCATCCAAGTCCATGTTCCGGCCATTGAATTTCTTAATAAATTGTCCGGCTGCTCCGATGGGTAATCCGGACCGCAGGGCGGTCGTAACTGCCGTTGTCAGGTTGGCCACCACGGGCACGGGGGTTGGATTTACCTGGTCCATTGCGCTAATTCAGATACTGACGACTACACAAATTGTGGAAGGTCCCCCAGCCGGGGGTGTGAACCTGTTGTGGTTCGGAGAATGGGACAACAAACTTTTGCGGACACATACGAAACACTGAACTGCTCACCAGACACTGGGCCTAATTCAGATCTGATCGTAGATGTTCTAAAGTTAGCACATCTATGATCATTTTCTCAGACATGCGGGGGAAGCCCAGCACAGGGTTCTTCTTGATTCACATTGCTACTTCAGCTGGGAGCAGCACTACATGCAGTAATTTTATATCAAATTTTAATGAGTATGTTTTTGTCTTTTCATTTTTATTCATAGTTGCATTTTAATTTTTGATCTGAATTTATTAAATATGTGGATTGCAATGACCAACTCATCTCATTTGTGACCATTAAGCACTACATGCTTTATTGTTCACTTATCTATTTTTGGGGTCTGACCAACCCCTTTTTGTTTAGCTGCCGTGTTGAATCTCCCTATCTAGCGCCAGGAGTTAATTACCCTAGGGTAATTTCCTTTTCTATTGCACCTTCACTTAGTCTGTCCCGCATGTTTGGCTCTGACCCCTCCCCGATGTAATAGCTTTTGCACCCGGCGAGTAGCTCCCTGCCTGCGCACTGGCAGGGAGTTACCCGCCGCGTCCCGGGTCGCAGTGGTCACACAACCGCCACCCCCCCAACAGTCCGGACACGCCTGTGTTGTACGGACCGCACCCCGCCAACAGTGTTCTAACGTCGTTGGCACGCACCCTCCCGCCCACCTCTGCCTGTCAATCAGGTAGAGGCGATCTCAGCCCTGAGATGCTTTTAGCATCTCACTGGGCTCCCGGCGTGCGCACGAAAATTCAGACTGCGATTGCTGTCGTGATGCAGTCTGAATTACCCCATCTTGTCAGCTTGCGTGCCGAGTGGTCTCACATTCGGTGCCTAGGAGAGAATAGAATACACAATAGAGGCACCGCAAGGCAGCGACACATGCGAAATGGGCAGGAACGTAGTGGCCACTCCTGATTACTTACCTGATTTCGCTTTACAAACAGCCTACTTTTAATGGGGGCATGGCTGCGAAGCGCCTGGACAATGCCTGTGACCTAGCGTCTGAACACTCTAACAACGCACATGTGGAGCACATGGGGTCTGCTGCCTAACGCAATGACCCAACACACGGTAAGTTGGGGTCTGATGCCCAATGAAGTACTACACCCCACCGGGAGACATGGCGATCCCTCACGCGGGGACCAGCAGCAGCTTCTGGCCTGGCGGCCAGGAGCTGGAGTTCGCTCGTGTTCCACACTTGCAGGCTGCAATTACCACGGGTTTCTGTTTGCACTCTCCTGAGGAGCGAACAGAAATCCACAGTAAGCAGGGCTATCTGCCCTTAACGCGGCCAACACGTCATTTTTAGCTGGAACCTAAGCGTTAATGCACGTTAACGGCAGGTTTACAGAGGGAGGAAATTGACTTAAAATTGAATAGCTTGTGTTTTTCATCAGTAACTCTTTTATAACTAGAATCTTGTGCTTTATTGTCCTTTAAATTATGTTTCCTGTTTTTATTTCAGAGAAATATATAAGTAAAAAAATAAGATTTTAAACCTACCGGTAAATCTTTTTCTCCTAGTCCGTAGAGGATGATGGGGACTCCGTAAGGACCATGGGGTATAGACGGGCTCCGCAGGAGACATGGGCACTATAAAGAACTTTTAGTATGGGTGTGCACTGGCTCCTCCCTCTATGCCCCTCCTCCAGACCTCAGTTAGAGAAACTGTGCCCAGAGGAGATGGACAATATGAGGAAAGGATTTTGTAATCTAAGGGCAAGATTCATACCAGCCCACACCAACCACACCGTATAACCTGGAATATACGCAACCAGTTAACAGTATGAACAAAAACAGCATCAGTCAACGACCGATCTCAACTGTAACATAACCCTTATGTAACCAACAACTATATACAAGTCTTGCAGATTTAGTCCGCACTGGGACGGGCGCCCAGCATCCTCTACAGACTAGGAGAAAAAGATTTACCGGTAGGTTTAAAATCTTATTTTCTCTTACGTCCTAGAGGATGCTGGGGATTCCATAAGGACCATGGGGTTTATACCAAAGCTCCAAACCGGGCGGGAGAGTGCGGATGACCCTGCAGCACCGATTGAGCAAATGCGAGGTCCTCATCAGCCAGGGTATCAAACTTGTAGAATTTAGCAAAAGTGTTTGAACCCGACCAAGTAGTTGCTCGGTACAACTGTAATGCCGAGACGCCTCGGGCAGCTGCCCAAGAAGAGCCCACATTCCTAGTGGAATGGGCCTTTACCAATTTGGTAACGGCAATACAGCCGTAGAATGAGCCTGCTGAATCGTGTGACAGATCCAGCGAGCAATAGTCTGCTTAGAAGCAGGCGCGCCAACCTTGTTGGCTGCATACAGGACAAACAGAGCCTCTGTCTTCCTAACCCTAGCCGTCCTGGGTACATAGATTTTTAAGGCCCTGACTACAACCAGGGACTTGGGAGTCCTCCAAGTCACTCATAGCCACAGGTACCACAATAGGTTAGTTCATATGAAATGAAGAAACCACCTTAGGCACAAATTGAGGACGAGTCCTCAATTCCGCTCTATCCACATGATAGAGTCAGTTTTCTACCTTTTAACACAAGCTATTTACTAATACCTTCAAGCCGTAATGGCCGCTAAACCACGTGCACGTGCTACGCACTCCGTACGCTATTTGCGTACAAAGACCTTGCACGTGGTACGCAAGTTACGTACACACGCTGCGCTGAGTGTACGGAATACACACAGCGAGCGTACACACAGATAATAACCTTTTAAACCTTAAACACAGAGTATGATTATACTGTAAGTCTTAGTATTGAGATACTGTAATGATATACCACTGGTTAACCTGGATATTTAAGCAAGCTGTTTGAGTGATACTCAGAAACCCTTTGTACTAGCTAGAGAAACACAGACACCTTGCTGAGGTTCCAACACCTTTACTAACGAGATTTAGCTATGTAAAAAGGAAAAATAAAGTTAACAGCTTATACACTACAGCACTAACATAAAACACCTAAACAGAATACTAGACATAAATATACAATAGCGTCTTAATCCTAAACCATAACAGTGAGAGAGAGAGAGTATGGCAAATACAGACAGAGAATAAGATGGTCACAGAGAACTTACACACGTGGGAATGAATCGCCTGCGCTATCTGGAAATCCAGCTCTCAGTTAATCAATGATGAAAACTTTGTGGAGAGAAGTGAGAGAGCTGGCCCAGGCTGGCTGCCTTATATACACAACATACAGTACACTACAAAGGGCCCTACCATCTTATTGTTCATTGGACACAGGAATGCCTCTCTGCACTGTAACAATAGGTCATAGGTTTGTTTGAACAGGTGGGCTGTGACTATTTCAAACTGCTCAAGTGGGAGGAATCCTCAGGACTCCCACCACATGTGTAATAAAACAGCATATACTTTTAAAGTCCATAAACTACTTTTACATATAACTAAACGCTGGAGCGACCGATCTCTTCATAACCAACACCGGAATGTTTCTAATAAAATACTCTTCGGTTAGGTACTAAACACCACCGCTCAGACCCTGTCTGACCCTTCGTATCATGCAAAGAGGAATTCCTCTGTCCATGAACCAGTTACACTAAACATACTTACAGATATTATAAAAGGGAATATTACCTACAAAACACATTATATTGGTTAAATATGTAGCGATCGAGTCGCTCGCTAGTCGCACACAAACACCGCCGTAAATACACATCCCGGAGCGCAGGCGACGCCGGAGCGTCCCCTACGCAAACTGAGGGGATGCGTACGCACGGGGGAGTCGGTGCACGAGCAGCGGGCACGTGCATTGGGGTTAGTACAAGGCAATGGTGAATCATGATATTTTTCGACTCTGACACACATGAAAAATCAAGTAGGGGCTCTTGTGAGACAAGGCCGCCAACTCTGACACCCGCCTCGCAGATGCCAAGGCTAATAACATGACCACCTTCCAGGTGAGAAATTTTAATTCAACCGTTTGAAGGGGTTCAAACCAGTGTGATTTAAGGAACTGTGACACCACGTTAAGGTCCCATGGGGCCACAAAAGGAGGCTGGATGTGCAGCACTCCCTTTACAAAAGTCTGGACTTCTGGGAGAGAAGACAATTCCTTCTGAAAGAATATAGATAGGGCCGAAATCTGTAACTTAATGGAGCCTAACTTTAGGCCCATATCCACTCCTGTCTGTAGGAAGCGGAGAAAACGGCCCAGATGGAAATCTTCCATAGGAGCATTCTTGGTTTCACACCAAGATACTTACTTCCTCCAGATACGGTGATAATGCTTCGCCGTTACCTCCTTCCTAGCCTTTATCAGAGTAGGGATAACTTCCTCTGGAATACCTTTCTCAGCTAGGATTCGGTGTTCAACCGCCATGCCATCAAACGCAACCGCGGTAAGTCTTGGAACATGCAAGGTCCCTGCTGCAACAGGTCTTCGCTGAGAGGAAGAGGCCACGGATCTTCTGTGAGCATCTCCTGAAGATCCGAATACCAGGCCCTTCGAGGCCAATCTGGAACAATGAGTATTGTCTGTACTCTTTTTAGTCTTATGATTCTCAGCACTTTTGAGATGAGAGGCAGAGGAGGGAACACATAGACCGACTGAAACACCCATGTCTACCGCTACTGCCTGCGGGTCCCTTGACCTGGCACAATACCTCCGAAGCTTTTTGTTGAGGCGTGACGCCATCATGTCTATTTGAGGAAGTCCCCAAAGACTTGTTATCTCTGCAAAGACCTCTTGATGAAGTCCCCACTCTCCTGGATGGAGATCGTGTCTGCTGAGGAAGTCTGCTTCCCAGTTGTCCACTCCCGGTATGAAGACTGCTGACAGAACGCTTACGTGATTTTCCGCCCAGCGCAGAATCCTGGTGGCTTCCGCCATTGCCACTCTGCTCCTTGTCCCGCCTTGGCGGTTTACATGAGCCACGGCTGTGACGTTGTCTGATTGAATCAGAACTGGTAGGTCGCGAAGAAGATACTCTGCTTGTCGTAGGCCGTTGTATATGGCCCTCAATTCCAGCACATTGATGTGTAGACAAGCCTCCTGGCTTGACCATAGACCCTGAAAATTTCTTCCTTTTGTGACTGCTCCCCATCCTCGGAGGCTTGCGTCCGTGGTCACCAGAACCCAGTCTTGAATGCCGAACCTGCGACCCTCTAGAAGGTGAGCACTCTGCAGCCACCACAGGAGAGACACCCTGGCCCTGGGGGACAGGCTTATCTTTTGATGTAGCTGCGGATGGGACCCTGACCACTTGTCCAGAAGGTCCCACTGAAACGTCCTTGCATGGAACCTGCCGAAGGGGAAGGCCTCGTAGGCAATGATGAACAGACACTCTTTTTGGTTTTAGCAGGTCCCTGACCATGTTCTGGAGATCCTGGGCTTTTTCAATTGGTAGAAAAACCCTCTTCTGTTCCGTGTCCAGAATCATTCCTAGGAATGATAGTCGAGTCGTTGGAATCAACTGTGACTTTGGCAGATTGAGAATCCAACCGTGTTGTTGTAACACTCTCAGGGAGAGCGACACGCTTTTCAGCAATTGATCTCTCGATCTTGCCTTTATCAGGAGATCGTCCAAGTACGGGATAATTGTGACTCTCTGCCCGCGCAGGAGCACTATCATTTCCGCCATCACTTTGGTGAAAATCCTCGGGGCCGTGGAAAGCCCAAACGGCAACATCTGAAACTGGTAATGACAGTCCTGTACCGCGAACCTCAGGTACTCCTGATGAGGAGGAAATATGGGGACATGAAGGTAGGCATCCTTCACGTCCAGCGACACCATAAAATCCCCTGCTTCCAGACTGGATATCACAGCCCGGAGTGATTCCATCTTGAATTTGAACTTTTTCAAGTACAGGTTTAGGGATTTTAGATTTAAAATGGGTCTGACCGAACCATCCGGCTTCGGGACCACGAACAGGGTTGAATAGTACCCTTTTCCCTGTTGGACCAGGGGAACCTTGACAATCACTTGCTGTTGACACAGCTTTTGAATTGCATCTAATACTACTTCCCTATCCGGGGAAGAGGCTGGCAAGGCCGACTTGAAAAATTGGCGAGGGGGCACCTCTTCGAACTCTAGTTTGTAACCTTGGGATACAATTTCCAATGCCCAAGGATCCACGTCTGACAGAACCCAGACCTGGCTGAAGAGTCGAAGACGTGCCCCCACCGGCGCGGACTCCCTCACTGGAGCCCCAACGTCATGCGGTGGATTTAGCAGAAGCCGGGGAGGACTTCTGCTCTTGGGAACTAGCCGAAGCAGGTGCTCTCTTACCTCTACCCTTACCTCTGGCAAGGAAAGAGGAGCCCCGACCTCTTCTGGACTTATGCGACCGAAAGGACTGCATCTGATATTGTGGAGTTTTCTTTTGTTGTGGGGGAACAAAAGGCAAAAATGTAGATTTACCCGCGGTAGCTGTGGAAACCAGGTCCGCGAGACCATCCCCAAACAAAACTTCACCCTTGTAAGGTAAAACCTCTATATGCTTCTTTGAGTCAGCATCACCCGACCATTGGCGGGTCCACAGAGCTCGTCTCGCCGAAACTGCCATGGCGTTGGCTCTGGAACCAAGCAGCCCCACGTCTCTTTGAGCGTCTCTCATATATAAGACTGCGTCTTTAATGTGACCTAAAGTCAGTAAAATGGTATCCTTGTCCAGGGTATCAATGTCAGCTAATAAGGTATCTGTCCACGCTGCCACTGCGCTACAAACCCATGCCGATGCTATTGCCGGCCTGAGCAAAGCACCCGTATGTGTATAAATAGATTTTAAGGTAGTTTCCTGTCTACGATCCGCAGGATCCTTGAGGGCTGCGGTGTCTGGAGACGGTAGCGCCACCTTCTTGGACAGACGCGTTAAAGCCTTGTCCACCCTGGGCGAGGATTCCCACCGTACCCTGTCCTTTGCAGGGAAAGGATACGCCATAAGGATCCTCTTGGGAATGTGCAGTTTTTTGTCTAGAGTTTCCCAAGCTTTTTCAAATAATTCATTCAGTTCATGAGATGGAGGAAAAGTTACCTCCGGTTTCTTTTCCTTATACATGCGCACCCTCGTGTCAGGGACAGAGGGTTCATCTGTGATATGCAAAACATCTTTTATTGCCATAATCATATAATGAATACTTTTGGCCACCTTTGGGTGTAACCTTGCCTCATCATAGTCGACACTGGAGTCAGAATCCGTGTCGGTATCAGTGTTTGCTATTTGGGATAGGGGACGCTTTTGAGACCCTGACGGGCCCTGTGACCCATTCAAATCCGTGGATTGACTCCCTGCTGTTTCCCTGGACTCAGCTTTGTCCATTCTCTTATGTAATAAGGTCACATTTGCATTTAAAATATTCCACATATCATACCAATCATGAGTCGGCGTTGCCGACGGAGACACCACAATCATCTGCTCCACCTCCTCCTTGGATGAGCCTTCTGCTTCAGACATGCCGACACACGCGTGCCGACACCCCCCCCCCCCCCACACACACACACAGGGATATATCTATAAGGGGACAGTTCCCCAACAAGGCCCTTTGGAGAGACAGAGAGAGAGTATGCCAGCACACACCCAGCGCCAACTGACACTGGAACCAATTCCCAGATAAAGCGCTTTTATATATATTAACTGTGATATACACTCACTGCGTCTACATGTGCCCCCCCCCCCTCTTTTTCAGCCCTGTATCACCCCCCCCCCCCCTCTTTTTCAGCCCTGTATCACCGTTCAGCAGGGGAGAGTCCGGGGAGCCAGCTTCTCTGCAGATCACTGTGGAGAAAATGGCGCTGGTTAGTGCTGTGAGACCAAGCTCCGCCCCCTCAGCGGTGGGCTTCGGTCCCGCTCAAATGTACAAATAATGGCGGGGAATGTATATATCTACTGCCTCCGCAGCCCATATATTAAAATTGCAAGTCCAGAGGTTTATATTGCTGCCCAGGGCGCCCCCCCTGCGCCCTGCACCCATCAGTGCCTGTTAGTGTGTGTAATGTGTCGGAGCAATGGCGCGCCGCCTTTGAAGTCTTCTTTCCTCTTATACTCACCCGGCTTCTATCTTCCGGCTCTGCGAGGAGGACGGCGGCGCGGCTCTGGGACGAATGGCGGGGGGAGACCTGCGTTCCGATCCCTCTGGAGCTAATGGTGTCCAGTAGCCTAAGAAGCAGGGCCTATCACTTAAGTAGGTCTGACTTCTCTCCCCTCAGTCCCACGATGCAGGGAGCCCGTTGCAAGCAGTGCTCCCTGAAAATAAAAAACCTAACAAAATTCTTTCATCAGAGAAACTCAGTAGAGCTCCCCTGTAGTGCACCCATTCTCCTCTGGGCACAGAATCTAACTGAGGTCTGGTGGAGGGGCATAGAGGGAGGAGCCAGTGCACACCCATACTAAAAGTTCTTTATAGTGCCCATGTCTCCTGCGGAGCCCGTCTATACCCCATGGTCCTTACGGAGTCCCCAGCATCCTCTAGGACGTAAGATAAATAATTGCATTTTGTCGCATTCAGCTTTTGATTTTTTTAGCAAAACAATGATCCATCTATAGCTTGTTATAAGGGCCCAAATTTATCAAGCCTTGGAGAGTGATAAACAGCACAGTGATAAAGTACCAACCAATTAGCTCCTAACTGTTATGCTACAGGCTGTGTTTGAAAAATAGCAGTTAAGAGCTGGTTGGTTGGTACTTTATCACTGTGCTATTTATCACTCTCCAAGGCTTGATAAATCTGGGCCTATATGATGGATGAATGTCAGATGAATGTACAGGTTGAGTATCCCTTATCCAAAATGCTTGGGACCAGAGGTATTTTGGATATGGGATTTTTCCGTATTTTGGAATAATTGCATACCATAATGAGATATCATGGTGATGGGACCTAAGTCTAAACACAGAATGCATTTATGTTACATATACACCTTATACACCCAGCCTGAAGGTAATTTTGGCCAATATTTTTTATAACTTTGTGCATTAAACAAAGTGTGTCTACATTCACATAATTCATTTATGTTTCATATACACATTATACACACAGCCTGAAGGTTATTTAATACAATATGTTTAATGACTTTGTGCATTAAACAAAGTTTGTGTACATTGAGCCATCAAAAAACAAAGGTTTCACTATCTCACTCTCACTCAAAAAAGTCCGTATTTCGGAATATTCCGTATTTCGGAATATTTGGATATGGGATACTCAACCTGTATTAACAATGCACCTGTTACAGAGTAAGTGAGTGCATTTACTATCATCTACTTTACATATGTACAACAGGAAGACAGAAGAAGACGTGCACTTGGATGGATGCAATGTAATGTGTATAGTGTATGTGATTGTGTACAGTATTCTGATTGTGTACAGTATTCTGTTCTTAGATGACACCAGTGAGCAGCGTGGTGCAGTACTCCAGACATACAATAGTACCGGGCAGTGCTCTATTCACACATGTCCATAGGATGCACTCGCTCACTGCACACATACTGTACATGGCATGTTGCTGCTGGGACAATGTAAGGTGACACCTTCCCCGGCATCATCACTGGCCTCTTCTCTCAATAATCAGTGTACGGCGCTGCTGCGGCTTCTCCAGGGACAGTGCCACAGAGCAGCAGCAGCATCGGGGAAGGAGGGGGAAGGGAAGAGCTGAGAGCAGCAGCAGCAGACGACAGAGGAGAGACAGAGAGAGAGGGAAGGGGAGGGCCCGGCCAATGGAAGAGATAGAAGGGGCCATGCATGTATGCAGAGTGCGGGTCAGAGCCAGAGGAGGGAGGGAAGCACAGGGAGGAAGAGGGGTGGAGGAGAGGAGGAGTAACATAACGACTCACAGCAGCTTTCTTCTTCTTTCATATAAAGATCCTGCTGCTGCTGCAGCAGAGCGGGCTGCGTGTGTGTGTGTGAGACTCGTCTTCCTCCATCTGATGCAGCTGTAACCATTGCAGCCGCTGCCGCCCGGGATACCAGGGGCACACGTGTACCTCTGCCACGCAGTCTGTGTGCCCACATCACCCAGCTCCAGCCACCACTCATCACCAGGAGGCCATGGACGAGGACCGTGCTGGAGAACAAATGAGACCTCTGCTCACCACGGTATGAGATCTATACAGCCTGCTGCTGTCACCCCCACACTGGTACAGTAGCCTCTGTGTATACTGCCTGGGTGGCTAGCCTGGCTCTATATATAGCTAGCGGCTGTAACTGCCTCTCATCCCACTCAGTAGCTCAGAGTCACTGACTTGTAGATGTTGTCCAGTGTCACTCATTGTCCATATATGTCTCTGTCTCATTAAGTAGTCACTTTAGTAACAATTTCTGGCTTGGATTGTGCTGCATCTACGATACGCCGGCATTGCGATGTACTAACGCTCCCAGCAGGGATGTGAGGGTACAGGGTAGCTGTTGCCTGTGACTGCCACGTACTGTATGTACATCAATGTACAGTACATAAAACGCGACGTCCCGACCTATGTGTGGTGCTGTCCCGTGTATACTGAGTCAGGGAATGCCAGACCTCTTTGTTATGGAGTGGAAGATGCTGTGATACAGCTGTGCCCACACTAAGGGCTGCCTCACACCACCCTGCCCTCCAGGCGGGTTCTGGGCATGCCTGTTACACGTCCCCCTCTTACCAAGGGGTGCTGCGTGGCCAGCACATGTTATTGGGTTTCCTAGTCGCTGCTGGTGATGACTGCTCATCCCCTGTGCTTTGTAGTGGAAATGAGTCACAAGGAAGTCCCATCCTCTGTCTGGGTGTCCCTCCCCTAGCAGACTGAGGAGAGGGTGACTCTCTGTTTAGGAACATTTTATATATGACCCTCCCCTCTGGCCCTAATCATAGGCCCAAGCAATGGTATGTGCCCACAGGCTGCTGGCATTGGACCTCTGCGCTTATTATATACATCTGTCGGAACCTATAGTGTGTGTGCATCTGTGTTGTCTGCTTGTGTGTCATTTTATCTGTCCAAACCTCATGAATCACAGGTCTTGTTGAATTCATTCTTTAGAAATGCTTAGTGTTTTTTAGAGTATAAAGTTTGATACTATGTACTAAACTATTTTGTTATCAGAATAAGAAAATGATCGTTAGATTGTAAAAAAGCAAATAATTTTAGGTTACCTCGTAGTTAAAAACAACATGTGATTGCCAACTTAGGAAATACACACCTTGCCATTGTAATGTCTAGGTACCATGGCCCTCATTCCGAGTTGTTCGCTCGTTAGTGGTTTTCGCAACGAAGCGAAATGTCGCAAACTGCGCATGCGCAATGTTCGCAGTGCATCTGCGCCAAGTAAATTTGCCAAAAAGTTAGGTATTTTACTCACGGCTTAACGAAGAAATTTCTTCGTTCTGGTGATCGGAGTGTGATTGACAGGAAGTGGGTGTTTCTGGGCTGAAACTGGCCGTTTTATGGGTGTGTGCGGAAAAACGCTGCCGTTTCTGGGAAAAACACGGGAGTGGCTGGAGAAACGGAGGAGTGTCTGGGCGAACGCTGGGTGTGTTTGTGACGTCAAACCAGGAACGAAACTGACTGAACTGATCGCAGTGGCAGAGTAAGTGTCGAGCTACTCAGAAACTGCAAAGAAATTTCTATTCGCAATTATGCGAATCTTTCATTCGCAATTCTGCAAAGCTAAGATTCACTCCCAGTAGGCAGCGGCTTAGCGTGTGCAAAGCTGCTAAAAGCAGCTAGCGAGCGAACAACTCGGAATGAGGGCCCATATCTGTAGGAAAGAAAAGTCTGGAACACCAGTATCAGGATAGTGGACTGGCCCATCTTCTAATAGTCGTATGGGTACAGTACATTCTGCTAAATGAGGTTCATTTATTTATATAGCGGCCATATATTGTGTTGCCCTTTACAAATGGAAACGTTAAAGTAATAAAATGAGACTGTGGAATAACTAATGGACAAAGAGGTATGAAGGCCCTGCTCGCATAGTACGGTGAATGCTATATAGAAAAATAGTAGTTTATAAAATCATGATACGATGTTACATATCGGCATAAAGGGGTCTATTTATCAATAAACGCATACTCAATGCAATCCGGGCGCGATATTAGCGTCCAGAATTGCATTACAGCATGTGATTACAGCTGGCAGATGTATGCAGGGACAGTGGTCCCAAAATGAGCCCCATCCCGGCAATGTACTCAGAGAGGTAGTCGGATTCGGGTGGTATTCATGTGACCGGCGGTCGGGAGACCGACGGTCACATGACCTCCACCGACATCCCGCCCCCTCACTATCCCGATGGTCGGCATGCCGACCAACAGGGACTATTTCCACTCGTGGGTGTCCACGACACTGCGGTCGCCACCGAGCCCGCAAGGGGCTTGCTGCACTTGCCCCTTCCCGCCGGGATCCCGGCGTCGGTATGCTGACCGGCAGTCTCCTGACCGCCGGTCAGACATACTACACCCGTCGGATTCATGTGAATGTGAAATCTGCTGGCCGCACATGCGCTGCAGCCAATGATGGGGAGGGTTCTGGAGGAACACTTTGCTGGTTAAGTTTACGATCTCTAGCTCATAGGCTACAATGGGCTAACGCCATCTTCAGATAGTGTTACCTGCGGGGGACAAGCTTGGGGATGCTTTTGCATTCCAAAACTAGGTAACTGACAGCATCACATCATCTCTACGAAACCTATGGGGGTTGTGGCTGCTGTCAGAAATGGTTCTACTGCAATCCCTCCTTCATACATGGGGTTGATACTAATAGGGGTATGCAATTTGCTCCTGTAATATTCTCGGAGCTATTGATTTTGCCCCCCTGCCTATTCAATTACGGCCTGTTTTTAAGGCATTTTCATCAATGCCTTTTCAACTTTTTTTGTGTGAAAAAACATTGGCGAAAAAAGCCTCAAAATTGTCGAAAACAGCTTGCGTTTTTGCCTAGGCAAAAAAACGGCCCGGCCATTGAATAGGGTGAATGCTCATTCGCCCTAAAAATAGCGTAAAGTCACATTTTTTCGCCTAGGCAAAAGAAACAGACCTAATTGCATACCCCTCTAAATATTTGTGGTTAAATGGGTGCAGAAGACGTGTGTTTTTGAGGAATAAATCCACAAATATTAAATGATAAATGGGCCTCAAAGTGCTGTAAAGATTTCTTGGTCATTGCTTGATATAGAGCAGAGAAAGAAATGCATTCAGTTAGCCGTGGGGTTTTTCTCAGGCACTGTTAGGAAAATTCTGGGCGTGAATGCTGGAGCTTTACCCATATGGTAAACACCGCTGCTAATTGAATCTGTCCCTTTGAGCGATGACTTCACTTCTGTAATCATTAGGAAAAGCTGTGCATTTTGTGATTAATTACACACCACCTACTGTGAACTATCACAGATACTATATTATCCTAGAGAGATGTGATCTGTAAAAAGAGAGAAAAAATATTCAGTTTTGTGCCATTATTTAGTCACAGAATTGCTTTGTGACTTTTACTATGATTATAATTTAAAATAGGGGAATATAAACCTAGATATATTAGTGTCAACATAAACGTAGGAAAAGTAATAGATTCTAAAAAAAAAGTAGTTGTTCCTTTCGTCATCAAATGACTGATTCCTAGAAAAATGAGCATGCTGTGTTATTGAGAAATAAAATTAAGAGTGGAAATGTGCAACGTACATGACCCCTTATGTTATAGAGCTCTTAAGGTGGGTACACACTAGGCGATGTGCTCCAATGAGCGGCATCGCCTAGTGTGTTCCCCTCCCGGCCCGGGCCGCCTGACGTGGACATACACACTGTACAATATCACTAGCGATATCGCACAGTGACGTCATGCCATGTCCGGACCGTGCGTGTAGTTTTGGACGAGTCCAAATTGAGCTGCAAGCATGGCCGACACCGAGGGTCGTTAATGACTCACGGGGCCGCGCATCTGCTGTCATCAGCAGCATATACACCGGGCAATATAGTAAACAATATAACTCGGGAGGGTAAAAATGAGCGCTATCGTTTACTATATCGTCTAGTGTGTACGCACCTTTAGCGTCACAGCTGCATCGCTGTTATCCTGTTTAGAAGTATCTAAGCATCGAAGTGCAAATCTAAAATGTGCCTGGGGAACACATAGCATTTTGCTACCTATACTGAATTGCCACAAATGCAAGTGGCAAATGACTACATAGGTAACAAATAACCCTTCCTCCTGATACATAACAGGAATAGATGTGCTGGAATATGACAGGAGGTGTGGGTTCACTGTGAGTACAAAAGATGGGTAAAAACACAATATACAACTCGTATACTCTACAGTAAATGGCAAGAAAATGTATATAAGTTCCCAAGCTGCTTGGAGCACATTAAATGTAAATCGAACAAGATGCAAATGTAACATTTCTGTTAGATAGCGCTAATAAATATCCGCATCCGTCCCCCTCCCAAACTGAGCAGCAATCATTCTGCAGGGTCTATTTACTAAGCCTTGGATAGAGATAAAGTATCAGCCAATCGGCTCCTAACTGCCATGTCACATGCTGTGTTTCAAAACTGATTGGCTGGTACTTTAGGAGCTGATTGGCAGGTCCTTTATCTCCCTCCACTTTATCTCCATCCAAGGTTTAGTAAATAGACCTCATATTATTTTAAACCGAGTGTGTGGTACATTGTGTTCCTGCTGTTAGATGATGCCCACAGCAGTTACATTAGATTTGCATAATTTGATGTGTCTCCATTGTGTTCGAATCAGATGCAGCCCACAGCTGTCATTACCATTAGCTTACATCTTGCACCAGGATTTGAGTACCCACAATGTGGCCAACTTGTGAGAATATTGGGGGAGATGTCTCAAACCTTCGAGAGCGATACAGTTGATCAGTTACTCATTGCAACCAATCAGCTTCTAGCTATTATTTATCTAGCACAGTCAATAAAATGACAGAAGATTGGTTGCTATGGGCAGCTTCAACTATATTTACCTTGAAGGTTTGATACATGTTCCCCTTTTTGTCTACGTGCTCTTACTGTACTTTGGCCACTTATGCACACCTCATCCAAACTTCCGCCCGGACCCCTTTGCACACAGAGCTGTAAATGTAAGATGTGAGCGAGTTGCCAGTCGTCAGGGCAAAGAAAAAAAGATACACATTCAGGGGAATAAGGCTGCAATTTGCTTTTATGTAAAACTCTGAATGAGGTAAATTAAGAACCAACAGATATATATTTGGATTAAGTTACCAATAGCACTTACAGGTAAGATATTTTTCAATTTTGTATCCAGTAGGTTATTCCTGGTGTTTCAGTATTAAAATAAGTCTGAAAGACGTTGTAAGGTGTATCCAGGAGTTGTACACTTAGGTAATAGTAAAGAAGGGCAACAGTATAGCATGGGGTTTATGTACTAGGTTGCAAGTTTGGGGAAATAGTGAAATCTCGGCTGTAGATTTAAAGTGGAAATAATATAAAAGGCGAATCCAACTGCCTTTTAAATTATTTCCACTTTAAACTTTCTCCAAAATTGTGCTGCTCCACAAAACCCGCAAACTATTACGGAAGGTAAAAGATAGGCAATTTGCTGTCAAATGTGGGGTCTACACTGTATTAAACATGGAGTACATCTGCAAGTACGGGTGAAATAGAATCGTACACATTTAAGTCACATCTTTTCCTGCGACTGAAGGAGGGCCCAAAGCTGTATTCAGAACTATAGATAGAGCCGCACTGAGGATGAGGATGGATATCAATCCAAACATACGTGTATGAGTGGTCCACTTGCAAATATGCAAATTACTTTCAGTATGTGGACACATACACATTTATTGCATACATGCCAACCTTTTTGCTGTCCCTACTGGGAGGAGGCAGTCAGGTCGGTTTTGCTGGCGACGTGGTGCGTCAAAAGTGGGTAGTACTGGTGGCAAGATGATGCAATTGCATCATATTGGCCCCACCCCTGTTAGTGCCGTGATTACTGGCATTGTGAAGGGGGGGAGGTGGCAAGGCATGATGATGCAGTGGGTGTCTGGGAGACATGCAACTGGGAGCACTGGGCCTTAGAAAAGGAATTTTACTGGCTGGATAAAATATAATTGTTCTAAATAATTCTCGTGTAAATGTTCAATAATAAAAAATAAATAAATATGATTTTGTCTATAAATAATTAGTTTTTTTTAAAGGTGAGCAACTCTATGTTTCTACAAAAATATCACTTGTTAAGGACACTGAAAACTGTTTTTTTTTAAAAGTTGTAAATTACAATTCAGTTTGATTGACATTTTAGCCATAGGCATTTCATATAGCTCTCCCACTCCTTATAGTGCAAACTACCGTAATTATTTACAGTGATGCACAGAATGGCAGTTGCTCAAACATTTTCTGGCCCAACACAAGTGTATGTAAGGGGGGGTGGGGGGTTAATCTTGGCAAAAAAAAATAATTCTCCCAGCATACTGTATTGAACCAGAGAAAAAGACTTGCATCCCACATGATAATACAAATGCAGAGATCTTAGTTATTCGCATTTGCAAACATATGGTAAGCCACAGCAAGGCATTTCTGCTCTGGTGCTCCTACACTACATACTGATAACATTACTTTGGTTCATACATTTATGTATTTCTAAATTGAGAACGAACTCACCTGGAGGCACCCAGAATCCTCCAATATGGTACTACAATGATCAACATACCCTCCAGCTACTTGTCCAATACCTGCCTCTCAGAACAGTGATACGCAGAATTGTAGTTGCTCAATCAATTTATTGGCCCATCACAGGTGCATGTGAGGGATGGGCTAATCTATACAAGAAAAAAAAAATTCCCCCAGCACACTGCAGTTTAGCCAACAAAAATAAAAAAATCAGACCTTAGAAAACAATTGCAAAAAATATAGAGCAACCGAGAACACAAGCAGCTGATAAATGTAAGAAGTTGATTCATTTGCTAAATAAAGAAATTAAAGTGAAATCATTATCTGATTCAGTAAGGCAACTAATAGGGGTTAAGCTTCTGTGTGCAATTTCCCTTTGCCTTATTTAACCACAGGACAATTTTTCTTTCTAAAAATAAGGTCACAAAGAAGTTAAGAGGGATCAACTTATGTGGATTGGGATTACAGAGTTTGTTGGGCATTTTAGGATATTGTTACTGACTTTTAAAATACATTAAAAGGATTATCTGCCTGTTTAGTGACATTTGGTTTGATACATTGAAAAGGTCAACAGCAGTTTGCTAAAATGTACATACACAATGGGTTAATACTTTTATTTTTGATGAGAATTTGTGTGTAGATATCTTTCCTATATAGGTAAAGTTGGCCAAGCAACAGGCAAAGCTGACTATTCAGCAGGAGTCTGGAATAACCAATTCTGCGGATAATTTGGACTTGTATGATTTGGGATACATGACAGCCAGCATATTAACCGCATCCCCAAAAAATGGGTTACACTATTTTTACCTAGACCATAGAACGTATCATTCCCACATTCCTGTCACATAATTTGAAATGGCGGTGAGAGAAAAGTTTTAATTGTAGTGTTCACTCTTTAAATATTAACATAGATAAACTTGTCTGAGTTATATGGAGCTCTGTCTAATCTGCTGGTTTATGAAAACGCAAAAGTTGCTGATCCGCTGGGATCAGTAGAGAGTGAACGTCTGAATTACCTAATCAGCGCTTAACTTGTAGCTTTGAAGTATGCGGGATGGCTGGGAACTCTGATTTTGCAGTCTGTCAGATTGCTGACCCACCTTTTGCTTTGAGTCATTTTGTATATGGGGATTAGCTTCCTAAAGGTAAAGCAAATCCATTGTTGAAAAAGTCTCAGACCTATAGATTGAGAACCTGTCGGACTGCTTGCCTGTGATCACTAAACTGTCATTCATAGCCCAGTTTGTTCTCCTTCGCCTGGGTACATGAACACCTATTTAGGTGTGTTTTTAATGTGCTAAATATGGTATTTTGTGCCAAATATTTTATAACCTAATAAATCATACAGTTCATGCAAAGAAATCGTGAAAAGTCCAGTTTAGTGTCCAAATGGGGAAGTAAGGAATTTCGCTGACAACGTAATTTTATGCATACTTAGACAATAGCTTAAATGTGTGCTATGCAGGAAGAGTGAGTGTGACCTCAATATGCAAATTTTCATTGCGTCATTTGCTTGCAAATTGTTCTTAGAGCCATTATAATTTGCTCGTTATAACACTCTCTTGAAATTGTGAGATGTTTATAATGAAACATCTTGCTAGTACTGTACCGCTATATTTAGAACAACATGGTGATATTCTCACTTCTGAGACTTGATACGTTTTTAAGAGAAGAATTTGCCCTGAGAGTAGAATATGATAAATTGAAGCTACTTCAATTTACAGTTGCAGACAAAAATGTACTAAGGCCAGTGACCCACAGCCATTGCCATAGCATCACAAAAGCATATGTCTGTATATATACATAGGTAGATGTGTAACTGTAAGCATAGACAAGCTATACAGTATACAGACATTTTCACATGCACTGGAGGAGTCTGCAGGCATTTGCAGTTTAAGCCAGTACGAAAGGGGTAGACTTTTTTTTGTTTTTTTCTACTTTGCAAATTATACAGTAGTAGTGCTAGAAAGCATGTGATCACTGGAGAATGTTCTTTAAGGTGCATATACACTAGGCGATTTTGAGCTCATATATATAGCTCACTTTTGGCGTTTTGAGCTACTTTGAGCTCAAAATCGCCTAGTGTGTATGGCCGGGCAGTGAGCACTGATGCGCGCTCCCGCATTATCTAAAGCCGCCGCCATCCGTGGCCGAGTGAACCACTTTCCACAGTCTCCTACTGTTGAAAGTGGTTCATCCCCGTGAAAATCGCTTGGCTAGTTGAAAATCGCTCAGTGTGTATGCACTGTGCCATTTTCCTGCCAGCGATTTTCACATCATCGCTCTGCATATGCAATGGCCAAAAACGGCCAGTGAGAATTCACCTTTAGATTTTTTGCGTATATGTTTTCAAGTCTTCATCTAAGTCATAAAAAGAGGGTATGGGACTCTGGGCCGACAGTGTCTAGGTCGACACCTATTGGTCGACAGTGGCTAGGTCGTCACTAGAAATAGGTCGACGTGACCATCAGGTCGACATTAAAAAAGGTCGACATGAGTTTTTCATGGGGGTTTTTGGTGTCGTTTTCTTCGTAAAGTGACGGGAACCCCAATTAGTGCACTGCGTCCTCTCGCATGGCGAGTCAGCTTCGGACATGGCTCATTGCGCTCGGCACAGGTTACCGTTCCCAATCGTAGTCCACGTGGGTTGTAAAGTATAAAAAAGTTCAAAAAAAGAAAAAAAAAGTGAAAAACTCATGTCGACTTTTTTTGCATGTGGACTTTGTTCATGTTGACCTAATGGTCGTGTCGACCTATCCACTGTGGGACCAAAGAGTGTCGTCCTAATGGGTGTCGACTCAGAGTCCGGATACCATAAAAAGAGAACCCAAATGAGTCAAATAACACACAAAATAATAATCAAAATTACCCGTTCTTAATAATTTTCTCTTTAAGCCTTTAGGATGATCGGTTTAGTGAAAGGGATGGGAGTGGAAAGGAATGTCAATCAATGGGATGATAATTAGGTTTGAGTTTGGATGGCCCTGTCCTATTTAGAAAAGCATTAACATATGAATGAATGCATGCAGCAATTAACGAGTGCTAGGAGGGAAGGGGAGAGGTGCATTCTAGCGATTCTTCTAAAGTCAGTACACTGGGGTATGGCCACTTATACCCCTTTCACACCAGACAAAATTTCCCGGGTTAATGCACATGAACGCGGACCAACCCGGGAAATTTCTCAGTGTGAAAGGGTACAGGGTCAAAATCCCGGGGTTCCTGCCCCGGCATTTCAACCCTGCAATCTTCCCGGGAACCTGGTCAGTGTGCCCCGGCTCCCGTTCACTCTCTATGTAGCAGGCGGCGCTTAGAGATCATGTGATCTCTTGCGCCGCCCCCCCACCTCGTCACCGCTGACATCAGCAATCTGGCAATATGCCGGGCTGCTGACTGCAGCATGCAAGGGGTCTTACCCGGGAATGTCCCTGTATGATCCCGGGACCGTATTACCGGGTAAGACCCGCAGTTTTAGGTATGAAAGGCTAATACCCCTATCAGAACTTGGCCATGCTCCCTGTTCCAGTCCCCAGCTATCCAGATTGGGAGGCATGTAGAATGGGTTTTATGTTTACATGAGTAGCATGCTTTGTGTGCGTGTAAACGCCAGTGAATAATAATACTTACAGAAATCTGTATAAAGATGTAACTTTTACATAAGGAGTCGAGCTGAAAGGTATAGAGATCAATCCTACTCATGCAGCTAAAATAAATAGAAGAGATGTGTTTTAGTAAAAATGTGTATGCATATAACCAGTTAAGAATTCGCAAACTTGCGGAATTTTGACGATACAATGCTTGAGTTCTGCTATTGCTTCACCATTCTGTAGAATAAAGCTGAGACAATGACCATCCATTCTGCTCTAAAGGTCCATACACACTTAACGATAAAATGAGCGACGTCGCTCATTTTCCCCCTCCTTGAGCGACGTCGCTCATTTATCGTCAAGCGTGTATGCCGCCAGCGACGACCGATGCGCAGCCCCGCGGGTCGGCAACGATCGTCGCTGTCGGTAGGGCATGCATGAAGGATGTGGACTGTCGTCCACGACCTTCATGCAGGGCTGGCGGAGGCGTGGCGTCACTGAGCGATATGAGCTGTCATATCGCTCAGTGTGTACAGGCGGCCGCCGACCGGCCGGCCCGGGAGGGGGAAACATTAGACGATGTCGCTCACGGACCTTTAGAGCTGGTTGGAGAAGGACTGGGGATCTTTAAGCCCATATTCTGTTCGCGATATGTTATTATTTTGAACCCAAATGTGGAATACAGTAAATACATGGTTGAATCACATTATTATGACAACCACCTATATTTGACGTCGGCAGCGTGTAGCCCATGAAGTATGCCACGTGTCGTGCGCTGAATAACTGACGTTAAAACTGTGGAGCGCCACTTGTCATTGATGTGGGAGGTGAACGTTGGCTACGAAGATGCGTGAGGGCCGACTGACATTCTTTAGTGGAGCAGCTCACTGTCAAAATGAACCTGGAGGCTGCCAGACGTGCCTAAAACAACTGTTCAGTCCGGCTAGCTACTGCACACGGTGGTTACTCTGGCTATTACCCGGTGGTCATAATTTATTATTTATTTTTCTCTGACGTCCTAGTGGATGCTGGGACTCCGTCAGGACCATGGGGATTAGCGGCTCCGCAGGAGACAGGGCACAAAAATAAAGCTTTAGGATCAGGTGGTGTGCACTGGCTCCTCCCCCTATGACCCTCCTCCAAGCCTCAGTTAGGTTTTTGTGCCCGTCCGAGCAGGGTGCAAATCTAGGTGGCTCTCCTAAAGAGCTGCTTAGAAAAAGTTTTTAGGTTTTTTATTTTACAGTGAGTCCTGCTGGCAACAGGCTCACTGCAACGAGGGACTTAGGGGAGAAGAAGTGAACTCACCTGCGTGCAGGATGGATTGGCTTCTTAGGCTACTGGACACCATTAGCTCCAGAGGGATCGCACACAGGCCCAGCCATGGAGTCCGGTCCCGGAGCCGCGCCGCCGACCCCCTTGCAGATGCCGAAAAGTGAAGAGGTCCAGAAACCGGCGGCAGAAGACTTTTCAGTCTTCATGAGGTAGCGCACAGCACTGCAGCTGTGCGCCATTGTTGTCACACACTTCACACCATCGGTCACGGAGGGTGCAGGGCGCGGGGGGGGGGCGCCCTGGGCAGCAATGATAATACCTCGTTTTGGCTAAAGAATACATCACATATAGCCCCTGGGGCTATATGGATGTATTTAACCCCTGCCAGGTCTCACAAACAACGGAGAAGAGCCCGCCGAAATAGGGGGCGGGGCCTATCTCCTCAGCACACAGCGCCATTTTCCTGCTCCGCTGCGAGGAAGGCTCCCAGGACTCTCCCCTGCACTGCACTACAGAAACAGGGTAAAACAGAGAGGGGGGGGGGGCACTTTTTGGCGATTTTTATATATATTAAGCTGCTATAAACATAGAAACATAGAGGAGACAACACTTCTATAGGGTTGTTCCTATATATTTATAGCGCTTGGGTGTGTGCTTGCAAACTCTCCCTCTGTCTCCCCAAAGGGCTAGTGGGGTCCTGTCTTCGATAAGAGCATTCCCTGTGTGTCTGCTGTGTATCGGTACGTGTGTGTCGACATGTATGAGGACGATGTTGGTGTGGAGGCGGAGCAATTGCCGGTAATGGTGATGTCACCCCCTAGGGAGTCGACACCGGAATGGATGGCTTTGTTTATGGAATTACGTGATAATGTCAGCACATTACAAAAATCAGTTGACGACATGAGACGGCCGGCAAACCAGTTAGTACCTGTCCAGGCGTCTCGGACACCGTCAGGGGCTGTAAAACGCCCTTTACCTCAGTCGGTCGACACAGAACACCGAATCTAGTGTCGACGGTGAAGAAACAAACGTATTTTCCAGTAGGGCCACACGTTATATGATCACGGCAATGAAGGAGGCTTTGCATATCTCTGATACTGCATGTACCACAAAAAGGGGTATTATGTGGGGTCTGAAAAAACTACCTGTAGTTTTTCCTGAATCAGACGAATTGAATGAAGTGTGTGATGAAGCGTGGGTTAACCCCGATAGAAAACTGCTAATTTCAAAGAAGTTATTGGCATTATATCCTTTCCCGCCAGAGGTTAGGGCGCGCTGGGAAACACCCCCTAGGGTGGATAAGGCGCTCACACGCTTATCAAAACAAGTGGCGTTACCGTCTCCTGAAACGGCCGCCCTCAAGGATCCAGCGGATAGGAGGCTGGAAACTACCCTGAAAAGTATATACACTCATACTGGTGTTATACTGCGACCAGCCATCGCCTCTGCATGGATGTGCTGTGCTGGGGTGGTTTGGTCGGATTCCCTGACTGAAAATATTGATACCCTGGATAGGGACAGTATTTTATTGACTTTAGAGCAATTAAAGGATGCTTTTCTTTATATGCGAGATGCTCAGAGGGATATTTGCACTCTGGCATCGAGAGTAAGTGCGATGTCCATATCTGCCAGAAGAAGTTTATGGACGCGACAATGGTCAGGTGATGCGGATTCCAAACGGCATATGGAAGTATTGCCGTATAAGGGGGAGGAATTATTTGGGGTCGGTCTATCGGATTTGGTGGCCACGGCAACAGCCGGGAAATCCACCTTTTTACCTCAGGTCCCCTCCCAACAGAAAAAGACACCGTCTTTTCAGCCGCAGTCCTTTCGTTCCTATAGGAACAAGCGGGCGAAAGGACAGTCTTATCTGCCCCGAGGCAAAGGAAAGGGTAAGAGAGTGCACCAAGCAGCTTCTTCCCAGGAGCAGAAGCCCTCTCCGGCTTCTGCAAAGCCCTCAGCATGACGTTGGGGCTTTACAGGCGGACTCAGGGGCGGTGGGGGGTCGACTCAAGAATTTCAGCGCACAGTGGGCTCACTCACAGGTGGACCCCTGGATCCTGCAGATAGTATCTCAGGGTTACAGGTTGGAATTCGAGAAGTCTCCCCCTCGCCGGTTCCTAAAGTCTGCTCTGCCAACGTCTCCCTCAGACAGGGCGACGGTATTGGAAGCCATTCACAAACTGTATTCTCAGCAGGTGATAGTCAAGGTACCCCTCCTACAACAGGGAAAGGGGTATTATTCCACTCTATTTGTGGTACCGAAGCCGGACGGCTCGGTAAGACCTATTCTAAATCTGAAATCTTTGAACCTGTACATACAAAAATTCAAGTTCAAGATGGAGTCACTCAGAGCAGTGATAGCGAATCTGGAAGAAGGGGACTTTATGGTGTCCCTGGACATCAAGGATGCTTACCTGCATGTCCCAATTTGCCCTTCACACCAAGGGTACCTCAGGTTCGTGGTGCAAAACTGTCATTATCAGTTTCAGA
This sequence comes from Pseudophryne corroboree, assembly GCF_028390025.1. Lineage (NCBI taxonomy): Eukaryota > Metazoa > Chordata > Amphibia > Anura > Myobatrachidae > Pseudophryne > Pseudophryne corroboree. The sequence goes on along the minus strand of NC_086448.1, from coordinate 253,228,786 downwards.
CGCTGCCGTTTGGATTGTCCACGGCACCTCGGGTCTTTACCAAGGTAATGGCCGAGATGATGTTTCTTCTGCGAAGAAAAGGCGTATTAATTATCCCTTACTTGGACGATCTCCTGATAAGGGCAAGGTCCAGAGAACAGCTGGAAGACGTAGTAGCACTAACCCAAGTAGTGCTGCAACAGCACGGGTGGATTCTGAATTTTCCAAAATCTCAATTGAACCCGACGACACGTCTGCTGTTCCTGGGAATGATTCTGGACACGGTTCAGAAAAAGGTGTTTCTTCCGGAGGAGAAAGCCAGGGAGTTATCCGAACTTGTCAGGAACCTCCTAAAACCAGGAAAAGTGTCTGTGCATCAATGCACAAGAGTACTGGGAAAGATGGTGGCTTCTTACGAAGCGATTCCATTCGGCAGATTCCACGCACAAACTTTTCAGTGGGATCTGCTGGACAAATGGTCCGGATCGCATCTGCAGATGCATCAGCGGATAACCTTATCGCCACGGACAAGGGTGTCTCTTCTGTGGTGGTTGCAGAGTGCTCATCTGTTAGAGGGCCGCAGATTCGGCATACAGGACTGGGTCCTGGTGACCACGGATGCCAGTCTGAGAGGCTGGGGAGCGGTCACACAGGGAAGAAACTTCCAGGGAGTATGGTCAAGCCTGGAGATGTCTCTTCACATAAATATACTGGAGCTAAGAGCGATTTACAATGCTCTAAGCCTGGCAAAACCCCTGCTTCAGGGTCAGCCGGTGTTGATCCAGTCGGACAACATCACGGCAGTCGCCCACGTAAACAGACAGGGCGGCACAAGAAGCAGGAGAGCAATGGCAGAAGCTGCAAGGATTCTTCGCTGGGCGGAAGATCATGTGATAGCACTGTCAGCAGTGTTCATTCCGGGAGTGGACAACTGGGAAGCAGACTTCCTCAGCAGACACGATCTACACCCGGGAGAGTGGGGACTTCATCCAGAAGTCTTCCACATGATTGTGAACCGTTGGGAAAAACCAAAGGTGGATATGATGGCGTCTCGCCTCAACAAAAAACTGGACAGGTATTGCGCCAGGTCAAGAGACCCTCAGGCAATAGCTGTGGACGCTCTGGTAACACCGTGGGTGTTCCAGTCAGTGTATGTGTTTCCTCCTCTGCCTCTCATACCAAAAGTACTGAGAATTATACGGCAAAGGGGAGTAAGAACGATACTCGTGGCTCCGGATTGGCCAAGAAGAACTTGGTACCCGGAACTTCAGGAGATGCTCACGGAAGATCCGTGGCCTCTACCTCTAAGACGGGACCTGCTTCAGCAGGGACCGTGTCTATTCCAAGACTTACCGCGGCTGCGTTTGACGGCATGGCGGTTGAACGCCGAATTCTAAGGGAAAAAGGCATTCCGGAAGAGGTCATTCCTACACTGGTAAAAGCCAGGAAGGAGGTGACTGCACAACATTATCACCGCATTTGGAGAAAATATGTTGAGTGGTGTGAGGCCAGGAAGGCCCCCACGGAGGAATTTCAACTGGGTCGATTCCTACATTTCCTGCAAACAGGATTGTCTATGGGCCTCAAATTGGGGTCCATTAAGGTTCAAATTTCGGCCCTGTCGATTTTCTTCCAGAAGGAATTGGCTTCAGTTCCTGAAGTCCAGACTTTTGTAAAAGGAGTACTACATATACAGCCCCCGGTTGTGCCCCCAGTGGCTCCGTGGGACCTTAATGTAGTTTTGGATTTTCTCAAATCCCATTGGTTTGAGCCACTCAAATCGGTGGATTTGAAATATCTTACATGGAAAGTAACCATGCTACTGGCCCTGGCTTCAGCCAGGAGAGTATCAGAATTGGCGGCTTTATCGTATAAAAGCCCATATCTGATTTTCCATTCGGACAGGGCAGAACTGCGGACGCGTCCTCAGTTTCTGCCTAAGGTGGTGTCAGCGTTTCACCTGAACCAGCCTATTGTGGTACCTGCGGCTACTAGCGATTTGGAGGATTCCAAGTTGCTGGACGTTGTCCGGGCATTGAAAATATATATTTCAAGGACGGCTGGAGTCAGAAAGTCTGACTCGCTGTTTATACTGTATGCACCCAACAAGCTGGGTGCTCCTGCTTCTAAGCAGACGATTGCTCGTTGGATTTGTAGCACAATTCAACTTGCACATTCTGTGGCAGGCCTGCCACAGCCTAAATCTGTCAAGGCCCATTCCACAAGGAAGGTGGGCTCATCCTGGGCGGCTGCCTGAGGGGTCTCGGCATTACAACTCTGCCGAGCAGCTACGTGGTCGGGGGAGAACACGTTTGTAAAATTCTACAAATTTGATACCCTGGCTAAAGAGGACCTGGAGTTCTCTCATTCGGTGCTGCAGAGTCATCCGCACTCTCCCGCCCGTTTGGGAGCTTTGGTATAATCCCCATGGTCCTGACTGAGTCCCAGCATCCACTAGGACGTCAGAGAAAATAAGATTTTACTTACCGATAAATCTATTTCTCGTAGTCCGTAGTGGATGCTGGGCGCCCATCCCAAGTGCGGATTGTCTGCAATAAAAAAATCGGGTTGTTATTATTGTGAGCCGTCTGTTCAGAGGCTCCTACGTTTGTCATAATGTTAACTGGGTTCAGATCACAGGTTGTACGGTGTGATTGGTGTGGCTGGTATGAGTCTTACCCGGGATTCAAAATCCTTCCTTATTGTGTACGCTCGTCCGGGCACAGTATCCTAACTGAGGCTTGGAGGAGGGTCATAGGGGGAGGAGCCAGTGCACACCACCTGATCCTAAAGCTTTATTTTTGTGCCCTGTCTCCTGCGGAGCCGCTAATCCCCATGGTCCTGACGGAGTCCCAGCATCCACTACGGACTACGAGAAATAGATTTATCGGTAAGTAAAATCTTATTATTACCAGTTATTTATATAGCGCACACATATTCCACAACGCTTTACAGAGACAATGGGGTAAATTTACTAAGATTCGTGTTTTCCTGTTTGAGGTCAAAGTTCAATCACGAATGACATCGAAAGTGTAAATATGCAACTTTTTGAATTGATTACGACTAATTTACTTAGCTGCCGTATTCTGCATTTTCGGGTTTTCCGATGTCGATGTCATTCGTTTTTTTAGGCAGTGTTTTACGTGAGTGACTTGTAAAACACTGCCGACTTTAATACAATGAATCTCGGCCGGATCTGAGAGATCCGTGCTGGGCTTCATTGTGCACTTTGTTAAAAAAAAAATAGTTTAAATGTTAAAAAAAAATTGCGTGGTGTCCCCCCTCCTAAGGCAAACCAGCCTCGGGCTCTTTGAGCCGATCCTGGTTGCAGAAATATGGGAAAAAATGGTTACAATAGAGCGCATAGGCGCTACATTGTAACACTGCCGGGTGCCGCCTGTCAGTCAGTACAGGAGCACACAGCCGATCAGGAGGGTGCTACAACGTGGCGCTCCCTGATTGGCTGAAGAAACCCACTTAGACAGAAGTCAGAGTGGGTTTCTGGCATTCGGGGAAAGGGGTCCCATGTGAAAACATGGGGCCCCTTTCAGTTCGTGGTCGGGACTCCGTTTTTTTATTTTCTCAAGTACGTGGATTACAAATGGATTTGAAGAGGACCGATCTACACTGGATTTTGTGAGTATAATTTTTTCAACAGGTACCCCATGGATTCTACTGGACAAGAGGACCGACCTGCGTGTGAACATAAGGTAAGTATGTGTATATGTTTGTGTGGATGGATGTATGAAAACTTTACTTTCAAGGTGTGTGTGTCTTGTCATTTTTGGGGTATTTTTTTAGTAGTAGTTCTACAGGTACCAGCGGCCAAGTTTTTCCGCCGCATGCTGGTACTTGTGGTTCTCCAAGTACCAGCTTGCGGGGGAGGCTTGCTGGGACTTGTAGTACTGCTACTAAAAACAATATTCATAACTATCAACAAAGGCTATCAGCCCCCCATCCGCAGCCCATTGGATGGGGGGGACAGCCTCGGGCTTCACCCCTGGCCCTTGGGTGGCTGGGGGGGGGGGAGGACCCCTTGATTGAAGGGGTCCCCACTCCCCCAGGGTACCCCGGCCAGGGGTGACTAGTTGGATATTTGATGCCACGGCCGCAGGGCACTGTATAAAAGTGACCCCTGGCTGTGGCATTATCTGTCCAGCTAGTGGAGCCCGGTGCTGGTTTCAAAAATACGGGGGACCCCTACTCTTTTTGTCCCCCGTATTTTTGGAACCAGGACCAGGCGCAGAGCCCGATGCTGGTTGCTTAAATATGGGGGAACCCCTGTCCATTTTTTCCCCATATTTCTGCAACCAGGATCGGCTCAAAGAGCCCGAGGCTGGTTTGCCTTAGGAGGGGGGACCCCACGCAATTTTTTTTCCGAAAATTTAGAACATTCCCCCCCCCCCTTCCCACTGAAAAACATGCACGGATCTCATGGATCCGTGCATGCCTATACAAACACGGGATAAAAAAGCAGGTCTGTTTTTTTTTTTTAGCATTTTATCACGGCAGTGTTTGGCTATTGTCGGTAGTGTTTGTGTTTTGCACTTTTTAGTAAATTCCCGATTTCTAGCAAATTGCAGGCGTATTTGACCGATGGTGTATTGATTCGTGATTTTTTCCTAGGACTTCCAAAATATTACGAATGCCCTCATCACTGCCGTGATTATTGCTTAGTAAATTACCGAGATGACACTTTGATGAAAAAACGGCATCTCGGTCAAAATCGGGACCTTAGTAAATATACCCCATTATTTGTCCATTCACATCAGTCTATGCCCGAGTGGAGCTTGCAATCTATATAATGTGACTCAACTGTGTATTTCTCAGAACAGTGGTGAACATTTTTTTTCAAAAGTGGTGGGAAAATGCTACAGAGGTTGGTGGTGATGCCAGATAAATATGCCTGCAGGATGGAGCTAGACCTTTTTTTGTTTTTGTTTTACTTGCTATATAGTTAAATCTGTTTTAAAACATTTGTTCTGGATTTATGCTGCATTCACACCGCAAATACCGGGTCCTACCCGGTAAGACAAACGTGTACTTACCGGGTGGGATCCGGCATTTGCGCTCCGTTGCAGGCTTCCCGACCCGGCAATATACCGGGTCGGTTGCCATGACAACGGAGGCCGCAGCAGGGGCGGGGGTGGAGGCGGGTCGTCGGTAGATGAGCTCATCTCCAGCACCGCCTCTCCCTATCTTGTGAATGGGAACCGTGTCGCATCGACACGGCTCCCATTCACACCGCACCTGACCCGGTAATCAACCCGGGTAAAACCCTTCTTTTTTACCGGGTTGATTTACCGGGTCAGGCGACCCGCTAAATCGCCTAGTGTGCTTTCACATCGCACACTGACCCGGTTCGACACGGCAATATGCCGTGTCGGTACCGGGTTATTTGTGCGATGTGAAAGGGGTATTAGTTAAATATAAAAATGAAATGCATTTCTGAGGATATTTTTGTAATACAATATTTGTCAGTTGAGTAGAAGTGTTGAAAGGACCAGTAAAACTTCAAAGACTATTTTTAGTAGATCCCACCACAAAAAGTACACCCTGCCCCCTCTTGACCTTTGTGCAAAGCTTCAGTGAGAAAGTGTACTGTCCAAAACTTGTTACTCCTACAGCAAAGCACCCTTTAAATTCTGGTTGTATGTTTGGGCTTTAAGGATTGGAGCCTTGTTGCTGCAGGTTGACAATGGGCCTCATACTGCGTTGCATAGTGTTGATGTTGACAGATTTGCAATGCACACGTTAAAGGTGCATACACACTGGGCGTTTGCATGATCGTGGACATTGCTGGCAGGAAAATAGCTTACTGCATACACACTGAGCTATTTTCCCTGTGCCAGCGATGTTCACAGGGGGGGGGGGGGGGGGTGAAGCACTTTCCGCAGTAGGAGACTGTGGAAAGTGGTTCACTCATCTTGTAAAACATGCCGATGGACGGTGGCGGCTAGCGATGATGCGGGAGCGCGCATCAGCGCTCACCGCTAGCCCATACACGCTGGAGGAGTTTGAGCTCAAAGTAGCTGAAATGCCAAAAGTGAGCTTTTTTGAGCTCAAAATCGCCCAGTGTGTATGGGTCTTAAGTAACAGAATGCATGCATATGCACCAATGCAGACTTGTTCATATCTGGCACTTGTTGTTCCTTAAGACTGAATAGGTGGAACGGGGAGGGAAGGGGTGTGCAAATGCTGAGTACAGCAAGGGTGAATCTACAGAAATATGCATATGTGCCTGTTAGAAGGCATACCGTATTTCTGTACCTGTTACAGGGAAGGTCTATAGAGAACACATTTGGTGTCGGAAACAGCTCTGGATTTAAAAAAAATTAATTTTGGAGAAATTCATGCCCATTGTCCGAACGAATTATGCATCAGTGACAGAAGACCCTGAAGCCCTGGGGTATGGATGTGTGTATGCTGACGTGGGATAAATAAAAAAACCATTTGGGATAGTTTGCTGGTTCTTTGTTCTTGGTTCAGATTTGAGTCTTAACAGAATAAGGTCTTGTTTAGCAAACTATTACATGGTTCCTAAGCAGCCTTTTGGACATCATTTATCTTTCATATGTTTCAGATAATTTTCGAACTGTGGTCATATGTACTTTTTCCATAATTAAATACTTTTCTATTAACATCTGCATGATGTCACATTTGTTCTTTATAGTGGTGTCACCTTTGGCACCCCTGGCAATGAGTAGTGTCCAAAAGTACTATGATATTAAATGGTTACTGTATCCATGTATCTAGTGTATACATGTTTTTTCAATACCTTATTCCACTCCCCCTTCACAGCACAGAAATACGTTCCACAGTATTTTGCATAAACATACAGTGCTATCAGACAGAGTACATCCTACAGTTCTGTTTTCAACCGTTAAGATTGTGATTTGGCTCATGGCAGTGTCTTGAAATAGACTTGGAAAATTAATGTGCACGTACAACATCCTTCACTACCACGGCTTTATCTCTGTTTTATTTTTAAGTTGGGTATTAAAGCTTGGAGAACGATAAAAATGTGAGAAGGTACCAACCAATGAGCTACTTTCTGTAATTTCTCTTACGTCCTAGAGGATGCTGGGGTCCATATTAGTACCATGGGGTATAGCCGGGTCCACCAGGAGCCATTGGCACTTTAAGAGTTTAATAGTGTGGGCTGGCTCCTCCCTCTATACCCCTCCTACCAGATTCAGTTTAGAAAATGTGCCCCGGAGGAGCCGGTCACAGCTAGGGGAGCTCTACAGAGTTCTCTTGGTAAAGAGTATTTTTCTTCCTTTTCAGGTTTTTTTATTTTACAGGGAGGCTTTTGGCGACAGCCACCCTGCAGTGTGGGACTGGGGGGGGGGGGGAGCAGTGTCCGCCCTACGGGGTCTTGAGCCACTGCTCCCGCTGACTGGACGCTGGCTCCAGAGGGGTCTGATCGCGCCCTGTCGCAGTGGAACGCTCGCCCCGGCAGCCAGCCGCCACCCCCTCAGGAGCTGAAGAGTGGCGAGTGAGTCACTGTCCCCCCTTGCAAGCGGGGGGACAGTGTGAAGAGGGCGGCTACAGGGTCAGGAGCGCCCTCTTACCCGCGCTCCTGGAAGGCCCAGCGGTACTTTGGTGCGGTGCTAGGAGGGAGAGCCCTAAGCCAGCTCCGGACCCTACACTGGTCGTTTCAGGCATGTCTGGGTCTACGGATCCAGGTCAGCACAATCCTCCGGGCCAGTATAATCCTCATGTGAGCAGGAAGACCGCGCCATTGAAGGGGGCGGAGCTTCTCAGAGCGGACCCAGCAGCGTTCAGCGCCATTTTTCCTGCCTGCAGTCATCGTTCACTGGATCCAGGTCTCTCCAGAGCTTTCTCCAGCAGTCTGTATGGTACCAGGGGGCTGTAGAAGGGAGGGGAGGCTGCTTAAGGGCTGTGTCACCTATTAAGGGACACAGTCAGCACTGGGAAGGGACTCCCTTTACCTGAAAAGCGCTGTGTGTGGGTTGGCTCCAATCTTTGTGTCTCTCTGCCATTCTTGGGGGGAAACTCTGTCTACATAATACCCTGTGTGTTTGTGGGGTGTTTAAGTGTGTGGGACATGTCTAGGGACACTGTTTCATATGCTGCAGAGGATTTGTCTTCCCAGGAAGACTCCATTCCATGTAATCAGGATTGCACTGTTTAAGCGCAGATCCCTGCTAAGAGAGCCAGAATAGTTAGTCTCTCTGAGGGGGACTATTTCTCAGATATCTGATAGAGTTGCTAGGACTGAGCATGCCACTCAGGTCCTCCAGTCCTCTATGGTGGTATGGTCTGATTCTGCCTCCTCGGGGTCCCCTGCGGTACATTCTCATAAACGTGTGCTTGCAATTTTGCAGGAGGACACGGACACCGACTCTGATGCTGCAGACGGTGATGGGGACGCCTCCGTATCCAGGCTGTCCAAGCAGGTGGTATTACTGGTCCCGGGATCTACCGCGTTAAAGGACCCGGCAGATCGCAAGGTGGATGCTACCTTTAAAATCCATTTACACGGCTTCAGGGGCTATATTGCGGCCTACTATAGCCTGTGCTTGGATTGCTAAAGCTATTGCCAGGTGGTCAATCACTCTGCAGGAGGAATCGACTACGCTGGACAAAGGTGACGTTGATTTATTTTTACGGAATATTCAGGATTCTGCAGGGTTCCCGGTGGATTCCATGAAGGACCTGGGTTCCATGGCTGTGGGGATCTCCTCCATGTCCGTCTCGGCTCGCAGAGATCTCTGGCTGCACAACTGGTCTGCGGACGTGGAATCCAGGAAGTGTGTGGAGGGCCTACCATACAAGGGTCATGCTCTCTTTGGGGAGGTGCTGGATGCGTGGATTGTCACGGCTGCCGTGGGTAAGTCTCCTTTTCTCCCCTCAGCTGCACCGGCTACGAAGAAACCTTTTACACCAGCCACGTCACAGTCCTTTCGGGCCGCGAGGTCTAGAAAGAACAAGCCTCCGAACACCTTCTTCAGAAGTGGTCGTGCCAAGGGAAAGAAACCTGCTCCCGCAGGCTCCCAAGCCCAGAAGCCCGCTTCTGATACCCCTAAGTCCGCCGCATGACGGTGGACAGCTAGGCCTGGAGGAAGGTCAGGTGGGGGCAAGACTCCGGCAATTCAGCCATGTCTGGGTGTCGTCGGGCCTGGACCCCTGGGTCCTGGATATAGTGTCCAGGGGGTGCAGACTGGAGTTTCAAGATCCCCCACCTCACCGTTTCTTCAAGTCAGGCTTGCCAGCTCTGCTGGCCGACAGAACAATTCTTCTGGAGGCCATCAGAAAATTGATGGTGTCAGAGGTCATTGTTCCAGTTCAACCTCAGCAGTGGAACAGGTGTTATTATTCGAACCTTTTTGTGGTACCAAAACCGGATGGTTCGGTACGGCTTATTCTAAACTTAGTCTTTGAACCCTTATCTCAGGGGGTTCAAATTCAAGATGGAATCTCTGAGAGCTGTCATCTCAGGACTCACGGCGGGGGAGTTCCTGGTGTCGCTGGACATCAAGGATGCTTGCCTTCACATTCCCATCTGGTCGCCGCATCAGGCATATCTCCGGTTTGCACTGTTGGACGATCACTATCCGTTCCAGGCACTGCCATTTGGCCTCTCCATAGCACCAAGGATCTTCACCTAGGTGATGGCGGAGATGATTGTTCTCCTCCGCAAGCAAGGGGTGAACATAATTCCATATCTGGACGATCTCCTGATCAAGGCGTCGTCCAGGGAGAGGTTGTTGCGATCCATCGCGCTCAGGAAGCACGGTTGAATCCTGAAGCAATGGTCTGGGATGTCTTAAAACCTACCCAGGTATCTGTTCATCAATGCATTCGTCTTCTGGGGAAGATGGTTGCCGCCTACGAGGCTCTGCAGTACGGCAGGTTTCATGCTCGACCTTTTCAGCTGGACGTATTGGACCAGTGGTCGGGCTCTCACACATGCACAAAAGGATACGCCTGTCTTCGAAGGCCAGGTTTTCACTCCTCTGGTGGCTACAACTTTCGCACCTTATGGAAGGCCGAAGGTTCGGAATTCAAGACTGGATCCTTTTAACCACAGATGCAAGTCTAAGAGGTTGGGGAGCAGTCGCTCTGGGGGAAACCTCTCAGGGAAGGTGGTCGAATCAAGAATCGCTTCTTTCAATAAACATCCTGGAGCTAAGGGCCGTGTACAACGCCCTTCTGCAAGTAGCACATCTTCTACAGGATCGGGCTGTTCAGGTGCAGTCGGACAACGTGACCACGGTGGCCTACATAAACCGACAAGGCGGAACGAAGAGCAGGGCTGCCATGTCAGAGGTGTCAAGAATCACCTCTGGGCAGAAAGACACGCAGTGGCGATGTCGGCAATCTTCATTCCGGGAGTAGACAACTGGAAAGCAGACTTCCTCAGCCACCACGATCTCCATCCGGGAGAGTGGGGCCTCCACCTGGAGGTGTTCGAGGAGGTAACCGGTTGGTGGGGGGTTCCTCACATAGACATGATGGCTCCCGCCTCAACAAGAAGCTGGGGAGGTACTGTTCCAGGTCAAGAGACCCACAGGCAGTGGCGGTGGACGCACTGGTGACACCGTGGGTGTTCAAGTCAGTGTATGTGTTCCCTCCACTTCCTCTGATACCAAAGGTTGTTCAGCTGGTGAGAAGAACAAAGGTTCTGGCAATCCTCATTGCTCCGGACTGGCCAAGGAGGGCTTGGTACGCGGATCTGCTGGATCTTCTGTTAGAAGATCCAAGGCCCTTACCTCTTCGGGAGGATCTGCTACTGCAGGGGCCGTTCGCTTATCAAGACTTACCACGGCTACATTTGACGGCATGGTGGTTGAACGCCAGATCTTAGCTCGGAAAGGTATCCCGAGTGAGGTTATTCCTACCATGATACAGGCTAGAAAGGGGGTAACGTCTAAACATTACCATCGTATTTGGAAAAAATATGTTTCTTGGTGTGAATCCAAGAAATTTCCTGAGGTGGAGTTTCGACTTGGACGTTTGCTCCATTTCCTGCAAGCAGGTGTGGATTTGGGTCTGAGATTGGGCTCCATCAAGGTCCAAATCTCTGCTTTGTCCATCTTCTTCCAAAAACAATTGGCTGTCCTCCCTGAGGTTCAGACCTTTTTGAAAGGGGTTCTGCACATCCAGCCTCCCTTCGTGGCGCCAACGGGTCCCTGGGATCTGGACGTGGTGCTGCAGTTCCTGCAATCTGCTTGGTTTGAGCCTCTGCTGGAGGCTGACACCAACTTTCTCACGTGGAAGGCGGTCACTTTGTTGGCCTTAGCTTCTGCTCGACGCGTGTCGGAATTGGGGGCTTTATCCTGGAAGAGTCCCTATCTGATCTTCCATGAAGATAGGGCGGAACTTAGGACTCGTCCACAGTTCCTGCCTAAGGTTGTATCGGCTTTCCATATCAACCAGCCTATTGTGGTGCCAGTGACTGCTGACTCCTCAATTGCTTCAAAGGCCTTGGATGTTGTGAGGACTTTGAAGATTTATGTGAAGAGGACAGCTCGTCATCGAAAGACTGACTCCTTGTTTGTCCTCTATGATCCCAAGAAAATTGGGTGTCCTGCTTCTAAGCAGTCGATTTCACGCTGGATCAGGTTACCATCCAGCATGCATATTCTACGGCAGGATTGCCGTGTCCAAAATCTGTAAAGGCCAATTCTACTCGTAAAGTGGGCTCTTCCTGGGCGGCTGCCCGGGGTGTCTTGGCTGTACAACTTTGCAGAGCTGCTACTTGGTCTTGGTCGAACACGTTTACGTTTGCCAAGTGTTACAAGTTCGATACTTTGGCCTCTGATGACCTCAAGTTTGGTCAAGCAGTGTTGCAGGAGCCTCCGCGCTCTCCCTCCCGTACTGGGAGCTTTGGTGCATGCCCATGGGACTAATATGGACCCCAGTATCCTCTAGGATGTAAGAGAAAATAGGATTTTAATTACCTGAACGGTAAATCCTTTTCTTGTTGTCCGTAGAGGATGCTGGGCGCCCGACCAGTGCTGCGTTTTCCTGCTTTGGTTTTTGTTGTTCAGTACTGCCTGGTTCCTAGGTAAGTTCTGCGTTATTTACTGTTTCAGCTGTTGCTGAGTTGTTCCGGCATGTTGGCCGGATTTGCTTGTTGTGTGAGCTGGTGTGAATCTCGCCACTATCTGTAATTCCTTCTCTCGAAGTATGTCGTCTCCTCGGGCACAGTTTCTAGACTGAGTCTGGTAGGAGGGGCATAGAGGGAGGAGCCAGCCCACACTATTAAACTCTTAAAGTGCCAGTGGCTCCTGGTGGACCAGTCTATACCCCATGGTACTAAAATGGACCCCAGCATCCTCTACGGACTTATAGGCCCTACACACTGGCCGATTTTCTGAAAGATATGAACGATCTCGTTCATAAATGAACGAGAACTCGTTCATATCTTTCAGTGTGGAGACTCCAGCGATGAACGATGCGCGGCCCCGCGCTCGTTCATCGCTGGTCTCCCGTCGGCTGTGCATGCAGGCCAATATGGACGATCTCGTCCATATTTGCCTGCACTTCAGTGCAGCCGCGTGACGGGGGGAGTGAAGAAACTTCACTCCCCCCGTCACTGCCCTCCCGCCGCCGGGTCGCTCGTCGGCCGTTTCGGCTGTCGGGCACCTCGGCGGCGCATCGTCAAATGAGTAGGGCCCCTAAGAGAAAAGGATTTACCGTTCAGGTAATTTAAAATCCTATTTTTTCAAACACAATCTTTAAAATCTAAGGCAGAAGCTGATTAGCTGGTGCTGAGCAGTGACGTTACATGCACTTTTACATGAAGCATTTCCATTTTTAGGTTTAGTCCTTTTTGTTGCCTTGTTTATATAGGTCTATAATTTTATATGGTTAGAGACCATATAAATGTGTTTAGAATGTTGGAACGTATTACTGGATTTTGACTTTAGTGGTCAATTCAGTTAAATGTGATTTAAGATCACTGAATCATATGAGCAATGTGCAGTGCGCAGAAATCCCATACGGGATCCGTTCAGGATACCAGCATTCGACATCCCAGCATTCGAAATGCTGACGCCGGAATGCTGAGGCTGTGGGGAGAGGGGTTAAGGGGGGTACACACTAAGTGATTTCAGCCTAAAAAATTAACAACAACGACACCCACACAGCACTTATCAAACCTCTCCTGTTCCTAACAATAGGCCCTTGAATGTATTCAGCTCCAGGCCCATGTGGCCCTTAATCCGGCCCTGACCACCGGGGAGGGTTAGTGTGTGTGTGTGTGTGTGTGTGTGTGTGGTGGGGGGGGGGGGAGAGAGAGAGAGAGAGAGGGTTTACAATACTTACCTGACCCCTGTCGGGATTCTCTGCTTCTGGATGACTGTGTCAGTCATGTGACCACCGGCATCCCATACGCGGGGATATCGTATGTACTGTATCTGGCCCAAACATACAGCCCTACGGGGCTGTGAGGTAAAATGCTGTTACTGGAGTTCAAATGCTGTCGCAGCAGAGCATTGCCCATATATCGCTTCTAATAGACTCATAAGGCCTGATACTCGCTCTCCAATTTTTGTGCTAGTATAAGGTCTGTAAACTGGCCTTGTGCTAAAATAAACTGCTTCTAGTGTCAAAATAGTGAAAATACCCACTAGTGTTTTTAACTTGTGTTGCCTTTTTTTGGTAATGTGTCCTGTTTTTATTCCTCTGCATGGGTGTGTAACCAAATACATGCAGGACTAGTATTTATTTTTTATACTATTGCTTCTTCAACCTTACTGTGAACCCATCGCCAGGGAGATTATAAACAAAACTGCTGCACAGAAACATTTACAGATGGAGCACTGCTAAATTTAGTGAAGTGAAAAGATAAAACATAAGTGAATGTAAATTGCTTACAAAAAGTTATAAATGATTATGCACACAGGTTCAGGGTTTTTTTAAACATTTTTTTATGTTCGTTTTTTGTTGCTGGTAAGCGTGAATAGGACACTTTTTTTTTTTTTTTTTGTGATTAATAGAAGTTAACCATGTCATTTTATGAGCTGCCCACTCTGCAATGTTGTATTTGACCTCATGGATACTGGTATACATTCCATATTAAAACCATAGTAATGTTACATTTGTGGGAAGGGCCTGTTTAGTGAGCAGATGGTTAGATCAAATTATTCCCCATGGTGTTACATGCGTTTGATCTAATCATGGTATTTTTCTAAGAGAATATCTTGCTTCTATCTGTGGTTCTTTTATTATTCCCATCCAAATGAGTGACATCACCGTAATCCTGTCCCTTATTAATATGATTATTAACTACTTATGGATGAAACCAATCGCAAGGACCTTTTTCCAAAATGACTCTTTCAATATAATTGATGATTCTATGAAGATTTTCTGACTACCTGCTACTTGTAGTCGAAATGGGTGATTGGTTAGTAAAGTGCTCGTCAAACACTAGTTGAGCATCTTTACCAACTACAGTGAATATAGGGGATTACAGTAAAGGATCATGTTATAGACAGCACTCAAATTCTAGTCTATATTACTGGTTTTCTGGAAGTGGCTGTGATGTGTTGTGTTAACCATTTATGTCACTGTTGCCTTTATAACTGAATAGTCGCTTACTTTGTGTTGTAAGTAATACAGTATGCATTAATGAATGACATTGTTTACTTTTGATGCTATGTATCATTTGGTTGGTAACACTGTTTCTTTTGTTTGCTGTATTCCGACACCATAAGCAATCAGGGAGTTTATACACTGCTCTGTAATTCTACAGAGATTTACTGTATACAGACAGATCTTCCTGAGGGAAATGCTCTGTTTTTCCTCTTTTATATCCTGTATGGAAGGTAACAAGTTAAAGAAGTCGGATGCATCATCATTATTTTTCCATCTCATTGGCCAGTAAATAGGCAATTTGTCCTAGCTACTCGTTACTAATATCCACTCGCTCCTGAGTGAGCACTTTTGCATCCTGCATATGGAACTTCATGAGGTGATTGATTTGTCAGCAAATAGGTAATTCCGTGAAAACAGGGAATTTTTTCAATTCTCTCTCTCAAAGCATCTAACAATGACAAGATGCCAAGCTTTGGGTTCCGTTATGGATGGTCGACAATGTTAAGGTCGACACTCAGGTCGACCACTATTGGTCGACATGGACTAATGGTCGACACATGAAAATGGTGACATATGAAAAGAGGGGTTTTTTTTTACTTTTTTTTTGGTGTCGTTTACTGCGTAAAGTGACGGGGAACCCCAATTAGTGCACCACGTCCCCTCGCATGGCTCGCTTTGCTCGCCATGCTACGGGCAAGGTTACCATTCCCAGTCGTAGTCCACGTGGATCGTAAAGTATGAAACAGTTCCAAAAAAGGAGAAAAAAAAATCGATAAATGCATATGTCAACCATTTGTCCGTGTCGACCATGTCAATGTCGACCAATAGTGGTCGACCTAATGAGTGTCGACCTTAACATTGTCGACCATCTGAACGGATACCCAAACTTTGCATCAAAATTAAAGCATATCCTGTACCACACAAACAACATTTAGTTTGCACAAAATATTCAAAACACATGCTCAAAAAAATATTTCACGTGATCTGTTTAGTCAAAATGTATCGTTTGTTACCATGGAATGACCCACATTTTCTTGTAGGTTAAACACTACAGGTGTGTATAAAAGATCTTTCAGGGATATTATAACCCAGGTGTGACTGTTTTGATCCTGCAGTATTTGATGAGCACCATTATACTGCTATGCACGAGTGTAGATGGTTTGAATAATTTTAATTAAGTAGTTCCTTTTTCTACCCCATGTAATGACTTAAACCCCTTCACTACTTTGTGGCTGTTTCACTTTTAATGTGGCTGGTTAAGTTGGGTTGGGAACCTTATTTTAAAAAGTTGACTTACCCAATGTTGTAATTTCAGCTGGTTTCCCAGTTTATAGCATCACAGTAGATCTTTAACTATTGTCAACAAATTAAGCTACTCACATATGTGACCTCAATAACCGATAAGGTACTTTCGTTTCTCACTGTCTGCCATTTGATTTCCAGTTTAATGTGTAGACCAGTGGTTTCCAAACTTTTTTGAATCTCGGCGCCCTAGAATTTTTTCACGGCACCCCTAGGCCAAAAATTTCTTATTGAGAAATTTAGAAAGAAATATTACATTAAGTAGATCGCGTTTATATGTCATCCTTAGGGTCAGTTGTGTGGTGAGGGACAAGATTTGCTTCTGTTTGGCCACATATTTTATGACTGGCAGCCACCAGCACTTGGTTTTGTTTATTATATTGACCATAAATAATTTGAATTGGTCCTGGACCACCAACCCGGGGCACCCATGCAAGTGTACCAAGACACCCCAGGGAGCCACGGCACACAGTTTGGGAACCTCTGGTGTAGACACAGATGACACTCCATATAGTGAGGTTTGCATGGTGTTCATTTCCATATTGCTTACTGACCAAATAAAGCATCAATACACCAATTTGTTTTCCCCCGTGACGCACATTTCAGGCGTATAACTTATAACTTTGAAGACACTGAACCTGCTCAGGATGTTCATATATAAAAGCACAGACTGAGAACATGAGACCTCTCAGGAGATTCATCTGGCAGATAACGCAAAGGCCTTGTAATCAGAACGCACTTCAAGATGGCTGTCAGCTGTATTGTCTGATTAGTCTGAAACTAAATATGGCATGGAGCAGAAATGTTGATAGGTTCTGGTATGAAGAATGTTTTACGTCAGATAAAGTAATTATTGTGTCGTCTACCCCCCCTCATTTGTCTCCAAGGAAAAATATCATCTGGCATAGGTCATTTATTTTACTATGTGCAAGAAGGGCTTGCACTACAATAAATATGTTTGCAAAATGTGTTCAGAGCATTCCCCTACATGAGATGTATAGCTATATAATCATGTATGTAATATACCTTGACATACAGTAGTTGCCTAGTTGGAAAACTCATTATTACTGTTCTCCCAATACTGTACTCATTTTGTGGTTCAGAATTAATTTTAGGGTACGTTTATCACACTTCATGTTGTGGGTTTGGTGCATTCATTGAAGGATCCAGAGCAGAATAGTTCATCACAGAGCCCATCGTTACCGCTCTAGGGCCAGATTCAGAGATATACATAAAGCCGATGGTCTCTGATGTTTTCAGATCTGTTGTGCACATGAGCAGATCTCTCCCTAAACCGCAGCATGATTGACATATAGCGGCCGTTTTGGGGTGGGGAATGGGTGGGCATGGCCAGTGTTCCAGAAAATGGGGGTGTGCCGGCCTTGTTTTCTAGGTGTGGCTTTATTGACCCCGGCTGTGTGCAAAAGACTGGGCATCCTAAGTAACCTGAGGGTTATTCAGATAACCGATAGTCACAGAAAGTGATCTGATGCTGAGTCTTCAGACACAGCAGTGGATCACAGAAACTCGTAGGAGGCGTCTATTTACACAAGACGTCTCCTGTGGCATTTTTTTGTTCAGCAGCTGCAACCAAAGATTCAACTGCTATACGAACTTCTTCCATCTCTGAATTAGGTCCCTAGTCTCCCAGTCCCACTGCTCTGCTGTTATGACCCAGTGTGTGCTTGTTACTTTGAGAGCAGTGCGGGGGAACCTACTGTACATACAGTATACTAGGGTCTCTGACTGGAGAACTGTGATTCGGGCTGTAAAGCCTGCCTCATCTGTGCGCCCTGTAGTGCCCACACTTCCTTTAGGTTTTTCCACAGATTGGAATTCCATTTTAAATCTATGTAAATTGCCTTTACATATTTGCAGTCCTGAAACTGCTTTTCCCCTTCCTTATCTTTTGAGGCACATAATTTACTCCTTTGATTTTCTTAACTTTGTTGCATCTTTGTCAATAGGAAAAACAGTTTCTTATGACATCCCTACTGCTTTTCAGTCATAAAGGTCACAGTTGTCCAAATGCTAGGTGTTAAGGGCCGTATTGACGGGGAGATGTGGAGGGAGATGTGTGCTGAGCGTTCTATCACAGACCGCTCAGCACATATCTCTCCCCCCGCTCAGCACAGTGCGATGTGTGCTGAACGAGGGGGTACGGATGGGGGGGGGGGGGCGCTCATTTCACCCAGCGGTGAAATGAGTGACCTGCTAGATTGTGCCTAAACTAGCACCGGCGATAGCGACGCGCGGGACCGCGTATCGCTGTCGCCGGCACCCTTACACACGGAGCGATGTTCTAAGCAATCTAGTCAGATTGCTTAGAAATTAAATGATCATCGCTTCGTGTGTACCCCCCCTTTAGATTATTTGTCAAGTACTCCACTATAGCGACACAACTTTATTATTTAATTGTTTTTGTTATTGCAAAGTTGTTCTGGCTTTTAAAATTGATGTCTGCGTTTATTTCTGTCACCCCCACTAACCTGCAGATTGGAATATGCTGCCATTGTTTGCAGAATGCCCTTCCCAGCGACTGTCTTACCTGCCAACTGTACTGCATTTCCTGCTACAGTCTCTGGAGTGTTAGGTCCGCTGAGTTTTGGTAAGAGTCCCACATTGACTGACGCCTGATGTCAGCAATCCAGCTTAAATGAAGGTGTGCCACCTGCCTTCTGATTGGCATTTTTACAAATAAAATACCACATGGTGGTTTTATTGCAGCCAATGAGAATCCTGGAGGGCTTTATTGCAACTATTGGCATTCAAGTGGGCTTTATAGCAAATCATTTCTTACAGTGCATTACATTACTGGTATTGGACATATTACTGGAGCATGTCTACAGCTGTACATATTATTATTAGTTATTATTATTATTATTATTATTATTATTATTATTATTACCAGTTATTTATATGGTGCACATATATTCCGCAGTGCTTTTACATAGTTCATTTTGTTTGGAGCCAATTAACCTACCAATATATTTTTGGATTGTGGAAGGAAACTGGAGTACCCGGAGGAAACCCATGCAAGCACGGGGAGAATATACAAACTCCACACAGTTCGGGCTGTGGTGGAAATTGAACCCATGACCTCAGTGTTGTAAAGCAGAATGCTAACCATTACACAGTCCGTGCTGCTTTGGCATTATCATTGCTTGTAATCGGCTATTTGACTGTCATATTTTTATTTTTAAATCTACTCACTGGCAGAGTATTTGATATTAGTTTGGCATTATCATGGCAGATTAGATAGATTTTTGGGGGGTGTCACGTCTGCACCACTGTGCCCATTACTTGGATGTTACTGTAAGGGGTTGAGCAGGATTTTAGCTCTCAGTATTGCTGTCCATTATCACCCTAGTCTCTAGTGTTTAAATACTTATTAGTCACTGAATACTTATTGTATTAGGTCAATAGGAACCTAAAACTTTGTCATACAAATGATCTGGTACATTGTTGCACGCTATTACATGCTCTGGCAGCCTAGCTTTTGATAAGGTCACACCGATCACATCCTAGCATTCACATATTCAAATTTTTCTTTAGAAAGCTTTTGTATTCATTAGACTGAGTAACAAAGACAATTTATTACATTTTAGATTTAATGAAAAAAAAGCAAGTACTGTGCTATAATAAATAAAATACAAAACCATTCAGAAAGTAAAAGGTATAAAATAACAAATAATAGAACTTAGCCATAGGATAATTTAATCTGCATGCCTGGGGAATGGCGGAAGTGTACCATATCTCAAATATCGCCAAAAGGCTGAAAATCAGAATATCTATGCAAGAGTTTTTAAAATCCACATTTTTCTGCTTGAGCCTCTGTCAGTGGATGCTATTCCTATGCTAATGAAGTTCACTTAACTTTTGTCTTGTTATCTGAGTTTCTCATACGTCCTAGAGGATGCTGGGGACTCTGTAAGGACCATGGGGTATAGACGGGATCCGCAGGAGACATGGGCACACTATAAGACTTTGAATGGGTGTGAACTGGCTCCTCCCTCTATGCCCCTCCTCCAGACCTCAGTTAGATTCTGTGCCCAGGAGAGACTGGTCACACACTAGGGGAGCTCTACTGAGTTTCTCTGGAAAGACTTTATGCTAGGTTTTTTATTTTCAGAGAGACCTGCTGGCTACAGTCTCTCTGCTTCGTGGGACTGAGGGGAGAGAAGTCAGACCTACTTCTTCTGAGTTAAGGGCTCAGCTTCTTAGGCTACTGGACACCATTAGCTCCAGAGGGTTCAATCACTTGGTGCGCCTAGCTGCTTGTTCCCGGAGCCGCGCTGTCAACCTCCTCACAGAAGACAGAAGCCGGGTGAATATTGGAAGAAAAGAAGACTTCAGTGACGGCAGAAGACTTCAGGTCTCGGAGGTACCGCGCAGCGCGCCATTTCTCCCACACACCAACTGTTCTACGAGGGTGCAGGGCGCAGGGGGGGCGCCCTGGGCAGCAATATACCTCTTTCCTGACACTGGCAAATGATGTATACAGTGCTTAGGCACTGTATAGGGACACCCGCCAGTATAAATATGAATAATATTAGAGGGGCTGAAGCTCGCCGAGAGGGGGCGGGGCTTAGCCCTCACAACTTGTTACAGCGCCATTTTCTCCTCATGTCCCCGCCAAAAAGCACTCTTAGGCAGCTAACAGTGGGAAACGAGGGGGGGGGGGGGGGGCAAGGTGATTTTAGTGCTAAATAGGAAAATATAGCACTATACACTATAATGTGCGTGTTAGTTAATGAGTTGTAATTGTATTCTGTGTTTTCCCTGTCACATATACCCATGATAGCTTATAGTACACATGTGTCGACATGTGTGTGTGCTTTGCCACGAGCTGGCTATGGGAATCCCTCTGTCTGCATTGAGGTCTCCTGATGGTACTTGGGTCTGTAATTCAAGTGTCAGCAGGTCGGTAGTTGTATGCTTTTTCAAAAGTAAACCCTGTATGGGTGACACAGTAGTATGTGGGTGACCTGTCAGCACCATCTGTTATTACTGGGTGTAAATTAACATGAAGTCAATAACCTATACCTGTATAGGGTATGGTTCCATGGGCTTGTAGCTCTAGCACAGATGTGCTTTTATTTGTGGGGGAATGATATTAAATTTGTGTATATACTTCCCTCGAACCCCTCGGGGTCGTAAGAATGTTATTTTTACCTAGTTACCACTCTCTGTTGTCGACAAATACTATGTTTTATGTCGACCATAAGGTTTCCTGGTCAGATCCACAACTTGGGCATTCAGTACATGGTCGTACACATTCAGCACACATTAATGTCGCTAGGGACCCTGGGGTTCTAGACAAAATACTTATATGTATAATATAAATATATATATATATATATATATATATACATACAATCACAAAATCGCTGGCACTCAAAGAGACTCCTAAAGAAAACACAACTGCTATAGCTTTCAGTCAACGTTTCAGGGCTATGCCCTTTTATCAAGACCAACTATACATACAAAAAAGAAAACATTTATACATTACCAGTGACACCTCGTGTGCAGACAACCGCCGCTCTCCGGGAGACCCGCTGACGTCATGGGCGCGCGCCGGCGACGTCAGCGGGTCTCCCGGAGAGCGGCGGTTGTCTGCACACGAGGTGTCACTGGTAATGTATAAATGTTTTCTTTTTTGTATGTATAGTTGGTCTTGATAAAAGGGCATAGCCCTGAAACGTTGACTGAAAGCTATAGCAGTTGTGTTTTCTTTAGGAGTCTCTTTGAGTGCCAGCGATTTTGTGATTGTATCTCTCAGCCGTGACTGACGCAGGGCACCGGAGCAAACTATACCTTTATACATTGGGAGTGCCATACCGTGTTTTCTATTATATATATATATATATATATATATATATATATATATATATATATATATATATATATATATATATATATATATATATATATATTTCTCTGACGTCCTAGTGGATGCTGGGACTCCGTAAGGACCATGGGGAATAGCGGCTCCGCAGGAGACAGGGCACAAGAATAAAAGCTTTAGGATCAGGTGGTGTGCACTGGCTCCTCCCCCTATGACCCTCCTCCAAGCCTCAGTTAGATTTTTGTGCCCGAACGAGAAGGGTGCAGGCTAGGTGGCTCTCCTGAGCTGCTTAGAATAAAAGTAGAAAAAGCGGGAGATAAGGACGTCGTGAAGGGGCGGAGCCTATCTCCTCAGCACACAAGCGCCATTTTCCCTCACAGCTCCGCTGGAAGGACGGCTCCCTGACTCTCCCCTGCAGACTTGCTACTGAATCAGGGTAAAAAAGAGAAGGGGGGGCACTATTGGCAGCTAAAAACTATACAGCAGCTATAAGGGAATAACACTTATATAAGGTTATCCCTGTATATATATATATATATAGCGCTTGGTGTGTGCTGGCAGACTCTCCCTCTGTCTCTCCAAAGGGCTTGTGGGGTCCTGTCCTCTATCAGAGCATTCCCGGTGTGTGTGCTGTGTGTCGGTACGTGTGTGTCGACATGTATGAGGAGGAAAATGATGTGGAGGCGGAGCAATTGCCTGGGTTAGTGATGTCACCTCCTAGGGAGTCGACACCTGACTGGATGATCGTATTTAAAGAATTAAGTGATAATGTCAGCACTTTGCAAAGAACGGTTGATGACATGAGACAGCCGGCAAATCAATTAGTGCCTGTCCAGGCGTCTCAGACACCGTCAGGGGCCCTAAAACGCCCGTTACCTCAGTGGGTCGACACAGACCCAGACACAGATACTGAGTCTAGTGTCGACGGTGAGGAGACAAACGTAATGTCCAGTAGGGCCACACGTTACATGATCACGGCAATGAAGGAAGCATTGAACATTTCTGACACTACAAGTACCACAAAGAAGGGTATTATGTGGGGTGTGAAAAAACTACCAATAGTTTTCCCTGAGTCAGATGAGTTAAATGAGGTTAGGACACGTTGGGAAACACCCCCTAGGGTAGATAAGGCGCTCACACGTTTATCAAAACAAGTAGCGTTACCGTCTCCTGATACGGCCACCCTCAAAGAACCAGCAGATAGAAGGCTGGAAAATATTCTTAAAAGTATATACACACATACTGGTGTTATACTGCGACCAGCAATCGCTTCAGCCTGGATGTGCAGTGCTGGCGTCGCATGGTCGGATTCCCTGACTGAAAATATTGATACCCTGGATAGGGACAATATACTGTTAACTATAGAGCATTTGAAGGATGCATTACTATATATGCGTGATGCACAGAGGGATATTTGCACCCTGGCATCAAGAGTAAGTGCTATGTCCATTTCTGCCAGAAGAGCGTTATGGACGCGACAGTGGTCAGGAGATGCGGATTCCAAACGACATATGGAAGTATTGCCGTATAAAGGGGAGGAGTTATTTGGGGCTGGTCTATCGGACCTGGTGGCCACGGCAACGGCTGGAAAATCCACCTTTTTACCCCAGGTCACTTCACATCAGCAGAAAAAGACACCGTCTTTTCAAACTCAGTCCTTTCGTTCCCATAAGTACAAGCGAGCTAAAGGCCATTCCTTCCTGCCCCGGGGCAGAGGAAGGGGAAAAAGACTGCACCATGCAGCCGCTTCCCAGGAGCAGAAGCCCTCCCCTGCTTCTGCCAAGTCTTCAGCATGACGCTGGGGCTTTACAAGCAGACTCAGACATGGTGGGGGCCCGTCTCAAGAATTTCAACGCGCAGTGGGCTCACTCGCAAGTGGACCCCTGGATTCTACAGGTGGTATCGCAGGGGTACAAACTGGAATTCGAGGCGTTTCCCCCTCGCCGGTTCCTGAAGTCTGCTCTACCAAAGTCTCCCTCCGACAGGGAGGCAGTTTTGGAAGCCATTCACAAGCTGTATTCCCAGCAGGTGATAATCAAGGTACCCCTCCTACAACAGGGAAAGGGGTATTATTCCACGCTGTTTGTGGTACCGAAGCAGGACGGCTCGGTGAGACCAATTTTAAATCTGAAATCCCTGAACACTTACATAAAGAGGTTCAAATTCAAGATGGAATCACTCAGAGCGGTGATAGCAAACCTGGAAGAAGGGGACTATATGGTGTCTCTGGACATCAAGGATGCTTATCTCCACGTCCCAATCTACCCGTCTCACCAAGGGTACCTCAGGTTTGTAGTACAAAACTGTCATTATCAGTTTCAGACGCTGCCGTTTGGGTTGTCCACGGCACCTCGGGTCTTTACCAAGGTAATGGCCGAAATGATGATTCTTCTTCGAAGAAAAGGCATCTTAATTATCCCTTACTTGGACGATCTCCTGATAAGGGCAAGGTCCAGGGAACAGTTAGAAGTCGGAGTAGCACTATCTCAGGTAGTGTTACGTCAGCACGGGTGGATCCTAAATATTCCAAAATCGCAGCTGATTCCAACGACACGTCTACTGTTCCTAGGAATGGTTCTGGACACAGTCCAGAAAAAGGTGTTTCTCCCGGAGGAGAAGGCCAGGGAGTTATCCGAGCTAGTCAGGAACCTCCTAAAACCAGGCCAGGTGTCAGTGCATCAGTGCACGAGGGTCCTGGGAAAAATGGTGGCTTCTTACGAAGCAATTCCATTCGGAAGATTCCATGCAAGAACGTTTCAGTGGGATCTACTGGACAAATGGTCCGGATCGCATCTTCAGATGCATCAGCGGATAACCCTGTCGACAAGGACAAGGGTGTCTCTTCTGTGGTGGCTGCAGAGTGCTCATCTACTAGAGGGCCGCAGATTTGGCATTCAGGATTGGGTCCTGGTGACCACGGACGCCAGCCTGAGAGGCTGGGGGGCAGTCACACAGGGAAAAAATTTCCAGGGCTTGTGGTCAAGCATGGAAACATCTCTTCATATAAACATTCTGGAACTAAGGGCCATTTACAATGCCCTAAGTCAAGCGAAACCCCTGCTTCAGGGTCAGGCGGTATTGATCCAATCGGACAACATCACGTCAGTCGCCCACGTAAACAGACAGGGCGGCACGAGAAGCAGGAGGGCAATGGCAGAAGCTGCAAGGATTCTTCGCTGGGCGGAAAATCATGTGATAGCTCTGTCAGCAGTGTTCATTCCGGGAGTGGACAACTGGGAAGCAGACTTCCTCAGCAGACACGACCTTCACCCGGGAGAGTGGGGACTTCACCCAGAAGTCTTCCACCTGATTGTAAACCGTTGGGAAAAACCAAAGGTGGACATGATGGCGTCACGTCTAAACAAAAAACTAGACAGATATTGCGCCAGGTCAAGGGACCCTCAGGCAATAGCGGTGGACGCTCTGGTGACACCGTGGGTGTACCAGTCAGTGTATGTGTTCCCTCCTCTGCCTCTCATACCAAAAGTACTGAGAATCATAAGAAGGAGAGGAGTAAGAACGATACTCGTGGTTCCGGATTGGCCAAGAAGGACTTGGTACCCGGAACTTCAAGAGATGCTCACGGAAGACCCGTGGCCTCTACCTCTAAGAAAGGACCTGCTCCAGCAGGGGCCTTGTCTGTTCCAAGACTTACCGCGGCTGCGTTTGACGGCATGGCAGTTGAACGCCGGATCCTGAAGGAAAAAGGCATTCCAGATGAAGTCATCCCTACCCTGGTCAAAGCCAGGAAGGATGTAACCGCAAAAATTATCACCGCATTTGGCGAAAATATGTTGCGTGGTGTGGGGCCAAGAAGGCCCCTACAGAGGAATTTCAACTGGGTCGTTTCCTCCATTTCCTGCAAACAGGACTGTCTATGGGCCTAAAATTAGGGTCCATTAAGGTTCAAATTTCGGCCCTGTCGATTTTCTTCCAGAAAGAACTGGCTTCAGTACCTGAAGTTCAGACATTTGTAAAAGGGGTACTGCATATACAACCTCCTTTTGTGCCTCCAGTGGCACCTTGGGATCTCAATGTTGTTTTGAGGTTCCTTAAGTCACATTGGTTTGAACCACTCACCACTGTGGACTTAAAATATCTCACATGGAAGGTGACGATGCTGTTAGCCCTGGCTTCAGCCAGGCGTGTGTCAGAATTGGCGGCTTTATCATATAAAAGCCCTTACTTAATTTTTCATTCTGACAGGGCAGAATTGAGGACTCGTCCTCAATTTCTCCCTAAGGTGGTTTCTGCTTTTCACATGAACCAACCTATTGTGGTGCCTGCGGCTACTAGGGACTTGGAGGACTCCAAGTTACTTGACGTTGTCAGGGCCCTGAAAATATATGTTTCCAGGACGGCTGGAGTCAGAAAGTCTGACTCGCTGTTTATCCTGTATGCACCCAACAAGCTGGGTGCTCCTGCTTCTAAGCAGACTATTGCTCGTTGGATTTGTAGTACAATTCAGCTTGCACATTCTGTGGCAGGCCTGCCACAGCCAAAATCTGTAAAAGCCCATTCCACAAGGAAAGTGGGCTCATCTTGGGCGGCTGCCCGAGGGGTCTCGGCTTTACAACTTTGCCGAGCAGCTACTTGGTCAGGGGCAAACACGTTTGCTAAATTCTACAAATTTGATACCCTGGCTGAGGAGGACCTGGAGTTCTCTCATTCGGTGCTGCAGAGTCATCCGCACTCTCCCGCCCGTTTGGGAGCTTTGGTATAATCCCCATGGTCCTTACGGAGTCCCAGCATCCACTAGGACGTCAGAGAAAATAAGATTTTACTTACCGATAAATCTATTTCTCGTAGTCCGTAGTGGATGCTGGGCGCCCATCCCAAGTGCGGATTGTCTGCAATACTTGTACATAGTTATTGTTAACTAAATCGGGTTATTGTTGTTGTGAGCCATCTTTTCAGAGGCTCCTTCGTTGTTATCATACTGTTAACTGGGTTCAGATCACAAGTTGTACGGTGTGATTGGTGTGGCTGGTATGAGTCTTACCCGGGATTCAATATCCTTCCTGATTATGTACGCTCGTCCGGGCACAGTATCCTAACTGAGGCTTGGAGGAGGGTCATAGGGGGAGGAGCCAGTGCACACCACCTGATCCTAAAGCTTTTATTCTTGTGCCCTGTCTCCTGCGGAGCCGCTATTCCCCATGGTCCTTACGGAGTCCCAGCATCCACTACGGACTACGAGAAATAGATTTATCGGTAAGTAAAATCTTATTATATATATATATATATATATATATATATATATATATATATATATATATATATATATATATATATATATATATATATAGGGTATATATATATATATATATATATATATATATATATATATATAGGGTATATGGGTATTTAAATATGTATATTCATATTGCAAGTTCTAATAAATGCTGAAGTAAAAGTCTTCCTTCTCATGTGCTGGTCGCTCTGTTGATAAAGCTCTAGGTCGGCCGTGACGAGTTGGTCTCAGATCCTCACGAGGAGTCGGAGTGTTTATTCTTTTCCCGCCGCGGATAGAATACGGTGAAAGTCAACTCCTGGTCGGCACGGGGCCCTGTCACAAAGGATTGATACAGGAAGTTAAGTGATATTTTACTTATATGCCTTGAAGTTATTTGCATTACATGCGCTTGGGGGAGTGCTTGTATTCGGAAAAACATCCAATAGAATTACCCTAGAGAGAGAGGGGATGTTTCTTATGTTGGGTCTTCTCTGTTTTTTCCCTGTGACGGTGTACCGCTGTTTGGGCATGCCTCAGTTAAGTCACTCTCGGCGAATACCACTGGTAAGTTTACCTTCGTGAGTTAGATTCCCTCACAACGTTTTGTGACGCATTCTTTTGTGGGATGCAGTCATTTTAACTGTTTCGATACAGTTCTTTTTTCCCTTTCTGTGCAGAAAGTGGAAGGTGAAAAGGTAAGAGCTCTGCAGCCTTCTTAGGTTTGCAGAAGCGGATATTGGGGTATATGCAATTACGGTCGAATTGCCGCAAATGTCGAAAAACGGGGCATTTTCGACAAATTTTTTTTCGACAATGCAATACAGTACTTTTCGACAAAAAAAACGGCCGTTTCAGATTCGACTTTTTGAAATTCGACAGTTGTCAAATTCGACATGTCTGCAATGGTAAAAATGCGGCTTTTCGACAAAAGTATATTCAATTGAAGAATGTCGATTCGACAACAGTGCTTTTCGACAGTCATTTCGTCAATTTCAGTCCGCCTCATTTTGGTGGCGGAATATAATAAAAAATGTTAAAAACTTGTTTGTTTGTTTGTTTTGTTTTTTTTGTTGCTAATAGCATATCTATTTATATTAGAAGGGATTATCTACTTGGTTTGTCTATTAGGAGCCACAAGTATTATTTATATATTTTTTAAAAGAATATTATTATTTTTTTTACTGACTAAAATAATACGAAGAGATCAGAGCATGTTTTTCAGTGGGAAGGGGTGGGAATGGGTTAAAAATCTTGAAAAAAAAATGCATGGGGTCCCCCCTCCTAAGCATAACCAGCCTCGGGCTCTTTGAGCCGGTCCTGGTTGTAAAAATACGGGGGGAAAATTGACAGGGGATCCCCCGTATTTTTACAACCAGCACCAAGCTCTGCGTCCGGTCCTAGTGCAAAAAATATGGGGGACAAAAAGCGTAGGGGTCCCCCGTATTTTTAACACCAGCACCGGGCTCCACTAGCTGGAGAGATAATGCCACAGCCGGGGGACACTTTTATACTGGTCCCTGCGGCCGTGGTATTAAATCCCCAACTAGTCAGCCCTAGCCGGGGTACCCTGGAGGAGTGGGGACCCCTTAAATCAAGGGGTCCCCTCTCCCCTCCAGCCACCCAAGGGCCAGGGGTGAAGCCCGAGGCTGTCCTTCCCCCATCCAAAGGCTGCGGATGGGGGGCTGATAGCCTTGTGTCAAATAGAAGAATATTGTTTTTTGCAGCAGAACTACAAGTCCCAGCCTCCCCCGCAAGCTGGTACTTGGAGAACCACAAGTACCAGCATGCGGGGGGGGGGGGGGCGCTGGTACCTGTAGTTCTACTGCAAAAAAAATACCCAAATAAAAACAGTACACAGACACCGTGAAAGTAAAACTTTATTACATACATGCATACCGACACACACATACTTACCTATGTTGACACGAGGCTCGGTCCACTTCTCCAAGTAGAATCCATGGGGTACCTGAAAATAAAATTATACTCACAAAAATCCTGTGTAGCATCTGTCCTCTTCTCTTTATAATCCATGTACTTGGCAAAAAAACAAACCGCATTACCCGGACCACGCACTGAAAGGGGTCCCATGTTTACACATGGGACCCCTTTCCCCGACTGCTGAGACCCCCGTGACTCCTGTCACAGAGGGTCCCTTCAGCCAATCAGGGAGCGCCACATCGTGGCACTCTCCTGATTGGCTGTGCGCGTCTGAACTGTCAGACGGCACATGCCGCTCCATTATCTTCAATGGTGGGAACTTTGAGGTCAGCGGTGAGGTTATTCGCGGTCAGCCGCTGACCGCGAGTAACCTACCGCTGACCGCAAAGTTCCCACCATTGAAGATAATGGAGCGGCATAGTGCTATGCGCCGTCTGAGTTCAGACGCGCACAGCCAATCAGGAGAGTGCCACGACGTGGCACTCCCTGATTGGCTGAAGGGACCCTCTGTGATAGGAGTCACGGGGGGTCCCGGCATTCGGGGAAAGGGGTCCCATGTGTAAACATGGGACCCCTTTCAGTGCGTGGTCCGGGTAATGCGTTTTTTTTTTTTTTTTGCCAAGTACGTGGATTATAAAGAGAAGAGGACAGATACTACACAGGATTTTTGTGAGTATAATTTTATTTTCAGGTACCCCATGGATTCTACTTGGAGAAGTGGACCGAGCCTCGTGTCAACATAGGTAAGTATGTGTGTGTCGGTATGCATGTATGTAATAAAGTTTTACTTTCACGGTGTCTGTGTACTGTTTTTATTTGGGTATTTTTTTTGCAGTAGAACTACAGGTACCAGCGGGCCCGTTTCCCCCCTGCATGCTGATACTTGTGGTTCTCCAAGTACCAGCTTGCGGGGGAGGCTTGCTGGGACTTGTAGTTCTGCTACAAAAAAACAATATTCTTTTATTTGACACAAGGCTATATCAGCCCCCCATCCGCAGCCCTTGGCTTCACCCCTGGCCCTTGGGTGGCTGGAGAGGGGGGACCCCTTGATTTAAGGGGTCCCCACTCCTCCAGGGTACCCCGGCAAGGGGTGACTAGTTGGGGATTTAATGCCACGGCCGCAGGGACCAGTATAAAAGTGTCCCCCGGCTGTGGCATTATCTCTCCAGCTAGTGGAGCCCGGTGCTGGTGTTAAAAATACGGGGGACTCCTACGCTTTTTGTCCCCCGTATTTTTTGCACTAGGACCAGATGCAGAGCTTGGTGCTGGTTGTAAAAATACGGGGGATCCCCTGTCAATTTTTCACCCGTATTTTTACAACCAGGACCGGCTCAAAGAGCCCGAG
This sequence comes from Pseudophryne corroboree, assembly GCF_028390025.1. Lineage (NCBI taxonomy): Eukaryota > Metazoa > Chordata > Amphibia > Anura > Myobatrachidae > Pseudophryne > Pseudophryne corroboree. The sequence goes on along the minus strand of NC_086448.1, from coordinate 253,198,567 downwards.
ACTGGTTATGCTTAGGAGGGGGGACCCCACGCATTTTTTTTTTTTCTGGGTTTTTTTAAACACTTTTGTGCTGTCGAAAAAGTCGAATCCAGGACTTGCACTATCCGTCAATTGGTCCGTTTTTCGACAGCGGGACTGTCGAATCCGTTTTTTATTGAATATGTCGAATTCAGGTCCCGGCGGCAGGGTGTCTGACTGTCGAATTGTGTAGAATTAAAAAACGGTCGAATTCCATCCGGAATTCGACCGCAATTGCATATACCCCATTGTCTACTGTTTCTACCACATCCACCGCATGTCGCTGGGTCTATCTGGCTGGAGCCCACACCGGTGGGAACTCGTCTAATATTCTTCCGTCAGTCCAGGAATGGACTTGGACCTGGGGGTTAATAGTAGAATCCAAAGGGGGACATACTGGAATTTACAGATGATTCCCCTCACTGAATTTTCAAATAGATCTTACTGATTCCCCTCTGGAAGGGGAGGTAGTACGCGACGCCATTCCAGAGTTGTGTCAGGTTCAGGATTTTGTCCTGCTGTCCCTGTTAAAAAAATAAAAAAAATATAGCCGCTCGAGTAGCCTAGTGGTACAGTGCTCTGCACTACAACAGCTGGGGTCCTGAGTTCAGATCCCCGTCCACCAGAAACAAAGACTTCTACTTACGAAGTTGAACTACAGGATGGAATCTCTCTTTTGTGCCCTCATTGGCCCCGTGGGACCTTGACGTGGTGTTGAGTTGTCTTGTGTCACACTGATTGGAACCTTTATGAAAGGTAGTGTTTACATTTCTCTCTTGGAGAGTGGTCATGCTTTTGGCTTTGGCGTCTGCAAGGCGGGTGTCTGAAGTAGCGGCTTTGTCTCACAAGAGCCCGTTTGCTCTTCCATGTGGATAAAGCGGAATTTAGAACTCGGATAATAGTTCTGCCAAAAGGGGTTTTTCTGTGTTTCGCAGAAACCAGCCTATTTAGATGACTGTGGTAACCTCAACATTGGCTGATTCAAAGTCTCTCGATGTAGTCAGGGCTTTGAATATTTATGGCGCCAATTTGGCTCAGTTTGGGGAAACGGAGGCCCCTGTTTGTCCGGTATGCTCCCAGCGTGATTGGGGCGCCTGCGTCTATGCAGTCTGTTACACGCTGGATCTGTGATACGATTCGGTGTGCTCGTTCTACGGCTGGATTGCCGTTACCGAAGTTGGTGGAGACCCATTCTACTAGGAAGATGGCCTCTTCTTGGGCGGATGCCAGTGGTGTCTCGGCGGTTTAACTTTGCCGAGCGGCTACTTGGTCGGGTTCAAACACCTTTGCTAAGCTCTACAAGTTTGATACCCTGGCTGATGGGGACCTCCTGTTTGCTCAATCGGTGCTGCAGAGTCGTCCGCACTCTCCCACCCGGTCTGGAGCTTTGGTATAAACCCCATGGTCCTTACGGAGTCCCCAACATCCTCTAGGACGTATGAGAAAATAGGATTTTAATACCTACCAGTAAATCCTTTTCTCTTAGTCCGTAGAGGATGCTGGGTGCCCGTCCCAGTGCGTACTGTGTCTGCAGTTATTGGTTATGGTTACACTCTTGTGTTTCTTTTCTTTTTGGATGTTGCTGACGTTGTCATGCCATGGCATGGGGTATCTTCTTATTGGTTGGATTGACACACAGGTCGTGTTACAGATTCTCTCAGCATGTGGCTGTGTAACTTTTTATGCCCTTCGCTGGTGTTCTATTGAATACCACGTTCTGCGGTATGTTCAAGGTGTGATCTGGTATGACACTCACCGTGTTTAAACAATAAATTCTCTCCTCGAAATGTCCGTCTCCCTGGGCACAGTTTTCTAACTGCGGTCTGGAGGAGGGGCATAGAGGGAAGAGCCAGTTCACACCCATTCAAAGTCTTATAGTGTGCCCAGGTCTCCTGCGGATCCCGTCTATACCCCATGGTCCTTACAGAGTCCCCAGCATCCTCTACGGACTAAGAGAAAAGGATTTACCGGTAGGTATTAAAATCCTATTTTTGTAGCCATGGTGCTGTATCTGCTTTCACTGAAAGCCCTACTCTCCACACCACCTTGCTAATGGAAAAGACTACAGTAGTTTCTATTTTTGAAGAAACCTTAATATATTTGTTTTCCTAGATTTATAGTAATCAGGAAGTTTGGGGGTATATTCAATTGAAGTCGAAAACTGCTGTCTGTCGAAAAGACGGTTGAATCCTGATTCGACATATTTAATATATCCCTAAATTTTTCGACAAGTCGATGAATTCAACTTGTCAAAAAGCACGTGGATCGGCGGAATAGCTGCCGATCCACGTGCTTGTGTCGAAAACGGGGCCAAAACCGACCGGTTTTGGCCCCCTTTTCGCCATCTCAGTCCGACATCAAAAGATGTCGGACTGGGATGCGGACCTAGAGGAGGAGAGGGGGGAAAGCCGTAGGGAGACTAGGGGAGACAGCCGGCTACAGCACGCTGCTGGAGCTGGGTGGAAGCTGCCGTGAGGTCGGGCGGCTGAGTGACATCTTGCTGCAGCGCTACTGTAGCGCTGATCTTCCCTGTATGCCCGCCGTCTGTCCCCCGCAGGTCTCCCCGCGGCTCGCCCCTCTTCTCCTCCTCTGCGTCCCATCTCAATTCAACTTGAAAAAGTTGAATTAAGATGGGATTGAATAGGGGTTGTCGGATCCATTCCGACAAATACATGTCGGAATGGATCCGACTTTAATTGAATATACCCCTTGGTCTGTCACATACATATGCTAACTGTCTCTCTGAGACCATTTTTGCCATATGAAGTATTTCACCTTGTCCAAAAGGAAATTGTACTCCTGATTGGCCCTCTGCCTAGTATACCCAAAATTACTGGAAGAATTTAAGCTGGGTACACTCCTGAGAATGGCCATTTATTGTGTAGGTGTGTATGCAGTGCCGATGCAGTAGTGTTAACAGATAAACGGCTTATAATGCTCCTGCAGTGATTGGAATCGGGAAGTTGCATCTTATGTATAGATTAATTTTTGTCGGATTGATCTCACGATCCCAAAGAAGCCTATACACACACACACACACACACATACAGTACAATTCACATCAATATTGTATATGTGTCTATGGGTGTCGGCAGCAGGACAAGCTGGGGACACAATACTGTGCTGATTGGGAGTGTTAACCCGATCAGCAGGGGATTTTACATGTGTGTACCAAGCTTTAAACTGAGTACACACCTGAACTATGAAATGCCCATCTACCACGTGGGCCAACCGATCCAACAATTTGGTTAGTGTTTTGCACATATGAATTGTGCATACGCACTTAGCAAACCATCGCCTGACCTGCCTGGCCAGCCACAGGAGACAGTAGTGACGTCATTGTTGGCGATTCCTGAAGCCGACATATGGGTTGCCTGTACACACATGCAGATGTACGTTGTCGTTCACATGGCTGTACACAGTAGTCAAAGCACTTAGCAATCTATCGTTCACTGGCTGTATGAACGATACATCACAAAGGGGCAGATTTACTAAATCTTAGAGAGTGATAAAGTGGAAAGAGATAAAGTACCAGCCAATCGGCTCCATACTGCCATTTTTTCAAGACAGCGTGTAACATGGCAGTTAGATAAAGAACGAGCCAATAAGCCCCTAACTGCCATGTTGCACGCGGTCTTGAAAAATGACAGTAAGGAGATGATTGGCTGGTACTTTATCTTCGCTTTATCACTCTCCAAGGCTTAGTACATCTGCCCCATAGTGTGTACCTACCCTAAGAATCATAAAGGCTATGTCATTGTATATTTCCCTGGCAGTTGTTGTTCCACTACATCAGTGATTTTCAACCTTTTTTTACTCGCGGCACACCGAACAATATATTAAAATTGCCAAGGCACACCATCAATTCCCCACAGAAAAAAAACCAAAAAACACACATTGGCCCTCATAGTAAAAAAAAATCCACACATACATTGGCCTACACAGAAAAAACAATCACATTGCTCCCTACGTAAATCCTATTGCGCCCCCCCCCCACATGAATTATTCACATTGTTCCCCCCATAAATCCTTATTCTCCCCACATAAATCCAATTGTTCCCCACAGGAGAAAAAAAAGAACAAATATTAGCCCTCCTCTACGTCCCTCAGTGGCAGGGATTGTTCATAGTGGAGTGCTGCGAATACTGAGCAGTGGGCGGTCAGGCAGGTGTGGATGTGGGTGGGCAAGGAAAGCTGTGTATGCAGGCAGGAACTGGATAGATGTGTATGCAGGTGGGTGGGCTGGCTGGGTGGTGAGAAGCGGTGGCCGTGACCTATGATATCACACCGCCGCGTCTTCAAGGCATACATCATGGCCGGAGCATGACTGATCCTCTAAGAAGAGCCCGGGCCAACAGTTCACTCTGAAGGTGCAGGAAGCTGCTCTGGCTCCGCGGCACACCTTGCAACTGGTCGCGGCACACTAGTGTGCCACGGCACACTGGTTGAAAAAGCCTGCACTACATTAAGACATGGTGGTATATCTGGCTTGCAGTCAGTGTGTATTTATATAATATACACATATTTTGTTAGTATGTATGTATGTGTGTGTATCTATATATCACATAGATTGTAAGCTTGCGAGCAGGGCCTTACTACCTTTGTCTGTCTGTTTTTACACAGTTTTGTTCTATAACTGTTGTTCTAATTGTATAGCGCAACGGAATATGCTGCGCTATATAAGAAAGTGTTATTAAATTAATAAACAAATAAATATCGATCTATCTATCTATCTATCTGTACTTCTGTTTATATAATAGTGTACAGTTCAGCTTTTACAGTGCTTTGTGTAGGTGTAACAAAGGAAACATGATAAGAGATATGTACGTAATTATCTAAAATGGAAATTCTTAGAGCATACAGGGGCAGATTTATTAAGCTTGGTGAAGTGATAAAGTGGAAGGTGATAAAGGAGCAGCCAATCAGATTTTAACTTCCATGTCACAGGCTGGGTTTGAGAAATGACAGTTAGGAGCTGATCCTTTATCACCTTCCACTTTATCACTTCACCGAGCTTAATAAATCTGCCCCACAATGCCTTGCATATTACAATACTGTCCCATGACTAATCATTGATTTAATTTCACATGAGATGTCTTAGAAATGTGTTTTCCAGTGTTGGCAGTTATGATTCTGTGAGCATATTTCTGTGTGTACCAGTGTGTAAGGGCTTAAGTGGAGTATGCAAAATAGACATCTGCTTATTGACTGTGTTTATGTTGTTTGATTCAAGCTGTTATTCAAATAATGTGTTCTGAATAGAGAAGTAGAAATAGTAAATGGAAAGGATGAAGAAAATGTAGCAACCCCATACTGAACTCTCATTCACAGTTTAGTGTATTTGTTCTGGTTACTGACCTTTGCTCCCTTCAGTACACAAAACCCCATTTTAAACTGCCTTTAGGGGAGTAGATCAAAGCAGAAGAGAAACAATCACTTGATGAGGTAATGATGCCATGACTCCTGAGTTTTCTTGTGAAAGCTGTTGGGTGGAAGTGAGAAACTATTTACTTCTTAAACAGTATATGATAAGAGGGGTGTAGTATGGCTGACCGGCGGTCTCCTGACCGTCGGGCAGCTTACAGACACCGGGATCCCGGCAGCATACCGACGCCGGGATCCCGGCGGGGAGGGGCGAGTGCAGCAAGCCCCTTGCGGGCTCGCTGCGCTCGCCACGCTGCGGGCTCGGTGGCGACCGGTCGCCACGGGTTCTATTCCCACTCTATGGGTGTCGTGGACACCCACGAGTGGAAATAGTCCCTGTTGGTCGGCATGCCGACCATCGGGAAAGTGAGCCGTCGGGCTCGTGGAGGAGGTCATGTGACTGTCGGTCAGCTGACCGGCGGTCACATGAATACCACCCGATAAGAGTGTATCTCTTGTATTATGTTAAGGGGGTACACACTGAGAGATCCGTGCTTAAAATCTAAGCAATCTTGCTAGATTGCTTAGATTTTAAGCACGGATCTGCCGTGTGTATGCCCTCCAGCGATAGGACCGCGCATCGCTATCGCCGGTGCTAGATTGAGCCTGCATGCAGGCTCAATCTAGCGGGTCGCTCACTTCACCGTTGTGTGAAGTGAGCGGCACCCCGTCGGCTTTCCCCCTCACGCTGTGCTGAGCGGGGTGAGAGATGTGTGCTGAGCGGTCTGTGTTAAGATCGCTCAGCACACATCTCTCCCGTGAGTACCCCCCTTTAAGCTTGCATTCCTTTTCCAGATTGCAGGTGCTAACCACATTTAAGGCTGAACATACCGATACTTGTACTAAATATTCTTTTCTCTGACGTCCTAGTGGATGCTGGGGACTCCGTAAGGACCATGGGGAATAGACGGGCTCCGGAGGAGACTGGGCACTCTATAGAAAGATTTAGGACTATCTGGTGTGCACTGGCTCCACCCCCCTATGACCCTCCTCCAAGCCTCAGTTAGATTTCTGTGCCCGGCTGAGCTGGATGCACACTAGGGAATCTCCTGAGCTCCTAGCAGAAAGTATAGTTTAGGTTTTTTATTTTCAGTGAGACCTGCTGGCAACAGGCTCACTGCAACGAGGGACTAAGGGGAGAAGAAGCGAACCTACCTAAGTGGTGGTAGCTTGGGCTTCTTAGGCTACTGGACACCATTAGCTCCAGAGGGATCGAACACAGGACCCAACCTCGTCGTCCGTTCCCGCAGCCGCGCCGCCGTCCCCCTTACAGAGCCAGAAACAAGAAGGTGGTCCGGAAAATCGGCGGCTGAAGACTTCTGTCTTCTCCAAGGTAGCGCACAGCACTGCAGCTGTGCGCCATTGCTCCTCATGCACACCACACACTGCGGTCGCTGATGGGTGCAGGGCGCTGGGGGGGGCGCCCTGAGCAGCAATAATAACACCTTGGCTGGCAAAACTAACACCATGTATAGCCCCAGAGGCTATATAGGTGTATATTAACCCCTGCCAGAAACGATAAAATAGCGGGAGAAAGCCCGCCGAAAAAGGGGCGGAGCCAACTCCCTCAGCACACTGGCGCCATTATTCCCTCACCGTTCCGCTGGAAGGAAGCTCCCTGGCTCTCCCCTGCAGTCCTGCAGAAAGGGTAAAAAAGAGAGGGGGGGCACAATTTAGGCGCAGTATATATATAATATAGGCAGCTATAGGGGAAAACACTCTGTATAGTGATATCCCTGTGTTATATAGCGCCCTGGTGTGTGCTGGCATACTCTCCCTCTGTCTCCCCAAAGGGCTTTGTGGGGTCCTGTCCTCTGTAAGAGCATTCCCTGTGTGTCTGCTGTGTGTCAGTACTGCTGTGTCGACATGTATGATGAGGATAATGATGTGGAGGCGGAGCAAATGCCTGTGAATGTGATGTCACCCCCTGCGGGGTCGACACCAGTGTGGATGGACTTATGGAAGGAATTACGTGACCGTGTCAGCTCCTTACATAAAAGGTTTGACGACATAGGACAGCCGGCTACTCAGCTTGTGCCTGTCCAAGCGTCTCAAATGTCATCAGGGGCTGTAAAACGCCCGCTACCTCAGATGACAGATACAGATGTCGACACGGATACCGACTCCAGTGTCGACGATGATGAGACGAGTGTACCCTCCAATAGATCCACCCGTTATATGATTGAGGCTATGAAAAATGTATTACACATTTCTGATGATACCCCAGGTACCACAAAAAAGGGTATTATGTTTGGTGAGAAAAAACTACCAGTAGTTTTTCCTGCATCTGACGAACTAAATGAGGTGTGTGCGGAAGCGTGGACTTCCCCAGATAAGAAATTGATCATTTCTAAACGGTTAATGGCTGCGTACCCTTTCCCGCCAGAGGATAGGTCACGCTGGGAAACACCCCCTAGGGTAGATAAAGCGCTGACACGCTTATCAAAGAAGGTGGCACTACCGTCTCCGGATACGGCCGCCCTAAAAGAACCTGCTGATAGAAAGCAGGAAAGTACCCTAAAAGCTATATACACACATACTGGCATTATATTGAGACCCGCTATTGCATCAGCTTGGATGTGCAGTGCTGCTGCTGCGTGGTCAGACTCCCTGTCGGAAAACATTGATACCATGGATAGGGACAATATTTTGCTAACGATTGACCATATAAAAGACGCGGTCTTATACATGCGTGATGCACAGAGGGATATTTGCCGGCTGGCATCAAAAATAAGCGCTATGTCCATTGCCGCCAGACGGGGGTTATGGACTAGGCAATGGTCAGGTGATGCCGACTCCAAGCGGCACATGGAAGTTTTACCCTATAAAGGGGTGGAACTTTTTGGGGAAGGTCTTTCAGACCTCGTTTCCACAGCTACTGCTGGGAAATCGACCTTTTTGCCACAGGCTACCCCACAGCAAAAGAAGGCACCGTATTATCAAGTACAGTCCTTTCGGCCCCAGAAAAATAAGCGGGCTAGAAGCTCATCCTTTCTGCCGAGGGGCAGAGGAAGGGGGAAAAAGCTGCAGCACACAGCTAGTTCCCAGGAGCAGAAGTCCTCCCCTGCGTCCGGTAAGTCCACAGCATGACGCTGGGGCTGCTCAGGCGGAATCGGGAACGGTGGGGGCATGTCTCAGGTTTTTCAGCACACAGTGGGCTCTCTCACAAGTGGATCCCTGGGTCCTTCAAGTAGTATCTCGGGGTACAGGCTGGAATTCGAGACGTCTCCCCCCCCCCCGCCGTTTCCTAAAATCTGCCTTGCCGGCAACGCCTTCTGCCAGGGAGGCAGTGTTGGTGGCTATTCAAAAACTGTATTCACAGAAAGTGATTGTCAAGGTACCCCTCCTTCAGCAAGGAAAGGGTTACTACTCCACAATGTTTGTGGTACCGAAACCGGACGGTTCGGTGAGACCCATCTTAAATTTAAAAGCCTTGAACACTTATATCAAAAGGTTCAAGTTCAAGATGGAATCGCTCAGGGCGGTTATTGCGAGCCTGGAGGAGGGGGATTACATGGTATCCCTGGACATCAAGGATGCGTACCTGCATGTCCCCATTTACCCTCCGCACCAGGAGTACCTCAGATTTGTGGTACAGGACTGTCACTATCAGTTCCAGACGCTGCCGTTTGGGTTATCCACGGCACCGAGGGTCTTTACCAAGGTAATGGCCGAAATGATACTCCTTCGCAAGAAGGGAGTTTTAATTATCCCGTACTTGGACGATCTCCTGATAAAGGCGAGGTCCAAAGAACAGTTGATAGTGGGGGTGGCACTTTCTCAGGAAGTGCTACAACAGCACGGCTGGATTCTAAACATTCCAAAGTCACAGCTGGTCCCGACGACGCGTCTTCTGTTCCTGGGAATGATTCTGGACACAGACCAGAAAAGAGTGTTTCTTCCACTGGAAAAAGCCGAGGAATTGTCATCTCTGGTTAGAGACATCCTAAAACCAGGAAAAGTGTCTGTACATCAATGCACACGAGTCGGGAAAAATGGTAGCTTCGTACGAAGCAATTCCATTCGGAAGGTTCCACGCAAGGACGTTCCAGTGGGACCTGTTGGACAAATGGTCCGGGTCCCATCTCCAGATGCAACAGCGGATAACCCTATCGGCCAGAACCAGGGTGTCGCTGCTGTGGTGGCTGCAGAGGGCTCATCTACTAGAGGGCCGCAGATTCGGAATACAGGACTGGGTCCTGGTGACCACGGATGCCAGCCTTCGGGGCTGGGGGGCAGTCACAAAGGGAAGAAATTTCCAAGGACTGTGGTCAAATCAGGAGATTTCTCTTCACATAAATATCCTGGAGCTAAGGGCCATTTACAATGCCCTAAGCCAGGCAAGACCCCTGCTTCAAAACCAGCCGGTACTGATCCAGTCAGACAACATCACGGCGGTCGCCCATGTAAACAGACAGGGCGGCACGAGAAGCAGGATGGCGATGGCAGAAGCCACAAGGATTCTCAGATGGGCAGAGAATCATGTGTTAGCACTGACGGCAGTGTTCATTCCGGGAGTGGACAACTGGGAAGCAGACTTCCTCAGCAGGCACGACCTCCACCCGGGAGAATGGGGACTTCATCCAGAAGTCTTCCAAATGCTGGTCAACCGGTGGGAAAAACCACAGGTAGACATGATGGCGTCCCGCCTCAACAAGAAGTTGAAAAGATATTGCGCCCGGTCAAGAGACCCTCAGGCGATAGCGGTGGACGCTCTAGTGACACCATGGGTGTACCAGTCGGTTTATGTGTTTCCTCCTCTACCTCTCATACCCAAGGTACTGAGAATAATAAGAAGGCGAGGAGTGAAAACCATACTCGTGGTTCCGGATTGGCCAAGAAGAGCTTGGTACCCGGAACTTCAAGAGATGCTTACAGAGGACCCTTGGCCTCTGCCGCTCAGACAAGACCTGCTGCAGCAGGGACCCTGTCTGTTCCAAGACTTACCGCGGCTGCGTTTGACGGCATGGCGGTTGAACACCGGATCCTGAAGGAAAAGGGTATTCCGGAGGAAGTCATCCCTACCCTGATCAAAGCCAGGAAGGATGTCACCGCAAGACATTATCACCGCATTTGGCGAAAATATGTTGCTTGGTGTGAGGCCATGAAGGCCCCGACGAAGGAATTTCAACTGGGTCGATTCCTGCACTTCCTGCAAGCAGGGGTCACCGTGACGTTGGGCCTCAAATTGGGGTCCATAAAGGTCCAGATTTCGGCTCTGTCGATTTTCTTCCAAAAAGAACTGGCTTCACTGCCCGAAGTTCAGACTTTTGTAAAAGGAGTACTGCATATTCAGCCTCCTTTTGTGCCCCCAGTGGCACCTTGGGATCTCAATGTGGTTTTGGCATTCCTGAAATCACATTGGTTCGAACCACTTAAGACTGTAGATTTAAAATATCTCACGTGGAAAGTGGTCATGCTGTTGGCCCTGGCGTCGGCCAGGCGGGTTTCAGAATTGGCGGCTTTGTCTTGTAAAAGCCCTTATCTGATTTTCCATATGGATAGGCCAGAATTGAGGACTCGTCCTCAGTTTCTCCCAAAGGTGGTCTCCGCTTTTCACTTGAACCAACCTATTGTGGTGCCTGCGGCTACTAGGGACTTGGAGGATTCCAAGTTGCTGGACGTAGTCAGGGCCCTAAAAATTTATATTTCCAGGACGGCTGGAGTCAGAAAGACTGACTCGCTGTTTATCCTGTATGCACCCACCAAGCTGGGTGCTCCTGCTTCTAAGCAGTCTATTGCGCGCTGGATTTGTAGCACTATTCAGCTGGTGCATTCTGCGGTAGGCTTACCGCAGCCTAAATCTGTAAAAGCCCATTCCACACGGAAGGTGGGCTCATCTTGGGCGGCTACCCGAGGGGTCTCGGCTTTACAACTTTGCCGAGCTGCTACTTGGTCGGGGGCAAACACGTTTGCAAAATTCTACAAATTTGATACCCTGGCTGAGGAGGACCTGGAATTCTCTCATTCGGTGCTGCAGAGTCATCCGCACTCTCCCGCCCGTTTGGGAGCTTTGGTATAATCCCCATGGTCCTTACGGAGTCCCCAGCATCCACTAGAACGTCAGAGAAAATAAGAATTTACTCACCGGTAATTCTATTTCTCGTAGTCCGTAGTGGATGCTGGGCGCCCATCCCAAGTGCGGATTGTCTGCAATACCTGTACATAGTTATTGTTACAAATATCGGGTTTTGTTGTGAGCCATCTCTTCAGAGGCTCCATTTGTTATCATACTGTTAACCGGGGTTCCTATCACGTGTTACATGGTGTGATTGGTGTGGCTGGTATGAGTCTTACCCGGGATTCAAAAATCCTTCCTTATTGTGTCAGCTCTTCCGGGCACAGTTCCTAACTGAGGCTTGGAGGAGGGTCATAGGGGGAGGAGCCAGTGCACACCAGATAGTCCTAAATATTTCTATAGAGTGCCCAGTCTCCTGCGGAGCCCGTCTATTCCCCATGGTCCTTACGGAGTCCCCAGCATCCACTACGGACTACGAGAAATAGAATTACCGGTGAGTAAATTCTTTTTTTTTTTTAACAATTTGCTGACTGCTTCCTCAAAGCTTGCAGTGTCACTTATATTGTCCAGTAAATGTGTCAAATTCGCTGCTAGAAAATGAATTAATATAAATAAGCCTAAAGTTTCAGGGTTTGTTCACATCTGTCTGCTTTTCGTGCATTATTATACAGATGAAAAGCCATTGGAAAAATAACAGTCGGTGTTTTCTTATATACCGTTTTTATATTTGTGCATTTCAAAGCTAGTCTTAAATTTTAGCACACCGCACACATGGGGTAAGATGTAATGCCGTCCGAGTTTGACCGACGAGCAGAATGCCGGCCGAATTCTGACGATTTTTTTTTTTAAAGGGGCAATCACTTACAAGGAAACACCATGCCTTGTAAGTGATTGCCCCTTTAGGAAAACGTCTGAGTTCGGCCGATATCCCGCACATCAGCTGAACTTGGACAGCACATGTTGTGATTTTTATTTCATTATTTGTATGCATGATACTGCCTATGATTTAGAGCTGGTTGTGAGCCAGCTACTGTCCAGCCATCCAAAGACAATCTTCTATTTTGTATTTTCGGTGACCGGATGAAAGAGATGAAAACTCTAGCCAATCAGCTTCTAACTCTCATTTTGCAGACTGTGGGGCTAATTCAGAGATGGACTGAGCCACACAGCCTAACACAGTGGCTGTATCCATCTGGTCTGCGCACTGGCCGCAGTGCGCTTACATGACCTTACAAATGGTGTGATTGATTGACAGTGGTGGGCGTTCGAGGGGTGGCAATGCGGTGTTGGGGGGGCATGCCGTTACGATGTAAAAATTGTAGCCAACCGCCTGCCAGAGGTCAACCATAACCTTGCCCTGTGCTGGGTGGCGCCCAGCATGTGAGGAGATGGACGCAGATATGGCTGTGTACGCAGAAACAGGTCTTGTGTTTGAAAAATGACAGGAGCTGATTAAGTAGTGTTTTATCTCTCTCCATGCTTTGATGCATAACCCCCCTTCCCCCCCAACTGTTAAAAGATTTCAGAAAAAGGAAAATCAAAGGCTGTTTGAATTTCATTTGTTTCATTTAGGTTGAAACAAAATAAAATACAAATTACAATGGTGTCTATGATGAATGCTGAATGTATCTGATGCATATGATGAATGCTCTTCTGTATCTATTCATCTCAGGAGATTAGCAACAGAGCTATTTATTGACCACCCTCCTAAACTTTTATGCAATTGTTTGTGGGCTGTATCCAGATGTTCAGTTTTTAACCTTCCTCCATTGAGTTCCCAGAAGAGGAAGTGTTATGTTCCTACACCTGAGGTCATCTTGTCAGATGACTTTGTCAGAACATTACACATAGTCTATTAAAATGCATGTGAATAGGAAGAACTCCATCTTCCAATTCTTTCCAGATAGCTGCTGATTACATTCAGCCTTGGTAAGCGGCAATGTTTAAGCAAGGGCACAGGATTGGCATATGTACACAGGGTATACCAAAACAACTTTAAAAGTTCAAATGGGTATACAATATACAAAATTCTGCAAGGATATAAAGACCGTTCTGCCTTGTAGGCTTGGGCGGATAAATTTTTTTCTGGTGTATGGAAAAAGTTGTATTTTTTTTGTATACTTTCTACAGAGATGCTCTATCACTAAAACATAAGTTGGTAAAGCAGATTTACCTACCACAAAGCTTGAGAGTGTCTTCCCATTACTCCTATTCATTAATATTGAATGGCACATATACTTAATTCTTAATTTATATGTTTCCTTCATAATTGTCATGTAGCCAGGCAGTATCTGCCTTAATGTGTGCCTCAATGATGTCACTGGATCCTATTGTACTAACAAGCTGCTTTTCCATGTATTTTAATTTGGTTTATGAAATGGTTGTGAATAAAGCTGGGTCCCATCCGATGGAGTGATCGAATATAACGATATATCGCAACGCCGTACATATTACACAATGTATTGTACAGCGGTGCAATGTACATGCCACATGTAACTGCATGCTATCGTTTGGAGAACTATCCCATCGGTCGTGCAGCACATCAGATGGGATTACCCAGGAAATGACCACTGGGCACGTGTGATCCCTGGTACACACTTTGCGATGGATACGATAAATCGTTCCGTTTTGCTTAGTAGTTATTGTTTTGGAGGAAAACACATACATTTCATAAGGTGAAGTTATGTGGGACAATGCTGGTTGTTTTAAATTATACATTAAACAGAATGTGAAAACTGTCGGATATAAAGAGACTTATTGGACTATTTATACAGACGTGTTCTTAGGCTATTTTTAACCTTGCTCAGTATAACCTTAATGGGTTTACTGTTTGTATAATCACAGAGAGATACACGGAGAATGACAAAGTTACAGACATTCTAGTAGTAATATCAGCAGCAGTACTACCCGCTGGTGACTATTTGAGGAGGGGAAGTGGGATATGAAGAAACGCTGCCTTGAGCGCCTGAAATTTATTTAACTCTCTCTTTCTTGGTAAATGTGATGTTCATCAAATTGCAGATTTTTCAGAAACCTTAGTTTTTGAAGAGACTATTGATCACAAAGACCAGGGGTAGGCAACCTGTGGCACTCTAGCTGCTGGGGAACTAACATTCCAGCATGCCCTGCCACAGTTGTATCCTGTCCTAACAGCAAAACTGTGACAGGGCATGTTGGGATGTGTAGTTCAACGGCACCTGGAGTGCCAAAAGTTTCCTAACCCTGGCTTAGGCTTCCCTGAAAACTATAGAGTTATTGTGAAACTAATTAACTGAGTGCTAGAGACTGCATAATTGTAATGTGTGGAGTTATAGGCCTAATACCGGTATCCGGTCTTTAGTGCTACGCTAAAATGGTCTACAGTCAATAGGTCGACCACTATAGGTCAACATACATTAAAAGGTCAACTTGTAAAAAGTAGACGGTTCAAAAGTTTGACAGGTTCAAAAAGTCAACACGACAATGGTTGACACACATATGGTAAACACAAGTTTTTTTTCTTTTTTTTCTTCAACTTTGGCATACTGTACCATCCACGTGGAGTACGACTGGGAATTGCCTGAAGCATGGCGAGCAAAGCAGTACACTAATGAGGCTTTTTTTGTGGCAGAAAAGTGACAAAAACCCCCCAAAAGAAAAAAGCTTGTGTCAACATTTTTTTGTGTCGACCATTTCCATGTCCGCATTTTGACCACATTGACCTTTTGACCCTGTCGACCTAATGCATGTCGACCATTAGTGCTCAATCTGTTGACTGTAGACCTTTTTAGTGTAGATCTTTAGGTTGTGGCAGGGCAGGTAATTATCGATGCTTACCTAGAAGGTTTTATTGTTTGAAGAATGGGGTGTTAGAATATTAATTATAGATATATTAGGCCCCTGCTTTCCACACGTTAGGAATTAGGATCTGCAAGAGCTCAGTCCTGACATTATGTAAAACACAATATGGGCCTGATGCCGAGCTGATAGTACGCCTCTTTATGGAGCGCATATTGGGTATTTTCGCACTGCACATGCTCTTGTATTAAGCATATGCAAGTAAGACTGTGGAGAGACATGCATTTCAAGCAAATCTCCACTTGCAAATGAGGAGGCAGACCTGGGGTGTAATAGTGCATGTTCATACAGGCAACCTTCAGTGAGGCTGATGCGTCTGCAGCTGTTCAGAGTTGAATGGTGTATCACATGCAGCAATTCTAGGCTGGTGCAAGTGTACCCTGACCGTGATGATTAGCAAACCAAGCCTGCGGATAAGGGCCGTGGGTCACAGAGATGCATTCAGCTCTGCATACAGGTGAATAAACGCATTTACTTCTGTGCATGCAAAAAAGGAGCGCATATATTTCCAATTTGGTTTAACTCTGTACCAGGCCCTACTTACTCAAGTAGGCTTATCAACAATAGAAATTACTATTTCAATTACTGGGGTACATGCTTAGGAGCTCAGTCGTTTCCACTCAGAATGCAGCGACAGACATGAATACATTTAAATCTGCAGATATTACTGGAACAGTAAATATAGACTGAGGAAGTTACAATCTGTAGCAGAGATCTGTACAAAACACCCATCTGTGCTGCTACAGTATCTTCCATTCTGTAACTTTTTCAAGCTCAGCCTTTGTGCGTCTAAAGTTGGGTACACACTGTACCGAGAGATCAGCCGACAGCGTGGCCGATTCAGGTAAGCATATACAGGTACCGATCGGCTGCTCAATAGGTCGTCCTGACAGCACTGCCGGGTAGCATTTGAATTTGCCTGCCCAGCTTCAATGTTATTCCCTGCAGTCGGTGTACGGGAGGTAGGCGGACCGAATGTACACACAACCAGATGCACCGTATGCGGATATATCTGGCATCGGCTGTGCAGCAAGGCCAGTGTGATATGTCTATGAATGACGTTCACAGACATATAGGGTATATATACCTGCTGACCCGCTAAATAGACAGTATATTGTCCGTTCGCTCAAGCAGACGATATATTGCCCAGTGTGTACCCAGCTTTACCAACTCCTTATCTATATACAAGTGAAACCCTTTATCAAGCATCCTCAGCTGTATAAGTACAAATGAGCAGTTGCTGGTGTTAATTCAGAAAAATGGACACCGGCAACTACATAGCCATAACAGAATACCATGGGCATTTATTACAAAGCCTGTTTTATATCCTTTTTTTTTTTTCACTTGCAGTATTATATTATGATCATAGACTAATTATTCTTGTTTAATAAATCCATCATTAGGATTTACTTTTTCCACTAAATACATGTGACAGCCGGTGTATAGGTTGATGTATGCATGTATGGTATATACAAAGCACCTCTACTTACAGAATTCACGTATGTCACATAGTACCTGCAATGCATGAGGCACTAACAGAGCTGTGATGTGATTGTCTGGCATTACAGGGAGCTCTGGGAATTACTGGCTAATCCCTACCAATGTTTCTTACAATGCACATTACACCACAACTACCAGAAATACTTGTATAAAGTCTAGTATTTAAGCCGGAATAGAGAAAGCTATCTTCTGCTAAAGCCAGGCCTGACCACTGCAGCTGTGTGGGCTACATATAAATTATTCACATCCTATCAAGGCTTCACCAGCAACATTTATCATGTCTCTGAGGTTTCCAGGTGATCCCAACCAAACAGTTTAACTGGAATAATGATATGCTTGGTGATAAATTACTTTTGCTTGACTTATTATGAATGAGTACTCATGCAGCTAGTGTGAGGTCCATAGTAAAGTTGAATTGATAGAGCGTTTATTTATTTTATTTAAGTTTCTTATATAGTGCAGCAAATTCCATTGCGCTTTACAATTGGAAATAACAATGATATAACAAAACTGGGTAATAACAAACAGTCATAGAGGTAGGAAGGCCCTGCTCGCAAGCTTACAATCTATAGGGAAATAAGCATGGATGCACAAGGGGGGTAATTCTGAGTTGATCGCAGCAGCAAGTTTGTTAGCAATTGGGCAAAACCATGTGCACTGCAGGGGGGGTAGATGTAACATGTGCAGAGAGAGTTACAGTTGAGCGGGTTATTTTGTTTCTGTGCAGGGTAAATACTGGCTGCTTTATTTTTACACTGCAATTTAGATTTCGGTTTGAACACACCCCACCCAAATCTAACTCTCTCTGCACATGTTATATCTGCCCTCCCTGCAGTGCACATGGTTTTGCCCAACTGCTAACAAATTTGCTGCTGCGATCAACTCAGAATTAGGCCCAAGGATAGGTGCTATCTATTGCATAGTTGTCCACCAGATTGCAAAGGTTCTTGGTGGGCTGTATGATATGGTCACACAGCAATGATGAACCGGGGTCGGGAGGAAGGGAAAGTGAAGAATGAGAAGACATGTGAGGATATGTGTGGACTGTGCAGAGTGGATGCAATTTGATAGGAAAGTTTATGAAAGTTATGTGGGCGGTTCTGGAATTTGATACGCTCCCCTGAAGAGGTGAGTTTTCAGGGAACGCTTGAAGGTTTGGAGACTAGAGGAGAGTCTTATTGTGCGTGGTAGGGCATTCCACAGAGTGGGTGCAACCCGAAGAAAGTCCTGCAATCGTGAGTGGGAGCGAGTAATGAGTGGATGGGAGACGCAAATCTTGTGAAGAGCGAAGAGGTCGGGTGGGAGATATTTTGAGATTATCAAAGTGATGTACATTGGTGCAGTTCGGTTAATGACCTTGTGTGTGAGTAAAAGTATTTTATATTGAATACAGTAGAATACAGGTAACCAATGGAGGGACTGACAGTCGATCTGCAGACGATGAACATCTAGGGTGTTGATGGGACATGCAGGACTACAGTACGAGGTTTAAATATTGCAGAGAAATGCAGCAGGGTTTCACGCCCGCACTGTAATACATTTAAAATAAGTATTTACCACACCTGCTCCATCCATAGTTTCCATCTCCATCATGACTCTATTGACTCAGTTATGTTGTGGTACAATCGAAAGTGTGCACAATTAAGCTGCCCTAATGAGTCTTAGGATGGAGGGTCACACCACAGACCCTAGACAATATATCGAAAAGTAGATTATCCAAGACTTATATAGGCGCTTAAGAAAAAAAAATGGTGAAGAAGAAATGCATAAAAAACAAATATGTACTCTCCTGGTTTTGAAGTGTTCTCGATGTTAAATGTTTCCAGTATCACTTTGTTGGTGTTAACATGATTATAAAGCTGCTTAAAATAGCTGGACATAGAATGTGATGGGGTTACCCCCTAATCCAAACACTCACAAAGTGCAGTTTTAGTACAGCTCATTATCACCCCATTAAGAGAGTGTGTTAATTTTCAACAAATGGAACAGTTCCAGGGATGCCCCCTCAGCAGAACACTCCCAAATATAAGCTATATAATGTATAACCGGGATGCTGAATTATTCATAAGGACGTTTATGTAGAACTAGGATTGTTTTTTATTATACAGAGGGAGGGATCATGTAATTCATGAAACACATCAGTATTGCATGGAGCAATTACTAAGGATATATAGTGCACATTTCACAGACTACCCCCTACACCTTGACAAAGATCAGTAGAGGATTGAAACGCGTAGGTGGGGGAGTCTGTGTCACAGGAGGGGACGCTAATCGGTAAGGAGAGAACTTACGAATGAAAAACGGGGCCTCATTTTTTGTAACTGCCACCATCCATTTGATTTGCAGTCTCCAACCCAGGTATGCATCCCTGTCTTTGTTTTTAAAAGACCATTTTTTTTGACTGTATATTCTGTATGAATAAAAAATTTTTTTTTAATATAAAACCTACTCCTATCTTTTGCCTTTCGCATTTGGGGCCTAATTCTGAGTTGATCGCAGCAGCAATTTTGTTAGCAGTTGGTCAAAACCATGTGCACTGCAGGTGTGGCAGATATAACATGTGTAGAGAGAGTTAGATTTGGGTGGGGTGTATTCAAACTGAAATCTAAATTGCAGTGTAAAAATAAAGCAGCCAGTATTTACCCTGTACAGAAACAAAATAACCCACCCAAATCTAACTCGCTCTGCAAATGTTATATCTGCCCCCCCCTGCAGTGCACATGGTTTTGCCCAATTGCTAACAAACTTGCTGCTGCAATCATCTCAGAATTACCCCCTTGGAGAGGAATATTACCCAAAAGGAAGGGCTAAAGGGAGAACATGGGAACACAGAGCTTATGAAGCCGAAAGACCCACCTGCCATGCTATTTTACAAGTCTATGTTTGTAAGTGACCTGTAAAGGGGGTATCCCCCCAAATTTATTGTTTGCGGTGAAGTGTGAATGCACAATAGGAGTGATTTTTGCATACACACAGGCTTATTTTTGTGAGTGTTCTGCTGAGGGGCATGCCCAGAACTCTTTCTTTTTCTTTACATGTTAACACTGACACAGTGATACTGGAAACATTTCACAACGAGGACACGCCAATTATTATTAAAACCAATTATTATTTTTTTATGCATTTCTTCACCATTTTCTCTTGCGTCCTAGAGGATGCTGGGGACTCTGTAAGGACCATGGGGTATAGACGGGCTCCGCAGGAGACATGGGCACTCTAAAGACTTTAGAATGGGTGTGCACTGGCTCCTCCCTCTATGCCCCTCCTCCAGACCTCAGTTAGATCCTGTGCCCAGAGGAGACTGTGTGCACTGCAGGGGAGCATTACTGAGTTTCTCTGAAAAATACTTTTTGTTATGTTTTTTATTTTCAGGGAGCACTGCTGGCAACAGGCTCCCTGCATCGTGGGACCGAGGGGAGAGAAGCAGACCTACTTAAATGATAGGCTCTGCTTCTTAGGCTACTGGACACCATTAGCTCCAGAGGGTCGGAACGCAGGTCTCACCCTCGCCGTTCATCCCGGAGCCGCGCCGCTGTCCTCCTCAGAGCCGGAAGATAGAAGCCGGGTGAGTATTGAGAAGAAAGAAGACTTCAAAGGCGGCAGAAGACTTCAGATCTTCACTGAGGTAATGCTGCGCGCCATTGCTCCCACACATACACACACAGCGGGCACTGTAAGGGTGCAGGGCGCAGGGGGGGGCGCCCTGGGCAGCAATATTAACCTCAAGGGACACTGGCATATGGATTGGATACTGCGGAGGCAGTATATTAAAAAACCCCGCCAGTATAAATAATTTGAGCTGCTGAGGGGGCGGAGCTTGATCCTCCAGCACTAACCAGCGCCATTTTCACCACAGCACGCTGCAGAGAGGCTGGCTCCCCGGACTCTCCCCTGCTGAACACGGTTACAGAGGGCAAAACAGAGGGGGGCACATTTAATTAGCGCAGTGAGTGTACTATATATATATATATATATATATATATATATATATATATATATATTCCAAAAAAAGGCAGCGGCACTCGGGGATTTGTAAATAGAAAAAGTGTATTCAAAACCGTTTACATAAAGCATATATATATATATAATATATATATAATATATAAAACATTTTTTTTAAATAAAAGCGCTGTACTAACTGTGATTGGGATCCGGTCTGAAGGTCGACAATGTTTAGGTCGACCACTATAGGTCGACAGTCACTAGGTCGACATGGATGGAAGGTCGACAGGGTTTCTAGGTCGACATGTGCTAGGTCGACAGGTCTAAAGGTCGACATGAGTTTTTCACTTTTTTGGGGGGGGGGATTTTTTCATACTTAACGATCCACGTGGACTACGATTGGAACGGTAAAGTGTGCCGAGCGAAGCGGTAGCGGATCGAAGGCACAATGCCCGAAGCATGGCGAGCGAACGCGGTGCACTAATTTGGGATCCCGGTCACTTTACGAAGCACATGTCGACCTAGAAACCCTGTCGACCTTCCATCCATGTCGACCTAGTGACTGTCGACCTATAGTGGTCGACCTAAACATTGTCGACCTAGATACTGTCGATAAAACGAACCACACCCCTGGGATTTTATTCCGGTGGCGCTGGGTGTGTGCTGGCATACTCTTTCTGTCTCTCCAAAGGGCCTTACTGGGGGACTGTCTCCATATAGATATATCCCTGAGTGTGTGGAGGTGTCGGTACGTGTGTGTCGGCATGTCTGAAGCGGAAGGCTCATCTAGGGAGGAGGTGGAGCAGATGATTGTGGTGTCTCCGTCGGCAACGCCCACACCTGATTGGTTGGATATGTGGAATGTTTAAAATGCAAATGTGTCTTTATTACATAAGAAATTGGACAAAGCAGAGTCCAGGTGATAAAACAGGGAGTCAATCCATGGCTTTGACTGTGTCACAGGGCCCTTCTGGGTCTCAGTAAACGTCCACTGTCACAAGTAGCAGACTCTGATACCAACACGGATTCTGACTCCAGTGTCGACTACGGTGATGCGAGGTTACACCCAAGGGTGGGCAAAAGTATTCATTATATGATTATTGCAATAAAAGATGTTTTGCATATCACAGATGTCCCTGACACGAGGGTATGCATGCTTATGGAAAAGAAACCTGAGGTAACTTTTCCCCCATCTCATGAGCTGAATGAGTTATTTGAAAAAGCTTGGGAAACTCCAGACAAGAAACTGCAGATTCCCAAGAGGATTCTTATGGCGTATCCTTTCCCGGCACAGGACAGGGTACGGTGGGAATCCTCACCCAAGGTGGACAAGGCTTTAATGCGCTTGTCCAAAAAGGTGGCGCTACCATCCCCAGACACGGCAGCCCTCAAGGATCCTGCTGATCGCAGACAGGAGACTACCTTAAAGTCAATTTATACACATACTGGTGCCTTGCTCAGACCGGCAATAGCGTCGGCTTGGGTTTGTAGCGCTGTAGTAGCTTGTGTAGATACCTTGTCAGCTGACATTGATACCCTAGATAGGGATACCAATTTATTGATCTTAGCTCACATTAGAGACGCAGTCTTATATATGAGAGACGCTCAGAGAGACGTTCGGCTGCTGGGTTCGAGAGCCAACGCCATGGCGATTTCTGCTAGGCGAGCCCTGTGGACCCGCCAATGGATGGGTGATGCCGACTCAAAGAGGCATATGGAAGTTTTACCTTACAAGGGTGAGGTTTTATTTGGGGAAGGTCTCGCGGACCTGGTTTCCACAGCTACCGCGGGTAAATCTTCTTTTTTACCTTATGTTCCCCCACAGCAAAAGAAAACACCACAATATCGGATGCAGTCCTTTCGGTCGCATAAGTCTAGAAGAGGTCGGGGCTCTTCCTTCCTCGCCAGAGGTAAGGGTAGAGGAAAAAGAATGCCCGCTACGGCTAGTTACCTGGAGCAGAAGTCCTCCCCAGCTTCTACTAAATCCACCGCATGACGCTGGGGCTCCTCTGAGGGAGTCCGCGCCGGTGGGGGCACGTCCTCAACTCTTCAGCCACGTCTGGGTTCAGTCGGACGTGGATCCTTGGGCAATGGAAATTGTATCCCAAGGCTACAAGCTGGAATTCGAAGACGTGCCTCCTCGCCGGTTTTTCAAATCGGCTTTACCAGCTTCTTCCCCAGAGAGGGAGATCCCCCTCATCAGGCGTACCTGAGATTCGCTGTACAGGACTGTCATTACCAGTTTCAGACGTTGCTGTTTGGGCTTTCCACCGCCCCGAGGATTTTCACCAAGGTAATGGCGGAAATGATGGTGCTCCTGCGCAGGCAGAGAGTCACAATTATCCCGTACTTGGACGATCTCCTGATAAAAGCGAGATCGAAAGATCAGTTGCTGAAAAGCGTGTCGCTCTCCCTGAGAGTGCTGCAGCAACATGGCTGGATTCTAAATCTACCAAAGTCACAGTTGGTTCCAACGACTCGGCTATCTTTCTTAGGCATGATTCTGGACACGGAACAAAAGAGGGTTTTTCTCCCGATGGAAAAAGTCCAGGAACTCCAGAACATGGTCAGAGACCTGTTAAACCGAAAAGAGTGTCAGTCCATCAGTGCACTTGAGTACTGGGAAAAATGGTGGCAACCTACGAGGCCATCCCCTTCGGCAGGTTTCATGCGAGGACATTTCAGTGGGACCTTCTGGACAAGTGGTCCGGGTCCCATCTTCAAATTCATCAGAAAATAAGGCTGTCCCCCAGGGCCAGGGTGTCTCTCCTGTGGTGGCTGCAGAGTGCTCATCTTCTAGAGGGTCGCAGGTTCGGCATTCAAGACTTGGTTCTGATGACCACGGACGCGAGCCTCAGAGGATGGGGAGCAGTCACACAAAGAAGAAATTTTCAGGTAACATGGTCAAGCCAGGAGGCTTGTCTACACATCAACATACTGGAATTAAGGGCCATATACAACGGCCTGTGACAAGCGGAGAATTTTCTTCGAGAACTACCGGTTCTGATTCAATCAGACAACGGCAAAGCCGTGGCTCATGTAAACCGCCAAGGCGGGACAAAGAGCAGAGTGGCAATGGCGGAAATGACACGGATTCTGCGCTGGGCGGAAAATCACGTAAGCGCTCTGTCAGCAGTCTTCATTCCGGGAGTGGACAACTGGGAAGCAGACTTCCTCAGTAGGCACGATCTCCATCCAGGAGAGTGGGGACTTCATCATGAAGTTTTTGCAGAGATAACAAGTCTTTGGGGACTTCCACAAATAGACATGATGGCGTCACGCCTCAACAAGAAGCTTCGGAGGTATTGTGCCAGGTCAAGGGACCCTCATGCAGTAGCGGTACACGCCCTGGTAACACCATGGGTGTTTCAGTCGGTCTATGTATTCCCTCCTCTTCCTCTCATCTCCAAAATATTGAGAATCATAAGAAGAAAAGGAGTGCAGACAATACTCATTGTTCCAGATTGGCCTCGAAGGGCCTGGTATTCAGATCTTCAGGAGATGCTCACAGAAGATCCATGGCCTCTTCCTCTCAGGGAGGACCTGTTGCAGCAGGGGCCCTGCGTATTCCAAGACTTACCGCGGTTACGTTTGACGGCATGGCGGTTGAACAACGAATCCTAGCTGGAAAAGGTATTCCGGAGGAAGTCATCCCTACTCTGATAAGGGCTAGGAAGGAGGTAACGGCGAAACATTATCACCGTATCTGGAGGAAGTATGTTTCTTGGTGTGAAGCCAAGAATGCTCCTATGGAAGATTTCCACCTGGGCCGTTTTCTCCACTTTTTACAGACAGGAGTGGATATGGGCCTGAAGTTAGGCTCCATTAAGGTACAGATTTTGGCCCTATCTATGTTCTTTCAGAAGGAATTGGCTTCTCTCCCAGAAGTCCAGACTTTTGTAAAGGGAGTGCTGCACATCCAGCCTCCTTTTGTGCCCCCAGTGGCACCATGGGACCTTAACGTGGTGTTACGGTTCCTTAAGTCACACTGGCTTGAACCTCTTCAAACAGTTGAGTTGAAATTTCTCACTTGGAAAGTGGTCATGTTGTTAGCCTTGGCATCTGCGAGGCGGGTATCCGAATTGGCGGCTTTGTCTCACAAAAGCCCCTATCTGATTTTTCATGTGGATAGAGCAGAGCTGGGGACTCGTCCTCCATTTCTGCCTAAGGTGGTTTCATAGTTTCATATGAACCAACCTATTGTGTTGCCTGTGGCTACGGGGGACTTGGAGGATTCCAAGTCTCTAGATGAAGTCAGGGCCTTTAAAAGTTTATGTAGCCAGGACGGCTCGGATTAGGAAAACAGAGGCACTGTTTGTCCTGTATGCTGCCAACAAGGTTGGCGGCCCTGCTTCTAAGCAGACTATTGCCCGCTGGATCTGTAACACGATTCAGCAGGCTCATTCTACGGCTGGATTGCCGGTACCAAATTCGGTAAAGGCCCATTCCACTAGGAAGGTGGGCTCTTCTTGGGCAGCTGCCCGAGGTGTCTCTGCATTGCAACTTTGCCGAGCGGCTACTTGGTCGGGTTCAAACATTTTTGCTAAATTCTACAAGTTTGATACCTTGGCTGAGGAGGACTTCATGTTTGCTCAATCGGTGCTGCAGAGTCATCGGCACTCTCCCGCCCGGTCTGGAGCTTTGGTATAATCCCCATGGTCCTTACGGAGTCCCCAGCATCCTCTAGGACGTAAGAGAAAATAAGATTTTAAACCTACCGGTAAATCTTTTTCTCCTAGTCCGTAGAGGATGCTGGGCGCCCGTCCCTGTGCGGACTTTATTCTGCAAGACTTGTATATAGTTGTTGCTTACATAAGGGTTATGTTACAGTTTTAATCAGTCTCTGGCTGATGCTGTTTTGTTTCATACTGTTAACTGATTCGTATATTCCATGTTATACGGTGTGGATGGTGTGGGCTGGTATGGATCTTGCCCTTAGATTAACAAAAATCCTTTCCTCGTACTGTCCGTCTCCTCTGGGCACAGTTTCTCTAACTGAGGTCTAGAGAAGGGACATAGAGGGAGGAGCCAGTGCACACCCATTCTAAAGTTCTTTATGGTGCCCATGTCTCCTGCGGAGCCTGTCTATACCCCATGGTCCTTACGGAGTCCCCAGCATCCTCTACGGACTACAAGAAAAATATTTACCGGTAGGTTTAAAATCTTTTTTTTTTTTTTTTCTTATGCGCATATGTAAGTCTTGGATAATCTACTTTTCGACACATGCAGAATAGCTGATTGCTGTGCCTGTGTGCATGCAAAACCATTTAAAGGACAGTGGAGCCTTAAAGGTCGAGAAGAGATTGTCTTTAACCAATTAGGTAATGGGTTTGACAAGGTCAGTGCAAGTTATAATAAGGAAACCAAATGATTCATTGGTTGTTTTATATAGTCTGTATACTCTTTAATTATCAGACAGCTGCACTTTTCACTTAAAAATATTGATTCAATAAGCTATAACTAAACGAGTTAGTAAAATTTGAATATCACATTTCCTTATGACAAACATTTCTGCTGGTAAGTAACTTTTGGTTAAATGCTCCTTTCTCCAGTGAGATCCCAGATGTTTATGGGAAGCCACTAGTTGAGTGCACACAAGTGTTCCACACCAAGAAATGAGCAAGCAAAGACCTGGGGAAATAAGATATATTCTACTTCTCTGTGTCTGTGTGCACCTACTATGAGGCCATGTATCAGTACTAAGGTCAGATATTCTAGATCTATACCCACTATGGTCTTCGCCCCTAGCAGCCCCTTATAGAGCGTAATATGCTCATCAGTACCCTGTGGTCCCCAGGGCTTAAGCACTTTGCGTCACACAGGCGGCAGACAAAGTAGTACAGATTACTATGTCTGACCCTTGCTTGGAGTTCCACCTGCTAGCCTGCAGTACACCTCCAAACTGCAATGCATCTAGCCTGCTGTGAGTATACTACTATTCACTTGCAACACAAAACAGTCTCCTATATCCAGACACAAAGTCAGGACAGGCAAAATAAACAGAGTGGTCAGAATCCCATCACAAGTTCAGCAATTAGATTTAACAGGCAAAAACAATGGCGAGCAGAATACTGCACCTATTGTATAACCAGTACCATGCTACAGAACTTTCTGAAGTTAAAAGAACAGGCAGCCAATTATAGAGGGGGTTAGGGAGTTATTCAGAGATGGACGCAGATCTTGCCACCCCCCCCCCCCCCCCCCCTGCAACACTGTGTTGCATCACTCCCCCACCCCCCCTTTTGCCTGATGGCCACCACTGTTATTCGTCTTGCGGCCTAATCCTTCAAGGATGCGGCCACATGGTGAAGGGTCGCACACTTCGGCCGGTACACATGCGCTGACTCTTTAAAGGCTGCCGCTGCATACTCATGCACGGCTGCGTTCAGGTCTGAATAGACCCATTAGTCTTCCTAGATTCTCCAAATAGCACATGGGACACCATTTGCCTAATATATGCCCATGTTAAAGCATTTGCAGAAAAATGCTCTTTAAGGGTAGGGCCACACATAGCGGGCAAACGGGTCCGCTGAACGGGACCAGCTTGGCTGCGAGGGAGGTTTTGTGTGCACACGTCCAGTGACACAGGGGATTTCAGTAGAACACACTGCGGCGCAGCCGCACTGTGTGAACACATAAATGGAAATGTATGTGTTCACATTGAAATCCCGCTATCCTGTCATTCGGCCCGACTGCAGCATGCTACGGTCGGATCCGGGGGGCGGCGGGACTACCATACATGTGTGGGTCCCTGGATAGGCATTCATGTGCAGTCTCCTTGCGGCCAAATGGGACCCGCTTGGCTGCTGTGTGTGGCCCTACGCTTAGAGTTTACAAATTTACACATGTCCTGCGCTTTCACACTTCTGTAACTGGCTTCCACAATTTTAATATAGACACCCGCTATCTGCAGAAATTGGTTCACACAGGGCATTCATCAGATATCTTTCCTATGAAATGTTTCCCTTTAACACACCATGTAATGTTTAGTTTGCTTTCTAGGGAGTTGGAAGCATGTTAGTGTGCATGTTCTCTGATAAATGATCCAATAAGAAAAAATAGCATTAAATGATATTAATATCTAAATGGCATTTCTGCAGTTACTGCTGCTGGACAGAGCCTAGCTACATGTCCCAGGCTCCTTTTTTGGTATTTCCAGAAGTTGAGAATTGAAAGCATGCCATATTCCCCAGTCCTCAGTTGTATGCTGCAGGGTCTGAGCTGCCCCCTCTTTGGATTGGATAGAAAGCTGGAGCGTTCCTCTCTGTAACTCCCCCATAATAAAGCAGTCACATAGTCACTGAGCAGCCAGCGTTGCATTGCATTACACTGCTACAAGTCAAGGGCATGCTTTGCAATTAGGAAGCCATGCAAAAAAATGCAAAAAAATGGTGAACTGCTCAATCAGATAGTGATGTCACTCAGGTGCTAAAAGGGAGGGGTAATTCTGTGAAGGAAAAAACAATGGTTCCCTAATGCACACTGAGTGAATAATATTCACTCAGTGTGCATTAGGGAACCAATTAGGAAGCCAACATGGAGAGAAGCAAGGATATGATATCTGTAAGTGCTATGTATGGCTGTTGCAAAGATAGTATACTATTCTGTGCTATCTATCGTCTGCTCTCTTTGTGTGCCTCCTTACTACTTTAAAAACCAAATAAACTTTTTTTTGTGTGTGAATTTTTTGAAAGGCAATTTCCTTTCCTGAATGAAAAAGGTGTGCATGCAGTTGTAGTTACTATATCCTGTGTAGTGTACCCGACGGAGGTCTGTAGCATGTTACAGATCTGGGTGTTCTGTTCTTATAGAAAGATTTGTTTTTGTGTTTTTTGTTAAGGTCAGACTATCAGAAATGACATAATGACAACCGCATAGAATAAAGTGAAAAACTGTCCATCATGTAAAAGTGCTGCAGAATGACACTGATCTGCTTTAGGTTTAAGCTAAGCTGATTTTGTGCTTGAAGATAATCAGTTCACAGCTAAATGTCTGTTTTTATGTGTGCTGGATTCCTGTGACTACCTCCTCTACCACCCTCTATGTAATTATTATTAGCACGTGGTGGGATTATCTATCTATCTATGTATCTATCTATGTATCTATCTATCTATCGTATATACAATTTTTTTGCATTTGTTAATTTTCCATGTATATTCGGATTGATGGCTACATGCTGCTTGGTTTCTTAAGAGCGGCTTGGAAAGTGTTATAAAAACATGATCAAAAAAATTATATTCTAGCAATTAGGCAAAGGTAACACATAGCATAGCACATGAATGACATTTCATGGTTTAGGGCTGGGCTGGGAATGTAATAAATGTGTAGAAAATAATCTCACTTAAAAAAATAAGATTTCTTATACAAATGTAAAGTCTGAAAAATGGGCAGATGTTCCCTAGGGCACTTTTTCTCTACCATACATACACACCTCTTTCCATCCCCGTTGCACTGCATGGTCCAAATTGTATCACTGAAACAGTGCAGTAAGATAATTTGTTCTTTTTTATGTATGAGTTCCACCATAAAATATATACATTATAGCCACTGATATGGTGTGGGGATTGAGGTTTCCACCCACACAAGTTGAAAAGGAGGTGTGGCTACACGTATCCGCTGCCCAGAAGATACAACTCAGGTGGGGCTGTGGTAGCGTAGAGACAGGGGACCTGCGGCCATACTTGCAAAAAGCATCTGGACTGATACTTTGGGCAGGATGTACTAAACGGAAAATGCGGTAAACCCCCGTTTACCACATTTTCCAAATGTACTAGCAGCTGGCCTCCGGGACACCGCCGCGGAGGGGAACACCAGCTTTTGCTGGCATTACCCCATAGAAGCCTATGGGCTTCTCTCCATAGCACTGGTGTGAGTGAGCTGTTCGGATCCCTCCCATCATGCCCCGCCACTCTGAGCATGCACAGAATGACTCCTGGGTCATAAACCCAGAAGTCCATGGCCTGCCAGAGCTAGCCATGGACAGCTGTTATGGAAGAGCTGTCCTTCACAATACCAATAAAGTATGTTCGTACATATCCCATTGGTATTGGTATTATGGGCGGCAATGTCAATTAGTACATCCTGCCCTCAGTGTGAAGTTGTGTGCAGACCAGCTGCCTTGACAGAGAGGCCTGAAAAAGTGAGGCAGTACCCTGAATGGGGGCTAGATTGTTTGTTTCTGATTTTCTGTTCTTTATGCTGGTAACACCACAGCATTGCTTATTTATGAAAACCTAGAACAACTGTATTATTTCAGCACCCAAATACTGCACCACTGACCACTCTACTGAGCAAAATACACCAGAACATGGCTTTTCTTTTAAATCCACCTCTGTTCATTTGATTCACTGTTGAATTTTGTAGGGAACATTTATCCTTAGCCGGACAGTTTCATCAAGCAGCAATGATAGAACTTCTGAACATGCTTTCTGTCACAGCATGACTTTTTTTTTTTCTGTTTAGCAAATTATTACTTTGCTAAAGCCTGTTCTCTTGAATTGCACATTTTCTTTGCTACTGCTTATCTACCAGTTTACAAATATTTTTTTGGGTGGAAATCTGCCAGTAAATAACAAACGGGGGTCATGTAAATATGTAACCATACTACTGTTTGTACGGGTGCCACATTTACATGCTTTTAATGATGCTGTCTGTCAATGTCAATATACTATTGATATGGCAGAACACCACTATTTCCTGCACAATAACCCTAATGCCCAATGTTTTCCACATGTCGCTTATAATTATGATGCTTGATGATGCCAGTGAGGAGGTGCTTTGCTTAGCATTTCACTAGTCCCAGGGGTATGCAGTCAGCATACTGGTAGTCTGGATCCCGGCTGTCAGCATACTGGTAGCCGGAATCCCGACAGGGCCACCATACCGCCGCTGGTATACCGGCGAGGTAGGTGATTCCCCCTCAGTGGGTGCCCACGACACTGAGCCACTGAGCCTGCAGTGCGCAAGCCCGCAAGGGCCTTCGTTGCGTTTGCCCCCCTTGCCGGCAATCCACCGCTCAGGTATGCTGGGATCCTGACGTTCGGCATCCCGGGCGCCGGGATCTCATACCAATCCTGTCCCTGGCACTTCTAGGAGTGTTCAGTGAATTCATCATAGAGTTTATGGTGGGACGTTGAGTTTGCACTCCCTGCAGATTCTACTCTCCCAGGTCTATAGATCACTGATGATGATTTTATCATACCACCACTATCCCAAAACTGCATGCTGATTATTCTCACATGATTGGTGCATCTCCATTTGGGTCTAATCGAACTGCCCAACACTTTTCACCCAGGCAACAAAAATAAGTGGAATCCCACCCCAGCAGCCCACATGCTCATCCTAGCTTTGCAACCACTGATGGATTACTAGAGGCGACCAACAGCAGACAAATTGATAACATAGCCACAACCCAGTTATTCTTTAATAAAAGCTGGTGAACTAGTGTACTGCAAGATATACACAACCTAAAAGTTTTTTAATTTGAAACCATATACGATAAAAGCACGCAAACAAAGATCAAAATAAGAAATGGACTTGTGTGTATCTGACCCTAGCTCCACCGTATGATATGAATGGCAAGGTAGAATGAGGAAGGAAACTGGTGACCTGACCCTGGACAAGTACAAGAACGTGTTCTCATAAATGCACCACAGCATATAACACGGGTTATTGCACATAAGTGTGCATAACCCATGTTGCTGCTCGGTGTAAAAGGGCAGAGTTGGAATAATCCGGGTCGAGTGACCCAGTATTCCAACTCGGGTAGTTTGCAGGATTGAACACTGGTTCAACCCGGCAAACTGCAGTATAAACGGGAGCCGGATTGCATAGACCTGGCTTCCCATTTACAGCGAATGTACATGTGGCGCTTGGAGATCACGTGATCTCCAAGCCCCGCTGTGTCATCGGCTATGTCCCCAACCCAGCAATAACCTTCGTAGGAGACGGCAGTGGGAGAGGGGGCTGACGCGGGTCGCAGCCGGGTAGCACCCGTATCATGCTCCCGTCTGCGACCCGCTATTTCAGTGTAAAAAAGGTAGTGAGTCATTCTAATAGTTGTTTCTCTGACGTCCTAGTGGATGCTGGGGACTCCGAAAGGACCATGGGGAATAGCGGCTCCGCAGGAGACTGGGCACAAAAGTAAAAGCTTTAAGACTACCTGGTGTGCACTGGCTCCTCCCCCTATGACCCTCCTCCAAGCCTCAGTTAGATTTTTGTGCCCGAACGAGAAGGGTGCAGTCTAGGTGGCTCTCCTGAGCTGCTTAGAAAAAAGTTTAGTTTTAGGTTTTTTATTTTCAGTGAGACCTGCTGGCCACAGGCTCACTGCATCGAGGGACTAAGGGGAGAAGAAGCGAACTCACCTGCGTGCAGAGTGGATTGGGCTTCTTAGGCTACTGGACATTAGCTCCAGAGGGACGATCACAGGCCCAGCCATGGATGGGTCCCAGAGCCGCCCCGCCGTCCCCCTTACAGAGCCAGAAGAGCAGAAGAGGTCCGGAAAAATCGGCGGCAGAAGACGTCCTGTCTTCAATAAGGTAGCGCACAGCACCGCAGCTGTGCGCCATTGCTCTCAGCACACTTCACACTCCGGTCACTGAGGGTGCAGGGCGATGGGTGGGGGCGCCCTGAGACGCAATATAAACACCTTAGGGGGCAAAAAATGCATCACATATAGCTCCTGGGCTATATGGATGCATTTAACTCATGCCTGTTTTTCCATAAAAAAGCGGGAGAACGGCCGCAGAGAAGGGGCGGAGCCTATCTCCTCAGCACACTGGCGCCATTTTTCCTCACAGCTCCGTTGGAGGGAAGCTCCCTGACTCTCCCCTGCAGTCCTGCACTACAGAAACAGGGTAAAACAAGAGAGGGGGGGCACTAATTTGGCAGATAAATCTATACAGCAGCTATATAAGGGAAAAACACTTATATAAGGTTATCCCTGTATATATATAGCGCTCTGGTGTGTGCTGGCAAACTCTCCCTCTGTCTCCCCAAAGGGCTAGTGGGGTCCTGTCCTCTATCAGAGCATTCCCTGTGTGTGTGCTGTGTGTCGGTACGTTGTGTCGACATGTATGAGGAGGAAAATGGTATGGAGGCGGAGCAATTGCCTGTATTAGTGATGTCACCCCCTAGGGAGTTGACACCTAACTGGATGGTCTTATGGAAGGAATTACGTGATAGTGTCAGCACTTTACAAAAGACTGTTGACGACATGAGACAGCCGGCAAATCAGTTAATACCTGTACAGGTGTCTCAAACACCGTCAGGGGCTCTAAAGCGCCCGTTACCTCAGGTGGTCGACACAGACCCAGACACGGACACTGACTCCAGTGTCGACGGTGAGGAAACAGACGTATTTTCCAGTAGGGCCACACGTTACATGATCACGGCAATGAAGGAGGCTTTGAACATTTCTGATACTACAAGTACCACAAAAAAGGGTATTATGTGGGGTGTGAAAAAACTACCCGTAGTTTTTCCTGAATCAGATGAATTAAATGAGGTGTGTGATGAAGCGTGGGTTTCCCCCGATAAAAAAACTGCTAATTTCTAAAAAATTATTGGCATTATACCCTTTCCCGCCAGAGGTTAGGGCGCGTTGGGAAACACCCCCTAGGGTAGATAAGGCGCTCACACGCTTATCAAAGATACGGCCGCCCTCAAGGAACCAGCTGATAGGAAGCTGGAAAATATCCTAAAAAGTATATACACACATACTGGTATTATACTGCGACCAGCAATCGCCTCAGCCTGGATGTGCAGTGCTGGGGTGGCTTGGTCGGATTCCCTGACTGAAAATATTGATACCCTGGACAGGGACAATATATTATTGACTATAGAGCATTTAAAGGATGCATTTCTATATATGAGAGATGCACAGAGGGATATTTGCACTCTGGCATCAAGAGTAAGTGCGCGGTCCATTTCTGCCAGAAGAGGGTTATGGACGCGACAGTGGTCAGGTGATGCAGATTCCAAACGGCATATGGAAGTATTGCCGTATAAAGGGGAGGAGTTATTTGGGGTCGGTCTATCGGACCTGGTGGCCACGGCAACGGCTGGGAAATCCACCTTTTTACCCCTGGTCACCTCTCAGCAGAAAAAGACACCGTCTTTTCAGGCTCAGTCCTTTCGTCCCCATAAGGGCAAGCGGGCAAAAGGCCACTCGTATCTGCCCCGGGGCAGAGGAAGGGGAAAAAGACTGCAGCAGACAGCCTCTTCCCAGGAACAGAAGCCCTCCCCCGCTTCTGCCAAGTCCTCAGCATGACGCTGGGGCCTTACAAGCGGACTCAGGCACGGTGGGGGCCCGTCTCAAGAATTTCAGCGCGCAGTGGGCTCACTCGCAAGTGGACCCCTGGATCCTGCAGGTAGTATCGCAGGGGTACAAATTGGAATTCGAGACGTCTCCCCCTCGCCGGTTCCTGAAGTCTGCTTTACCAACGTCTCCCCCCGACAGGGAGGCGGTATTGGAAGCCATTCACAAGCTGTATTCCCAGCAGGTGATAATCAAGGTACCCCTCCTACAACAGGGAAAGGGGTATTATTCCACGCTGTTTGTGGTACCGAAGCCGGACGGCTCGGTGAGACCTATTTTAAATCTGAAATCCTTGAACACTTACATACAAAGGTTCAAATTCAAGATGGAATCACTCAGAGCAGTGATAGCGAACCTGGAAGAAGGGGACTATATGGTGTCTCTGGACATCAAGGATGCTTACCTCCATGTCCCAATTTACCCTTCTCACCAAGGGTACCTCAGGTTTGTGGTACAGAACTGTCACTATCAGTTTCAGACGCTGCCGTTTGGATTGTCCACGGCACCCCGGGTCTTTACCAAGGTAATGGCCGAAATGATGATTCTTCTACGAAGAAAAGGCGTCTTAATTATCCCTTACTTGGACGATCTCCTGATAAGGGCAAGGTCCAGAGAACAGTTAGAGGTCGGAGTAGCACTATCTCAAGTAGTACTACGACAGCACGGATGGATTCTAAATATTCCAAAATCGCAGCTGATTCCGACGACACGTCTGCTGTTCCTAGGGATGATTCTGGACACAGTACAGAAAAAGGTGTTTCTCCCGGAGGAGAAAGCCAGGGAGTTATCCGACCTAGTCAGGAACCTCCTAAAACCAGGCCAAGTGTCAGTGCATCAATGCACAAGGGTCCTGGGAAAAATGGTGGCTTCTTACGAAGCGATTCCATTCGGCAGATTCCACGCAAGAACTTTTCAGTGGGATCTGCTGGACAAATGGTCCGGATCGCATCTTCAAATGCATCAGCGGATAACCCTGTCTCCAAGGACAAGGGTGTCTCTCCTGTGGTGGTTGCAGAGTGCTCATCTTCTAGAGGGCCGCAGATTCGGCATTCAGGACTGGGTCCTGGTGACCACGGATGCCAGCCTGAGAGGCTGGGGAGCAGTCACACAGGGAAGAAATTTCCAGGGCTTGTGGTCAAGCATGGAAACGTCACTTCACATAAATATCCTGGAACTAAGGGCCATTTACAATGCCCTAAGTCAGGCAAGGCCTCTGCTTCAGGGTCAGCCGGTGCTGATCCAGTCGGACAACATCACGGCAGTCGCCCACGTAAACAGACAGGGCGGCACAAGAAGCAGGAGGGCAATGACGGAAGTTGCAAGGATTCTTCGCTGGGCGGAAAATCATGTGATAGCACTGTCAGCAGTGTTCATTCCAGGAGTGGACAACTGGGAAGCAGACTTCCTCAGCAGACACGATCTCCACCCGGGGGAGTGGAGACTTCACCCAGAAGTCTTCCACATGATTGTGAACCGTTGGGAAAAACCAAAGGTGGACATGATGGCGTCCCGCCTCAACAAAAAACTGGACAGATATTGCGCCAGGTCAAGGGACCCTCAGGCAATAGCTGTGGACGCTCTGGTAACACCGTGGGTGTACCAGTCAGTGTATGTGTTCCCTCCTCTGCCTCTCATACCCAAGGTACTGAGAATCATAAGAAGGAGAGGAGTAAGGACTATACTCGTGGCTCCGGATTGGCCAAGAAGGACTTGGTACCCGGAACTTCAAGAGATGCTCACGGAAGACCCGTGGCCTCTACCTCTAAGAAAGGACCTGCTCCAGCAAGGACCCTGTCTGTTCCAAGACTTACCGCGGCTGCGTTTGACGGCATGGCGGTTGAACGCCAGATCCTGAAGGAAAAAGGCATTCCGGATGAAGTCATCCCTACCCTGATCAAAGCCAGGAAGGATGTAACTGTGCAATATTATCACCGTATTTGGCGTAAATATGTTGCGTGGTGTGAGGCCAGGAAGGCCCCTACAGAGGAATTTCAACTGGGTCGTTTCCTGCATTTCCTGCAAACAGGACTGTCTATGGGCCTAAAATTAGGGTCCATTAAGGTTCAAATTTCGGCCCTGTCAATTTTCTTCCAAAAAAGAACTAGCTTCAGTCCCTGAAGTTCAGACGTTTGTCAAGGGGGTACTGCATATACAGCCTCCTTTTGTGCCTCCAGTGGCACCTTGGGATCTCAATGTAGTTTTGGGATTTCCTAAAATCACATTGGTTTGAACCACTCACCACTGTGGACTTAAAATATCTCACATGGAAAGTGGTAATGCTGTTAGCCCTGGCCTCAGCCAGGCGTGTCTCAGAATTGGCGGCTTTATCCTATAAAAGCCCTTACCTAATTTTTCATACGGACAGGGCAGAATTGAGGACTCGTCCTCAATTTCTCCCTAAGGTGGTTTCAGCATTTCACTTAAACCAGCCTATTGTGGTGCCTGCGGCTACAAGGGACTTGGAGGATTCCAAATTGCTGGACGTAGTCAGGGCCCTGAAAATATGTTTCCAGGACGGCTGGAGTCAGAAAATCTGACTCGCTGTTTATCCTGTATGCACCCAACAAGCTGGGTGCTCCTGCTTCTAAGCAGACTATTGCTCGTTGGATTTGTAGTACAATTCAGCTTGCACATTCTGTGGCAGGCCTGCCACAGCCAAAATCTGTAAAAGCCCATTCCACACGGAAAGTGGGCTCATCTTAGGCGGCTGCCCGAGGGGTCTCGGCTTTACAACTTTGCCGAGCAGCTACTTGGTCAGGGGCAAACACGTTTGCTAAATTCTACAAATTTGATACCCTGGCTGAGGAGGACCTGGAGTTCTCTTATTCGGTGCTGCAGAGTCATCCGCACTCTCCCGCCCGTTTGGGAGCTTTGGTATAATCCCCATGGTCCTTTCGGAGTCCCCAGCATCCACTAGGACGTCAGAGAAAATAAGAATTTACTTACCGATAATTCTATTTCTCATAGTCCGTAGTGGATGCTGGGCGCCCATCCCAAGTGCGGATTGTCTGCAATACTTGTACATAGTTATTGTTACAAAAAATCGGGTTATTATTGTTGTGAGCCATCTTTTCAGAGGCTCCTCTGTTATCATGCTGTTAACTGGGTTCAGATCACAGGTTGTACGGTGTGATTGGTGTGGCTGGTATGAGTCTTACCCGGGATTCAAAATCCTTCCTTATTGTGTACGCTCGTCCGGGCACAGTATCCTAACTGAGGCTTGGAGGAGGGTCATAGGGGGAGGAGCCAGTGCACACCAGGTAGTCTTAAAGCTTTTACTTTTGTGCCCAGTCTCCTGCGGAGCCGCTATTCCCCATGGTCCTTTCGGAGTCCCCAGCATCCACTACGGACTATGAGAAATAGAATTATCGGTAAGTAAATTCTTATTTTTTGTGTGGGTAATGTATATCAGGGATGCAGCAAAGGGGTGGGGGGCTACCTACAGTTTTCCCCACCCAGGGGCTTCATGGCTCCTGTCTCCCCTGTCTGTGCATGGCCCGCCTCTTCCTCGCAGACAACAGCAGCCTTGATGGGACCTGCTTCCTGGACACTACTGTGCTGTGTGGCTGTAACAGAAGATGGAGATATCTCCAACAGGTAAGTTATAGAATGGGTGGTGTGTAGGGTTTGTTGGGTATAGTTTATGATAGTTATTACGAAGAATAGAATGGGTAATAGGTTAATTATGGGTTAATTATTAATTAGGATTAATATTGGTATTATATGGCGGCAACTAATGCTCTCTGTAGTATATGGCGGTCACTAATACTGTATATAGTATATGGTGGTCACTAATGCTCTGTAGTATATGCTGGTCACTAATGCTGTATGTAGTATATGGTGGTCTGTTGGCTTTCTGTGGTATATGGCGGTCACTGATGCTGTCTCTTTTATAGGATGGTCATATAGGTAGAGGTTGATTACTATCACCTGGGACATGGACAGTGAGGGGAGTCTCTGTGATGAATCTTTGCCCCTGGCGACAGGAAGGCTAGCTTCACCCCTAATGTATATCCCTCCTTATTTTTATCCTCCCTTTTTCAGGAATATTATCAATATAGCCTCACAAAATTCTGCAGTGCCGTTCAGTAGGGAAGTAAAGTACAGTTCAAAGAAATAGATGAACAGCAGGTGAAAACTTGACATTCAAGAACTATAAAAACATGACGGACTAGGTGGGAACAGAAAAGACAGGAGGAGAGATGGTTCTGCGTGTGAGAGCTTACAATCTCATGAGGGAGCAAGGCTGAGAAAGGTGTGTATGGGTGGTGGTTCGAATAAAGGGATGAGGGAGATGCAAACATAAATGTGGGCACAGGCAAGAGAGGAATTAGGTGGGGGACTGGTAGGCTTTAGTAACTAGGTTGATTTTTTTTAAAGAAGTGTTTAAAATATAATTTTCGCTTTTCTGAGTAAATCACTTTACACCACCCCATGTAGGCCCCATACTCACTGCTGTTAAGTTGCATTCATTTTTAAGTAAAGTATAGTACAATTCATGGTCTGAAAATGGAAGCCATTGTTGCATTGTCAGCACAGCTTGTGCTTGTACTTGAGCTTGGTTGCTTTACATCACAGCATGGTTCCTCAAATGCTTCTTGCATCATTTAGTGTGTTTAACGCTAGGTAAACATTCAGGGTTAAATTTACTAACCCAAGGTTGTGACAGCCACAGATGACAGGCTGCTGTGACCAACAGTTTTAAACGGCAGCAGAGAAAAAAAAAAGCCAAATGAGGCTAAAGAACACTAGTTAAGTGTATGACCTTTATGTTTCAGGTGTGGTTTTACAACACCCTACCCCCCAGCTCATGTATAGGATGTGACTGTTTTTATAATTCCTGGTCTATCTTTTGCACACTTTATTTATTTTACATTCTGGGTTTAACTAGATTTTACAACCATATAATCCCACAAGTGTGTGTGATCATCTGTTTTATATTTAAGGTGCCACAAAACGTTGGCATTGTCGTCATATGTATATAGTCATGCATTCATCAGGCCACGCGTTGCCAAGGTGCATATGTGAGAATAGGCCCTACACACATGCCGATTTTTTTAAAGAAATGAACGATCTCGTTCATAAATGAACGAAAACTCGTTCATATCTTTCAGTGTGGAGGCTCCAGCGATGAACGATGCGCGGCCCTGCGCTCGTTCATCGCTGGTCCCCCGTCGGCTGTGCATGCAGGCCAATATGGACGATCTCGTCCATATTTGCCTGCACTTCAATGGAGCCACGTGACGGGGAGAGAAACTTCACTCCCCCCGTCACTGCCCCCCCGCCGCCGGGTCGCTCGTCGGCCGTATCCGCCGTCGGGCAGCTCGGCGGCGGATCGGCATGTCTGTAGGGCCCAGGGGGGTACTCACGGGAGAGATGTGTGCTGAGCGATCTTAACACAGACCGCTCAGCACACATCTCTCTCCCCGCTCAGCACTGCGCGATGTGCTGAGCGAGGGGGAAAGCCGATGGGGGGCCGCTCACTTCACACAACGGTGAAGTGAGCGACCCGCTAGATTGAGCCTGCATGCAGGCTCAATCTAGCACCGGCGATAGCGATGCGTTGGGCCGCGCATCGCTATCGCTGGAGGGCATACACACGGCAGATCAGTGCTTAAAATCTAAGCAATCTAGCAAGATTGCTTAGATTTTAAGCACGGATCTCTCCGTGTGTACCCCAGAGTAGAATTCTAGGAACTCACAATCTAGAGGGTGACCTATCTTTCCTTCTTGGTTGCGGAGCATGTGAGACCTGCCCCTTAGAGATCTGTTTGATACTCTAAAAGCAAAAGGGAAGGAGGTTCTATTATGAACACTTATTTTCTTTTCTATAATGCCAACTGCAGTAAAATAGACTTGGATCTGTGCGTCACTCCTACTTCATAGTGTAGCCCCCTATGCTGGCTGGCGCAGAGACCGTGAGGCAATATC
Organism: Pseudophryne corroboree; assembly: GCF_028390025.1. Classification (NCBI taxonomy): domain Eukaryota; kingdom Metazoa; phylum Chordata; class Amphibia; order Anura; family Myobatrachidae; genus Pseudophryne; species Pseudophryne corroboree. Next base: position 253,158,578 of record NC_086448.1, on the reverse strand, counting down.
TTTGTTTTATTATTGCACTTAGAGAAGAGTCTGGGTCTGATTGTGTGCCAGTTGTGAATGGTCTCATTCTCTACATAGAGAGCTACTTTGTGATTGCCAGGGGTTTATTTCTGGAACATCTCCTGCGTTCCGTTACTTTAGTGCAGCATAATATAACAGATTTACAAGGACATGCCTGTCAGTAATGCTATCCTAGTGGACATGCAGCTTCCAAGTGAATAGAGTTTTTTGCTAGGAATCTTTCACAATAGTTACCATTCTCCTTGTACCAGCTGTAAATTAATGTATATCATATACAAATTTCTGTATAATAGGTAGACTTATAGCAAATACTTGTGCAGGTGTATACATAGGCTATATATGTGTGTGTGTGTGTCTCCGAAAAGGGGGCGTGACCTCGCGGGAAGTCACCCGCTGGCATCACTAGAGGGCGTGTCCTACCAGGAAGACCCCTTTATTAAATCACTCAGGGACGTGCCCAGCATCCCCAGAGATGCTGCACTGCCACTGGAGACTGTCGGCACTGCCGGCTCCTTCTCGGTGACAAGAGCCGAGCGCTGCAGGATAATGTTCACCCCCCCCTTATGATGTCTCTGGGTGAAGTGAGTATAGATGTATGCGTATGTATGTGTGTAGATATATAGATATAGATAGATATATATTGTACACATACATGGCATTAATATTGTCACACAGCTGGTACCATGCACAATATGGGTAAAACTGGGCGCATTAAAATATTTTTGTTTCTAAGTTGTTGGGGGTTGTAGGTGCAACTTTTATTTCTTATATTCCGCTTGGTAAAAGACGGATGCACCTTTAATAAAGTTCAACTGGTTGGTATATAAATAAAATTGATAATTAATACGTTTTAACAGAATTAAATTTAACAGATTTACATTTTCTTTGGTTAACAGAACAGGGAACTATAAACGTATATCATTATTGTAACAACATTTGTACAGCACACCGTTTTTGTAATTCCCCCCCATTCTTTCTACTTTCAGCGGCAATGGTGCTGACTGTTTACAGCATTAATTGTGGCCAGTAGATCCAATTTTTGGTGACTGCAAGTCCAGGCTGGAACTTTTCACTCTATGGGAGGAATTCACTTCCAGGATAATCCGTTTGTCCGGCCGAATCAACGAGATAATTGCAGCGCTTTACAGTAGCCCGATCTCGCACAAAAGGATTCGCTGCCCCATAGGGTAGCAAACACTTTTGTGCAAATCTGTCTTCCGGCCGGAGGAAGGGTGTGAGATGGGGTGCTTTGTCGGTGTTTAAACTCCATTGCAATGCCATTTCGCACCCTTCGACAGCAGTTGAATCCCCCATATATCTAAAATGCAGTATCCCAAAGATTCACTTCTGTAATTAAAACCAGTTTGCCGGTCACATGAGTGCTTTACGTGGTCATGTGGTTTTGAAATGCTTACAGCAGCGTTTTGGGCCAGCAGCAATTTAGAGAACGTGATTTCCAAATTAAATGCTTTATATTAAGCAAACCCTATTACCTAACATTTTAAGAGATCATTATAAGAAGAGATGTGAAAGCCATGCATTTTTCCAGCTGCAATAAAAACTTGAGCTCTTCTGATGCTGGAAAAGCACCAAAATGAAAACCATAGTGCAAACATGAATTAGCATTAGTATAGTTGGTGGGAAAGGTGTGTCTGGCTATGGCAAGAAAGCATTTTTACCAGCCATCAATATGAAAGCAGCTACTGGTGTCTGACATTTTTGTTCTGTCGTAGAATGGGCATCAGCACTAATGGTAGCTGCTTGTCCTTTTGTATTTGTTGGTTCCCTGTGTGACTGTACTGTAGCTGCTCTGCGATGTGACTGTTGGAAACAGAAATGGCTTTTATCTGACAGTTGCATAACAGCAACAAGTTGAACTGGTGACCTAGGAAACCAGCAGAAGTAGAAAGAGGAGATGAAGAGATAAGTTCTTGGAGATGGGACTTTGATGATGCATGCTACACATTTTCCGGCACTATTTCTAGTACAACCTTATGAAGACAGACGACTTTGTCATTGCAGCACCCCAGCTGGACTGCATCGGAACTATGACGAAACAGATCTAGCAGCTAAAACCTTATGAGGCAATTCCCTTTTCCAAAGTACAATGAGGAGGTGTTGTGGGCATGTTGACGGGAATTGTGGCCAAGATTACCAGGAAAAAAGTGCAAATCCGTCTGTTCAGAGGGACATGACTTGTGACTTGTTGGTACTGAAACTCTGGTGCAGGTTGCGAGCTGATGATGATGCAATCTGTGTCTGATATGTTTTTATATGGTTTTCTCATTTATCATCCGTTCAGCTGATTTACCCTCTATTTCATTTATTAGATGTATTGGGGTATATGCAATTGCGGTCGAATTCCCGAAAATGTCGAAAAACTGGACATTTTCGCCCCCAAAAAAAATTCGACAATGCAATTCAGTACTTTTCGTCAAAAAAACGGACTTTCCAAAATCGACTTTTTGAAATTCGACATTTGTCAAATTCGACATTTCTGCAATGGTACAAATGCGGCAATTCGACAAAAGTATATTCAATTGAAGATTGTAAATTCGACAACAGTGTTTTTAGACAGTAAATTCATAATTTTCAATCCGCCTCACTTTGCTGGCGGAATGTAATAACATTTTTTAAAAACATGTTTGTTTTTTGTGTTTTTTTTATTGGTAATAGCATATCTATTTATATTAGAAGGGATTAGGTACATGGTTTGTCTATTTAGGAGGCACAAGTATTATTTATATATTTTTAAAAATATATATATTTTTTTTATTTTTTTTAAATGGGATGGGGTAAAAATCAGAAAAAAAATGTGTGGGGTCCCCCCTCCAAAGCATAACCAGCCTCGGGCTCTTCGAGCCGGTCCTGGTTCTAAAAATCCGGGGGGGAAACTGACAGGGGATCCCCCGTATTTTGAAAACCAGCACCGGGCTCTGTGCCTGGTGCAAAAATACGGGGGACAAAAAGAGCAGGGGTCCCCCGTATTTTTTACACCAGCATCGGGCTCCTTTAGCTGGGTAGATAATGCCACAGCCGGGGGACACTTTTATACTGGTCCCTGCGGCCGTGGCATTAAATACGCAACTAGTCACCCCTGGCCGGGGTACCCTGGAGGAGTGGGGACCCCTTCAATCAAGGGGTCCCCCCCCTCCAGCCAACCAAGGGCCAGGGGTGAAGCCCGAGGCTGTCGTCCCCCCCCCCATCCAAGGGCTGCGGATGGGGGGCTGATAGCCTTTTGAAAAATGAAAGAATATTGTTTTTTCCAGTAGTACTACAAGTCCCAGCAAGCCTCCCCCGCAAGCTGGTACTTGGAGAACCACAAGTACCAGCATGCGGGAGAAAAACGGGCCCGCTGGTACCTGTAGTTCTACTGGAAAAAAATACCCAAATAAAAACAGGACACTCACACCGTGAGAGTAAAACTTTATTTCACACCTGCCGACACACACATACTTACCTATGTTGACACTCCAACACTGGCCACGACCCCCTCGTCAGTGAAGAATCCGGGGTACCTGCAAAAAAAATTATACTCACCAAAAACCAGAGTCCGGATCTTTTTTTATAATCCACGTACTTGTCAAAATAAAAAAACGAACACCCGGACCAGGCGGACTGAAAGGGGTCCCATGTTTACACATGGGACCCCTTTCCCCGAATGCAGAGACCCCCCGTGATTCCTGTCACAGAAAGGTCCCTTCAGCCAATCAGGAAGCGCCACTTCGTGGCACTCTCCTGATTGGCTGTATGCGCGTCTGAGCTGGCAGACAGCGCATCGCACAGCTTCCTCCTTTAGTTTCAATAGTGGGAACTTTGCGGTCAGTGGTGGGGTTACCCGCGGTCAGCCGCTGACCGCGGGTGACCTCACCGCTGACCGCAAAGTTCCCACCATTGAAAGTAATGGAGGGGGTTGTGCAATGCGCGTCTGAGCTTAGACGCGCAGAGCCAATCAGGTGAGTGCCACGAAGTGGCGCTTCCTGATTGGCTGAAGGGACCTTTCTGTGACAGGAGTCACGGGGGGTCTCTGCATTCGGGGAAAGGGGTCCCATGTGTAAACATGGGACCCCTTTCAGTACGTGGATTATAATAAAAGACCAGGACACTGGATCAGGTGAGTATAATTTTATTCACAGGTACCCCGGATCGTCGGCAACATTGGAGACGTGGCAGTCGGCGGGTCAACATAGGTAAGTATGTATGTGTCGGCATTTATGAAATAAACTTTTACTTTCACGGTGTCTGTGTCCTGTTTTTATTTGGGTATTTTTTCCCCAGTAGAACTACAGGTACCAGCGGGCCCGTTTTTCTCCCGCATGCTGGTACTTGTGGTTCTCCAAGTACCAGCTTGCGGGGAGGCTTGCTGGGACTTGTAGTACTACTGGAAAAAACAATATTCTTTCATTTTTCAAAAGGCTATCAGCCCCCCATCTGCAGCCCTTGGATGGGGGGGGGGGGGGGGGGCAGTCTCGGGCTTCACCCCTGGCCCTTGCGTGGCTGGGGGGGGGACCTCTTGATTGAAGGGGTCCCCACTCCTCCAGGGTACCCCGGCCAGGGGTGACTAGTTGGATATTTAATGCCACGGCCGCAGGGCGCTGTATAAAAGTGACCCCCGGCTGTGGCATTATCTGTCCAGCTAGTGGAGCCTGGTGCTGGTACAAAAAATACGGGGGTCCCCTACTCTTTTTGTCCCCGGTATTTTTTGCACCAGGACCAGGCGCAGAGCCCGGTGCTGGTTGTTATAATACGGGGGATCCCCTGTCATTTTTTCCCCCGTATTTTGGCAACCAGGACCGGCTCAAAGAGCCCGAGGCTGGTTATGCTTAGGAGGGGGACCCCACACAATTTTTTTTTTCTGGTTTTTTTCCCGTTTTTAAATTTATTTATTTTTAAATCTAATCAAAATCCGTCAAATCGGCCGTTTTTCGACAGTGGGACTGTCGAATCCGTTTTTTATTGAATATGTAGAATTCCGGCACCCACCTGCCGGAATTCGACGGTCGAATTAAAAAAACGGGCGAAAAATTGCCGCGATTCGCCGGCAATTGCATATACCCCATTGTCTTTCAGTGACAAGTGAAATATCTGTTTACACTCATTCCCAATTCACAACTCATGATCTGCTAGTGCTCTGTGTCTTTATGGTGACTTTTAGTGGGACATGTACTAAGCAGTGATAAAAGCGGAGAAGTTAGCCAGTGGAGAAATTGCCCATGGCAACCAATCAGCATTGACGTAACATTTATAGTATGCATACTATAAAAGTTTACAGAGCAGCTGGTTGGTTGCCAAGGGTAACTTCTCCACTGGCTCACTTCTCCGCTTTTATCACTGCTTAGTACATGTCCCCCTAGGCTTGCTTTGGCTCTTCTACTGCTGCTAGAAAATGTATTATTTCAGATTGCTGGTTGTTAAATACAATGCCATGGGTTTTATTGTTGTGTGGTTTTATTGTTTTAATCAGTATACATCTTGCTTTGTTTAGAGTTAGAATGTTTTATTAACACATCCTATATCCCTGCAGCAATAACGTAAGACCATTTTGCTATTCCAAGGTAGTTGGCAACTATCCTGTATATATTGTTTTCTCAGCACATGTAATCACCAGTTCCTTGTGAATTTATGGGCTCTATGGCCCTCATTCCGAGTTGTTCGCTCGCTAGCAGATTTTAGCAGCATTACACACGCTAAGCCGCCGCCTACTGGGAGTGAATCTTAGCATAGCAGAATTGCGAACGAAAGATTAGCAGAATTGCGAATAGAAATTTCTTAGCAGTTTCTGAGTAGCTCGAGACTTACTCCTACACTGCGATCAGTTCAGTCAGTTTCGTTCCTGGTTTGACGTCACAAACACACCCAGCGTTCACCCAGACACTCCCCCGTTTCTTCAGACACTCCCGCGTTTTTCCCAGAAACGGCAGCGTTTTTTCACACACGCCCATAAAACGGCCAGTTTCCGCCCCGAAACACCCACTTCCTGTCAATCACACTCCGATCACCAGAACGATGAAATTTCTTTGTTAGGCCGTGAGTAAAATACCAAACTCTTTTGCAAATTTACTTGGCGCAGTCGCACTGCGAATGTTGCGCATGCGCAGGTTGCGACTAATCGCTCCGTTGCGAAAAAATCTTACGAGCGAACAACTCTGAATGAGGGCCTATGTTCATTAATGTTGGTCAAGCTGGGGCTGATTGCTGGTCATTATCTGGTCATTTGCTTGTTTGAGCAGAATAAAATATGCAAATGTATATTTTGTATGCCCTCAAAAAAATAACCTAAGTCCATAAGAAGTTCTGACACCCCTCTTTTATGGTTGGAGAGGTGGAACGGGTGTGGTATGGAAGGTAGATAGTAACTAGGTCGACAGTGTCTAGGTCAGCCACTATTGGTCGACAGTAACTAGGTCGACAGGGTCTTTAGGTCGTCATGGTCTAGGTCAACAGGTCAAAAGGTCGACATGAGTTTTTAATGTGGTTTTTTTTGGTGTTGTTTTCTTCGTACAGTGACCGGGAACCCCTGTTAGTGCACCGTGTCCCCTCGCATGGCTCGCTTCGCTCGCCATGCTTCGGGAAATGTGTCTCGCTTTGCTCAGCACAGATTACCGTTCCAATCATAGTCAACGTGGATCGTTAAGTATGAAAAGGTTCAAAAAAAGACAAAAATCGTGAAAACTCATGTCGACCTTTTAACCTGTCGACCTAGAACATGTCGACCTAGAAACCCTGTCGACCTAGTTAAAGGAGGTACTCACGGGAGAGATGTGTGCTGAGCGATTTTACACAGACCTCTCCGCACACATCACAGCGCGATGTGCTGAGCGAGGGGGAAAGCCGACGGGGGGCCGCTCACTTCACACAACTGTGAAGTGAGCGACCCGCTAGATTGAGCCTGCATGCAGGCTCAATCTAGCATCGGCGATAGCGATGCGTGGGGCTGCGCATCGCTATCGCTGGAGGGCATACACACGGCAGATCCGTGCTTAAAATCTAAGCAATCTAGCAAGATTGCTTAGATTTTAAGCACGGATCTCTCCGTGTGTACCCCCTTTACTGTCAACCAATAGTGTATCGACCTAGTTACTGTCGACCTAGAGACCGGATCCCAGGTGGAACAAGGGAGGGAATAATACAGTCATATGTAAAGTACAGTAAGGGCGTTTTTGTATAACTGCATCTGCGGTAGAGCTGCACAGAGATACAGCTATGCCTGTCAGTATCTATCACAGTAGCAGGTACCTGTGGACTGGTACACATTCAGGACTAACTAGTTGCTTCTGATTGGCTGATTGTGGATTCACAGCTGCAGCTGATAGTTCATTGCTCATGTCTGTATATGATCCTGTCTGTGTATGTTGTGGGGTGTGATATGTTATGCCAGTGGACGGGATGCCGCTGTCAAAATCCCGTCAGCGGCATCCCGGCAGCGCTAAGATTCCCCTTGCGGGCTCGGTGGCTTGCTGCGTTCGCCACAGGATATATTCCCACTCTATGGGTGTTGTGGATACCCACAAGTGGGAATAGCCCTGTTGCGCCGGTATTTCGGCTGGCGGCATTGTCGGCTGGCGAGATTTTGTCGTCTGTATATTGAGAGCCGGGGTCCCGTCAGCTGTTTTTTTAACTACTTCCGTTTTGAGCACATCTTGCACAAGAAGGAAAATTATACCTGCTGTAGTATGAAAGGCTTTTTAATCTAATAGTGAGTGTAATTTTCGGTATCAAAATTAATGGGAATAAACTTCTTGTGCTTGTGACCTGGTTGTAACACTGGGTGTAAGTGTATCTGGCACAAACCTTGTGCATGTTAAGCTGGTGCAGCGTTGGATGCATCTTCAGATTAAATATGACCTATTTAAACAGGCAGCGGATAGACTGATAACGATAAGGGAATCTTTACCTAGGCAAGTGCACCTTAAAAACAATTTGGTTACAGGATTTTAGGATGACAGTGTTTGCCTGTCTCCGTGATTTAAGGCTCCGGTTTTATTGTTGATGGAGAGAATAGATAAGTAACGCCTCTGGTTTTCATTCCTCTTAAAACCCTATTTGTCAGAGATTATGGGGTATATGCAATTAGCGGCGAATCGCTGCAAATTATCGCCGTTTTTTAATTCGACACAATTCGACAGGTGAATTCCGGCAGGTGGCTTCCGGAATTCACCATATTCAATGAAAAACGGATTCGACAGTCCCGTGGGCGAAAAACGGCCGATTTGCCGGATTTTGCCGCGATTTAAAAAAACGGGAAAAACCCGGAAAAAAATGGCGTGGGGTCCCCCCTCCAAAGCATAACCAGCCTCGGGCTCTTCGAGCTGGTCCTGGTTCTAAAAATTCGGGGAAAAATTGACAGGGGATCCCCCGTATTTTTAAAACCAGCACCGGGCTCTGCGCCTGGTGCTGGTGCAAAAAATACGGGGGACAAAAAGAGTAGGGGTCCCCCGTATTTTTTACACCAGCATCGGGCTCCACTAGCTGGACAGATAATGCCACAGCCGGGGGTCACTTTTATACAGTGACCTGCGGCCGTGGCATTAAATATCCAACTAGTCACCCCTGGCCTGGGTACCCTGGGGGAGTGGGGACCCCTTCAATCAAGGGGTCCCCCCCCCCAGCCACCCAAGGGCCAGGGGTGAAGCCCGAGGCTGTCCCCCCATCCAAGGGCTGCGGATGGGAGGCTGATAGCCTTGAGTAAAATGACAGAATATTGTTTTTTCCAATAGTACTACAAGTCCCAGCAAGCCTCCCCCGCAAGCTGGTACTTGGAGAACCACAAGTACCAGCATGCGGGAGAAAAACGGGCCCACTGGTACCTGTAGTACTACTGGAAAAAAAATACCCAAATAAAAACAGGAGACACACACCGTGACAAGTACAACTTTATTACACACTGCCGACACACACATACTTACCTATGTTGACACGCCGACTGCCACAGTCTCCGACGATCCGGGGGTACCTGTGAAAAAAATTATACTCACCTGCCAGTGTCCAGAGATAAATCCACGTCCAGAGATAAAATCCTCGTACTTGGCAAAAAAAAAACACGAACACCCGTACCACCGGACTGAAAGGGGTCCCATGTTGACACATGAGACCCCTTTCCCCGAATGCCGGGACATCACGTGACTCCTGTCACTGAGGTCCCTTCAGCCAATCAGGAAGCGCTACTTGATTGCCACGCTCACCTGATTGGCTGTGCGCGTGTGACCTCAGACAGCGCATCGCAAAGCCTCTCCATTACTTTCAATGGTGGGAACTTTACGGGTAGCGGTGGGGTTACCCGCGGTCAGCCGCTGACCGCGGGTGACCTCACCGCTGACGCAAAGTTCCCACCATTGAATATAATGGAGAGGCTTTGCGATGCGCTGTCTGAGCTCAAACGCACACAGAGCCAATCAGCAGAGTGCAAGGACGTTGCACTCGCTGATTGGCTGAAGAGACACTACTGTGACAGCTGTCACGGCGGTGTCTGCATTCGTGGAAAGGGGTCTCGTGTCAACATGGGACCCCTTTCAGTCCGGTGGTACGGGTGTTCGTGTTTTTTTTTTTGCCAAGTACGAGGATTTTATCTCTGGACGTGGATTTATCTCTGGACACTGGCAGGTGAGTATAATTTTTTTCACAGGTACCCTCGGATTGTCGGAGACTGTGGCAGTCGGCGTGTCAACATAGGTAAGTATGTGTGTGTCGGCAGTGTGTAATAAAGTTGTACTTGTCACGGTGTGTGTCTCCTGTTTTTATTTGGGTATTTTTTCCCCAGTAGTACTACAGGTACCAGCGGGCCCGTTTTTCTCCCGCATGCTGGTACTTGTGGTTCTCCAAGTACCAGCTTGCGGGGGAGGCTTGCTGGGACTTGTAGTACTACTGGAAAAACAATATTCTTTCAATTTTGACAAGGCTATCAGCCCCCCATCCGCAGCCCTTGGATGGGGGGGGGACAGCCTCGGGCTTCACCCCTGGCCCTTGGGTGGCTGGGGGGGGACCCCTTGATTGAAGGGGTCCCCACTCCCCCAGGGTACCCAGGCCAGGGGTGACTAGTTGGATATTTAATGCCACGGCCGCAAGGCACTGTATAAAAGTGACCCCCGGCTGTGGCATTATCTGTCCAGCTAGTGGAGCCCGATGCTGGTGTATAAAATACGGGGGACCCCTACTCTTTTTGTCCCCCGTATTTTTTGCACCAGGCGCAGAGCCCGGTGCTGGTTTTAAAAATACGGGGGATCCCCTGTCAATTTTTCCCCCCGCATTTTTAGAACCAGGACCAGCTCGAAGAGCCCGAGGCTGGTTATGCTTTGGAGGGGGGACCCCACGCCATTTTTTTTCTAAATTTTACCATTCCATCTAAAAAAAAAAAAAAAAAAATATTTTAAAAAATATATAAATAATACTTGTGCCTCCAAAAAAGACAAACCAAGTACCTAATCCCTTCTAATATAAATAGATATGCTATTATCAATAAAAAAAAACACAGAAAAAAAACATGTTTTAAATTTTTTTGATTAGTTTCACCCACCAAAGTGTGGCGGATTGAAAATGTCGAATTTACTGTCTAAAAGCACTGTTGTCGAATTTCCAAACTTCAATTGAATATACTTTGGTCGAATTGCAGCACTTGTATCATTGCAGAAAAGTCGAATTTGACAAAAGTCGAATTTCAAAAAGTCGAATTTTGAAAGTCCGTTTTTTGGACGGAAAGTACTGAATTGCATTGACTATTTTTTTTTTTTTGGGCGAAAGTCCAGAAATTCGACAATTTCGGGAATTCGACCGCAATTGCATATACCCCTATATGTATGTTGGATCTTTATCTTGGACACCTTTTTTTTTGGGTAGTAAATAAAGATATTTACCAATTGCCTTGTACCAAGCTTTTCACAGTGTTGTGTTTGGCCACTTTAATGCCAAATTCCATTTTTAGTAAGTGTTCCTGAAATCACTAATGGGTTCATGTCCTGCTTTTAGGGGCACGCAGTTGTTGTACTTTTCAGCTTCTGTGCCTCTTTGCCAACTTGCAAGGTGAGGCAACAGTACAGTCTAAAGATCCTCAGCTAGAATAACACTCTACATGCCAATGCTCCGTACTTCAAGTGCCAAAGATGAACTATCTAGTACTACAGGAGTGGTGCCAAGACTACTGTAATGAACACCTGGTGACTGTAGTACAACGCGATTACAAAATAATGCATTGCCAATGCCCACAATATACGTTGCAATTCAGTATTTCAATGTTGTATGTAGGCTTTTCATTTTAAAATGCATATAATAAGTTTAAGAGGACATCCTGTGGAATACATACGATTTACCGACAGCGGCAACCCGCCCACCAGAATGCTGGCAGCAGGGCAGGCGCAAATAATTCCCTTGCGGGCTCGCTGTGCTCACCACGCTGTGGGTTCAGTGGCTCGCGGGATCTATTCCCACTCTGTGGGTGTCGTGGATGAGATCCGGTCTGAAGATCGACACTGTCTAAGTCGACAATGTTTAGGTCGACCACTATAGGTCAACAGTCACTAGGTTGGCAGGGTCTGAAGGTAGACAGGGTTTCTAGGTCGACATGTGCTAGGTCGACAGGTCAAAAGGTCGACATGAGTCACATTTTTTTCCTTTTTTAAAAATCTTTTTCATACTTAACGATCCATGTGGACTACGATTGGAATGGTAATCTGTGCAGAGCGAAGCGGTAGCAGAGCAAGGCACATGCAAGGGGACATGGTGCACTAATTGGACTTCCTGGTCACTGTACGGAGAAAACGATACAAAAAAAAATAATGAAAAACTCACGTCGACCTTTTGACCTGTCGACCTAGAAACCCTGTCGACCTGGTGACTGTCGACCAATAGTGGTCGACCTAAACATTGTTGATCTAGACACTGTCTATTTGATGATCCACACCCGTCGTGGACACCCTCAAGTGGGTATAGTTCTGTTTTGCTGGGATTCCGACCAGCGGCATTGCCGGCTGTCGGGATTCCGGTGTTGGTAATCTGACCTTCGGGATCCTGACAGCCGGGAAATTAAATGGATCCCCATCCTGTATACGTTAGCATAAACCTCTAGTAAGGGTATTACTGCACTGCTGGAGCTACTGATTTTTTTGTAGCTTAACTTTTAGTTCCAATCATTAGTCATTTTTCTTTTAGTTGATAGTGATAGTGTTGTCTATAGCCGAAGCCAAGCTAATGAGAATAGCTGAAGATAACCGACAATAAATTACAATACAATTAAACTGATTTACAGTAAACATTACCTTGATACATTATTGTTGCACCACTGATAAGTCGGTGCCTGATACCTTTTGCATGATAGTAGGTGTATAATTTGTCAAAGTTACAGATAAAGGATATAAGGCTGTATTAACATTTTGTACGTTTTGTATCACATATTCTACTATACTCCAAGCTGCTGATAGGGCGCCCTTAAGGTGCTAACTAAACCATGCTTAAATAGTGTATAAATATATGGCTGTGGGCTTATCTCAGAAGAGGGCATTTATTCATCTTTGTATTTTATGCAATAGCCATTGCATTGATACTTTCTCTACTATAATAGTGATACAAATGCCCCAGTACAAATAAACGGTGGGAGTTTTATAATCATTTTGCAGATAGTAGCTGTCACTCCGAACACCCCTCAGATGTGTCTGTACACAACTATGGGGGTAATTCAGAGTTGATCTACGATCATTTACTCTGACATGCGGGGGGACGCCCAGCACAGGGCTAGTCCGCCCCGCATATCAGGCCCTGTTCCCCCCTCGCACAGGTACAAAAGCATCACAGGGAACTACCAGCCGCGTTCCGGGTCGCTGCGTGTGACGTCAAGCTGCCACCGCGGCCTGCCCCCCCCAACGGTCCGCACATGCTTCCGTTGTCCGGACCGTGCCCCACCAACAGCGTTCTAACGCCATTGGCATGCCCTGCGACCGCCTCTGCCTGCGCGTGCGCACTCCACAAAGTAATTCAGACTGCGATCGCTGCCGCAGCAGCGATGCAGTCTGAATTACTCCCTATATTTTCCTAATCAAAGTATTATGGCAAATGTATGATATATTTTCTAAATTATATAATGTGTAGATTGTAAATTTACAAGCAGGGCTCTCTCAACTCTGTCGGCATGATTAAGAGGTTGACACTAATGCAGAATTTGTGGTAGTGCTGCAGCCAATTGGCTGTCTATTGAGGCGTCCACCAGCTGTGGCTCTAATCTGCTGCAATGCACAAATAGTTGCACCATTGGGTGGACATCGGCACCATCGAGCATTAGAGCAACTCTATGGTTGCCCAGAATGTCCAACGATATATGCACACAGTCCTTGACTTGACACGCCCACCAATGAGGATCAACCCCAGTCACTGTCCAGGAATGCCGAATTGCATACATATCCATGATCTGCGTCACCCGGCGGTAACCATCGGAAAACATGCGCAATGCATCTTGGACACATGCGCAAATTTAAAACACCAGACGATGGCAGAAAAGTTAGTAATGTTTTTTTTTTTTTTTTTCCTGGCATAGGGAGACTGAGCTTAGCTCTGTCCCTGGTGCACACTCAGTCCTGCCTCTTCTGTGATTGGCGTACTGGTTAACCCTGCTTATTGAGCCCCACCCCTTTTTTAATTGGCTCACCGCCCATAGAAAGAATGCCCGTTGATTAGTGATTTGTCCCTCATTAAGGGAGAGGTGTATCAAAGCTTCAGGAGAGATAAAGTGGAGAAGTTGTCCATCGCAAACAATCCGCTTACTGTAATTGTATACACTGTGCTAGTTAAATCATAGCTATAAGCTAATTGATTGCTATGGCAACGTCTCCACTTTTATCTCCTTCAAAGATTTGATACATCTCCTAGTCTTGGTGCTGAATAAATTAGTAAATACTTCATTTAAAAGTGGCGCCTTGTTTAAAAACCTGTTTACTGACCTACATGGGGTTTCTTTCACAGTGAAACAAACCTTTATTTCTCTGACGTCCTAGTGGATGCTGGGACTCCGTAAGGACCATGGGGATAGCGGCTCCGCAGGAGACAGGGCACAAGAATAAAAGCTTTAGGATCAGGTGGTGTGCACTGGCTCCTCCCCCTATGACCCTCCTCCAAGCCTCAGTTAGATTTTTGTGCCCGAACGAGAAGGGTGCAGGCTAGGTGGCTCTCCTGAGCTGCTTAGAATAAAAGTTTAATTTAGGTTTTTTTATTTTCAGTGAGTCCTGCTGGCAACAGGCTCACTGCATCGTGGGACTAAGGGGAGAAGAAGCGAACTCACCTGCGTGCAGAGTGGATTGGGCTTCTTAGGCTACTGGACATTAGCTCCAGAGGGACGATCACAGGTACAGCCTGGATGGGTCACCGGAGCCGCGCCGCCGTCCCCCTTACAGAGCCAGAAGAGACGAAGAGGTCCGGTGAAATCGGCGGCAGAAGACAATCCTGTCTTCAGACTAAGGTAGCGCACAGCACAGCTGTGCGCCATTGCTCTCAGCACACTTCACACTCCGGTCACTGAGGGTGCAGTGCGCTTGGGGGGGAGCGCCCTGAGACGCAATATAAATGATAATACCTTAGGTGGCAAAAAGAATACATCACATATAGCTCCTGGGCTATATGGATGTATTTAACCCCTGCCATTTTTACACAAAAGAGCGGGAGATAAGGACGTCGTGAAGGGGCGGAGCCTATCTCCTCAGCACACAAGCGCCATTTTCCCTCACAGTTCCGCTGGAAGGACGGCTCCCTGACTCTCCCCTGCAGTCCTGCTTCAGAATCAGGGTAAAAAAGAGAAGGGGGGGCACTATTGGCAGCAAATGACAATATAAACAGCAGCTATAAGGGAATAACACTTATATAAGGTTATCCCTGTATATATATATATATAGCGCTGGGTGTGTGCTGGCAGACTCTCCCTCTGTCTCTCCAAAGGGCTCGTGGGGTCCTGTCCTCTATCAGAGCATTCCCGGTGTGTGTGCTGTGTGTCGGTACGTGTGTGTCGACATGTATGAGGAGGAAAATGATGTGGAGGCGGAGCAATTGCCTGCGTTAGTGATGTCACCCCCTAGGGAGTCGACACCTGACTGGATGATCGTGTTCAAACAATTAAGTGATAATGTCAACACTTTGCAAAAAACTGTTGACGACATGAGACAGCCGGCAAATCAATTAGTGCCTGTCCAGGCGTCTCAGACACCGTCAGGGGCCCTAAAACGCCCGTTACCTCAGTGGGTCGACACAGACCCAGACACAGATACTGAGTCTAGTGTCGATGGTGATGAGTCGAACGTAATGTCCAGTAGGGCCACACGTTACATGATCACGGCAATGAAGGAAGCATTGCACATTTCTGACACTACAAATACCACTAAGAAGGGTATTATGTGGGGGGTGAAAAAACTACCAATAGTTTTTCCTGAGTCAGATGAATTGAATGAGGTATGTGATAAAGCGTGGGTTTCTCCCGACAAAAAACTGCTAATTTCTAATAAATTATTGGCACTATATCCTTTCCCATCAGAGGTTAGGACACGTTGGGAAACACCCCCTAGGGTAGATAAGGCGCTCACACGTTTATCTAAACAAGTAGCGTTACCGTCTCCTGATACGGCCACCCTCAAAGAACCAGCTGATAGAAGGCTGGAAAATATCCTAAAAAGTATATACACACATACTGGTGTTATACTGCGACCAGCAATCGCTTCAGCCTGGATGTGCAGTGCTGGAGTCGCGTGGTCGGATTCCCTGACTGAAAATATTGATACCCTGGATAGGGACAATATATTGTTAACTATAGAGCATTTGAAGGATGCATTACTATATATGCGTGATGCACAGAGGGATATTTGCACCCTGGCATCAAGAGTAAGTGCTATGTCCATCTCTGCCAGAAGAACGTTATGGACGCGTCAGTGGTCAGGGGATGCGGATTCCAAACGACATATGGAAGTATTGCCGTATAAAGGGGAGGAGTTATTTGGGGCTGGTCTTTCGGACCTGGTGGCCACGGCAACGGCTGGAAAGTCCACCTTCTTACCCCAGGTCACTTCACATCAACAGAAAAAGACACCGTCTTTTCAAACTCAGTCCTTTCGTTCCCATAAATACAAGCGAGCAAAAGGCCATTCCTTTCTGCCCCGGGGCAGAGGAAGGGGAAAAAGACTGCACCATGCAGCCGCTTCCCAGGATCAGAAGCCTTCCCCTGCTTCTGCCAAGTCTTCAGCATGACGCTGGGGCTTTACAAGCAGACTCAGACTTGGTGGGGGCCCGTCTCAAGAATTTCAACGCGCAGTGGGCTCACTCGCAAGTGGATCCCTGGATTCTACAGGTAGTATCGCAGGGGTACAAACTGGAATTCGAGGCGTTTCCCCCTCGCCGGTTCCTGAAGTCTGCTCTGCCAAAGTCTCCCTCCGACAGGGAGGCAGTTCTGGAAGCCATTCACAAGCTGTATTCCCAGCAGGTGATAATCAAGGTACCCCTCCTACAACAAGGAAAGGGGTATTATTCCACGCTGTTTGTGGTACCGAAGCCGGACGGCTCGGTGAGACCAATTTTAAATCCGAAATCCTTGAACACTTACATAAAAAGGTTCAAATTCAAGATGGAATCACTCAGAGCGGTGATAGCGAACCTGGAAGAAGGGGACTATATGGTGTCTCTGGACATCAAAGATGCTTATCTCCACGTCCCAATCTACCCTTCTCACCAAGGGTATCTCAGGTTTGTAGTACAAGACTGTCATTATCAGTTTCAGACGCTGCCGTTTGGGTTGTCCACGGCACCTCGGGTCTTTACCAAGGTAATGGCCGAAATGATGATTCTTCTTCGAAGAAAAGGCGTATTAATTATCCCTTACTTGGACGATCTCCTGATAAGGGCAAGGTCCAGGGAACAGTTAGAAGTCGGAGTAGCACTATCTCAGATAGTGTTACGTCAGCACGGGTGGATCCTAAATATTCCAAAATCGCAGCTGATTCCAACGACACGTCTTCTGTTCCTAGGAATGATTCTGGACACAGTCCAGAAGAAGGTTTTTCTCCCGGAGGAGAAGGCCAAGGAGTTATCCGAGCTAGTCAGGAACCTCCTAAAACCAGCCCAGGTGTCAGTGCATCAGTGCACGAGGGTCCTGGGAAAAATGGTGGCTTCTTACGAAGCAATTCCATTCGGAAGATTCCATGCAAGAACGTTTCAGTGGGATCTACTGGACAAATGGTCCGGTTCGCATCTTCAGATGCAGCAGCGGATAACCCTGTCACCAAAGACAAGGGTGTCTCTCCTGTGGTGGTTGCAGAGTGCTCATCTTCTAGAGGGCCGCAGATTCGGCATTCAGGATTGGATCCTGGTGACCACGGATGCAAGCCTGAGAGGCTGGGGAGCAGTCACACAGGGAAAAAACTTCCAGGGCTTGTGGTCAAGCATGGAAACATCTCTTCATATAAACATTCTGGAACTACGGGCCATTTACAATGCCCTAAGTCAAGCGAAACCCCTGCTTCAGGGTCAGGCGGTATTGATCCAATCGGACAACATCACGTCAGTCGCCCACGTAAACAGACAGGGCGGCACGAGAAGCAGGAGGGCAATGGCAGAGGCTGCAAGGATTCTTCGCTGGGCGGAAAATCATGTGATAGCTCTGTCAGCAGTGTTCATTCCGGGAGTGGACAACTGGGAAGCAGACTTCCTCAGCAGACACGACCTTCACCCGGGAGAGTGGGGACTTCACCCAGAAGTCTTCCACCTGATTGTAAACCGTTGGGAAAAACCAAAGGTGGACATGATGGCGTCACGTCTAAACAAAAAACTAGACAGCTATTGCGCCAGGTCAAGGGACCCTCAGGCAATAGCGGTGGACGCTCTGGTGACACCGTGGGTGTACCAGTCAGTGTATGTGTTCCCTCCTCTGCCTCTCATACCAAAAGTACTGAGAATCATAAGAAGGAGAGGAGTAAGAACGATACTCGTGGTTCCGGATTGGCCAAGAAGGACTTGGTACCCGGAACTTCAAGAGATTCTCACGGAAGACCCGTGGCCTCTACCTCTAAGAAAGGACCTGCTCCAGCAGGGGCCTTGTCTGTTCCAAGACTTACCGCGGCTGCGTTTGACGGCATGGCGGTTGAACGCCGGATCCTGAAGGAAAAAGGCATTCCAGATGAAGTCATCCCTACCCTGGTCAAAGCCAGGAAGGATGTAACCGCAAAACATTATCACCGCATTTGGCGAAAATATGTTGCGTGGTGTGAGGCCAAGAAGGCCCCTACAGAGGAATTTCAACTGGGTCGTTTCCTCCATTTCCTGCAAACAGGACTGTCTATGGGCCTAAAATTAGGGTCCATTAAGGTTCAAATTTCGGCCCTGTCGATTTTCTTCCAGAAAGAACTGGCTTCAGTACCTGAAGTTCAGACATTTGTAAAAGGGGTACTGCATATACAACCTCCTTTTGTGCCTCCAGTGGCACCTTGGGATCTCAATGTTGTTTTGAGGTTCCTTAAGTCACATTGGTTTGAACCACTCACCACTGTGGACTTAAAATATCTCACATGGAAGGTGACGATGCTGTTAGCCCTGGCTTCAGCCAGGCGTGTGTCAGAATTGGCGGCTTTATCATATAAAAGCCCTTACTTAATTTTTCATTCTGACGGGGCAGAATTGAGGACTCGTCCTTAATTTCTCCCTAAGGTGGTTTCTGCTTTTCACATGAACCAACCTATTGTGGTGCCTGCGGCTACTAGGGACTTGGAGGACTCCAAGTTACTTGACGTTGTCAGGGCCCTGAAAATATATGTTTCCAGGACGGCTGGAGTCAGAAAGTCTGACTCGCTGTTTATCCTGTATGCACCCAACAAGCTGGGTGCTCCTGCTTCTAAGCAGACTATTGCTCGTTGGATTTGTAGTACAATTCAGCTTGCACATTCTGTGGCAGGCCTGCCACAGCCAAAATCTGTAAAAGCCCATTCCACAAGGAAAGTGGGCTCATCTTGGGCGGCTGCCCGAGGGGTCTCGGCTTTACAACTTTGCCGAGCAGCTACTTGGTCAGGGGCAAACACGTTTGCTAAATTCTACAAATTTGATACCCTGGCTGAGGAGGACCTGGAGTTCTCTCATTCGGTGCTGCAGAGTCATCCGCACTCTCCCGCCCGTTTGGGAGCTTTGGTATAATCCCCATGGTCCTTACGGAGTCCCAGCATCCACTAGGACGTCAGAGAAAATAAGATTTTACTTACCGATAAATCTATTTCTCGTAGTCCGTAGTGGATGCTGGGCGCCCATCCTAAGTGCGGATTGTCTGCAATACTTGTACATAGTTATTGTTAACTAAATCGGGTTATTGTTGTTGTGAGCCATCTTTTCAGAGGCTCCTTCGTTGTTATCATACTGTTAACTGGGTTCAGATCACGAGTTGTACGGTGTGATTGGTGTGGCTGGTATGAGTCTTACCCGGGATTCAATATCCTTCCTTATTATGTACGCTCGTCCGGGCACAGTATCCTAACTGAGGCTTGGAGGAGGGTCATAGGGGGAGGAGCCAGTGCACACCACCTGATCCTAAAGCTTTTATTCTTGTGCCCTGTCTACTGCGGAGCCGCTATCCCCATGGTCCTTACGGAGTCCCAGCATCCACTACGGACTACGAGAAATAGATTTATCGGTAAGTAAAATCTTATTAAATAATGCTTACAGATGCTTTTTCTCTAACGTCCTAGTGGATGCTGGGGACTCCGTAAGGACCATGGGAATAGACGGGCTCCGCAGGAGACATGGGCACTTTGAGAAAGAATTTAGATTCTGGTGTGCTCTGGCTCCTCCCTCTATGTCCCTCCTCCAGACCTCAGTTTGAATCTATGCCCGGACAAGCTGGGTGCTGTTCAGTGAGCTCTCCTGAGCTTGCTGTAAGAAAGTATTTTGTTAGGTTTTTTATTTTCAGGGAGCTCTGCTGGCAACAGACTCCCTGCATCGTGGAACAGAGGGGAGAGAAGCAGCCCTACTCTCTGAAGCTAGGTCCTGCTTCTTAGGCTACTGGACACCATTAGCTCCAGAGGGATCGTACACAGGATCTCACCCTCGTCGTCCGATCCAAGAGCCGCGCCGCCGTCCCCCTCGCAGAGCCGAAGACAGAAGCCGGGTGAGTATGAGAAGCAAGAAGACTTCGAAATCGGCGGCAGAAGACTCCGTTCTTCACATGAGGTAACGCACAGCACTGCAGCTGTGCGCCATTGCTCCAAACACACCTCACATACTCCGGTCACTGTAAGGGTGCTGGGCGCAGGGGGCGCCCTGGGCAGCATATGGACCTCTGTTGGCAAAAGTACTCATATATACAGTTGGGCACTGTATATATGTATGAGCCCCCGCCAAAAAGATATGTATTGACAATGCTAAATTCCCTTGTCGTATAAACAACCCTTTATGAAGCTAAGAACACTGTACGCTGTTTACTTAAGAAGTACCGTAATGGTACGCTAGTTGCGTAACGATCGCTCAGCCGTAGGCGAGACGCTCAAGCGTCACGTTCGCTCACGGCCCAGCAATCACAGGACACGTTATTGGCTATGACTAGAGTAATGATTCGCTATGGCGTAGCTTACGCTTGAGACCACGAGGAGGTCACCAGCGGTGCAGACGCTCACAATGCTATACCTTTATGTCTAAACCTTATACCAAAGAAATACAAAGAATACCTTAATGTGAGTACAGGGTGTAAGTGCAACCTTGTGTAACCTGACTAACTACAAAGCTGCTTGAGCGTCACCGACGCTCAAGTGAACACTTAACACTATAGAAAATACACAAATACTGGTTTAGGTTCCAAAGCCTATTAACTGTATTATATCTAATATATTTGAAAAAGGGGATAACAGTACAAATGATACACTACAATATAACAGAGACTTCCTAACCACAGAACTAAACAATAAATACAAAAAGACAATACTACACTGACCTAAATGCAATACGATACAATACTATCTAATACAATACAATACTAGCCTAGTCTAGGGGAGATATGAGAGAACAGAACAGAGAGAGAGAGAGAGAGAGAGATGAGAGAAATTGGCTCACAGAAAGACAATGATTACGGAGAGAAACTTACGCACAAGGGGAAACGAACGCATGCGCCTGGACATCCAGCACCCGATTTTCAGCAATGAGAACCGTTGAAGAGTGAGAGCTGGATGTGGTCGGCCTGCCTATTTATGCCCCACACACAATGCAATCTCCTGGTCCTACAATCCCATTGTCCATTGGCCGAAGGAATTCGGCCCTGCATCATAACAAAAGGTCATAGGGTGATTCATACAGGTGGGCTGTGACGATTTCCAACAGCTCAGGTGGGTGGGAAACTGGGTTTCCCGCCGCATACCTGAGTATCTGTAAATAATAGAAATGGACATAAACTTCTTATGTCCATAACTATTCGCACGAGCGATTAATACGCTCCAAACCAACACCGGAATATTGCTAATTAAATACTCTTCCGATGGGTACCAAACACTGCTGTATGATTCCTGTTAGACCCTTCGTACGATATAAAGAGGGATTCCTCAGCTCTGGGACATTGTATTTTAACCAAACTTTCAGAATCTATCAAAGGGACCATGATCTATAAACTACATTAATTGTGAACATTTGTAACGAATGAGTCGCACGCTACGACTACATAAACTCTACCGTAAATACGCATACCGCGCCTGCGAGTGCACGCTATTGCGGGTATGCGCCTCCACGGGAGAGCGTACGCACGCGCAGCGCGGACCAGTGTGCGGTGCAAATATGGCAACGTGCATTGAGACATTTTTCTGACTTTGACAGTCCACCCTTTGGCAGTCAATAATAACTGCCACAAAACATTTAAGGAGAAAAATGTAAGTCAGGGGTTAATTGATTTCCATGGTTGGGTAGGGGAGAAGAGTGGAGTAGGTGTGAAGAGGGTATGACTTAGTGAGAAAGTAGAAGCATGTGTGTATGAGTCCATGTTTGGAGGGTCATGTATCATCGTGCCGTACGTGTGGTAAATCTAGCTTCGAGGTATTGCGAAGTATACATTTGAATTCCTTCTTATCCTGTGGTACAGGTCTGTGGATGGGCTGTCAAACTCTACCGAGCTCGTTTCGGCTGTGGTTGTAACAAAATGGGGATGCACATTTTAGTTGATGATACATGAATGGGGGAGGTATGTGGTTGCTGATATCTGTGCCTGTATTCCCTATCGTCTATGTGTGTCGTTACCTGAGGGTTGTAGAGATGAAGATAAAGAACACTTACGAAAAATGCAATGATATTCTATGTCAGGGAAATGTACATCTGTTGTTGAAGTTGTGTTCGGTATCTGTTGAGAGTCGTCTTCTTTGCGCTGTTTTGCTCCTTAGGCATGAGCAACAAGCTTTGTCAGTGCCATCAGATTTACAAAAATGTTGGGCTAGCGTGAGTTTAAAGATACTAGGGAAACTGGGGATCCATGGCAAAGTTCATCAAGTGTCCATATTTAAAGTTGTCAAATCTTCTTCTTTGGTGCTTGTCTGTTGTCTGTATAGCGTCTCGTCAACTTCCTCGTCCAAGGGGGTCTTTGTATCTTGGAGAAAAGCAGAAAAACAGGTGAAAGAAACGGACCGTATAATCGCATTTTCATCACATTCTGGTTTCTATCATTGGGTCATAAATCAAATCCAGGTTAATTACAGTTTCCTCGCTCCTCAAGCTCATCACTTTTGTACTTTGCTTGCACCTCATTAAAGCCTGCCCGCATCTAAATATCAATCCAATCGATATAACGACACCCAAGATACATAGTAGAAACTTTCCAACATCCATTATGACTCCTTGAGCCCATTCTCCCAAACCGGAGAACCAATTTCGCGGGTTCAACCATGACACCCAACCAGTCAGCTCATTACCTACAGCAGCAAGGGTGAGATTGTGTTTTCGACGAAATTCCCACTTCAATTGGAGAATATTGTCCATCTTTTGGTCTATGACCTCTACCGGATCCTCGGTGCTATTTGTGATATACGTGCAACACTTTATGCCGTACTGTGTTGCCAATGTAACACAATATCCGCCTGTTACTGCTGTAAGATAATTAAGAACCATCCTATGCTGAACTAGTTCTGTTTTGTAAGCTTGAAGTTCTCTTCCAGTGTATCTAAACGTGTCATCATACATTTCAGTGATATTATCTAACAAATTGGCGAGTGCGGAAATGTATCTATAATTCATCACACCTCGAACGGTGCGAGTGAAATCTAACGCTACCAGAACCTGAATCCCGGTGGATTCATGGATAAGATCAGAGGCCGGATGCTCTAACCTTTCTGACAGTTGTCTTTTAACTCGGTGCTCGTAATGAGTGTGAGTATAAGGAGCTTGGGCACCACGGTGTATGTCCTTCATTTTGTCATGTGTTACAGTCATCACTTCAGGCAATACTTTTCCAATATAACACAATCCTTCAGAGTTTGGGGCAAGCCACTTGTACGCCTTTCTCCCACATATGAAATATGCGTCATCGGGGAGAACATAGGGGACGGAGAAGGACATGATCATGTTACAAACCTTCCAGGTGAAATCTCCTGACCCTAATTCTTCCATCTGCTTAATGCACGTATCGGTTTGTACGATATGTGCACAGTATCCTGGTGATACCTCTCCAACTCTAGTAATCCTATTTCCTAAGGTATATCGATACCGGAAAGATTTTCCTCTACTGGCTATGTGGCGTACGAGCTCTGTATCTGTAGGCATTCTATCTGCTCTGTGTGAAAAGGTCATGGTAAGGTTGCTCCATGACACTTCCCAATTTCCCGGTTTTCTGGGATTGGAGATGTTAAAACATATGAGGGACCTATCCACATGGTATTGGTGGAGCTTCAAACTAGGAGGGCTGGAGATGTTAAACCTCCGATCCACCGGTCTCCCACCACTTAGCTCAAGTACCTCCCCTAACGTTAAAGGAAATGGTACTAGCCCTGATTTGCTGTGACCCTGAGGTACTTGAGAGCATACCCAACAATCTGTTTGGTTTAACACGTTACCCACTAAGGAGTGATAGTCACTCAATGGATGCCGGTCCATATGGATATTAAAACTAGATTGGCATTTCTTTATGCATCCATCTTCAACCAGATTATCACAGAGCCTACAGATACAATTTTCTTCAGCTAACAATCCATCACAATTTCTTCTATCGGATCGTTTTCTGATACTCGCCTTTGCTTGTTGGTTTGGTTGATCTTGGAAAACTACGCCTCCATCATCATAATCGGAACCCATTCCAGAACCTCTCTCGACCTCTATGGTACTCTCGCCGGAACAGACTGCTCTGGTCAACATCATGGTTAACATCAAAATCCGGATCACAGTCTCTTGGGGCAAGTCCATCTTTGAGGAAAAAATAGAGAAGAATGAGAAGGGGGAAAAAGAAATCTTAAGGGAGAGGGGCTGGGAAGTGGAGAAAAACAATAAAAGGGAGAAGGGAGTCGACAACTGCTTTCGGTCTTCAAGGCTCAGGTGCCGCCTCAGTCCTCCTGGAACAGACACTCCAGTGATACAACCTCTACCGTCTGTTCCTTATCACGGGACTTCTCTGGATCGGCAACCTTTTTGCAGTGGGATGAATGGACCCAAGTCTCTCTCTCAGCAACCTTCAATGCTGTGGTGCTAGTCAATAAGACCTGGTATGGTCCTTCCCATCTATCAATAAGACAACCTGAGCGTAGAAAATTTCGTATCATTACATAATCCCCAGGTTCAATGTCATGACAATTACTATCTGGTAAATCAGGAATCACCAACTTCAGATTATCATTTTGATTCCTCAACTGTTTACTCATGTTAATCAAGTATTTTACAGTTACTTCATTGTTACATTTCAAATCATCCTGAGGGTTAATCATGACATGCGGTTGTCGACCAAACAAGATTTCAAAAGGAGACAGATTAAGGGGGGACCTGGGAGTGGTTCTGATGCTATACAAAACAATGGGTAAAGCTTCTGGCCATGTTAATCCTGTCTCTGCCATTACTTTACTCAATTTATTTTTAATAGTGCTGTTCACTCTTTCGACCTTCGCACTCGCCTGTGGACGGTACGGAGTGTGCAGCTTACTATCAATTCCCATCAACTTACACATTCCTTGAAAGACATCACCTGTAAAATGGGTACCCCTATCACTTTCAATGATTCTAGGGATACCATATCTACATACAAATTCCTGCACAATTTTCTTAGCTGTAAACATAGCGGTATTTGTAGCTGCTGGAAAAGCTTCGACCCAATTCGAGAAAACATCTATACAAACAAGTACATATTTCAAATTTCGACATGGGGGTAATTGAATGAAGTCAATTTGTATTACCTGGAAAGGGCCGCCGGCAGGTGGGATATGGGATGGTTCTGTAGGTATTGCTTTTCCAATATTCTTTCTCAGACAGGTAAGGCATGACATTGCTCTTTTACCCGCATGAGAGGAGAATCCTGGGGCGCACCAGTATGCTCTTACCAATTTGCACATCCCCTCCCTGCCTAGATGAGTCAGCCCGTGAGCTGCTTCAGCCAGACATGGAAGGTATGCCCTGGGGGCCACTGGTTTACCATGTCCATCCGTCCAGAGCCCTGAGGACTCCTGGCCATATCCCTTTGCCTTCCAGACTGCTCTTTCCTGTGTGGAACACAAATTCTGCATCTCACACAACTTCTGTGTGTTGATGGTATTAAATACCATCAGTTGTGTGGTGTCTGTCTGTATGGGGGTAGCAGCTGCAAGCTTTGCGGCTTCGTCTGCTCGGCTGTTACCAAGGGATACTGGGTCTTGGCTATATGTATGTGCTTTACATTTGATAACAGCCACTCTGTCGGGTTCCTGTATCGCTGTTAGAAGCCTTTTTATATAAGCTGCATGCGCTATCGGTGTACCAGCCGCCGTCATGAAATTTCTGAGCCGCCATAGCGCTCCGAAATCATGGACTACCCCGAACGCGTATCTGGAATCGGTGTAGATATTGGCAGACTTACCCTTAGCCAATTCACATGCTCTGGTTAGGGCGACCAGTTCAGCAACCTGGGCTGAGTGAGGTGGGCCTAGCGGTTCCGCTTCTATGGTGTCTTGGTCATCTACGACTGCGTATCCAGTACACAAGTCTCCCGAGTCTGACTGTCTGTGACAACTACCGTCCGTGTAGAACGTGAGTTCTGCATCTTCCAGTGGATTGTCACTGATGTCAGGCCTTGCGGTAAAATTTTGGGTCAAATATTCCATACAATCATGTGTATCTTCCTTTGTATTAAATCCTCCTTCCCCATCACTCTCACCTTCCACCCTTTGTGTCTGACCAGGCACACCTGGGAGAAATGTTGCAGGGTTTAATGCACTGCATCTCCTTATGGTGATGTTTACTGGGGCCATTAATGCCAATTCCCATCTCGTAAACCTTGCTGATGAGACGTGTCTGGTTTGGGCAGAATTCAATAAGGCAGATACCGCATGCGGTGTATGGATTGTGAGGTTGTGGCCTAGCACAACATCTTCGCTTTTTGTCACTAGCAATGCTATCGCCGCAACGCTACGCAAGCATGTGGGGAGGGATCGCGCTACCGTGTCTAGCTGGGCGCTGTAGTATGCAATTGGCCTGCTGGCATCACCGTATTTTTGTGTTAGTACACCTGCTGCGCACCCAGCACTTTCTGTTCCGTATAGTTCAAAGGGTTTCCCATAGTCTGGCATACCTAGTGCTGGTGCCTGCGTTAGACACTGTTTGAGTCTCTCAAATGCTGTTTCGGATTCGTCTGTATGCGAAATCCGATCAGGTTTGTTTGAGGAGACCATTTCCTGCAAAGGTAGCGCCAATATGGAAAACCCTGGGATCCAATTACGGCAATACCCACACATTCCTAGAAACGTCCTGATCTGTTGTTGGGTTTGTGGCAGTGTCATGTCTCTAATGGCTTGGATTCTATCAGCGGTCAGGTGTCTCAGTCCTTGTGTTAGACAGTGTCCCAAATATTTTACCTTAGCTTGGCATAATTGCAACTTGTCTTTGGAAACCTTGTGACCTGTGTCTGAAAGATGAAACAGGAGCTGTTTCGTATCCTTCAGGGAAGCTTCCAATGAATCAGAACACAGTAGTAGATCATCCACGTACTGTATCAACACTGATCCACTCTCCGGTTGGAAAGACTGTAAACAATCATGCAAAGCCTGAGAAAATATACTTGGACTGTCTATGAAACCTTGGGGTAACCGAGTCCACGTGTATTGGACTCCTCTGTATGTGAATGCAAACAAATATTGGCTGTCAGGGTGCAGAGGTACCGAAAAGAAAGCGGAGCAGAGGTCAATAACAGTGAAAAATTTGGCAGTGGGAGGAATTTGCATTAGGATGACAGCTGGATTAGGCACTACGGGGAACTGACTTTCAACTATTTTGTTAATCCCCCTTAGATCCTGCACTAGCCTGTAACCCCTCCCCCCACTCTTTTTAACAGGGAAGATGGGACTATTGGCTGTGCTGGACGTTCTTACCAGAATGCCCTGTTGCAGCAAGCGTTCTATTACTGGGAAAACTCCTAACTCCACCTCTGGCTTCAGAGGATACTGTGGGATTTTTGGAGCTATCCTACCATCTTTTACTTGTACAACTACTGGAGCTACGTTTGCCATTAATCCAGTGTCCTGTCCATCTTTTGTCCAAAGTGACTCTGGTATCTGAGATGTCATCTCTTCTACTTGGGATGGATTCCTATTTGTCATAATGGAATGTGACATTAATTTTGATGGGGAGTCTAGCATGTCTCGTACTTCCTGAGCGTGATTCTCAGGAATGTCCAAGAATACACCTTCAGGAGTACAATAAATGACGCAACCCATTTTACATAGTAAGTCTCTTCCCAGGAGATTAGTTGGTGCAGATGCAGCCAGCAAAAAGGAATGCTTGGGTATGCAAAGGCCCTATTGTAATCTCGGCTGGTTTGCTAACAGGGTAGTGCTGGACTACTCCTGTTACTCCCATGGCTGGAATTGTCCTACCAGTGGTTCTCATGCCCACTGTCGAATTTATCACTGACTTGGCCGCCCCTGTGTCTACAAGAAAGTTTAAAGTTTTACCAGCCACATTGATTGCAATCTCTGGTTCGCTTCCAAGACTGGCAATCAACTTAACTGGCTGCAGATTACAGGTATGGCCATACCCCTATTGGGTATGCTGACCTCCCTGAATCCCATTGGCAGCAACTACTTGTGGGGGAGTTAGCTGGGAACTACCAGAGGCATGCCAATCTCTGTTCGGGGGATATCTTTTTGTTTCCCCTGTATGTGGCTCAAAACTCCGCCTCTGTGGACCCTGCTCCCAATGTCGTGTGTTGTGTTGTTGTCTAGGGGGTTGAAAAGATCTTTGTACATTCTTTGTTCTACATTCTCGTGCATAGTGTCCCGGTCTGTTACAAGAAAAACATGTTATTACACTTGCCTTACCCACAGGATTCGGTGGTACATATTCAGGCTGCCTTGTGGTCAGCGCCTGTATACTTACGGACATCAACTTATCACTTTGCGACTCTCTGTGCCTAGTGATGTTTCTGTCGTGATCAATAGCAGCCTCTCTCAAGCCGGACACTGACAGACCTCGCCAGCATGGTTGCGTGGTCTGTACCCTAGCTTTTAATGTTTCTTTCAAACCATCCATCAGTACAGATACTGCTACTTCTCGATGGTTTGGGTTGGTCTTAATGTCTTCTATACCAGTGTACTTTGCCATTTCTAATAGTGCCCGGTGAAAATATTCTATTGCCGTTTCGGACTCCTTTTGCTTAATGGAAAATATTTTATTCCATTTAACAACGGCTGGGAAATACTCTTTTAGCTGTAAATTTATCCTTTTTACATTATCCTTGTTGTACACGTCTGTAAGCGGTACATCTTTATCCAATGCACAATCAGCTAAAAATTGAGTTGCGTCAACATTGGAAGGTAAACAAGCTCTTAGCAGTATCTGCCAATCCTTGTTGTTGGGTTCTACAGTGTTACCTAGATCCCTGATGTATTTTTGGCTAGCAACTAAATCCTTCCTGGGGTCAGGAAATTCGGACACTATTGTTCTTAATTCCATTCTGGAAAATGGAGTGTACATGGCAATGTTCCTTATGGGAGTGGCTCCAGACACATCTGTTTTTCCATTGGGAACTGCTATTACCCTTACAGGAGCAATTCTAACAGCCTCTTCCTGTGTAGATTCTACAGCTTGTTGTGGTACAATTGTTTCAGTGTAGTGCATGGTGCCGTACTTACCCGTTGACACGACCTCACCTATCCCTCCGCTAGGGGCTTTCACTAATCTCGTGGGTGTCGCGGTGCCTACTGTGGTCTCTGCTATGGTGGCTGCAAGAGAGAGAGCTGAAATTGTTGCTGAATCGTCTTCTTGATCACACTCCTGAGGAAGGTTCAAAACAGGGTACATCTTGCACGGGTTAATACTTGCATGAGTTATTTGGTTAACATCATTAACATTTACAGGGTTACTAAGAGTTTGTGTTTTACAACCCAGTGCGTTTCTCTCCGCAATCAACTTCTCTCCTGCAATGTATGGTGGAGGGGGAGCTGTGGCTATCAGCTTCCTGACTGCCCCAGATCCTGCCGCCAGAGCCAAACCTCTCTGTATCTCACCTTCCTGGTGCCATAACTGTAAACAATCATGATGTTGAATTCGTCTCTTTGTTGATTTTACGAGACATATCCTCCTCCTTAAATTTTGTAACACTTCTGGACTGAAGCTACCTATTCTTGGGAATTTGTCCCTGTCTTGTACAGTCATTCTCTCCCATTCATCACATAAAACCTCTGTGTGACTACCGTATTTTTCACACATTACATATCGTGCCGACCCAACTGGTCGGTTCTCTGAATCAACCCGAACCGAGGTTGATCGCCCCCTACCTGAACAAATGGCCCCCATAATCTGCAGGCGTTGCTTATTCCTCCTTGGATCTTTATCTCAAGGTTTTCAGCGAACCCTTACAAACAAACCAAGATGTCCTTGGGCAGGCCGGCGGTGGTGGTTTATCAAGTACCCCACTTACTTCTCGCCCACGTTGGCCAGTACTGCAATCACTGTAACCAGAGCTGCTGTACCCAACCTAGGGCCCCTGTGAACCTTTATTTACTGGGGCGCGTTCCCCAGCAAGTATCGGTTGTTGGATAGTTCCTGAGTGACCAGCGAACTTCCCTTCCAAAAATAAAAAATTACACAAATCACGTCAGAATGTACAAATAGCGTTTGTGACCAATTTACTCTAATGGTATTAGGTCAGATTACTAACTACTGCACACAATTACGTGCGGTCCAATCGTTCAGTACACGAGCACTACTTGTCATGTACTGAAAGATCAATGGAATCGATGTTTCCGGCCGCGATTCCTTCAGCAAGAGCTTGTATGGCCTATATGGGTTCTGCACCAACACCCCAGGCGTTGTGCCACTGGACTTTTATAGCGGACCTCTTTGTCTATTTTACCTGTTACCTTATGACCTCCTGGTCTGTTACCTTATGACCTCCTGGTCTGTTACCTTATGACCTCCTGGTCTGTTACCTTATGGTCCGCTATACTCTAATGCTCAAATATTATTTAACCAGGGATGCCTCCCTAGCCACCGTATATGTCACTTACACGTATGTCCCTTGACGAGTACCCGACTTTCCTTTTGGTTCAACCTCTTAAAGTTATATAAACTTATGTATACAAAACCACACTCACTCAACACATGTACACTTTGTTTCTATATCTATTTCTGCGCAGAAATTGTCTTTAGGCCAAAAGTGTTACCAATTAGGAGCAGGATCTGTTAAACTAAATTTCAGATTTTTTTTTTCCAAAAATAGATTTGCGTTATTTTCCGCGTCGCGTTATCTACCGCTGTGCGTTACTTATCGCCTTTGCGCTAATTATCGCTTTGCGCTAATTCAACTTTTCGTGACGAGCTACGTGGGCGTAACCAGACGCTACGTTGCGTCTTGAACGCTGCGTGCGTCTGCCTTTGGATTGCGTACGCTAGTCTTTGTTAGCGACACGTGTACGCAATATAAAGATCCACCGTAACACAATTTCTATTTTTATCAATGTAAATGATCCCTGATCATCTACCGCAATCCACACTGACTGTCTTATCTCCCAGACAAACCGTGTGTTGGTCTATACTTTAACTATTACCTCTACTATGAAATAACAGCAAATCTCTTTTTGCACTTTCTATCAACTATAAAACTTGGCAAACAGGAATAGTGATATACGAAATTTGAAAAAGAAATGCAGATAAATGTATGTGTGCGTGTATACGCAAGACAGAAGAGAAATAAAACAGTTTTAAAAAACACAAGCGTTTTGTTCTTACTTCCGGTTCCCGGATTCCTTCAGCACTCTTTATCTAAGCGAAGCAGACGCTTATCCCGTCAGCACTGTGAGACAACCTCCCACCCTTTGCTGGAGGGATAATGTCTGCTGATCTACCTAGTGCAGATATGAGAAGGATAGGACGAGTCCCCAATTGACAATGCTAAATTCCCTTGTCGTATAAACAACCCTTTATGAAGCTAAGAACACTGTACGCTGTTTACTTAAGAAGTACCGTAATGGTACGCTAGTTGCGTAACGATCGCTCAGCCGTAGGCGAGACGCTCAAGCGTCACGTTCGCTCACGGCCCAGCAATCACAGGACACGTTATTGGCTATGACTAGAGTAATGATTCGCTATGGCGTAGCTTACGCTTGAGACCACGAGGAGGTCACCAGCGGTGCAGACGCTCACAATGCTATACCTTTATGTCTAAACCTTATACCAAAGAAATACAAAGAATACCTTAATGTGAGTACAGGGTGTAAGTGCAACCTTGTGTAACCTGACTAACTACAAAGCTGCTTGAGCGTCACCGACGCTCAAGTGAACACTTAACACTATAGAAAATACACAAATACTGGTTTAGGTTCCAAAGCCTATTAACTGTATTATATCTAATATATTTGAAAAAGGGGATAACAGTACAAATGATACACTACAATATAACAGAGACTTCCTAACCACAGAACTAAACAATAAATACAAAAAGACAATACTACACTGACCTAAATGCAATACGATACAATACTATCTAATACAATACAATACTAGCCTAGTCTAGGGGAGATATGAGAGAACAGAACAGAGAGAGAGAGAGAGAGAGAGAGAGAGAGAGAGAGATGAGAGAAATTGGCTCACAGAAAGACAATGATTACGGAGAGAAACTTACGCACAAGGGGAAACGATCGCATGCGCCTGGACATCCAGCACCCGATTTTCAGCAATGAGAACCGTTGAAGAGTGAGAGCTGGATGTGGTCGGCCTGCCTATTTATGCCCCACACACAATGCAATCTCCTGGTCCTACAATCCCATTGTCCATTGGCCGAAGGAATTCGGCCCTGCATCATAACAAAAGGTCATAGGGTGATTCATACAGGTGGGCTGTGACGATTTCCAACAGCTCAGGTGGGTGGGAAACTGGGTTTCCCGCCGCATACCTGAGTATGTGTAAATAATAGAAATGGACATAAACTTCTTATGTCCATAACTATTCGCACGAGCGATTAATACGCTCCAAACCAACACCGGAATATTGCTAATTAAATACTCTTCCGATGGGTACCAAACACTGCTGTATGATTCCTGTTAGACCCTTCGTACGATATAAAGAGGGATTCCTCAGCTCTGGGACATTGTATTTTAACCAAACTTTCAGAATCTATCAAAGGGACCATGATCTATAAACTACATTAATTGTGAACATTTGTAACGAATGAGTCGCACGCTACGACTACATAAACTCTACCGTAAATACGCATACCGCGCCTGCGAGTGCACGCTATTGCGGGTATGCGCCTCCACGGGAGAGCGTACGCACGCGCAGCGCGGACCAGTGTGCGGTGCAAATATGGCAACGTGCATTGAGACATTTTTCTGACTTTGACAGTATTTTAGCGGGACAGAAGCCCGCCGTCGAGGGGGCGGGGCTTCTCCCTCAGCACTCACCAGCGCCATTTTTTCTCCACAGCTCCGCTGAGAAGAAGCTCCCCAGGCTCTCCCCTGCAGATCACGGTAGAAAAGGGTAAAAGGAGAGGGGGGGGGGCACATAATTAGGAGCTAAAAACACAATATACAGCAGCTACTGGGTTAACATTAAGTTACTGTGTTATTCCTGGGTTATATAGCGCTGGGGTGTGTGCTGGCATACTCTCTCTCTGTCTCACCAAAGGGCCTTGTGGGGGAACTGTCTTCAAAAAGGGCATTCCCTGTGTGTGTGGTGTGTCGGTACGCTTGTGTCGACATGTCTGATGAGGAAGGCTATGTGGAAGCAGAGCGGGAGCAAATGAATGTGGTGTCTCTGCCGACGGCACCGACACCTGATTGGATGGATATGTGGAAGGTTTTAAATGATAACGTTAATTCCTTACATAAAAGGTTGGAAAAAGCTGAAACCTCAGGACAGTCAGGGTCCCAACCCATGCCTGATCCTATGTCGCAGAGGCCGACAGGGTCTCAGAAGCGCCCACTATCCCAAATTATTGACACGGATACCGACATGGATTCTGACTCCAGTGTCGATTACGATGATGCAAAGTTACAGCCAAAATTGGCAAAATCCATCCGTTATATGATTATAGCTATTAAGGATGTGTTGCACATCACAGAGGAAACCCCAGTCCCTGACAGGAGGGTTCATATGTATGGGGAAAAGAAGCCACAGGTAACTTTTCCCCCCTCACACGAGCTCAATGAGTTATGTAAAAAGGCTTGTGAATCTCCAGATAAAAAACTGCAGATTTCCAAAAGGATTCTTATGGCGTATCCTTTCCCGCCAACGGACAGGTTACGCTGGGAATCCTCCCCTAGGGTGGACAAAGCTTTGACACGCTTATCCAAGAAGGTAGCCCTGCCGTCACAGGATACGGCTACCCTCAAAGATGCTGCGGATAGAAAACAGGAGGGTACCCTGAAGTCCATTTATACACATTCAGGTACCTTACTGAGGCCGGCAATCGCGTCGGCTTGGGTGTGTAGTGCTGTAGCAGCATGGACGGATACCTTATCTGAGGAACTTGATACCTTAGACAAGGATGCTATATTAATGACCCTGGGGCATATTAAAGACGCTGTCCTTTATATGAGAGATGCTCAGAGAGACATTAGCCTACTAGGTTCTAGAATAAATGCTATGTCGATTTCTGCCAGAAGGGTCTTGTGGACTCGGCAATGGACAGGTTATGCCGACTCAAAAAGGCACATGGAGGTTTTACCTTACAAGGGGGAGGAATTGTTTGGGGAGGGTCTCTCGGACCTGGTCTCCACAGCTACGGCTGAAAAGTAAAAAAAAAATTTCTTGGCAGGGGCAGAGGAAAGAAGCTGCACAACAAAGCTAGTTCCCAGGAACAGAAGTCCTCCCCGGCTTCCACTAAATCCACCGCATGACGTTGGGGCTCCACAGGCGGAGCTAGGCCCGGTGGGGGCGCGTCTCCGAAATTTCAGCCACAAGTGGGTTCACTCCCAGTTGGATCCCTGGGCAATAGATATTGTGTCTCAGGGATACAAGCTGGAATTCAAAGAGATGCCCCCTCACCGATACCTCAAATCGGCCCTGCCAGCTTCCCCCTTAGAGAGGGAAATAGTGTTAACTGCAATTCACAAATTGTATCTTCAACAGGTGGTGGTCAAGGTTCCCCTCCTTCAACAAGGAAAGGGTTATTATTCGACCATGTTTGTGGTACCGAAACCGGTCAGTTCGGTCAGACCCATATTGAATTTAAAATCCCTGAACATGTTCCTAAAAAGGTTCCGGTTCTAGATGGAATCGCTGAGAGCGGTCATTGCAAGCCTGGAAGGGGGGGATTTTATGGTGTCTCTGGACATAAAGGATGCATACCTTCATGTCCCCATTTATCCACCTCATCAGGCGTACCTCAGATTTGTGTTACAGGACGATCTCCTCATAAAAGCGAGGTCAAGAGAGCAGTTGCTGATCAGCGTAGCACGTTCTCTGGAAGTGTTACGGCAACACGGTTGGATTCTAAATATTCCAAAGTCGCAGTTGGTTCCTACGACTCGTCTGCCTTTCCTGGGCATGATTCTGGAGACAGACCAGAAAAGGCTTTATCTCCCGATAGAGAAAGTTCAGGAACTCATGACACTGGTCAGGGACCTATTAAAACCAAAACAGGTGTCAGTGCATCACTGCACTCGAGTCCTGGGAAAGATGGTGGCATCATACGAGGCCATTCCCTTCGGCAGGTTCCACGCGAGGACCTTTCAATGGGACTTACTGGACAAATGGTCCGGATCACATCTTCAGATGCATCGGTTAATCACCCTATCCCCCAGGGCCAGGGTGTCTCTCCTATTGTAGCTGCAGAGTGCTCACCTTCTCGAGGGCCGCAGATTCGGCATTCAGGACTGGGTCCTGGTGACCACGGATGCAAGCCTCCGAGGGTGGGGAGCAGTCACACAGGGAAGAAATTTCCAAGGTCTGTGGTCAAGTCAGGAGACTTGCCTTCACATCAACATCCTGGAACTAAGGGCCATTTACAACGCCCTACGTCAAGCAGAGACCCTGCTTCGCGGTCAACTAGTTCTGATTCAGTCAGACAACATCACCGCTGTGGCTCATGTAAACCGACAAGGCGGCACAAGAAGCAGGGTGGCGATGGTGGAAGCCACCAGAATTCTTCGCTGGGTGGAGAATCACGTAAGCGCACTGTCAGCAGTGTTCATCCCGGGGGTAGACAACTGGGAAGCAGACTTCATCAGCAGGCACAACCTCCACCCGGGGGAGTGGGGACTTCATCAAGAAGTCTTCGCACAGATTGCAAGTCGGTGGGAACTGCCACAGGTGGACATAATGGCATCCCGCCTCAACAAAAAAATACAGCGGTATTGCGCCAGGTCAAGAGACCCTCAGGCGATAGCTGTAGACGCTCTGGTGACACCGTGGGTGTTCCAATCAGTCTATGTATTTCCTCCTCTTCCTCTCATACCCAAGGTGTTGAGAATCATAAGAAAAAGAGGAGTGAGAACTATACTCATTGTTCCGGATTGGCCAAGAAGGACTTGGTATCCAGATCTGCAAGAAATGCTCACAGAGGACCCGTGGCCTCTTCCTCTAAGACAGGACTTGTTGCAACAAGGGCCCTGTCTGTTCCAAGACTTACCGCGGCTGCGTTTGACGGCATGGCGGTTGAACGCCGGATCCTAGCAGAAACAGGCATTCCGGATGAGGTCATTCCTACGCTGATAAAGGCTTGGAAGGACGTGACAGCTCAACATTATCACCGTATATGGCGAAAATATGTTGCTTGGTGTGAGGCCAGGAATGCCCCTACGGAGGAATTCCAGCTGGGCCGTTTCCTTCACTTCCTACAGTCAGGAGTGACTTTGGGCCTGATATTGGGTTCCATTAAGGTCCAGATTTCGGCCCTATCCATTTTCTTTCAAAAAGAGCTGGCTTCTCTACCTGAAGTTCAGACGTTTGTGAAGGGAGTGCTGCATATTCAGCCCCCTTTTGTGCCCCCGGTGGCACCTTGGGATCTTAACGTGGTTTTGAGTTTCCTGAAATCCCACTGGTTTGAACCACTCAAAACGGTGGAATTGAAATATCTCACGTGGAAGGTGGTCATGCTACTAGCATTTGCTTCGGCTAGGCGTGTGTCAGAATTAGCGGCTTTGTCACATAAAAGCCCCTATCTGGTTTTCCATGCGGATAGAGCAGAGTTGCGGACCCGTCCACAATTCCTGCCAAAAGTGGTTTCATCTTTTCATATAAACCAACCTATTGTGGTGCCTGTGGCTACTACTGACTTGGAGGATTCCGAGTTCCTTGTTGTGGTCAGGGATTTGAAGGTTTATGTTGCCAGAACGGCTAGAGTCAGGAAAACAGACTCTTTGTTTATCCTGTATGCTTCCAACAAGCTTGGTGCGCCTGCTTCAAAGCAAACTATTGCTCGCTGGATCTGTAACACGATTCAGCAGGCTCATTCTGCGGCTGGATTGCCGCTGCCAAAATCAGTTAAGGCCCATTCCAGTAGGAAGGTGGGCTCTTCTTGGGCGGCTGCCCGAGGGGTCTCGGCATTACAGCTGTGCCGAGTGGCAACTTGGTCAGGTTCAAACACTTTTGCAAAGTTCTACAAGTTTGATAACCTGGCTGAGGAGGACCTTGTGTTTGCTCATTCGGTGCTGCAGAGTCATCCGCACTCTCCCGCCCGTTTGGGAGCTTTGGTATAATCCCCATGGTCCTTACGGAGTCCCCAGCATCCACTAGGACGTTAGAGAAAATAAGATTTTACTTACCGGTAAATCTATTTCTCGTAGTCCGTAGTGGATGCTGGGCGCCCGTCCCAAGTGCGGACTTCTTCTGCAATACTTGTATATAGTTATTGCTGCAATAAGGGCTATGTTATTGTTGCATCAGGGTTGAACTGGTGCTCTGTTGTTGTTCATACTGTTGACTGGGTAAGTTTATCACAAGTTATACGGTGTGATTGGTGTGGCTGGTATGAATCTTGCCCTTGATTTCCAAAATCCTTTCCTTGTACTGTCAGCTCTTCCGGGCACAGTTTCTCTAACTGAGGTCTGGAGGAGGGACATAGAGGGAGGAGCCAGAGCACACCAGAATCTAAATTCTTTCTTAAAGTGCCCATGTCTCCTGCGGAGCCCGTCTATTCCCATGGTCCTTACGGAGTCCCCAGCATCCACTACGGACTACGAGAAATAGATTTACCGGTAAGTAAAATCTTATTATTTTTTTTAATGATCTAAGGGGATTTTGAGACCAATAAAAGAATACTTTATAAGAAAATATATTCCCCTTGCGTTTTTTTTTATTAACTCCTACATTTCATTCACTTTTTCTTATCCACATCAGATGAGACAAATTGTTGCTGGAAAACTCAGGTTTTATATGCCTTTTGAGACAGTTTTGAAATGTTGCACTTTTTTATGTGTGTAACGTATTTTAGTATGTATGTGGTACGTCTTCTGCATGTCTTGTCTTGTTTTCTGAAATGAATTCTATCTTTTTTTTTTTTTACCTTTTTAAAAATGATGCAAATAAACAATAATTTCTTAGTGTTACTTGAGTTCTGTATAACATTGTGTGACATCATGTGAGTGTATAACACCTGAATTTATTTTGCTTTCCCCCCCCCCCCCCCCCCCCCCATAAGGGTCACGATGAAGAAGCATTGGTTGATCTAGGGAAGACCAGCTCTACTGTCAACACAAACTATGAGAAGGAAGAACTGGAAAGTAAGTGTTTGTGTGCAGCTGGTTCTCTGGGCTTTAATCTGTCGACTCATTTGGTCTGTTTGAAGTATGCGGATAATACAGCAGGAGATATGTGGAAACATGAGTACTGTTTCTTAAAGCGGCTTATCAACAAGTATAATATGAATTGTCCTCTGTCCTGAAGCCATACCCTTGGAAGAGTGCTCTCCCTATCTCTGCCATTGGTAGGTTGGAACCTATATTTAAAAAGAGAAATGGGATAAGATTATACTGCAGTCATAGATTGCTCAGCAACACAGTGATCATTTCTGGCCTGTTTGGATGTTTTATTGCCCAATCTAGATGACAGCGTAATTCTGTGTCTATTTTCCAGTATGCTGCATTACATAATTTCCTGCTTACGTCATCCATTTATTCAGTTTATATAGTAAACTCCTTTTTCCTGCTGCTAAATGTGGCACCTTTACTTTAAACCACTCCTGTAATTAACATAGAATGAGTCTGTACAGAAACTGGACTCATCATGCTGTGTGTATGCACAATAATATATAGTGTAGTGTTCTATTTGGAGAATTAGGATGACTCAGTGGTGAAGGCTCTGTAAAATAAAGATAGTGAGAAACTAACTTTATAAAACGTGTTGGTTGTGAGAAGCATTGTGTAAATTGGTGTAATCACATTTTGACCTTTTTAAAGGTACATTTGATGGAATTGTGGCCATCCTTCTCACATCCCTCCCACTTCTCCCATGAAATGGGCTGCGTGATGAAGGGGAGGGGTTGATGATGTAAATCATGGCATCCTGTTCCGTGACCTCCCCCTAGACATGTCTCCGGAGGCTTCTTGGTGAAACTTGTCAATTATGTGATTTGTGCCACTGTCTGTAATCACTATTCCTTTGGTCATTGACCCATTAACTTATAAGCTTATTGGTCAATAGGGAGCCCCAGACAGAGAGTGAAGAGTAGTATTGTAAGGCTCCTATCAGAGTGATGCTGAATAATTTTGGAAACAAAGGTACCTGTATATGCACTGAAGTATGTAAATCCATTTTTGTCTTTAAATAAATATAGAAATGAAACTGAAAACAAAATTTCCTTAGTGCAAGGAGGCAAAAACACTAGTCTATAGCTGGGTACACACAGGTAGATATATGTGCAGATCAGTGGATCTACAGATATATCTATAGCCGCACGGACAGTGTGCTGTGCATACACACTACCCGATCCATCGTGACTGACGTGACTGGACAGGCATTTGAATGCGCCTGCCCAGTTCAGCTGTCAATCATCGCTGGCTGCTGCAGCATGTGTGTGGGCGGTCGGCTAACCGCCCATACACACACACACACAACAATGTACCAATGTATCTGTAGATATATTGGTCATAGCTTGTGCTGCAGGGCTGACGCGATATATCTGCATTCACAGACATATCGTTGGTACACACTGGCCAACAGACCAGCTATATATCGGCTGTTCAATAGATCGGCCGATATATCGGCCACTGTGTACCTAGCGTAACCGTATTTTCAAGTTCAAATATTTATAATCTGTTCTCATATTTTGGGGTATATGCAATTCCGGGCGAATTGCGGCACTTTTTCACCCGTTTTTAAATTCGACCGTCGAATTCCGGCAGGTGGGTGCCGGAATTCGACATA
Source organism: Pseudophryne corroboree (assembly GCF_028390025.1). Taxonomy (NCBI): domain Eukaryota; kingdom Metazoa; phylum Chordata; class Amphibia; order Anura; family Myobatrachidae; genus Pseudophryne; species Pseudophryne corroboree. The sequence goes on along the minus strand of NC_086448.1, from coordinate 253,118,639 downwards.
TTCAATTAAAAAACAAATTCGACAGTCCCGCTGTCGAAAAACGGCCGATTTGACGGATTTTGATTACATTTTTAAAAATGTTTAAAAAACGGTAAAAAACCTGAAAATTTTTTGCGTGGGGTCCCCCCTCCTAAGCATAACCAGCCTCGGGCTCTTTGAGCCGGTCCTGGTTGCCAAAATACGGGGAAAAAAATGACAGGGGATCCCCCGTATTTTAACAACCAGCACCGGGCTCTGCGCCTGGTCCTGGTGCAAAAAATACGGGTGGACAAAAAGAGTAGGGGTCCCCCGTATTTTTTGTACCAGCACCGGGCTCCACTAGCTGGACAGATAATGCCACAGCCGGGGGTCACTTTTATACAGCGCCCTGCGGCCGTGGCATTAAATACCCAACTAGTCACCCCTGGCCGGGGTACCCTGGAGGAGTGGGGACCCCTTCAATCAAGGGATCCCCCCCCAGCCACCCAAGGGCCAGGGGTGAAGCCCGAGGCTGTCCCCCCCCATCCAAGGGCTGCGGATGGGGGGCTGATAGCCATGTGTAAAAATTAAAGAATATTGTTTTTTGCAGAAGAACTACAAGTCCCAGCAAGCCTCCCCCGCAAGCTGGTACTTGGAGAACCACAAGTACCAGCATGTGGGGGGAAAACGGGCCCGCTGGTACCTGTAGTTCTACTGCAAAAAAAATACCCAAATAAAAACAGGACACAGACACCGTGAAAGTATAACTTTATTACATACATGCCGACACACATACTTACCTATGTTGACACGCCGACTCTGGCCACGTCTCCAATGTCGACGTCCGGGGTACCTGAAAATAAAATTATACTTACCTGATCCAGTGTTCGGTTCTTTTATTGTAATCCACGTACTTGGCAAAACAAAAAAAGCATTTACCCGAACCAGACGGACTGAAAGGGGTCCCATGTTTACACATGGGACCCCTTTCCCCGAATGCAGAGACCCCCCCGTGACTCCTGTCACAGAAGGTCCCTTCAGCCAATCAGGAAGCGCCACTTTGTGGCACTCTCCTGATTGGCTGTATGCGCGTCGGAGTTGTAAGATGCGCATCACACAGCCCCCTCCATTATCTTCAATGGTGGGAACTTTGCGGTCAGCGGTGAGGTCACCCACGGTCAGCGGCTGACCGCGGGTAACCCCACCGCTGACCGCAAAGTTCCCACCATTGAAACTAATGGAGGTGCTGTGCGATGCGCTGTCTGCCAGATCAGACGCGCAAAGCCAATCAGGAGAGTGCCACGAAGTGGCGCTTCCTGATTGGCTGAAGGGACCTTCTGTGATACTGCAAGTATAACTTTATTACATACATGCCGACACACATACTTACCTATGTTGACACGCCGATCCTGGCCACGTCTCCAATGTCGACGTCCGGGGTACCTGAAAATAAAATTATACTCGCCTGATCCAGTGTCCAGTTCTTTTATTGTAATCCACGTACTTGGCAAAACAAAAAACGCATTTACCCGAACCAGACGGACTGAAAGGGGTCCCATGTTTACACATGGGACCCCTTTCCCAAAATGCAGAGACCCCCCGTGACTCCTGTCACAGAAGGTCCCTTCAGCCAATCAGGAAGCGCCACTTCGTGGCACTCTCCTGATTGGCTTTGCGCGTCTGAGCTGGCAGACAGCGCATCGCACAGCTCCCTCCATTAGTTTCAATGGTGGAACTTTGCGGTCAGCGGTGGGGTTACCCGCGGTCAGCCGCTGACCGCAAAGTTCCCACCATTGAAGATAATGGAGGGGGCTGTGCGATGCGTGTCTGACAGCTCCGACGCGCATACAGCCAATCAGGAGAGTGCCACGAAGTGGCGCTTCCTGATTGGCTGAAGGGACCTTCTGTGACAGGAGTCACGGGAGGTCTCTGCATTCGGGGAAAGGGGTCCCATGTGTAAACATGGGACCCCTTTCAGTCCGTCTGGTTCGGGTAAATGCGTTTTTTTGTTTTGCCAAGTACGTGGATTACAATAAAAGAACCGAACACTGGATCAGGTAAGTATAATTTTATTTTCAGGTACCCCGGACGTCGACATTGGAGACGTGGCCAGAGTCGGCGTGTCAACATAGGTAAGTATGTGTGTCGGCATGTATGTAATAAAGTTATACTTTCACGGTGTCTGTGTCCTGTTTTTATTTGGGTATTTTTTTTGCAGTAGAACTACAGGTACCAGCGCGCCCCCCCCCCCCCCCCCCCCCCCCCCGAATGCTGGTACTTGTGGTTCTCCAAGTACCGGCTTGCGGGGGAGGCTTGCCGAGACTTGTAGTTCTTCTGCAAAAAAACAATATTCTTACATTTTTACACATGGCTATCAGCCCCCCATCTGCAGCCCTTGGATGGGGGGGGACAGCATCGGGCTTCACCCCTGGCCCTTGGGTGGCTGGGGGGGACCCCTTGATTGAAGGGGTCCCCACTCCTCCAGGGTTCCTCGGCCAGGGGTGACTAGTTGGGTATTTAATGCCACGGCCGCAGGGCGCTGTATAAAATTGACCCCCGGCTGTGGCATTATCTGTCCAGCTAGTGGAGCCCGGTGCTGGTACAAAAAATACGGGGGACCCCTACTCTTTTTGTCCACCCGTATTTTTTGCACCAGGACCAGGCGCAGAGCCCGGTGCTGGTTGTTAAAATACGGGGGATCCCCTGTCATTTTTCCCCCCGTATTTTGGCAACCAGGACCGGCTCAAAGAGCCCGAGGCTGGTTATGCTTAGGAGAGGGGACCCCACGCAATTTTTTTTCCGGGTTTTTACCCCATTCCATTTAAAAAAAAAAAAAAATATATATATATATATATATATATATATACATACATATACACAGGTTGAGTTATCCCTTATCCAAAACGCTTGGGACCAGAGGTATTTTGGATATGGGATTTTTCCGTATTTTGGAATAATTAGATACCATAATGAGATATCATGGTGATGGGACCTAAGTCTAAGCACAGAATGCATTTATGTTTCATATACACCTTATACACACAGCCTGAAGGTAATTTTAGCCAATATTTTTTATAACTTTGTGCATTAAACAAAGTATGTCTACATTCACACAATTCATTTATGTTTCATATACACCTTATACACACAGCCTGAGGGTCATTTAATACAATATTTTTAATAACTTTGTGTATTAAACAAAGTTTGTGTACATTGAGCCATCAGAAAACAAAGGTTTCACTATCTCACTCTCACTCAAAAAAGTCCGTATTTCGGAATATTCCGTATTTCGGAATATTTGGATATGGGATACTCAACCTGTATGTATGTGTATATATATATATATATATATATATATATATATATAATACTTGTGCCTCCTAAATAGACAAACCAAGTACCTAATCCCTTCTAATATAAATAGATATGCTATTACCAATAAAAAAAAACACAAAAAAAAAATATGTTTTTAAATTTTTTTATTAGATTCCGCCAGCAAAGTGTGGCGGATTGAAAATGTCGAATTTACGGTCTAAAAGCACTGTTGTCGAATTTACAATCTTCAATTGAATATACTATTGTCGAAATGCCGCATTTGTACCATTGCAGAAATGTCGAATTTGACAAATGTCGAATTTCAAAAAGTCGAATTTGGAATGGCTGTTTTTTTTGCCGAAAAGTACTGTATTGCATTGTCGAAAAAAAAATTTTTTGTCGAAAATGTCCCGTTTTTCGACATTTTCGGGAATTCGACCGCAATTGCATATACCCCATAATATCTTGAGACGCGATATTCGACCGGCGTGCCTAAAATGTGCATACAATCCTTCGATTTCTCTCACAGATGTAGTCGAAATCGAAGGATAGCACCGATTATCTCATAAGTGTATGGGCACCATAACCCTCTCTCCACATGTTACATCTGCCCCCCCCTGCAGTGCACATGGTTTTGCCAAACTGCTAACAAATTTGCTGCTGCGATCAACTCTGAATTACCCCCAGTGTCCGTAGTGGTAGGTGCTTGACTAACGTATCCGTTTGTGTGATATGTTTATACTGCTGCAGCTGCATTGTAGTTTTTGTCTTTTTTTTTATTTTTACGGATTTCTCTCCCCAGATAAAAAAACATTTGTCTTTGTACAGTTTTGAACCTTTCAGTGCATTTTTATGCTAGGTGACAGGCTGATACTACTTTTACATTTATTAGGAAACCTCTTTCATAGTATGTAGGTGGGCTGTAGGGTGCTTTTTTATTATAATTTTTTTTTTTGTTTGTTTTCTGGGGGCAGCCTGAAATGTTTACACCATGCCTTTTGACTAGTCATGTGGTTTGTATAGAGCCGTGCCTTGATTTATGCAGCAGAGATGAGATTAATCTAATTTGGCACATGTGAGGAATCGGATATTGAACAGATCTCTTGGATTAGTCAGTATTACATCTGTGTGTTTTTGCTTTAGGATAGTTGTCTGTGATTCATGCACATGCATTTTTACCGTATCAGGAAAGTAATTTTAACTGGTGATTACATAATACATTCCTTTGGAAAATAGCTGGAGCATATAAAAAGCATTCTTATATCCAGAGAAAAAGTGAATTATGGAAAATGGTAATTGTAGAGGCCTTTGTGTTAGTGGCAGACTGTCCATACACCAGAACAATATCATTCCAACCAGCCAACTACTGTAGTTGGCTGGTTGAAGCAATAATCGGCTGGTTTGTGGGAGCAAACGATTATCTGTCATTCGCTCCCACACGCTGGAGACTGGAAGAAAACAGCCGTTTCAACTAGCAGGAGAGAGCAAACATGTTTGATTTCTCCCAATTAATTGGATGATTATTGTTTCAGTGTATGGCAGGCATTCCCAACCACGGTCCTCAAGGCACACTTAGGGCTGTAACACACACTCCGGTTTTTCCCGGATGGCAAAAAGCCGGACAAAGTTTGTCCGGCTTTTTGCCATCCGGGAGAAACCGGCAGTGTCTGTCACACAGGACGGCTTTGAGCCGTGTGTGATGCTGTGCGCATGCGCAGCATCAGACACGGCTTCAGAAAAAACCATTGTGTGTGAAAGCTCCCCTTCACACACATGGTTTACTGGCTCCAAGGACGGCCCGGCGGCCGCCCGGCCGGCGGACCTTCCAGTGGTGAGACCCGGCTGCAACCCGGTAGCCGGGCCGGGGTCGTGCAGTGTGAAGGGACCCTACCCCTCACACTGTTAACTACAATGCCGGCACGGGAAAAAGCAGTCCGGCTTTTTCCCGGCCGGCAAAAGCCGGGTAGTGTGTTTCAGCACTAACAGTGCAGGATCCAGGATTGAGCACAGGTGACTTAATTAGCACCTCAGTTATTTTGATTTAACCATCTGTGCTGCAGCCTGGATATCCCTAAAACCTGCACTGTTAGTGTGCCTTGAGGACCGTGGTTGGGAATACCTGGTGTATGGGGATAGTTGGACACTATCCACCCAACTGAACAATATTAACATAAATAGGTGAACACTCTCTCCACCTTCTTCTGCTGCCTGCACACCACACGTGACTTCTGCCATCCCTTCACCCACCACACGCATCGGTCTCAGCTTGGGGGGATGCAGGCAGAGTGGCATTTACCTTCTTATCGGGTTCCCAGTCAGTACTTCTCCTCCCTTCATCTCTGCAGGCTCCAAAACTAAGCCAGCCTCATTCTGAATCCAAAATGTCCAATGTGAAACTGCTCTATATACTGTCTTTATCCTGGAGCCGGCTGAAATGCAGAGAGGAGACCACAGCAGTCACCGGAAGTAGCAGTCAGAAGACATGTTGGATGGGTGGATGAAAGTTGGTCTGATGTATGAACTTAAAGCCCAGTACTCACGGGCCGATCAAGGAGAGATGCGTGCTGAGCGAACCGCTCAGCACACATCTCTCCTGCCGCTCAGCACAGCGCGATCTGTGCTGAGCGTGCGGGGGGAGACGGGGGGGCCGCTCACTTCACCCAGCGGGTGAGGTGAGCGACCCGCTAGATTGGCCTGCATGCAGGCCAATCTAGCAGCGGCGATAGCGATGTGCGGGGCCGCGCATCGCTATCGCCGAGGGGGCTACACACGGAGCGATCCTGCCGATATTCTAAGCAATCTAGTCAGATTGCTTAGAATATCGCTCCGTGAGTACCCCCCTTTAGACTGGGGACCTGGGCATTACCCTGGTAATAAGCCATCTCAGCACCTATTCTTTTCATTCATACTGTCCACGTCTTATCTTACCAAACTTTGGTAAAGGGGCTCTAAGGGCCTTATTCAGGGTTGTTAGCAAACTAAAAAAGCACACTAATGGGCAAAACCATGTTGCACTGCAGGTGGGGCAGATGTAACATGTGCAGAGAGATTAGATTTGGGTGGGGTGTGTTCAAACTAAAATCTAAATTGCGGTGTAAAAATAGCAGTCCGTATTTACCCTGCACAGAAACAATATAACCGAACTCAAATCTAAATCTCTCTGCATATGTTACATCTGCACCACCTGCAATGCAACATGATTTTGCCCATTAGTATTTTTTGGTTAGGATACTATGGGGTATATTCAATAGGAGTCGGATCCATTCCGACATGCAGTTGTCGGAATGGATCCGACAACCCCTATTCAATGGACGGCCAAATCCGACTGTTGGATTTGGCTGTCCTGTCAGACCGCTGCTGTCAGCGGCTGCGCTGACAGCAGCGGCCTGGGGAGCAGAGAGCAGCGGCCGTGAGGGGGGGCAGCGCCTCCCCCCGCCGCTGCAGACATGTCCCCCTGCAGCCTGCTCCTGCCGCTGGCCACCGATCAATGCTCTCCCCGCCGCCCGCAGCACCACTAGTCTCCTCATCTCAATCCGACTTTTATTAAAGTCGGATTGAGATTGTCTGAAACGGGGCTAAAACCTGTCAGGTTTGGCCCCACTTCAAATGCACGCTGATCGGCAGCTGAAGCTGCCGATCAGCGTGCATTCCGACAAGTCGGGTTTCCCGACTTGTCGGAATAAACGGGGCACTAATGAATAGGTCGGAACCCCTTCTGACCTAAAACTGTCGGAAGCTGCCGTCTTTCCGATAAGACTGCTGCTTCCGACAGTTATTGAATATACCCCTATGTCTATAACGGGCAATTAATAATTTGCGCTAGTGCACTCAAGGATGCTTTGAGTAGCACTATCTTTGTGTCTGTCTCTAACCTACTACTTGAGCTGGTCCTCCCCCTCCTACTCCCCTTTCTCCCATCTAAGATGAGACACTTTTGGCACTCTAGACCACCTGCAAAGTGAAGATTGTGGCCTGTATGCTGAGTGAAGCCTGGGCCTCTGGTGCCATAATTAGTCCTAATCACTTTCAATTGGAAGCGGTTAAGATACCGACGGATAAATGCCGACCCCAGAGTACCAGCAAGACAGGCTATTCTCCCTCTGTGGGTGTCCACGACGCCCATAGAGGGAGAATATAACCTGCAGCGTGGCGAGTGCAGCAACCCCGCAAGGGGCTTTCAAGCGCTCACCCCGCTACCGGCGTACTATTGACTTGGATGCCACTGTTGGTATATTGACGGCCAGCATCCCGGTCAGCAGTAATTCATACTGAACCCCTTTCTAAAAACAGTACAAAGTCCTGAAGCATGGTTTCATCTCTAGACTACAGATTATCAGCATAACTTGATCAAATTCATTTAACGTAGGAAGGACAGGGAAGCCAATAACATTTTTAGCACCCGTATACTAATTTTGTACATGTTTGTATATGTTGTAATAATGGTGACACTCCGGAAACTTTTTTTTTTTTTTTGCTTGTAATGTTGAAATGCTTTCATCCAAAGAGAAAAATGTTGCCTACCCCATTCTATAAGATGGGTAATACAGGTTGAGTATCCCATATCCAAATATTCTGAAATACGGAATATTCCGAAATACGGGATTTTTTGAGTGAGACTGAGATAGTGAAACCTTTGTTTCTCTATCGTCCTAGTGGATGCTGGGGTTCCTGAAAGGACCATGGGGAATAGCGGCTCCGCAGGAGACAGGGCACAAAAAGTAAAGCTTTAGGATCAGGTGGTGTGCACTGGCTCCTCCCCCTATGACCCTCCTCCAAGCCTCAGTTAGATTTTTGTGCCCGGCCGAGAAGGGTGCAATCTAGGTGGCTCTCCTAAAGAGCTGCTTAGAAAAGTTTAGCTTAGGTTTTTTATTTTACAGTGAGTCCTGCTGGCAACAGGATCACTGCAACGAGGGACTTAGGGGAGAAGAAGTGAACTCACCTGCATGCAGGATGGATTGGCTTCTTTGGCTACTGGACATTAGCTCCAGAGGGACGATCACAGGTACAGCCTGGATGGTCACCGGAGCCTCGCCGCCGGCCCCCTTGCAGATGCTGAAACAAGAAGAAGGTCCAGAATCGGCGGCATGAAGACTCCTCAGTCTTCTTAAGGTAGCGCACAGCACTGCAGCTGTGCGCCATTTCCTCTCAGCACACTTCACACGGCAGTCACTGAGGGTGCAGGGCGCTGGGAGGGGGGCGCCCTGGGAGGCAATGAAAACCTATTTTTGGCTAAAAATACCTCACATATAGCCTCCGGGGGCTATATGGAGATATTTAACCCCTGCCAGAATCCGTTAAGAGCGGGAGACGAGGCCGCCGAAAAAGGGGCGGGGCCTATCTCCTCAGCACACAGCGCCATTTTCCCTCACAGAAAGGCTGGAGGGAAGGCTCCCAGGCTCTCCCCTGCACTGCACTACAGAAACAGGGTTAAAACAGAGAGGGGGGGCACTAATTTGGCGTTAGAAATATATAAAAAAGATGCTATAAGGGAAAACACTTATATAAGGTTGTCCCTATATAATTATAGCGTTTTTGGTGTGTGCTGGCAAACTCTCCCTCTGTCTCTCCAAAGGGCTAGTAGGTCCTGTCCTCTATCAGAGCATTCCCTGTGTGTGTGCTGTGTGTCGGTACGTGTGTGTCGACATGTATGAGGACGATGTTGGTGAGGAGGCGGAGCAATTGCCTGTAATGGTGATGTCACTCTCTAGGGAGTCGACACCGGAATGGATGGCTTATTTAGGGAATTACGTGATAATGTCAACACGCGCCAAGGTCGGTTGACGACATGAGACGGCCGACAAACAATTAGTACCGGTCCAGACGTCTCAAAAACACCGTCAGGGGTTTTAAAACGCCCGTTTACTTTAGTCGGTCGACACAGACACAGACAGGGACACTGAATCCAGTGTCGACGGTGAATAAACAAACGTATTCCTTATTAGGGCCACACGTTAAGGGCAATGAAGGAGGTGTTACATATTTCTGATACTACAAGTACCACAAAAGAGGGTATTATGTGGGATGTGAAAAAACTACCGTAGTTTTTCCTGAATCAGATAAATTAAATGAAGTGTGTGATGATGCGTGGGTTCCCCCCGATAGAAAATATGGGCGGTATACCCTTTCCCGCCAGAAGTTAGGGCGCGTTGGGAAACACCCCTTAGGGTGGATAAGGCGCTCACACGCTTATCAGAACAAGTGGCGGTACCGTCTATAGATAGGGCCGTCCTCAAGGAGCCAGCTGACAGGAGGCTGGAAAATATCATAAAAAGTATATACACACATACTGGTGTTATACTGCGACCAGCGATCGCCTCAGCCTGGATGTGCAGAGCTGGGGTGGCTTGGTCGGATTCCCTGACTAAAAATATTGATACCCTTGACAGGGACAGTATTTTATTGACTATAGAGCATTTAAGGATGCATTTCTATTTATGCGAGATGCACAGAGGGGTATTTGCACTCTGGCATCAAGAGTAAGTGCGATGTCCATATCTGCCAGAAGATGTTTATGGACACGACAGTGGTCAGGTGATGCAGATTCCAAACGGCACAAAGGTGTATTGCCGTATAAAGGAAGAGGAGTTATTTGGGGTCGGTCCATCGGACCTGGTGGCCACGGCAACTGCTGGAAAAACCACCGTTTTTACCCTAAGTCACATCTCTGCAGAAAAAGACACCGTCTTTTCAGCTTCAGTCCTTTCGTCCCTATAAGAGTCATATCTGCCCAGGGATAGAGGAAAGGGAAGAAGACTGCAGCAGGCAGCCCATTCCCAGGAACAGAAGCGTTCCACCGCTTCTGACAAGCTCTCAGCATGACGCTGAGACCGTACAGGACCCCTGGATCCTACAAGTAGTATCCCAGGGGTACAGATTGGAATGTCGAGACGTTTCCCCTGCGCAGGCTCCTGAAGTCTGCTTTACCAAGGTCTCCCTCCGACAAGGAGGCAGTATGGGAAACAATTCACGAGCTGTATTCCCAGCAGGTGATAATTAAATTACCCCTCCTACAACAAGAAAAGGGGTATTATTCCACACTATATTGTGGTACTGAAGCCAGAAGGCTAGGTGAGACCTATTCTAAATCTAAAAAAATTTGAACACTTACAAAGGTTCAAATCAAGATGGAGTCACTCAGAGCAGTGATAACGAACCGGGAAGAAGGGGACTATATGGTGTCCCGAGACATCAGGGATGCTTACCTCCATGTCCCAAATTTGCCCTTATCACTAAGGGTACCTCAGGTTCGTGGTACAGAACTGTCACTATCAGTTTCAGACGCTGCCGTTTGGATTGTCCACGGCACCCCGGGTCTTTACCAAGGTAATGGCCGAAATGATGGTTCTTCTTCGAAGAAAAGGCGTCTTAATTATCCCTTACTTGGACGATCTCCTGATAAGGGCAAAGTCCAGGGAACAGTTGGAGGTCGGAGTAGCACTATCTCGGATACTGTTACAACAGCAGGGGTGGATTCTAAATATTCCAAAATCGCAGCTGATCCCGACAACAAGTCTCCTGTGCTTAGGGATGATTCTGGACACAGTCCAGAAAAAGGTGTTTCTCCCGGAAGAGAAAGCCAGGGAGTTATCCGAGCTAGTCAGGAACCTCCTAAAATCAGTGCATCATTGCACAAAGGCCATGGTAAAAAAATGGTGACTTCCTTCGAAGCAATTCCAGTCGGCAGATTTCATGCAAGAACTTTTCAGTGGGATCTGCTGGACAAATGGTCCGGATCGCATCTTCAGATGCATCAGCGGATAACCCTATATCCAAGGACAAGGGTGTCTCTCCTGTGGTGGTTACAGAGTGCTCATCTTCTAGAGGGCCGCAGATTCGGCATTCAGTTTTGGATGTTGGTGACCACGGAGGCCAGCCCGAGAGGCTGGGGAGCAGTCACACAAGGAAAAAATTTCCAGGGAGTGTGATCAAGTCTGGAGACTTTTCTCCACATAAATATAGCTAAGGGTAAATTTATAATGCTCTAAGCTTAGCAAGACCTCTGCTTCAAGGTCAGCCGGTATTGATCCAGTGGGATAAAACATCACGGCAGTCGCCCACGTAAATAGACAGGGCGGCACAAGAAGCAGGAGGGCAGTGGCAAAAACTGCAAGGACTTTTCGCTGGGCGGAAAATCATGTGATAGCACTGTCAGCAGTGTTTCATTCCGGGAATGGAAACTGGGAAGCAGACTTCCTCAGTAGGCACGACCTCCACCCGGCAGAGTGGGAACTTCATGGGGAAGTTTTCCACATGATTGTAAACCGTTGGGAATTACCAAAGGTGGACATGATGGCGTCCCGTCTGAACAAAAAACGGGACAGGTATTGCGCCAGGTTAAGAGACCCTCAGGCAATAGCTGTGGACGTTCTGGTAACACCGTGGGTGTACCAGTCGGTGTATGTGTTCCATCCTCTGCTTTTCATACCTAAGGTACTGAGAATTATAAGACGTAGAGGAGTAAGAACTATACTCATGGCTCCGGATTGGCCAAGAAGGACTTGGTACCCGGAACTTCAAGAGATGCTCACAGAGGACTTATGGCCTCTGCCGCTAAGAAGGGACTTGTTTCAGCAAGTACCATGTCTGTTCCAAGACTTACCGCAGCTGCGTTTGACGGCATGGCGGTGGAACGCCGGATCCTAAGGGAAAAGGCATTCAGGAAGAGGTCATTCCTACCCTGGTCAAAGCCAGAAAGGAGGTGACCGCACAACATTATCACCACATGTGGCGAAAATATGTTGCGTGGTGTGAGGCCAGGAAGGCCCCACGAAGAAATTTCAACTCGGTCGATTCCTGCATTTCCTGCAAACAGGAGTGTCTATGGGCCTCAAATTGGGGTCCATTAAGGTTCAAATTTCGGCCCTGTCGATTTTTCTTCCAGAAAGAATTGGCTTCAGTTCCTGAAGTCCAGAAGTTTGTCAAGGGAGTATTGCATATACAACCCCCTTTTGTGCCTCCAGTGGCACTGTGGGATCTCAACGTAGTTCTGGGATTCCTCAAAACACATTGGTTTAAAACCAGTCAAATCTGTGGATTTGAAGCATCTCACATGAAAAGTGAACATGCTCTTGGACCTGGCCTGGACCAGGCGAGTGTCAAATTGGTGGTTTTTTTCTCAAAAAAGCCCATATCTGTTTGTCCATTCGGACAGGGCAGAGCTGCGGACTCGTCCCCAGTTCTCTCCCTAAGGTGGTGTCAGTGTTTCACCTGAACCAGCTTATTGTGGTGTCTTGCGCCTACTAGGGACTTGGAGGACTCCAAGTTGCTAGATGTGGTCAGGGCCCTGAAAATATAGGTTCCAGGACGGCTGGAGTCAGGAAAACTGACTTGCTGTTATCCTGTATGCACCCAACAAACTGGGTGCTCTTGCTTCTAAGCAGACTTTTGCTAGTTGGATGTGTAATACAATTCAGCTTGCACATTCTGTGGCAGGCCTGCCACAGCCAAAATATGTAAATGCCCATTCCACAAGGAAGGTGGGCTCATCTTGGGCGGCTGCCCGAGGGGTCTCGGCTTTACAACTTTGCCGAGCGGCTATTTAGTCAGGGGCAAACACGTTTGTAAAATCCTACAAATTTGATACCCTGGCTAAGGAGGACCTGGAGTTCTCTCATTCGGTGCTGCAGAGTCATCCGCACTCTCCCGCCCGTTTGGGAGCTTTGGTATAATCCCCATGGTCCTTTCAGGAACCCCAGCATCCACTAGGACGATAGAGAAAATAAGAATTTACTTACCGATAATTCTATTTCTCGGAGTCCGTAGTGGATGCTGGGCGCCCATCCCAAGTGCGGATTATCTGCATTACTTGTACATAGTTACAAAAATCGGGTTCTTATTTGTTGTGAGCCATCTTTTCAGAGGCTCCGCTGTTATCATACTGTTAACTGGGTTCAGATCACAGGTTGTACAGTGTGATTGGTGTGGCTGGTATGAGTCTTACCCGGGATTCATAAATCCTTCCTTATTGTGTACGCTCGTCCGGGCACAGTACCCTAACTGAGGCTTGGAGGAGGGTCATAGGGGGAGGAGCCAGTGCACACCACCTGATCCTAAAGCTTTACTTTTTGTGCCCTGTCTCCTGCGGAGCCGCTATTCCCCATGGTCCTTTCAGGAACCCCAGCATCCACTACGGACTCCGAGAAATAGAATTATCGGGAAGTAAATTCTTATTTTTTTGATGGCTCAATGTACCCAAACTTTGTTTAATACACAAAGGTATTAAAAATATTATATTAAATGACCTTCAGGCTGTGTGTATAAGGTGGATATGAAACATAAATGCATTCTGTGCTTAGACTTAGGTCCCATCACCATGATATCTCATTATGGTATGCAATTATTCCAAAATAGGGAAAAATCCGATATCCAAAATACCTCTGGTCCCAAGCATTTTGGATAAGGGATACTCAACCTGTAATTGTAGTGCGACGTATAGCTTGACCAGTGGGGAGGATATATTTGTCAACTGCAAAAGAACATGTAATTTGCTTTGTGCTGACCACTTGTTGGAGCGGCCTATGTTGTTGTGTTGTCTTGGATAATTCAACATTTGAGTGAACTTAAGTGTGATTTATAAAGCGTGTGTCTAATTTATAGGACAGTTGTTACTTTGCACAGTAAGTGTGTCATTGCCATTTTCTTTCAAATTATTAGTGTTTCCTAGTAACATATAATGCACAGGAAGCAATGCTTTAAAGGAAATCCTGATTGCACTGCAGCACCCAACTACCACTATGTAACCATGTAACCTCTGAAAGTTTGAAGATTTCTGCAGGCTGAGATGTCATGTACATGTCTAACTCCATTTTTATCCATTTTCTTAGCAACTTTACACCTTTGACACTTGACTATCTGTGTTTTTACGTGGGCATGGACACGTGTATGTGCACACATACGCATACACACTGAGTAGTCAGTGGGACATGTTAATGTGACTTTGAACATGGCATGTTAATGGCTGCCAGATACACAGCATTACTGTATGACAAAACTGCAGAACTCCTGGGATTTTCCCCTACAGTAATGTCCTATACAGTGTATCCGGAAAGTATTCACATTGCATCACGTTTTCCACATTTTGTTATGTTATAGCCTTATTCCAAAATCAAATAAATTATTTCCCCCCCCAAATCTAATACACAATACCCCATAATGACAACATGAAAAAAGTTTTTTTTTTGAGATTTTTGCAAATTTATTAAAAATAGAAAAAAATAAGAAATCACAGGTACATAAGTATTCATAGTCTTTGCCATGAAGCTCAAAATTGAGCTCAGGTGCATCCTGTTTCCTCTGATCATCCTTGAGATGTTCCTACAACTTAATTGGAGTCCACCTTTGGTAAATTTAGTTGATTGGACATGATTTGGAAAGGCACACACCTGTCTATATAAGGTACCACACTTGACAGTGCATTTCTGAGCACAAAACAAGCATGAGGTCAAAAGAATTGCCTGTAGACCTCCGAGACAGGATTGTCTCGAGGCACAAATCTGGGGAAGGGTACAGAAAAATATATGCTACTTTGAAGGTCCCAATGAGCACAGTGGCTTCCATCATCTGTAAATGGTGATTTAGATATAAGAAGTTCGGAACCACCAGGACTCTCCCTAGACCTGGCCGGCCGTCTAAACTGAGCGATCGGGGGAGAAGGACGATAGTCGGGGAGGTGACCAAGAAACCGATGGTCACTCTGTCAGAGCTACAGCATTCCTCTGTGAAAAGAGGAGAACCTTCCAGAAGGACAACCATCTCTACAGCAATCCACCAATCAGGACTGTATGGCCACTCCTTAGTAAAAAGCACATGTCAGCCCGCCTGAAGTTTGCCAAAGTGCACCTGAAGGACTCTCAGACCATGAGAAACAAAATTCTCTGGTCTGATGAGACAAAGATTTAACTCTTTGGCGTGAATTCCAGGCGTCGTGTTTGGAGGAAACCATGCACCACTCATCACCAGGCCAATACCATGCACCACTCATCACAAGGCCAAGTGAAGCATGTTGGTGGCAGCATAATGCTGTGGGGATGTTTTTCAGCGGCAGAAACTGGGAGACTAGTCAGGATAGAGGGAAAAATGAATACAGCAATGTACAGAGACATCCTGGATAAAAACCTGCTCCAGAGCGCTCTTGACCTCAGACTGGGGCAACGTACATGTTTCAGCAGGACAACAACCCTAAGCACACAGCCAAGAACATATCAGAGGAGTGGCTTCAGGACAACTCTGTGAATGTCCTTGAGTGGCCCAGTCAGAGCCCAGACTTGAATCCGATTGAACATCTCTGAAGAGATCTGAAAATGGCTGGGCACCGACGCTTTCCATCCAACCTGATGGAGCTTGAGAGGTGCTGCAAAGAGGAATGGGCGAAACTGGCCAAAGATAGGTGTGCCAAGCTTGTGGCATCATATTCAAAAAAGACTTGAGGCTGCAATTGCTGCCAAAGGTGCATCAACAAAGTATTGAGCAAAGGCTGTGAATACTTATGTACATGTGATTTATTAGTTTTTTATTTTTAACAAATTTGCAAAAATCTCAAAAACACTTTTTTTCACGTTGTCATTATGGAGTATTGTGTGTAGAATCTTGAGGTAAAAAAATTAATTTATTCCGGTTTGGAACAAGGCCGTAATAGCAAAATGTGGAAAAAGTGAAGCGCTGCGAATACTTTTCGGATGCACTGTAAGTGTCATTGTTGCATCTAGTTCTACCACTAAATAACTTCCATCTATTGAAGGACCTAGTTGGTTTATAGCTGTAAAGCTGGCCATACACCAGAACAACTTTCATTCAACCATTAAACGTTTGTCTAACTAAAACCGTGCTCCATACACCTAACCAACTTTTTTCAGCAGACCAGCCAATGTCTCTCCAATTTGTGTTGTCACAGAGGTAGACAGTGTCTGCCTACCTCTGCATGTTTTAAACAAATAAATATTTGATTATTAACATTTGTATATGTGGTTATTTATTACTTTTAAATGGATGGTGTTAATAATAATAATAATAATAGTTTAAAGAAAACAATTGTATGTGTGGTCCACCAATTTGTAATCAATGCTGGTGCTTTCAATCTGGATTGTTGGAACCATCAAGGGTTCCCCGCAGTGTGGGACTCCCCCCACCATTATTCCAGACCACCCAAGGCTGGTTGGCTTTCCCATGGCAGTTGACCCTGCAGACATTTTTAATTTTTGCAACTAGTTGGGTCGATTGTTTATTGCCAATTTTCAGTGTGTGGGAACAAATAAATTATTATTGTTGCTCCCACACACTACCCAGTTATCGTTCCAACCGGCCAACTAGTTGGCTGGTTGGAACAATATTCTTCTGGTGTATGGCTAGCTTTAGCTGACACATTGGACTCCATAAAATTAGGTGTGGGTTTGTAATGGCAAACGCACACACTTTGAACTAATGTGTGTGCTCAAGAAATGTGCAATCCAATTAGAAATGCCAATACATGCAAATCGCTGTAGGGCTGTGTGAATTTTGTACAAAACGTGAACTGGGAAAAGAGCATGAAAAAGTCGGGAAACCATCCTGGACCCCCAAAAAAATGACAACTGAGATAGGCTGTTAGTGGGCAAAAAAAAATCTTAAAAGATGTCAAATGGCTTATTTGTGCAGTTAAAAAAAAAACAAAAAACAAAAAAGGAAAATAAAAATATATGCTTTTTTTTTGTTTCAATACAAATGAATACAATGAAAAATACAAAACAAAAAAAAAGTTGAAAAAGTGACTGGTGTAATTTAAGGCCACTTATTACTTAATAAATAATTGATATAAATCAATTTGTTTTAATTTAAATAAATACTTTAATTTGATTTGGGGTGCATAAAAAATGTACAAAGTTGATTTGGGGGTAATTTGAGGCATCTCCCATGTGTCTCTCCAGCCTCAGTGCCTTCAGTATGATCCCTCCCGTGTCTATCTATCCATCTCCAGCCTCATCGCCCTCTCTATCTCCAGCTTCATCTGCCTTCAGCTTTATCCCCCTCTGTCTCTCAATCTCCTCCCTCATCCCTCTCCAGCCTCATTCTCCTCTGTCCATCTACAGCATAGGTCTGCAAACTCGGTCCTCAGGACCCCACACAGTGCATGTTTTGCAGGTAACCCAGCAGGTGCACAGGTGTATTAATTACTCACAGACACATTTTAAAAGGTCCGCAGGTGGAGTTAATTATTTCACTTGTGACTCTGAGGAGACCTGCAAAACATGCACCGAGTTTGCAGACCTATGATCTAAAGCAACATCTCCTTCTTTGGCCATCTCCAACCACATCCCCTCTGTCTATCTCCAGCCTTATGCCCTTCTCAGTCTGTCCATCTTCAGGCATATCCCCCCTCTGTTTATCTCTAGCCTCTACCCCCTCTGTGTCTCCAGCCTCATCCCTCTCTCTGTCCGTCTCTAGCCTCATAGCCCTCTATGTCTCTCTGGCTCCAGTCCCCCCCCCCCCGTCCCCCCCCTTTTGTGTCTCCTTACAAATCCTTCACCCCAGCCACCTCCCTCCTTCTGTGTATCTCCATCTCCAGCCCTCCATATGTGAAAGCAGTGATTCTAGAGGATGCTGGGGACTCCGTAAGGACCATGTGATATAGATGGGCTGCGCAGGAGACATGGGCGCTCTAAAGACTTTAAGAATGGGTGTGCACTGGCTCCTCCCTCTGTGCCCCTCCTCCAGACCTCAGTTAGATCCTGTGCCCAGAGGAGACTGGGTGCATTGCAGGGGAGCTCTCCTGAGTTTCTCTGAAAAAGACTTTTGTTAGGTTTTTTATTTTCAGGGAGCGCTGCTGGCAACAGGCTCCCTGCATCGTGGGACTGAGGGGAGAGAAGCAGACCTACTTAAATGATAGGCTCTACTTCTTAGGCTACTGGACACCATTAGGTCCAGAGGGTCGGAACGCAGGTCTCGCCCTCGCCGTTCGTCCCGGAGCCGCGCCACCGTCCTCCTCACAGAGCCGGAAGATTGAAGCCGGGTGAGTATTAAGAAGAAAGAAGACTTCAAAGGCGGCAGAAGACTTCAGATCTTCACTAAGGTAACGCGCAGCCATTGCTCCCACACATACACACACAGCGGGCACTGTAAGGGTGCAGGGCGCAGGGGAGGCGCCCTGGGCAGCAATATTAACCTCAAGGGACACTGGCATAGAGATTAGATACGGCAGAGGCGGTATATTAAAAATCCCCCGCCAGTATAAATAATTTGAGCGGGACCGAAGCCCGCCGCTATTGGGGCGGAGCTTGATCCTCCAGCACTAACCAGCGCCATTTTCTCCACAGCACACTGCAGAGAAGCTGGCTCCCCGGACTCTCCCCTGCTGAACACTGTTACAGAGGGCAAAAAAGAGGGGGGGGGGGGGGGGGGGAACATTTAATTGGCGCAGTGAGTGTAATTATATATATTTATATAAAAGCGCTGTACTACTGGGATTTTATTCCGGTGGCGCTGGGTGTGTGCTGGCATATTCTCTCTCTGTCTCTCCAAAGGGCCTTTTTTGGGGACTGTCTCCATATAGATATATCCCTGAGTGTGTGGGGGTGTCGGTACGTGTGTGTCAGCATGTCTGAAGGCTCATCTAAGGAGGAGGTGGAGCAGATGATTGTGGTGTCTCCGTCGGCAACGCCGACACCCGATTGGTTAGATATGGGGAATGTTTTAAATGCAAATGTGTCTTTATTACATAAGAGATTGGACAAAGCAGAGTCCAGGGATAGAACAGGGATACCTTGTCAGCTGACATTGATACCCTAGATAGGGATACCATTTTATTGACCTTAGGTCACATTAAAGACGCAATCCTATATATGAGAGACGCTCAGAGAGGCGTTGGGCTGCTAGGTTCGAGAGCCAACGCCATGGCGATTTCTTATAGGCGAGCCCTGTGGACCCGCCAATGGACGGGTGATGCCAACTCAAAGAGACATATGGAAGTTTTACCTTACAAGGGTGAGGTTTTATTTGGGGAAGGTCTCGCGGACCTGGTTTCCACAGCTACCGCGGGTAAATCTACTTTTTTACCTTATGTTCCCCCACAGCAAAAGAAAACACCACAATATCAGATGCAGTCCTTTCGGTCGCATAAGTCCAGAAGAGGTCGGGGCTCTTCCTTCCTTGCCAGAGGTAAGGGTAGAGGGAAAAGAATGCCTGCTACGGCTAGTTCCCAGGAGCAGAAGTCATCCCCGTCTTCTACTAAATCCACCGCATGACGCTGGGGCTCCACTGAGGGAGTCCGCCCCGGTGGGGGCACGTCTTCGACTCTTCAGCCACGTCTGGGTTCAACCAGACGTGGATCCTTGGGCGATGGAAATTGTATCCCAAGGATACAAGCTGGAATTCGAAGACGTGCCTCCGCGCCGATTTTTCAAATCTGCTTTACCAGCTTCTCCCCCAGAGAGGGAGATAGTTTTAGCTGCAATTCAAAAGCTGTATCAACAGCAAGTGATTGTCAACGTTCCCCTAGTTCAGCAGGGGAAGGGGTACTATTCAACCCTGTTTGTGGTTCCGAAACTGGATGGCTCTGTCAGGCCCATTCTAAATCTAAAATCCCTAAACCTGTACTTGAAAGTTCAAATTCAAGATGGAATCGCTCCGGGCGGTTATCTCCAGCCTGGAAGGGGGGGGATTTTATGGTGTCACTAGACATAAAGGATGCATACCTTCATGTCCCCATATATCCCCCTCATCAGGCGTACCTGAGATTCGCTGTACAGGACTGTCATTACCAGTTTCAGACGTTGCCGTTTGGGCTTTCCACGGCCCGAGGATTTTCACCAAGGTAATGGCGGAAATGATGGTGCTCCTGCGCAGGCAGGGAGTCACAATTATCCCGTACTTGGACGATCTCCTGGTAAAAGCGAGATCGAGAGATCAGTTGCTGAAAAGCGTGTCGCTCTCCTTGAGAGTGCTGCAGCAACATGGCTGGATTCTGAATCTACCAAAGTCACAGATGGTTCCAACGACTCTGCTATCTTTCTTAGGCATGATTCTGGACACGGAACTAAAGAGGGTTTTTCTCCCGATGGAAAAAGCCCAAGAACTCAAGAACATGGTCAGAGACCTGTTAAAACCGAAAAGAGTGTCAGTCCATCAGTGCACTTGAGTACTGGGAAAAATGGTGGCAACCTACGAGACCATCCCCTTCAGCAGGTTTCATGCGAGGACATTTCAGTGGGACCTTCTGGACAAGTGGTCCGGGTCCCATCTTCAAATTCATCAGAAAATAAGCCTGTCCCCCAGGGCCAGGGTGTCTCCTGTGGTGGCTGCAGAGTGCTCACCTTCTAGAGGGTCGCAGGTTCGGCATTCAAGACTGGGTTCTGGTGACCACGGATGCGAGCCTCCGAGGATGGGGAGCAGTCACACGAGGAACATATTATCAGGGAACATGGTCAAGCCAGGAGGCTTGTCTACACATCAACATACTGGAATTAAGGGCCATATACAACGGCCTACGGCAAGCGGAGAATCTTCTTCGTGACCTACCGGTTCTGATTCAATCAGACAACGGCACAGCCGTGGCTCATGTAAACCGCCAAGGCGGGACAAGGAGCAGAGTGGCAATGGCGGAAGCCACAAGGATTCTGCGCTGGGCGGAAAGTCACGTAAACGCTCTGTCAGCAGTCTTCATTCCGGGAGTGGACAACTGGGAAGCAGACTTCCTCAGCAGACACGATCTCCATCCAGGAGAGTGGGGACTTCATCAAGAAGTTTTTGCAGAGATAACAAGTCAGTGGGGACTTCCTCAAATAGACATGATGGCGTCACGCCTCAACAAGAACCTTCGGAGGTATTGTGCCAGGTCAAGGGACCCTCAGGCAGTAGCGGTAGACGCCCTTGTGACACCATGGGTGTTTCAGTCGGTCTATGTATTCCCTTCTCTTCCTCTCATCTCCAAAATATTGAGAATCATAAGAAGAAAAAGAGTGCAGACAATACTCATTGTTCCAGATTGGCCTCGAAGGGCCTGGTATTCAGATCTTCAGGAGATGCTCACAGAAGATCCATGGCCTCTTCCTCTCAGGGAGGACCTGTTGCAGCAGGAGCCCTGCGTGTTCCAAGACTTACCGCGGTTACGTTTGACGGCATGGCGGTTGAACACCGAATCCTAGCGGGGAAAGGTATTCTGGGCCGTTTTCTCCATTTTCTACAGACCGGAGTGGATATGGGCCTGAAGTTAGGCTCCATTAAGGTACAGATTTCGGCCCTATCTATATTCTTTCAGAAGCAATTGGCTTCTCTCCCAGAAGTCCAGACTTTTGTAAAGGGAGTGCTGCACATCCAGCCTCCTTTTGTGCCCCCAGTGGCACCATGGGACCTTAATGTGGTGTTACAGTTCCTTACGTCACACTGGTTTGAACCTCTTCAAACAGTTGAGTTGAAATTTCTCACATGAAAAGTGGTCATGTTAGCCTTGGCATCACCTTTGTCTCACAAAAGCCCCTATCTGATTTTCCATGTGGATAGAGCTGAGTTGAGGACTCGTCCTCAATTTCTGCCTAAGGTGGTTTCATAAAAACCAAACTGTTGTGGTGCCTGTGCCTACGGGGGACTGGGAGGATTCCAAGTCTCTTGATGTAGTCAGGGCCTTAAAAGTTTATGTAGCCAGGACGGCTCTGGTTAGGAAAACAGAGGCAGTGTTTGTCCTGTATGCAGCCAACAAGGTTGGCGGCCCTGCTTCTAAGCAGACTATTGCCCGCTGGATCTGTAACACGATTCAGCAGGCTCATTCTACGGCTAGATTGCCGGTTCCGAATTCGGTAAAGGCCCATTCCACTAGGAAGGTGGGCTCTTCTTGGGCGGCTGCCCGAGGCGTCTCGGCATTACAGCTGTGCTGAGCAGCTACTTGGTCTGGTTCAAACACTTTTGCAAAATTCTACAAGTTTGATACCCTGGCTGATGAGGACCTCATGTTTGCTCAATCTGTGCTGCAGAGTCATCCGCACTCTCCCGCACGGTCTGGAGCTTTGGTATAATCCCCATGGTCCTTACGGAGTCCCCAGCATCCTCTAGGACGTAAGAGAAAATAAGATTTTAAACCTACCGGTAAATCTTTTTCTCCTAGTCCGTAGAGGATGCTGTCCCAGTCCGGACTAAATTCTGGAAGACTTGTATATAGTTTTTGCTTACATAAGGGTTATGTTACCGTTTTGATCAGTCTCGGGCTGATGCTGTTTTGTTTCATACTGTTAACTCAGAGGTTCTCAAACTCTGTCCTCGGGGGCACACACAGTGCATGTTTTGCAGGTAACCCAGCAGGTGCACAGGTGTATTAATTACTCACTGACACATTTTAAAAGGTCCACAGGTGGAGCTAATTATTTCACTTACGATTCTGATTCTGTGAGGAGACCTGCAAAACATGCACTGTGTGTGCCCCCGAGGACCGAGTTTGAGAACCTCTGTGTTAACTGGTTCATATATTCCATGTTATACGGTGTGGATGGTGTGGGCTGGTATGAATCTTGCCCTTAGATTAACAAATATCCTTTCCTCGTACTGTCCGTCTCCTCTGGGCACAGTTTCTCTAACAGAGGTCTGGAGGAGGGACAAAGAGGGAGGAGCCAGTGCACACCCATTCTAAAGTCTTTATAGTTCCCATGTCTCCTGCGGAGCCCGTCTATACCCCATGGTCCTTATGGAGCCCCCAGCATCCTCTACGGACTAGGAGAAAAAGATTTACTGGTAGGTTTAAAATCTTATTTTCTCTCTTGGAACCAAAGACACATTACTGGTGCATTGATAAGCTGGGTTTCCATGATATGTTACATTCCCCATGTCTGTAAACAGTAGTTCTAAGCTGTCATTTTAATTAATGGCTAGTAAGTCCTGACCATTATGAATTTTCTTCGAGCTGAAGTTATCGCCTGCCACATTCATTTGCACTTCCTGCGCTTCTAGTAATTTCTCACTTATGATCAGCTTTGGAACATTTCCTTGGTGAACACCCTTATGCTTTCCTATTATTGTTTTTTTTGTTATGTAATGAAGTTCTTCGGTTTCTGCACTAATCATACAAAGAAATCTATCATTGCTGTAGGCAGAGTTAAAAAAAAAAAAAAAAAGCTAAAATCCTTATACAGTGTGGGAAACATAATACTAGAAGGACTATACATGCTCTATTTTTATGATATTGATTTGTAGTAATTGAATAGCAGGTGTCACTAAAAGTATAGCTAGGTGCTAAATATTCTAGCAACCGTGGTAGTATATCGTACAAGAGAGTATTTCATTGCAGGAATAATTTGTGACCGATTTCTTTCCATAACATTGTGATTCACTGATCTGCTATCGGAGTGAATACCTTATTTTATTCAGTACGACAAGCCCTAAAACAAACACTTTTCCAACAAAATGTCTGTAATATTAATTATTCTATACTATATAAACTTTCAAATAAATGTGATTGTAGATCTTCTCTAAGATCTGAGTACTACTAAACTTCTTTATACAGCCAGCTTTTTCTATTTTAAAAGATAGCCAATTTTGTAATTTTAGACTTGGGGGGAGATGTACCAAGCCGTGAAAAAAGAGTGGAGAAGTGAGCCAATGAAGAAGTTGCCCACGGCAACTCTGTACAATTTTATAGTATGCAAATTATAAATGTTACTTCAATGCTGATTGGTTGCTATGGGCAACTTCTCCACTGGCTCACTTCTCCACGCTTTTCACTGCTTAGTACATCTCCCCCTAAATTTTGGTACTGACTATACATTAATTAGTCTCTACCCCATTAGAACTTGTTACTTGGTCTGGAGCAAAGTATTCAGATCTATCAGTTTGGCCACATTTGTGACTGACCAAATTGGACACATATCATGGAGCAACCGCATCTGCCAAACAATGGGGGTAATTCAGACCTGATCACTAGGGTGCATTTTTTGCATCCCTGCGATCAGGTAGTCGCCGCCTACAGGGGGAGGGGGAAATCGGTGTGCGATCGCATGTCCAGGAGAGCTGCACAAACGGACGTTTGTGCAGTCTCTGCACAGCCCAGGACTAATACCCCTTTCAGACTGACAAGAGCTGGGTCGCACCCGGGGATGTGTACACGGGTGCTTCCCAGCTGCGACCCGGCTTGAGACCCCTTCAGACTTGCAGCCCAACCCGGCATATTGCCGGGTTGGTGACGTCACCGCTGACGTTACCGGAGGCTGTGCTTGGAGATAATCCTCTCCAAGCACCGCCTCATCCCATGCAGAGAAAAGGTGCCGGGTTGCCTTGACCCGGCATACCCGTTCACACTGCACAACATCCCGGGACGATCCCGGATTCAACCCTGGTCCTGGGATATTGTTCCTGTACCCTTTCACACTGAGCAATTTCCCGGGTTGATGCGTGTTCATGTGCAATAACCCGGGAAATATTTGTCAGGTTGAAAGGGGTATTACTCAGCTGCTGCAATGATCGGGGCCGGAGCTGACGTCAGAATACCTCCCTCCAAACGACTGGTCCCTCCTGCGTTTTTCCGGACTCTCCTCAAACGGTCAGTTGCCACCCACAAACGCCCTCTTCCTGACAATCTCCTTGCGTTTGCCGGTGCGATGGGATTTTTCTAACCATCCCAGCGCTGCGGACCATCGCGCCTGCTCATTGCGGTGCATGCACAGTTCAGACCTGATTTGCCCACTGTGTGAAAACGCACAGCAGCTATCAGGTCTGAATTGGCGCCAATGTCCTAGTTGCATGGGGAGATTACTTGAATAAAAATGGTAGTTATAACTAGCTTGTTGGAAATCCATCGGCTGTTCTACGTGCTTGTTTTAACCATATCCCATAAAATTGTTTTCAGATCCCTTCTTACAGGAATAACACTGATTTTATCCACTAATTGATTAGTGTCTCCACATGTTTAGAGTGCATTACTTTACAGGTTGTTTTAATAGTTTACTGTGTAGTTTAGAAAGGAAGTATCAAGACTCGATTATGTTTGAATTCTATTTGTTACTTGGGATTTAGAGAGTACTGTATCGTAGAAGATTAATTCCTATTAAGTTTTGTGTTATGCAGAGATATCCTGCTTAACATATGTTCTTGCCTAAAATTCTTTCCATGATGTTTCTGCCACAGGTCACAGAGCCGTTTATATTGGTGTACACGTACCACTTGGCAGACAGAGCCGCAAACGCCACAGACATAGAGGCCACAGACATCACAGGAGAAGAAGAGAAAAAGAAAATGATGATAAAGATGATGGACGGGAATCTCCGAACTATGGTAAATGTATATTTAGCTGTCTTTTAATTGCCGTATTATATTAGTATGTTCTTCTGCTCTTCTGCACTGTCCACGCAGTCCGTTAACCCATGGTTGTCTGCCTTCATTTCTTATTATAAGAAGGCAACAAATCAATATAAGGGTCCAAAGCTGCCTGTCACCTATCATACTCTACCAGGCTGCCATACTCCATCATGCTGTCATACTACATGACATTGTATTTAAACATCAGTGCCAAGCTTCATAAATCTCTTCAAAGGGTAAAATTTCTTCCTTCATCTTTTTAAATGGGCAGAATATTGAAACGCGTGGCAATAGCCTATTAGAATCTATAGCTAATATATCATTTTAGTTAATCTGAAAAGCCAAGCTATTTTTAGTACTTTTGCTGCCTCTGAATATCGTGTCCCAGTGCAACTATTTGCAAACTGCATTGTGACACTTGCCCTTTGACATGTGACCTACTACAGTATGTCTAATGGAACATAGTTCACTTGGGATCCAGCAGTAAATTTACTGCATGTCAGCACTGGGAGACAGCTCAGTCTGATGTACAAGTCATCATGGGCACACCCTGCTCTTCTGTGGCCTTAGTGCATTATTTATTGTTCTTTGACAATATGGGGCAGGCCCTGATTTGTGCTTTAGTTGCCGCTTGAAGTTTTTAGAGCCTACCCCATCCTGCCACTTTGCAATGAATTTGTTGTTAGCCACATGGGGTTTATTTATTAACAATATGACGCAGTCCTAAGCCTGTGGGTCTTGGTGCAAAATCTGAGCTGTGGTCTCTGTAACCTGTCTTCACCCCATCAGTATTTCATCTTCATTATGAGTACTGTAAGATATACTGGTAAATGTCAACTGCATTGCAGAGATTCACCCATTCTCATTAACTGTATATAGACTTGATATGTGCCCATTGGCATGGACACTATCACTACCGGGGGCGTGTGCATACTCCGGGTCGGTCAGAATCTAAGGAGGGGAATTCAAATGTTTGAAAAGTCAGTTGGGTGTCTGTGTTTTTTCCTGTCTATTAGACAGACATCCAACTGACTTTTCAAACAATGAACATTCCCCTATGTCCTACGATGTCCTTCATTACATCGTTGTAAGGGTTAACAATATGTTGTCCCGTTGGCCGCCATATCATCCCGGTACACCTCGTTCCGTGGCGCCATTTTCCAGGTGTTTTGCGCATGTGCAATAGAAAAATCACTGGGAAAATGGCAGCTGCGCCATTTTTCCAGAGATCTGTGCATGCGCTGTAGACTCTGGGACAGTGCTAGGGTCCCCTTGAAACCCTATTGCCTAGAGTCTACACAGCGCTGCCGCCTAGAGGGGAGGGGGCCCAGACTGAGCATAGACACGGGCCTCCTCCTCTCTAGAAACGCCCCTGGTCTTGTACCACTTTAATGTATATGTGAAAATGTCTGGTCTTATGGCGTGTACACACGGTGAGATTTTTTCTTTCGATTTTGACTATATAGTCAAAATCGCAAGAAAAGTTAGTGCAAATCGCAAGATGTTATGCCACTTGCGATTCCGATTCGATCCTGATGCGCAGTCCCGCCAGGTCGGTATCGCAAGAAAAGATAGACTGTGCAGGCAAGCCAATCCTTGCTAGATCGGTGTACTATCTAGTTCATCTCACATGTCAATTAAATCTCACATAAGCCAAAAGCACACATAGTCCATATCTCAAGAAAAGTTAGTCAAAATCGGTGGTGCTGGGGTCCGGGGAGTTCAGGGGAAATCGCAAAGTGAAAATCTGGCATAGCAGGGATCTCGCCGTGTGTATACACCATTAGTTTTCCTTTTTAAAACCTATTCGTGTGATGCTTCCAAAGCAGTATGAAAGCTCTGATATTTTAGAGTCATGACCTCTGGTTTGGCAAGTCCTGTTCTGCAGCATTCAGTAGTAGTGCTACACCAACATTACAGCTTAGTCAGCTCCTTTCATGGAACTTCTCTAAGATGCATAAAAATATATGTAAAAGTTCCTATCATGCATGCAACTACACATTTGTTTATTTTTGTTGATCTTGAATGGGAAATCTGTAATCACTGTTGTTTCTCTAACGTCCTAAGTGGATGCTGGGGACTCCGTCAGGACCATGGGGTTTAGCGGCTCCGCAGGAGACAGGGCACAATAATAAAAGCTTTAGGATCAGGTGGTGTGCACTGGCTCCTCCCCCCATGACCCTCCTCCAAGCCTCAGTTAGATTCTTGTGCCCGGCCGAGAAGGGTGCAATCTAGGTGGCTCTCCTGAGCTGCTTAGAATAAAAGTTTAAGTTAGGTTTTTTATTTTCAGTGAGTCCTGCTGGCAACAGGCTCACTGCTACGAGGGACTTAGGGGAGAGAAGTAAACTCACCTGCGTGCAGGATGGATTTGCTTCTTAGGCTACTGGACACCATTAGCTCCAGAGGGAGTCGGAACACAGGTCTCACCCTGGGGTTCGTCCCGGAGCCGTGCCGCCGACCCCCCTTGCAGATGCCGAAGTTGAAGAGGTCCAGAGGTCCAGAAACAGGCGGCAGAAGACTTTCAGTCTTCATAAGGTAGCGCACAGCACTGCAGCTGTGCGCCATTGTTGTCAGCACACTTCATACCAGCGGTCACTGAGGGTGCAGGGCGCTGGGGGGGGGCGCCCTGGGCAGCAATGTATTATACCTTTTTTATGGCTAAAACACATCACATATAGCCCTTGAGGCTATATGGATGTATTTAACCCCTGCCAGATCTCACAAACTCCGGGAGAAGAGCCCGCCGTTTTAGGGGGTGGGGCCTATTCTCCTCAGCACACGGCGCCATTTTCCTGCTCAGCTCTGCTGTGAGGAAGGCTCCCAGGCTCTCCCCTGCACTGCACTACAGAAACAGGGTTAAAACAGAGAGGGGGGGCACTTATTTGGCGATATGATTACATATGTGAAAATGCTATAAGGGAAAACACTTGTATAAGGGGTTGTCCCTGTATAATTATAGCGTTTTTGGTGTGTGCTGGCAAACTCTCCCTCTGTCTCCCCAAAGGGCTAGTGGGGTCCTGTCCTCTATCAGAGCATTCCCTGTGTGTGTGCTGTGTGTCGGTACGTGTGTGTCGACATGTAGGAGGACGATGTTGGTGAGGAGGCGGAGCAAATTGCCTGTATTGGTGATGTCACTCTCTAGGGAGTCGACACCGGAATGGATGGCTTATTTAGGAATTACGTGATAATGTCAACACGATGCAAGGTCGGTTGACGACATGAGACGGCCGGCAAACAAATTAGTACCTGTCCAGGCGTCTCAGACACCGTCAGGGGCTTGTAAAAACGCCCATTTACCTCAGTTGGTCGACACAGACACGGACACTGACTTCAGTGTCGACGGTGAAGAAACAAACGTATTTTCCTTTAGGGCCACACGTTACATGTTAAGGGCAATGAAGGAGGTGTTACATATTTCTGATACTACAAGTACCACAAATAAGGGTATTATGTAGGGTGGGAATAATCTACTTGTAGTTTTTCCTGAATCAGATAAATTAAAGTGTGTGATGATACGTGGGTTTCCTCCGATAGAAAATTATTGGAGGAATACCCTTTCCCGCCAGAAGTGAGGGCGAGTTGGGAAACACACCTTAGGGTGGATAAGGCGCTCACACGCTTATAAAAACAAGTGGCGTTACCGTCTCCAGATACGGCCGCCCTCAAGGAGCCAGCTGATAGGAAGCTGAAAAATATCCTAAAAAGTATATACACACATACTGGTGTTATACTACGACCAGCAATCGCCTCAGCCTGGATGTGCAGCGCTGGGGGGGCTTGGTCGGATTTCCTGACTGAAAATATTGATACCCTTGACAGGAACAATATTGTATTGACTATAGAGCATTTTAAGGATGCATTTCTATATATGCGAGATGCGCAGAGGGATATTTGCATTCTGGCATCAAGAGTAGATGTGATGTCCATATCTGCCAGACGATGTTTATAGACACGACAGTGGTCAGGTGATGCAGATTCCAGACGGCACATGGAAGTATTGCCGTATAAAGGGGCGGTCCATCGGACCTGGTGGCCATGGCAACAGCTGGAAAATCCACTTTTGTTACCCCAAGTCACATCTCAGCAGAAAAGGACACAGTCTTTTCAGTCTCAGTCCTTTCGTACCCATAAAGGCAGGCGGGCAAAAGGCCAGTCATATCTGCCCAGGGTTAGAGGAAAGGGAAGAAGACTGCAGCAGGCAGCCCATTCCCAGGAACAGAAGTCCTCCACAGCTTCTGCCAAGTCCGCAGCATGACGCTGGGGCCATACAAGCGGACTCAGGTGCGGTGGGGGGTCATCTCAAGAGTTTCAGCACGCAGTGGGCTCACTCGCAAGTGGACTCCTGGATCCTACACGTAGTATCCCAGGTGTACATTGGAAATTCGAGACGTCTTCCCCTCACAAGTTCCTGAAGTCTGCTTTACCAACGTCTCCCTCCGACAGGGAGGCAGTATTGGGAAAAAAATTCACAGGCTGTATTCCCAGCAGGTGATAATCAAAGTACCCCTCCTACAACAAGGGAAGGGGTATTATTCCACACTATATTGTGGTACTGAAGCCAAACGGCTCGG
Organism: Pseudophryne corroboree; assembly: GCF_028390025.1. Classification (NCBI taxonomy): domain Eukaryota; kingdom Metazoa; phylum Chordata; class Amphibia; order Anura; family Myobatrachidae; genus Pseudophryne; species Pseudophryne corroboree. The sequence goes on along the minus strand of NC_086448.1, from coordinate 253,088,556 downwards.
TGAGATCTAAAAGATTTGAACAATTACATACAAGGGTTCAAATCAAGATGGAGTCACTCAGAGCAGTGATAGCGAACCAGGACGATATGGTGTCACTGGATATCAGGGACGCTTACCTACATGTCCAAATTTTGCCCTTCTCACCAAGGGTATCTCAGGTTCGTGGTACAGAACTGTCACTATCAGTTCAGACGCTGCCGTTTGGATTGTCCACGGCACCCCGGGTCTTTACCATGGTAATGGCCGAAATGATGATTCTTCCTAAAAGAAATATGGACGCTTTCCTGATAAGGGCAAGGTCCAGAGAACAGTTGGCGGTCGGAGTAGCACTATCTCAAGTAGTTCTACGACAGCACGAGTGGTTTCTAAATATTCCAAAATCGCAGCTTTTCCGACGACACGTCTAATGTTCCTAGGAATGATTCTGGACACAGTCCAGAAAAGGATGTTTTCTCCCGGAGAAGAAGGCCAGGGAGTTATCCGAGCTAGTCAGGAACCTCCTAAAACCAGGAAAAGTATCAGTGCATCATTGCACAAGGGTCCTGTGAAAAATGGTGGTTTCTTACAAAGCGATCCCATTCGGTAGATTTCACGCAAGAACCTTTCAGTGGAATCTGCTGGGAAAATGGTCCGGATCGCATCTTCAGATGCATCAGCGGATAACCCTGTCTCCAAGGACAAGGGTGTTTTCTTCTGCGGTGGCTGCAGAGTGCTCATCTATGAAAGGGCCGCAGATTCGACATTCAGGACTGGGTCCTGGTGACCACGGATGCCAGCCTGAGTGGCTGGGGAGCAGTCACACAAGGAAAAAATTTCCAGGGAGTGTGATCAAGTCTGGAGACTTCTCTCCACATAAATATACTGGAGCTAAGGGCAATTTACAAGGCTCTAAGCTTAGCAAGACCTCTGCTTCAAGGTCAGCCGGTATTGATCCAGTGGGACAACATCACGGCAGTCGCCCACGTAAACAGACAGGGCGGCACATGAAGCAGGAGGGAAATGGCAGAAACTGCAAGGATTCTTCGCTGGGCGAAAAATCATGTGATAACACTCTCAGCAGTGTTAATTCCGGGAGTGGAAAACTGGGAAGCAGACTTCCTCAGCAGGCATAACCTCCACCCGGGAGAGTGGGGACTTCAGCGGGAAGTCTTCCACATGATTGTAAACCGTTGGGAAAAACCAAAGGTGGACATGATGGCGTCCCGCCTGAACAAAAAACTAGACAGATATTGCGCCAGGTCAAGGGACCCTCAGGCAATAGCGGTGGACGCTCTGGTAACACTGTGGGTGTACCAGTCAGGGTATGTGTTCCCTCCTATGCATCTCATACCAAAAGTACTGAGAATCATAAGAAGGAGATGAGTAAGAACGATACTCGTGGTTCCGGATGGGTCAAGAAGGACTTGGTACCCGGAACTTCAAGAGATGCTCACGGAAGAACCGTGGCCTCTACCTTTAAGAGAGGACCTGCTCCAGCAGGGGCCTTGTCTGTTCCAAGACTTACCGCGGCTGCGTTTGACGGCATGGCAGTTGAACGCCGGATCCTGAAAGGGCATTCCAGATGAAGTCATCCCTACCCTGGTCGAAGCCAGGAAGGATGTAATCGCAAAACATTTTCACCGCATTGGGCGAAAATATGTTGCGTGGTGTGAGGCCAAGAAGGTCCCTACAGAGGAATTCCAACTGGGTCGTTTCCTACATTTCCTGAAAACAGGACTGTCTATGGGCCTAAAATTAGGGTCCATTAAGGTTCAAATTTCGACCCTGTCGAATTTCTTCCAGAAAGAACTGGCTTCAGTGCCTGAAGTTCAGACGTTTGTAAAAGGGGTACTGCATATACAGCCTCCTTTTGTGCCCCCAGTGGCACCTTGGGATCTCAATGTTGTTTTGAGTTTCCTAAAGTCACATTGGTTGGATCCACTCACCACTGTGGAATTAAAATATTTCACATGGAAGGTGAAGATTCTATTAGCCCTGGCTTCAGCCAGGCGTGTGTCAGAATGGGCGGCTTTATCATATAAAAGCCCTTACTTAATTTTTTATTCTGACAGGGCAGAATTGAGGACTCGTCCTAAATTTCTCCTTAAGGTGTTTTCTGTTTTTCACATGAACCAACCTATTGTGGTACCTGCGGTTACTAGGGACTTGGAGGACTCCAAGTTACTTGACGTTGTCAGGGCCCTGAAAATATATGTTTCCAGGACGACTGGAGTCAGAAAATCTGACTCGCTGTTTAGCCTGTATGCACCCAACAAGATGGGTGTTCCTGCTTCTAAGCAGACGATTGCTCGCTGGATTTGTAGTACAATTCAGCTTGCACATTCTGTGGCAGGCTTGCCACAGCCAAAATCAGTAAAAGCCCATTCCACAAGGAAGTGGGCTCATCTTGGGCGGCTGCCCGAGGGGTCTCGGCTTTACAACTTTGCCGAGCTGCTACTTGGTCAGGGGCACACCCTGACTGAGGAGGACCTGGAGTTCTCTCATTCGGTGCTGCAGAGTCATCCGCACTCTCCCGCCCGTTTGGGAGCTTTGGTATAATCCCCATGGTCCTGACGGAGTCCCCAGCATCCACTTAGGACGTTAGAGAAAATAAGAATTTACTTACCGATAATTCTATTTCTCGTAGTCCGTAGTGGATGCTGGGCGCCCATCCCAAGTGCGGATTGTCTGCAATACTTGTACATAGTTATTGTTACAAAAATCGGGTTATTCTTGTTGTGAGCCATCTTTTCAGAGGCTCCTTCGTTGTTATCATACTGTTAACTGGGTTCAGATCACAGGTTGTACGGTGTGATTGGTGTGGCTGGTATGAGTCTTACCCGGGATTCAATATCCTTCCTTATTATGCACGCTCGTCCGGGCACAGTATCCTAACTGAGGCTTGGAGGAGGGTCATGGGGGGAGGAGCCAGTGCACACCACCTGATCCTAAAGCTTTTATTCTTGTGCCCTGTCTCCTGCGGAGCCGCTAAACCCCATGGTCCTGACGGAGTCCCCAGCATCCACTACGGACTACGAGAAATAGAATTATCGGTAAGTAAATTCTTATTTTTTATTTATTGTTTCTTCTTTTTTTTTTATCTTACTTTGAGAATTTGTTATTGTTAAGTTTATATATGAATACCTTATGGAGCCCATACATCAGGCAGGTAATGGGGCAATTCCATGTTTTGCCGATGTCGGGGGATCGGGGAATCCTACTGTACATGTTGGTAAACCTCGATGTAATGATTATGACCAAAAAATGTTCAAGATTGGTAAGGGATTACCTGCTGTATTTTGCGGATTCCCCAACGGATTGCCGATCATCAATGTTCGCTGATCTGCATTTGTGATTGGAGTCGGCAGAATGGGGAATCGGCACGTAGATGTATGGGCCCCAGTACTATCAGTTTTTTGCTTTCATTTTGTGCAGATACCCCATCTCAGCGTGTGCAGTTTATTCTGGGTACTGAGGATGATGATGAAGAACACATCCCCCATGATCTCTTCACAGAAATGGACGAGCTTTGCTTTCGAGACGGGACAGAATGCGAGTGGAAGGAGACAGCAAGGTAGTAGCCTATTGCAGGTTTTCAGACCAGAGTTACACTTTTACAGTTGTCTGTATTCCCTATATGTGACCAAGTTGCTGAATAAATCTTAAGATAATGCTTCTAGCAAGTCAGATGAAGCCTGTTTTCTCTGTATAATAGAGAAGGAAAATAGGCAACCTAGGCCTTCATCTTGCAGTCTGGGTATTCTTGGACTTGTTGTTTCACAATTGCCAAATTGATGGAGGCTAAGGGCCAGATTTATCAAGCCTTGGAGAGTGATAAATTGCATGGTGATAAAGTACCAACCAACCAGCTCCTAGCTGCCATGTTACAGGCTGTGTTTGGAAAATGACAGTTAGGAGCTGATTGGTTGGTACTTTATCACCATGCAATTTATCACTCTCCAAGGCTTGATAATTCTGGCCCTTGGTTTGATGTTGCATCTTCTCAGAAAAATGGTCACACACTTTCCCGGTAATAAGAGCGAGAATAGGCACCAGATGACCCCTTTCTAAACTGTACCATCACAGTCCTCACATTCACTCCCAGCATAATGTAAGCTTAAGAGCAAGAGTTATGCAGAAAAGTAAAAGGAAAATGTTATAAGATAAACGTGAAATAGAAAGGTGAAGTGGTTTGAGAATAAAAGGCCAGATACTTTTTTTTTATTGATTTTGTAGCGTTCTTCTTTGTTTAGAAGATTTAAAATTAATTGTCCTAGAGAGTGGTTAATGGTGGGTGACGAAGCAGCACACTAGTAACATGAACTGTGCAACTGGATCCATATCAAATACTTGGCTTCATCTCTGTACATATCACATTAACAAGCCAGACAAGTCAAAGTAGCTGTTAGAATCAGCTCTGTTTGTGGGGACAGAAAGCACTAACTTGTGCCCTTATGGAGCTCAAATTTTGTTCCTGTCAGAAAAAATGATCAATATTATTATAATTAATTATTAACATTTATTTCTCTGACGTCCTAGTGGATGCTGGGAACTCCGAAAGGACCATGGGGAATAGCGGCTCTGCAGGAGACTGGGCACAACTAAAGAAAGCTTTTAGGTCACCTGGTGTGCACTGGCTCCTCCCACTATGACCCTCCTCCAAGCCTCAGTTAGATTTTGTGCCCGGCCGAGGTTGGATGCACACTAGGGGCTCTCCTGAGCTTCTAGAAAGAAAGTATATAATTAGGTTTTTTATTTTACAGTGAGACCTGCTGGCAACAGGCTCACTGCAGCGAGGGACTAAGGGGAGAAGAAGCGAACCTACCTGCTTGCAGCTAGCTTGGGCTTCTTAGGCTACTGGACACCATTAGCTCCAGAGGGACCGACCGCATGGAACTGGCCTTGGTGTTCGGTCCCGGAGCCGCGCCGCCGTCCCCCTTACAGAGCCAGAAGAGGTCCGGAAAATCGGCGGCAGAAGACATCAGTCTTCACCAAGGTAGCGCACAGCACTGCAGCTGTGCGCCATTGCTCCTCATACACACTTCACACTCCGGTCACTGAGGGTGCAGGGCGCTAGGGGGGGGCGCCCTGAGCAGCAATAAAAAGACCTTGGCTGGCAAAAATACCACAATATATAGCCCCAGAGGCTATATATGTGATAATTACCCCTGCCAGAATCCATAAAAAAGCGGGAGAATAGTCCGCGAAAAAGGGGCGGAGCTATCTCCTTCAGCACACTGGCGCCATTTCTCCCTCACTGCTCCGCTGGAAGGAAGCTCCCTGGCTCTCCCCTGCAGTCTACACTACAGTAAAGGGTAAAAAAGAGAGGGGGGGCACTAAATTTAGGCGCATTATATATAACAGCAGCTATAGGGGACATAATTCAGTTAGTCCCTGCATTTTATAGCGCTCTGGTGTGTGCTGGCATACTCTCACTCTGTCTCCCCAAAGGGCTTTTGTGGGTCCTGTCCTCTGTTAGAGCATTCCCTGTGTGTGTGCGGTGTGTCGGTACGGCTGTGTCGACATGTTTGATGAGGATAATGATGTTGAGGCGGAGCAGATGCCTATAGAAGGGATGTCACCCCCTGCAGGGCAGACACCTGAGTGGATGGACTTATGGAAGGAATTGCGTGCACGTGTCGACTCCTTACACAGAAAATTTGACGACATTCCAAATGCGGGACAGCCGGCTTCTCAGCTCGTGCCTGTCCAGGCGTCTCAAAGGCCATCGGGGGCTCTAAAACGCCCGCTACCTCAGATGGCAGACGCGGATGTCGACACGGATACTGACAGATATAAACCCAGGTACCACTAAAAGGGGTATTATGTTTGGGGAGAAAAAACTACCCGTAGTCTTTCCCCCATCAGAAGAATTAAATGAAGTGTGTGAAGAAGCGTGGGCTTTCCCTGATAAAAGATTGGTAATCTCTAAGAAGTTACTAATGGCGTTCCCTTTCCCGCCAGAGGATAGGTCACGTTGGGAGACACCACCTAGGGTGGATAAAGCGCTCACACGTTTGTCTAAAAAGGTGGCACTACCGTCTCCGGATACGGCCGCCCTCAAGGAACCTGCTGATAGAAAGCAGGAGGCTATCCTGAAGTCTGTATATACACACTCAGGCATTATACTTAGACCTGCTATTGCGTCAGCATGGATGTGCAGTGCTGCCGCTGCGTGGTCAGATTCCCTATCAGAAAATATTGACACCCTAGAAAGGGACACTATTCTGCTAACCATAGAGCATATAAAAGACTCAGTCTTATACATGAGAGATGCACAGAGGGAGATCTGCCGGCTGGCATCTAAAATAAGTGCACTGTCCATTTCTGCTAGGAGAGGCTTATGGACTCGCCAGTGGACAGGGGATGCAGATTCAAAAAGGCACATGGAAGTTTTGCCTTATAAGGGTGAGGAGTTATTCGGGGATGGTCTCTCGGACCTAGTTTCCACAGCAACTGCTGGGAAGTCAGCATTTTTACCCCATGTTCCCTCACAGCCTAAAAAGGCGCCGTTTTATCAGGTACAGTCCTTTCGGACTCAGAAAAACAGGCGTGGAAAAGGCGGGTCCTTTCTGTCCAGAGGCAGAGGTAGGGGAAAAAGGCTGTAACAAACAGCAGGTTCCCAGGAGCAAAAGTCCTCCCAGGCTTCTTCCAAGTCCGCCGCATGACGGTGGGGCTCCACAGGCGGAGCCAGGTACGGTGGGGGGCCGCCTCAAAAATTTCAGCGATCAGTGGGCTCGCTCACAGGTGGATCCCTGGATCCTGCAAATAGTATCTCAAGGGTACAAACTGGAATTCGAGGTGTCTCCACCCCACCGGTTCCTAAAATCTGCCTTGCCGACAACTCCCTCAGGCAGGGAGGCTGTGCTAGAGGCAATTCACAAGCTGTATTCCCAGCAGGTGATAGTCAAGGTGCCCCTACTTCAACAAGGACGGGGTTACTATTCCACACTGTTTGTGGTACCGAAACCGGACGGTTCGGTGAGACCCATTTTAAATTTGAAATCCTTGAACACATACATAAAAAAATTCAAGTTCAAGATGGAATCGCTCAGGGCGGTTATTGCAAGCCTGGACGAGGGGGATTACATGGTATCCCTGGACATCAAGGATGCTTACCTGCATGTCCCCATTTACTATCCTCACCAGGAGTACCTCAGATTTGTGGTACAGGATTGCCATTACCAATTCCAGACGCTGCCGTTTGGACTCTCCACGGCACCGAGGGTGTTTACCAAAGTAATGGCGGAAATGATGATACTCCTTCGAAGAAAGGGAGTTTTAATTATCCCGTACTTGGACGATCTCCTAATAAAGGCGAGGTCCAAGGAGCAGTTGTTGGTGGGAGTAGCACTATCTCAGGAGGTGCTACACCAGCACGGTTGGATTCTGAATATTCCAAAATCACAGCTGGTTCCGACGACACGTCTACTGTTCCTGGGTATGATCCTGGACACAGTCCAGAAAAAAGTGTTTCTCCCGGAGGAGAAAGCCAAGGAGCTGTCATCTCTAGTCAGAGACCTCCTGAAACCGAAACAGGTATCGGTGCATCACTGCACGCGGGTCCTGGGAAAGATGGTGGCTTCTTACGAAGCAATTCCTTTCGGCAGGTTCCATGCCAGAATCTTTCAGTGGGACCTGTCGGACCAATGGTCCGGATCGCATCTTCAGATGCATCGCCTAATAACCCTGTCTCCAAGAACCAGGGTGTCTCTGCTGTGGTGGCTGCAGAGTGCTCATCTTCTAGAGGGCCGCAGATTCGGCATACAGGACTGGGTCCTGGTGACCACGGATGCCAGCCTTCGGGGCTGGGGGGCAGTCACACATGGAAGAAACTTTCAAGGACTATGGTCGAGTCAGGAGACTTCCCTACACATAAATATTCTGGAACTAAGGGCCATTTACAACGCCCTAAGTCAGGCAAAATCCCTGCTTCTACACCAGCCAGTACTGATCCAGTCAGACAACATCACGGCAGTCGCCCATGTAAATCGACAGGGCGGCACAAGAAGCAGGATGGCAATGGCAGAAGCCACAAGGATTCTCCGATGGGCGGAAAATCACGTACTAGCACTGTCAGCAGTGTTCATTCCGGGAGTGGACAACTGGGAAGCAGACTTTCTCAGCAGACACGACCTCTACCCGGGAGAGTGGGGACTTCATCCAGAAGTCTTCACGCTGATTGTAAATCGATGGGAACGTCCACAAGTGGACATGATGGCGTCCCGCCTAAACAGAAAACTAGAGAGATATTGAGCCAGGTCAAGGGACCCTCAGGCGATAGCTGTGGACGCTCTGGTGACACCGTGGGTGTACCAGTCAGTTTATGTGTTCCCTCCTCTGCCTCTCATACCAAGGGTACTGAGAATAATAAGAAAACGAGGAGTAAGAACAATACTCGTGGTTCCGGATTGGCCAAGACGAGCGTGGTACCCGGAACTTCAAGAGATGATCTCAGAGGACCCATGGCCTCTGCCGCTCAGACAGGACCTGCTGCAGCAGGGGCCCTGTCTGTTCCAAGACTTACCGCGGCTGCGTTTGACGGCATGGTGGTTGAACGCCGGATCCTGAAGGAAAAGGGTATTCCGGAGGAGGTCATTCCTACGCTGATTAAAGCCAGGAAAGATGTAACTGCAAAGCATTATCACCGCATATGGCGGAATTATGTTGCTTGGTGTGAAGCCAAAAAGGCCCCAACAGAGGAATTTCAACTAGGTCGATTTCTGCATTTCCTACAAGCAGGAGTGACTATGGGCCTGAAATTAGGCTCCATTAAGGTACAGATCTCGGCTCTGTCGATTTTCTTCCAGAAAGAACTGGCTTCACTACCTGAAGTTCAGACGTTTGTGAAGGGAGTGCTGCATATTCAGCCCCCGTTTGTGCCTCCAGTGGCACCTTGGGATCTCAACGTGGTATTGAGTTTCTTAAAATCACATTGGTTTGAGCCACTTAAAACCGTGACCGTGGATCTAAAATATCTCACGTGGAAAGTGGTCATGTTATTGGCCTTGGCTTCGGCCAGGCGTGTGTCAGAATTGGCAGCTTTGTCATGTAAAAGCCCTTATCTGATTTTCCATATGGATAGGGCAGAATTGAGGACTCGTCCTCAGTTTCTCCCTAAGGTGGTATCAGCTTTTCACTTGAACCAACCTATTGTCGTGCCTGCGGCTACTAGGGACTTGGAGGATTCCAAGTTGCTGGACGTAGTCAGGGCCTTGAAAATTTATGTTTCCAGGACGGCTGGAGTCAGGAAAACTGACTCGCTATTTATTCTGTATGCACCCAACAAGCTGGGTGCTCCTGCTTCTAAGCAGACTATTGCTCGCTGGATTTGTAGCACAATTCAGCAGGCGCATTCTGCGGCTGGACTGCCGCATCCTAAATCAGTAAAAGCCCATTCCACAAGGAAGGTGGGCTCATCTTGGGCGGCTGCCCGAGGGGTCTCGGCTTTACAACTTTGCTGAGCTGCTACTTGGTCAGGGGCAAACACGTTTGCAAAATTCTACAGATTTGATACCCTGGCTGAGGAGGACCTTGAGTTCTCTCATTCGGTGCTGCAGAGTCATCCGCACTCTCCCGCCCGTTTGGGAGCTTTGGTATAATCCCCATGGTCCTTTCGGAGTTCCCAGCATCCACTAGGACGTCAGAGAAAATAAGATTTTACTCACCGGTAAATCTATTTCTCGTAGTCCGTAGTGGATGCTGGGCGCCCGTCCCAAGTGCGGATTGTCTGCAATACTTGTACATAGTTACTGTTAACTAAAGGGTTATTGTTGAGCCATCTGTTGAGAGGCTCAGTTGTTTTTCATACTGTTAAACTATGTATAGTATCACGAGTTATACAGTGTGATTGGTGTGGCTGGTAAGAGTCTTACCCGGGATTCAAAATCCTTCCTTATTATGTCAGCTCGTCCGGGCACAGTGTCCTAACTGAGGCTTGGAGGAGGGTCATAGTGGGAGGAGCCAGTGCACACCAGGTGACCTAAAAGCTTTCTTTAGTTGTGCCCAGTCTCCTGCGGAGCCGCTATTCCCCATGGTCCTTTCGGAGTTCCCAGCATCCACTACGGACTACGAGAAATAGATTTACCGGTGAGTAAAATCTTATTTTATATAGTGCCAGCATATTACATTGTACTGTACATATGGTAATAATACAATAATAAAGCAAGACTGGGTAAAAAGAGACAGAGGTAAGAGTGCACTGCTTGCTAGTTTACAATATACAGGGAAATAGTAATTTGAACAGATTAAATGCAATTGCAAAGGTTTTGGGGGGCTGTATGATTTAGTCCAGTGATCTCCAACCCGTAGCTCGCGAGCTACCGGTAGCTCGCCATAGTATTTTCGGTAGCTCACAGAGCGCACGGGCTTGGGCAGTCACTGGCACTCCTCCTCCCTTCATTTTTAATATGGTGCCGGCCGGCAGCCAATCGGAGCACGTGGACCGGCAGTGGCGGTACCTGATTGACTGCCGGACTGCGAGTTTTGATTGGTTAACTTACCGGCACCATATTTTAAATGCTCGCCGTTGCCGGAGACTCTGTCACCCTCACCGCAGCCGCTCTCCGTACTTCACAGGAGAGGCGCTCGCTGCGCTCTCCTCCCCTACCGTCCCTCATACAGGAGGAGCAGCACCGGCGGCAGTAGGAGAAGTCAGCAAGGGTTAGCACTGTGTGGGGCATTTTATCTGGCGCTGCTGGGGGGGGGGGGGGGGGGGTGTTGGGGCATTTCATCTGACGCTGCGGGGGGGCATTTTAAATGGCACTGCGGGGGTAATTGGATCTGGCACTGGTGGGGGTATTGTATCTGGCACTGCTGGGGGGCATTTGGGTATTTGGCACTGCTGAGGGGTATTATTTGTGTATCTGGCACTGCTGGGAGGCATTATTTGTGTATCTGGCACTACGGGGGGGGGGGGGGACATTACTTGTAGTTGTGAGGCCACACCCACTTTTGTGAGGCCACACTACTTCCACAGGAACGCATGCGCATTGGGGGGAGGGGGTAGCTCCTTCAGAGGTTTTATTTTCAGAAAGTAGCTCACACCCCAATTAAGGTTGGAGACCACTGATTTAGTCACACAGCATTGATGGCCTGCTGTCAATGGGTTTTGTGAGTGTTGATAGAAAAAGAACATATGTTTTGTGTGAACTGTGTGTAGAGGGAAGTGGGTAGAATAGCTAGGGAGTTTGTGTGGGTGGGTCAAGAACTTAATAAGCTGCCTGAGTTTTCAGTGAACTCTTGATGGTTTGGAGGTTAGAAGAATGCTATGTTTAGCAAGGGTATGCATTTGTCCCTTAATCATGAATGGGTTATGAGATGAAGTGACCAGATTTACAACCACTGAAGATTTAAGTGCATGAAAATAAAACAATGGACTCTATAAAGTTACTTCACCATTCATGTTGAGGCATGTGTGCAATATATTTTTAGGGTAGCTAGGCACATTTTGCTTCTGTTCAGCTGATTGCCTGCGTTGACTTAAAGCTTTACACCAGCTGATCAGAATCTCTTGGTACTAACATCTGCTTTTACTGCTTTAGTTGGTGTACCAAACTGCAAAGGTGTCTCCATACACATGTTTTCCTTACCATGTAATGGACTTCTTTAAGTGTGTTTCCTCTTGTGCCCCCCACCCAAAATTAAGTATTAGTGGATGGGGGGAATTAATAGTAAAACTTATAGACTAAGCAACATGGCAGAAAATATTCTATTGTTTAATTTCCCTTGAAGTTGGTTAAAGGTAGAACTTGTTGGGTCTGCATACAAAGTTTACATATAATGCAATTGCCTGCACATTGCTTTGTGTGTAATATCTAGTTCTAAATCAGAATCAGCTTTATTGGCCAGGTGTACTCACGTACACTAGGAATTCTTTGTGGTACAATGCATCGCCAAGCAGCAACATGGAGGAAAAAACGTAGCATACATTACAAACATTACACATATGAGTTCATACTGCACATATGCAACTGTACAGTAGACATATTATACATTTAAGACTAAAAACTAAGGCTGCTTGGCAGAGCAGCACCGAGGCAGCCATCCGCGGCGCCAACTAGAACTCACACAATGCACATAATACAGAAGATTTAAGCATTACATCAAAAGATAAACCACACAGACAAAGACACAGAAAGAATGATTGGTGCATGATTGGTGTAGGCATTTTGAGTAATAACCTCCAGGGGTTGTGTATTCCACCATCACAAGGCACCAGGTGCGGCAGCCATCTTAGGCGCACTGCGTAGGATTACCCACGGTGGAATAGTCCACCCCTAGAAGAGAACACAAAATGGGGAGATTGCAGAGTCCTTAAGTTCAGAGTAGGGTTCCAATAAAAACATCAGGTCCACGCATTTTTCATCCCATCCACAAGCGCACCAGATAAGGCAGCCATGTTGGGCGCACTACACGGTTACACAGTGGGAGATGAGCCATACAGGGGCCAAATGCATGTATGGGAGAACTGACACGTGTGTAGGCGTATGCTATACCCTGCATGGAAAGATCCAAATGAAGCACACCCCGCCCACAGGGGAACCATCCGAGGCAGCCATGTGGGGCGCACTGCATAGGTTACTGCTGGCAGGGTGTGCAACCAATGGAGGTACACATTACGGGAATAGCACACAGTGGGGTGGAAGTACAGTGTAAGAAGAAAGAGAAGAGAAAGACACATTTGCAGGAAAAAACTGTACTAACATTATTTTGTGAAAAAGATAAATGTCCTGGTCTCATGAGAGCAGTGCGGGTGGGTGTGAGAATGTGGGGTGCACACTAATGTCCAATGGAACTGACCCAGCAAAGTCTGGTCCTGATGCGCACGTCCCTCAGTTCCCTGCTGAGCTTGAGGGGTAGTCCCGGGGGCAGTCATGATGTTCTTGGACACAGAAGTAGTAGGCATTGGTCCTGGTGTTCTCATGGCAGAGGTGAGGAGAGGCCACATAATGTTCCAGATTTCTTTCTTGGTGCTGTTTAATGTTTGTTTAATTGTTCATTTTCAAGACTCTTAGAGAAGGAACGCTTTGAGTATTGGAACGCACAGCTGACATGCACAGCTGTGCATGGTTGAAGTTACAGATATACTATGGGAAATTGACCCAACTACAGCTGAGGCAAATGTTCCACTAATCAAAGGTGTTACATTACACAGTGATTGACTAAACAAACACCAGCCCAGTGAGCCTTAATTAAATATGCGGCACTGACCAAGCTTTGAAACGCAGGTATTTTACTTTACAAACAAAAGCAAAAATCACAAACCTGTCTAACAAATGATTTGAACATACATTTGGAATATGGATGTTTTGCATAGGTGCAGATAGCAATAGCCAGATTACATGGGGAGATTTGAACATACATTTGGAATATGGATGTTTTGCATAGGTGCAGATAGCAATAGCCAGATTACATGGGGAGATTTGAACATACATTTGGAATATGGATGTTTTGCATAAAGTAGATCCATTATGATGATAATATAAAAAAAGTGTAAAGGGATCCCATAACAAATGTGTACTTTAGTCTAACCTGCACTGGACCATCCAAAGCTCATAGTCGATAAGTTGCTGTGGGGTTTTTGCATTTCTGCATCAGGTTAATGAATCATTTCCGTTTGGATTTCTTTCTGCCAACAATACATGTGGTTTTTATTTTATTTTTTTATTTTTTTTGAATAGGTGGCTTAAATTTGAAGAGGACGTTGAAGATGGGGGAGATAGGTGGAGCAAGCCTTATGTGGCTACCCTCTCGCTACATAGCCTCTTTGAACTGAGGAGCTGCATACTTAATGGCACAGTAATGTTGGACATGAGAGCCAGCACCATAGAAGAAATTTCAGGTAGTGTACTGTCATACTATTATTTTGGAATGGCCTCATGCCTTTTATTGGAATTGCAGAATGACCCATATGGGCTTGGACAAACAGTGTGACTTATACTGCTGGTCTCCATTATAAAATTGTCTGGTCCATTTTCTTCTTTTAAGCCAGAGGGCGTTGTGTTAGAGATCAATAATTCCTATGACTCTTGGCATTATTCAGCTTCACTGTCCAAACAGAAGAAAGAGAGCAATTAATTACTGTAACCAGGACCAAAATATACTATTTCTACCCTCCTCTCTTCTCTCCTCATTGCTTCTCGCCTTTAGGGATACGGTCATTAGGTCTACCACTATTGGTCGACATGCATTGGGTCGACAGGGTCACTAGGTCGACATGACCATTAGGTCAACATGTACTAGGTCGACCGTTCAAAAGGTCGACATGAGTTTTTCACATAATTTATTTTTAATTTTTGGACCTTTTCATACTTTACGATCCACGTGGACTACAATTGGGAATAGTAACCTGTGCCGAGCGCATCGGTAGCGGAGCGAGGCACCTTGACTGAAGCATGGCGGGCCATGCGAGGGGACACGTTGCACTAATTGGGGGTCCCCGTCAGTTTACGAAGAAATAGACACCAAAAAAACTCATGTCAACCTTTTGACCTGTCGACCTAGTATCTGTTGACCTAATGACCATGTCGACCTAGTGACCATGGTATTCGGGGTATGGTCTGCGCTGCCTTAAATAGATAGTGTTGTATAGGGGTATGTGGTCCGTGCAGCCTAGGTTTAGATGGAAAAAATATTTTTTCAGATTTTTTTTCCTATTATATAGACAGCAGATAGAGAGAGAAACCTTTGGTGCAACTGGATAGTAGATCAGTAAGAATATAAATGAGTAGGTAATTGTATAAAATGTATTAATTTTCTAAATTTCTTGGGGATACTGGGGCTCCATTTAGTACCATGGGGTATAGACGGGACCACTAGGAGCCTTGGGCACTTTAAGAATTTGATAGTGTGCGCTGGCTCCTCTCTATGCCCCTCCTACCAGACTCGGTTTAGAAAATGTGCCCGGAGGAGCCGGTCACGTCACTGGAAGCTCATGAAGAGTTTTCTGCATTTATTTTATCTGTTTGTTATTTCCAGCAGGACTGGATGGTACCAGCCTGCCTGCTTCCTGGGACTTAGGGGGGGGGGGGGGGGGAAAGCCCAACATCTTAAAGGGTTAGTCGTCCCATTCCCCGCTGACAGGACACTAGCTCCTGAGGGAACTATTCGCAAGCTCCACCACGGTGAGCGTACATTCCCTCAGCACGCCGCCACCCCTAACAGAGCTAGAAGAAAGAAGAGTGGTGAGTACTAAGCCGGCGTCCCTGTTAGCGGATCCCCGGGAATTATGGGGCGGCTGGGTCTCCAGACTCAGTACACAGTGCATGCGCACAGCTTCTGAGGGGGCGAACGGAGTCTCAATACACTCTATGTGTACACAGTACCCAGACTGGCATTACAGACTCAAAAGGGCACTGACCCCATTTTAGACACAAAATTACCTCAGCCAGTATAAAAAAGAGTTGGAAGACCGCGCGCCATTGAAGGGCGGGGCTTCAATATGAGCGGATCCAGCAGCTCACCAGCGCCATTTTCCCTCTGCAGTGGACACAGATGCTGACTGACAGGGGGAGAGACTCCAGTTTACCTCAGCAGTACCAGGGGGTCATAGCAGAGTGGGGGGGGGGAGCGATTTGTAGTGTACTGAGTCCCTAAT
Organism: Pseudophryne corroboree; assembly: GCF_028390025.1. Taxonomy (NCBI): domain Eukaryota; kingdom Metazoa; phylum Chordata; class Amphibia; order Anura; family Myobatrachidae; genus Pseudophryne; species Pseudophryne corroboree. The sequence continues at coordinate 253,072,979 of NC_086448.1, read as the reverse complement.
CTAGGTACTTAGTCTGCTTGGCATTAGCAGTAAGGGCGCCGTGTGCTGGCTCCATACTATCTGTGTCTCCCTGGAAGGGCTCTTTGTGGGTTAATTGTGCATTTAACTTGTTCCTGTTGTGTGTGCTGTCACTGTCACAGTATGTCAGACAAAGAGTGTTTCATGTAAGGCACAGTGTTCCTCTTCTCCAGGGGGTTCAGTACTGTGTACTCAGTGCAGTGTACCTTCCCAAGCTAGCGGGGCAGAGCCAGCTTGGCTGGCCTCCATTAAGGGAATGATTTCCAATATTTCTACTAAATTGTCTCGCAATGAGAAAGATGCAATACTTAAGACAATCGATGACTGAGTTTATGAAAATAGACTCAGTACCTAAACCAACATCTCAGTCCCCTGCCATTTGTCCGCAAAAACTTACTTTGGCCCATATCGTGCAGTCTGACTCTGATGATGAAGGGTCAGACATGGAGGAGGGGGAGGTGGACTCGGAGGTGGGGGAGGCTAATCTGCCACAGGGAATAGAGGCTACCAGAGACGTTCTGCATATCCCTGATAATCTGACAGAGGAAACTGAGGAATCTTATTTTAATATAAAAAAAGAAAATACTCTGTTTGAAGAACCGTGGGTTAATCCTGATAGGAAATTTCAAATCCCCAAAAGGTTGATATCATCTTTTCCTTTTCCTCCTGAGGATAGGAAAAAAATTGAAAAATCCACCGAATGTGGATGTATCCGTATCCAAGCTGTCACGGAAAATTGTATTGCCTGTCCCGGGTGCAGCCTCCCTAAATGATACGGCTGGTCATAGAATTGAGACTACACTCAAATTCTTGTATACAGCTGCTGGGATGTCACAGAGACCCACTATAGCATGTAGGTGGAATACTAAGGCCATCGCCAAATGGTCGGGTAACCTACTTGAGGGGTTAGGGACCTTGCCTCAGGGGGAGATTATTTTACTCCTGCAACATATACAGGACTCTGCGAACTTTATGGTGGAAGCCATAAAAGAAATATGCTTGCTTAATGCGCGCACCACTGCTATGGCAGTGTCATCACGCATAGGCTTATGGCTACGCCAGTGGACAGCTGACGTGGACTCTAGGAAAGGTGTGGAAGGCCTACCCTTCACAGGAGCGGCCTTATTTGGAGATAAACTAGACAAATGGATCTCCAAAGCTACTGCGGGTTAGTCCACATATCTTCCTTCTGCAGCTCCCCCAGCCAGGAAGGCCTACTCAGGACATAATCTACAGTCTTTTCGGACTGCCAAGTTTAAGGGCAAAACCAGAGGTTCTTCTACAGCCACCAGAGGCGCTACTGGTAAACCATGCAAACCAGCAACTGCCGGTTCTCAGGAACAGAGCTCAAGCTCTGCTTCCTCAAAGCCTTCAGCATGATGGTGGGCCGCAATGTCTGGAAGACTGGCGGGTGGGAGCCCGACTAAAATTTTTCAGTTACATCTGGACAGGTTCGTACCAGGATCCCTGGGTCATAGATCTAATTTCCCAGGGCTACAAACTGGAGTTTCAGGAGCTCCCACCTCACAGATTCTTCAAACCAGTTTTGCAAGAGGCAAGTATAACCTTACAGGACGCCATTCAAAAACTGGTACGGACTCAGGTCATTGTTCCAGTTCCACCTCATCTGCAAAACAAGGGGTAGTATTCCAACTTGTTTGTAGTAATGAAACCGGACGGTTTGGTAAGACCGATTTTTGAACCTCAAGTCATTGAACCTGTACTTACGAGTGTTCAAATTCAAGATGGAGTCTCTGAGAGCGGTGATCTCAGGTCTGGAGGAGAGGGAATTCCTAGTGTCTCTGGAGATCAAGGATGCATATCTTCACATTCCGATCTGGTCGCCTCATCAGGCTTATCTAGGGTTTGCACTGCAGGACTATCACTACCAGTTCCAGGCCCTCTCCACGGCACCTAGAGTGTTCGCAGAGATGACGTTTCTACTCCGCAAACAGGGAGTGAACATAATTCCGTACCTGGACGAACTTCTGATAAAGGCACCGTCCAGGGAGTGGTTGTTGGACAGCATTGGCCTCTCAACCAGACTACTCAGGAATCACGAGTGGATTCTGAACATAACAAAATCTCACCTGGAACCGACGCAGAGACTTCCTTTCCTGGGAATGATACTGGACACAGAGTCTCAGAGAGTGTTCCTTCCCTTGGAGAAGGCTATGGTAGTTCAGTCGATGGTTCGGGCTGTCCTGAAGCTAACCCGGATCTCAGAACATCTGTGCATTCACCTTCTGGGGAAAATGGTGGCCTCTTATGATGCACTTCAGTACGAAAGGTTTCATGCGAGGCCCTTCCAGCTGGATCTGTTGAACAAGTGGTCCGGATCGCATCTTCACATGCACCAGAGGATCTGTCTGTCGCCAAGAGCCATAATCTCCCTTCTGTGGTGGCTACAGACTTCTCACCTCGTCGAGGGTCGGAGGTTTGGGATTCAGAATTTGATTCTGCTAACCACAGACACAAGCCTCAGAGGTTGAGGAGCAGTCACCCAGGAGGTGCAGTTTTAAGGAAGATGGTCAATTAGGGAAGTCGTCCTTCCAATAAACATCTTGGAACTCGGGGCAATATACAACCCCCTTCTGCAGGCTGATCTCTACTTCGGAATTAGGTCATTCAAGTCCAGTCGGACAATGTAACGGTGGTAACGTACATAACCCGAGAGGACGGAACGAAAAGCAGAGCAGCAATGTCAGAGGTGTCATGAATTCTCCTCTGGGTGGAAAAACACGCCGTGGCGTTGTCGGCGGTCTTCATTCCTGGAGTAAACAACTGGGAAGCAAACTTCCTCAGCAGACACGACCTGCACCCAGGGGAGTGGGGCCTCCACTCGGAGGTGTTCTGGTGGTTGACACGTCGGTGGGGATATCCACAGATCGACATGATGGCCTCTTGACTCAACAAGAAGCTCAAGCGGTATTGTTCCAGCTCGAGAGACCCACAAGAAGTGGCAGTAGACGCCCTGACAACTCCGTGGGTCTACCAGCTGGTGTACGTGTTTCCTCCACTTCCTCTGACCCAAGAATTTTAAATAGAATAAAAAGGGAAAAGGTTCAAGCAATCCTCATTGCTCCGGAGTGGCCTCGAAGGGCCTGGTACGCGGATCTTCTCAAGATGCTTATCGAAGATCCGTGGCCTCTACCTCTTCACGAGGATCTTCTACAACAGGGACCATGTAGTCGCTGTAAGTCTTGATAGAGAAACGGGCGGTAGTCGTGGTAAGTCTTGATAGATGAACGAGCCGTTCATCTATCAAGACTTACCACGACTACGTTTAACGGCATGGAAGTTGAACGGCTGATTCTGGCCAGGAGAGGGATTCCTGATAAGGTCATCCCGACTATGATCCAAGCCAGGAAGGGGGTAACGTCCACCGTATATGGAAGAAGTATGTCTCTTGGTGTGAGAGCAGACAATATTCTGCGGTGGGATTTCATCTGGGACGTCTTCTGCTCTTTCTGCAGTCTGGAGTGAATGTGGGCCTACGCCTAGGCTCCATTAAAGTCCAGATTTCGGCCTTGTCTATTTACTTTCATAAACAATTGGCTTACCAGAAACAATTGGCTTACCAGATGTTCTTGAAAGGTGTTCTGCACATCCAGCCTTCCTTTGTGCCTCCCACGGCACCTTGGGATCACAATTTGGTGCTGCAGTTCCTCCGATCGGACTGGTTTGAACTGTTACAGGAGGTTGATGTAAAGTACCTTACGTGGAAGACTGTCACACTATTGGCCTTGGCTTCAGCAAGACATGTGTCGGAGCTAGGGGCGTTGTCTCACAAGAGTTTCTACTTAATTTTCCACGAGGACAGAGCTGAACTCAGAAATGGTCAGCAATTTCTTCATAAGGTGGTGTCCGCGTTTCACATCAACCGACCTATTTTGGTGCCGGCTGCTACGGACACCTCTGCTACTTCAAAGTCTTTGGATGTTGTGAGGTTTTTGAAGATGTATGTAAAGAGGACAGCTTGTCACGGAAAATCCTACTCTCTGGGGGTCATTCCGAGTTGTTCGCACGCAAGCTGCTTTTAGCTGGGAGTGAATCTTGGCTTATCAAAATTGCGAACGAAAGATTAGCAGAATTGCGAATAGACACTTCTTAGCAGTTTCTGAGTAGCTCCAGACTTACTCGGCATCTGCGATCAGTTCAGTCAGTTTCGTTCCTGGTTTGACGTCACAAACACACCCAGCGTTCGCCCAGACACTCCTCCGTTTCTCCAGCCACTCCCGCGTTTTTCCCAGAAACGGTAGCGTTTTTTCGCACACACCCATAAAACGGCCAGTTTCCGCCCAGAAACACCCACTTCCTGTCAATCACACTCCGATCACCAGAACGAAGAAAAAACCTTGTAATGCCGTGAGTAAAATACCTAACTGCATAGCAAATTTACTTGGCGCAGTCGCACTGCGGACATTGCGCATGCGCATTAGCGACTAATCGCTCCGTTGCGAGAAAAAAATAACGAGCGAACAACTCGGAATGACCCGCTCTGTTCGTTCTCTGTCATCCCAATGAAATTGGGTGTCCTGCTTCAAAGCAGTCTATTGCACGCTGGATCAGGCTCACTATCCAGCAAGCTTATTTAACGCCAGGATTGCCGGTTCCAAAATCTGTACAGGCCCACTCTACTAGGTCGGTGGATTCTTCTAGGCTGGCTGCCCGGGGTGTCTCGGCTTTACAGCTCTACAGAGCAGCTACTTGGTCAGGTTCGAACATGTTTGCAAAGTTTTACATGTTCGATACTTTGGCCTTTGAGGACCTTCAGTTTGGTCAGTTAGTTCTACAGGAGCCTCAGCACTCTCCCACCTAGTTTGGGAGCTTTAGTACTTCCCCATGGTACTAAATAGATTCCCAGTATCCCCAAGGACGTAAGAGAAAATAGGATTATAATTACCTGGATACTGGGCGCCCGCCCGGTGCTTCATTCTTCCTGCACTGTTACTTAGTTAAGTATTCTAGTTGGTTCAGCTGTTGCTGTTCATGGTTTCAAGTTTGGTTAGCATGGCTTTCCTCTTGTTCTGTGTGTGCTGGTTCGTAATCTCACCACTTTCCTTATCTGTCCTTCTCTCAAAGTATGTCCGTCTCCTCGGGCACAATTTCCTAGAATGAGTCTGGTAGGAGGGACAAAGAAGGAGGAGGCAGCACACACTATCAAATTCTTAAAGTGCCCAAGGCTCCTAGTGGACCCTTCTATTCCCCATGGTACTAAATGGATTCCCAGTATCCCCTACGGACTACGAGAAAAGGATTTACCAGTAGGTAATTAAAATTCTATTATTGCGGCTGTATTAGATGAAATAATCTAAATAAAGTAGAATACTTAATATCAATGTATATGATAACTGATATCATAGGCGGTGGGGGGTGGGTGGGGGGGGGGGGGGGGGGTCCAATGCTTTTCACTGACGTGTCGCAGAACAGTCCCTGACTAAGCACGGCATTGCAATGCTAAGTGAAACGCGTTGGTCATGCCCCCCCTACCGCCTCATTGCCGGAAACTGTGATGCTCTGGAAGACGCTGGATGGATGGTGTAATGGTTAGCATTGGAGCAGGGACTGATGTGAATGGGCAAATATTCTCTGTAAAGTGCTGCTGAATATGTGTGCACTATATAAATTACTGTTAATAAATAAATAGGTCAGAATATACAGGCGCCTGTGGGGAAAGACACCGCTGTAACACACACTGATCAGAACCCGGACACTTATGCTTAAGACAGCCGGACCCCGTACATGGGTGAAGATTTGTAAGTGCCCAGCCATAATCTTTACTGTGAACTGATTTTTACAGTACATTGTATCCAGCTGACTGCACTACCGTACTACATTGTATTCAGCTGATGGCACTATCCTACACAGCCGCAGCACTACTCTGACTTTAACTGTGAACCGAGATTTTGCATCCTTTTAGCTGATGGTACTACCATACAACGGACTCCGGACGTATTAAGAACGTACACATTAGTGGATACTTCTTCTTAGAGAGGATTTGATCCTCCACTTTTACCTTTTTACTTTTATAACAATTTATTTTATATCAAAGGCAAGGCCGCAATTCTACAGTGTAAGGTCATTTTAGGGTTTTTAAAGGTCATGATTGTAGCAGCTGTACTTTTGTACATCCATAGTTCCCATAAAATGTGGTGACGCCTATACAAATTATAACTCAAAATGTTGCATCAGTTACAATGGAACGGCTCAAAAATAAAATAGTTGACTGGTGATTGTTACAGGTAACAACTACAGTATTTTATATTTTTTATGAGGGACATAATTATTAGGGCATGCAGCTCATTTCAAACCTTTCGTGCAGGATCTTCTCATTCAGACCTCAAGCCTCACTACCAGCACTATCTAGAAACGTACTGTCACCACTAATATTTAAAACAGTTCTTTCTTAAGATTGGGTTAAATTTTAGATCTCAAGCAGTATTATGCTTTCTTTCTCTGACGTCCTAGTGGATGCTGGGGACTCCGTAAGGACCACAGGGGGATAGACGGGCTCCGCAGGAGACTGGGCACTCTATAAGAAAGATTTGGTACTATCTGGTGTGCACTGGCTCCTCCCTCTATGCCCCTCCTCCAGACCTCAGTTAGATTTCTGTGCCCGGCCCGAGCTGGTTGCACACTAGGAGCTCTCCTGAGCTTCTAGGAAGAAAGTTTAAATTAGGTTTTTTATTTTACAGTGAGACCTGCTGGCAACAGGCTCACTGCATCGAGGGACTAAGGGGAGAAGAAGCGAACCTACCTGCTTGCAGCTAGCTTGGGCTTCTTAGGCTACTGGACACCATTAGCTCCAGAGGGATCGACCGCAGGGCTCATCCTTGGTGTTCGTTCCCGGAGCCGCGCCGCCGTCCCCCTAACAGAGCCAGAAGCATGAAGATGGTCCGGAAAATCGGCGGCAGAAGACTTCAGTCTTCACCAAGGTAGCGCACAGCACTGCAGCTGTGCGCCATTGCTCCTCATACACACTTCACACTCCGGTCACTGAGGGTGCAGGGCGCTGGGGGGGGGGGCGCCCTGAGCAGCAATAATATCTCCTTGGCTGGCAAAATAACCACAATATATAGCCCCAGAGGCTATATATGTGGTAATTACCCCTGCCAGAATACAGAAAAAAGCGGGAGAAAAGGCCGCCGAAAAAGGGGCGGTGCCATCTCCCTCAGCACACTGGCGCCATTATTCCCTCACAGTTCCGCTGGAAGGAAGCTCCCTGACTCTCCCCTGCAGTCTACAACAGAAAGGGTAAAAAAGAGAGGGGGGCACTAAATTTGGGCGCAGTTTAATACAATAAGCAGCTATAAAGGGTCATAATTCAGTTAGTCCCTGTATTATTATAGCGCTCTGGTGTGTGCTGGCATACTCTCTCTCTGTCTCCCCAAAGGGCTTTTGTGGGGTCCTGTCTCCTTTAAGAGCATTCCCTGTGTGTGTGTGCGGTGTGTCGGTACGGCTGTGTCGACATGTTTGATGAGGAGACTTATGTGGAGGCGGAGCAGATGCCTATAAATGTGATGTCACCCCCTGCGGGGCAGACACCTGAGTGGATGGATTTATGGAAGGAATTACGTGCAAGTGTCGACTCCTTACATAAAAAATTTGACGACATGCCAAATGCGGGACAGCCGGCTTCTCAGCTCGTGCCTGCCCAGACGATTCAAAGGCCGTCAGGGGCCCTGAAACGACCACTACCTCAGATGGCAGACACAGATGTCGACACGGATACTGATGCAAGTGTCGACGACGATGAGTCAAATTTAATGTCCACTAGGGCCATTTGTGGCATGATTGAGGCAATGAAAGAGGTGTTACACCTTGCTGATATAAACCCAGGTACCTCAAAAAAAGGGTATTGTGTTTGGGGAGAAAAAACTACCAATAGTTTTTCCCCCATCTGAGGAATTGAATGAGGTGTGTGAAGAAGCGTGGGCTTTCCCCGATAAAAAATTGGTGATTTCAAAAAAATTACTAATGGCGTTCCCTTTCTCGCCAGAGGATAGGTCACGTTGGGAAACTCCCCCTAGGGTGGATAAAGCGCTCACACGTTTGTCTAAAAAGGTGGCACTACCGTCTCCGGATACGGCCGCCCTAAAGGAACCTGCTGATAGAAAGCAGGAGGCTATCCTAAAATCTATATACACACACACTGGTGTTATACGGAGACCAGCTATTGCTTCAGCCTGGATGTGCAGTGCTGCTGCTGCTTGGTCAGATTCCCTGTCGGAAAATATTGACACCCTAGACAGAGACACTATATTGCTAACCATAGAGCATATAAAAGACTCAGTCTTATACATGAGAGATGCACAGAGGGAGATCTGCCGGCTGGCATCTAGAATAAGTGCTTTGTCCATTTCTGCTAGGAGAGGCTTATGGACTCGGCAGTGGACAGGAGATGCAGACTCTAAAAGGCACATGGAAGTTTTGCCTTATAAGGGTGAGGAGTTATTCGGGGACGGTCTCTCAGACCTTGTTTCCACAGCAACAGCTGGGAAGTCTGCATTTTTGCCCCATGTACCCTCACAACCTAAGAAAGCACCGTATTACCAAGTACAGTCCTTTCGACCCCAGAAAATCAGGCGGGGAAAAGGCGGGTCCTTTCTGTCTAGAGGCAGAGGAAGGGGGAAAAAGCTGCAACACACAGCAGGTTCCCAGGACCAAAAGTCCTCCCCCGCTTCTTCCAAATCCGCCGCATGACGGTGGGGCTCCACAGGCGGAGCCAGGTATGGTGGGGGGCCGCCTCAAGAATTTCAGCGATCAGTGGGCTCGCTCACAGGTGGATCCCTGGATCCTTCAAGTAGTATCTCAGGGGTACAAGCTGGAATTCGAGGCGCCTCCCCCCCGCCGTTTCCTCAAATCAGCCTTACCGACGACTCCATCGGGCAGGGAGGCTGTGCTAGAGGCCATTCACAAGCTGTATTCCCAGCAGGTGATAGTCAAGGTACCCCTACTTCAACAAGGCCGGGGCTACTATTCCACACTGTTTGTGGTACCGAAACCAGACGGTTCGGTGAGACCCATTTTATTTGTGGTACAGGATTGCCATTACCAATTCCAGACACTACCGTTTGGACTGTCCACGGCACCGAGGGTGTTTACCAAAGTAATGGCAGAAATGATGATACTCCTTCGAAAAAAGGGAGTTTTAATTATCCCGTACTTGGACGATCTCCTTATAAAGGCGAGGTCCAGGGAGCAGTTACTGGTCGGAGTAGCACTATCTCGGGAAGTGCTGCAACAGCATGGCTGGATTCTAAACATTCCAAAGTCACAACTGGTTCCTTCCACTCGCTTACTGTTCCTGGGGATGATTTTGGACACAGAACTGAAAAAAGTGTTTCTCCCGCAGGAGAAAGCCAAGGAGCTGTCATCTCTAGTCAGAGACCTCCTAAAACCAAAACGGGTATCGGTGCATCACTGCAGACGAGTCCTGGGAAAAATGGTGGCTTCCTACGAAGCAATTCCATTCGGCAGGTTCCATGCGAGGACCTTCCAGTGGGACCTCTTGGATAAGTGGTCGGGATCGCATCTTCTGATGCATCAACTGATAACCCTGTTTCCAAGGACCAGGGTGTCTCTACTGTGGTGGCTGCAGAGTGCTCATCATCTAGAGGGCCGCAGATTCGGCATACAGGACTGGGTCCTGGTGACCACGGATGCCAGCCTTCGAGGCTGGGGAGCAGTCACACAGGGAAGAAACTTCCAAGGACTATGGTCAAGTCAGGAGACTTCCCTACACATAAATATTCTGGAACTAAGGGCCATTTACAATGCCCTAAGTCAGGCAAGACCCCTGCTTCAAAACCAGCCGGTACTGATCCAGTCAGACAACATCACGGCAGTCGCCCATGTGAACCGACAGGGCGGCACAAGAAGCAGGATGGCAATGGCAGAAGCCACAAGGATTCTCCGATGGGCGGAAAATCACGTACTAGCACTGTCAGCAGTGTTCATTCCGGGAGTGGACAACTGGGAAGCAGACTTCCTCAGCAGACACGACCTACACCCGGGAGAGTGGGGACTTCATCCAGAAGTCTTCCTACTGTTGGTAAACCGTTGGGAAAGGCCACAGGTGGACATGATGGCGTCCCGCCTCAACAAAAAGCTAAGGAGATATTGCGCCAGGTCAAGGGACCCTCAGGCGATAGCTGTGGACGCTCTAGTGACACCGTGGGTGTACCAGTCGGTTTATGTGTTCCCTCCTCTGCCTCTCATACCAAAGGTACTGAGAATAATAAGAAGGCGAGGAGTAAGAACGATACTTGTGGTTCCGGATTGGCCAAGAAGAGCTTGGTACCCGGAACTTCAAGAAATGATATCAGAGGACCTATGGCCTCTACCGCTCAGACAGGATCTGCTGCAGCAGGGGCCCTGTCTGTTCCAAGACTTACCGCGGCTGCGTTTGACGGCATGGCGGTTGAATTCTGGATCCTAAAGGAAAAGGGCATTCCGGAGGAAGTCATTCCTAAGCTGATAAAAGCCAGGAAAGAAGTAACCGCGAACCATTATCACCGTATTTGGCGAAAATATGTTGCGTGGTGTGAGGCCAGGAAGGCCCCAACAGAGGAATTTCAGCTGGGTCGCTTTCTACACTTCCTACAGTCGGGAGTGACTATGGGCCTAAAATTGGGTTCCATTAAGGTCCAGATTTCGGCCCTGTCGATTTTCTTCCAGAAAGAACTGGCTTCACTGCCTGAAGTTCAGACTTTTGTAAAGGGAGTGCTTCATATTCAGCCCCCTTTTGTGCCTCCCGTGGCACCTTGGGATCTCAATGTGGTGTTGAGTTTCCTAAAATCACATTGGTTTGAACCACTTAAAACTGTGGATCTGAAATATCTCACGTGGAAAGTGGTCATGTTGTTGGCCTTGGCTTCGGCCAGGCGTGTGTCAGAATTGGCGGCTTTGTCTTGTAAAAGCCCTTATCTGATTTTTCATATGGATAGGGCAGAATTGAGGACTCGTCCCCAGTTTCTCCCTAAGGTGGTATCTGCTTTTCACTTGAACCAACCTATTGTGGTGCCTGCGGCTACTAGGGACTTGGAGGATTCCAAGTTACTGGATGTAGTCAGGGCCTTGAAACTTTGTTTCCAGGACGGCTGGAGTCAGGAAGACTGACTCGCTTTTTGTCCTGTATGCACCCAACATGATGGGTGCTCCTGCTTCTAAGCAGACTATTCCTCGCTGGATTTGTAGCACAATTCAGCTGGCGCATTCTGCGGCTGGATTGCCGCATCCTAAATCAGTGAAAGCCCATTCCACGAGGAAAGTGGGCTCATCTTGGGCGGCTGCCCGAGGGGTCTCGGCTTTACAACTTTGCCGAGCTGCAACTTGGTCAGGGGCAAACACGTTTGCTAAATTCTACAAATTTGATACTCTGGCTGAGGAGGACCTTGAGTTCTCTCATTCGGTGCTGCAGAGTCATCCGCACTCTCCCGCCCGTTTGGGAGCTTTGGTATAATCCCCATGGTCCTTACGGAGTCCCCAGCATCCACTAGGACGTCAGAGAAAATAAGATTTTACTCACCGGTAAATCTATTTCTCGTAGTCCGTAGTGGATGCTGGGCGCCCATCCCAAGTGCGGATTGTCTGCAATACTTGCATATAGTTATTGCCTAACTAAAGGGTTATTGTTGAGCCATCTGTTGAGAGGCTCAGTTATATTCATACTGTTAACTGGGTATAGTATCACGAGTTATACGGTGTGATTGGTGTGGCTGGTATGAGTCTTACCCGGGATTCAAAATCCTTCCTTATTGTGTCAGCTCTTCCGGGCACAGTATCCTAACTGAGGTCTGGAGGAGGGTCTTAGAGGGAGGAGCCAGTGCACACCAGATAGTACCAAATCTTTCTTATAGAGTGCCCAGTCTCCTGCGGAGCCCGTCTATCCCCCTGTGGTCCTTACGGAGTCCCCAGCATCCACTACGGACTACGAGAAATAGATTTACCGGTGAGTAAAATCTTATTTTTTTAACATATTTAGTATTTTGTGATGCCTTAGAAATCAACCATAATAATTACAATATATTTAGAATATTTCCTCAGTGTAATAGGCATATGATATGGTGACTAGTACTGCCTGGGCATGTTCAGTAAGGGTGTGCTGTTTATTTGCTGTGTTACTCAGCCTTCAGCATTGCACCTGTAACTGTTGACCTAAGACAAGCAACTTTTACGCTGCGAGATTTGTAGCCCTTTTCACTGGTTTCACTAAATGTTGTAATCTGTCAAATTTGTTAAGACAGTACTCATCCAAAAAGCAATGTTGTTTAAGCAAAGCTCGCTTAACACTAGGAACTTAACCCACCTCTGTCAGGTTTCTACATTTTTTTTTTACATGAAAAGGGTGATGTACTAAACCTTGTATAGTGGTAAATTGGAGAGAGATTAAGTGGTCCATGTACTAATCCTTTGAGAGAGATAAAGTGGACGGAGATAAAGTACCAGCCAATCAGAACTTTACTGGGTTGTTGTTGTTTTTTCAACACAACCTCTAACATAGCAGTTAGAACCTGATTGGCTGGTACTTTGGGGTCTATTTACTAAGATTTGGAGAGAGAGAGAGTGCATGGAGAGAAAGTACCAGCCAATCGGCTCCTAACTGCCGTGTTACAGGCTGTGTTTAAAAAATGACAGGAGCTGGTTGGTTGGTACTTTATCTCTGTCCATGTTATCTCCATCCAAGGCTTTTTAAACCAGCCGCTAATCTCTCTCTAATTTACCACTCTGCAAGGCTTAGTACATCTACCCCATAGACTTTTTATAAAGCATCTTAAGGTGCCAGTTAGGAAAAAATGTATAAAGTTTGCTTTTAATGTATACATTTTGTATTTGCATCTGTTCTATTGCTGTTTGATTTCCGAAAAACGACTTAATGTTTGTCAACCACCATATTCTTCATGGGGTTCTCCACATGTTACAAGGTGTAGTCTGGTTCTATATCCGTGTTCACACAAAATAGTGTATTCATAGGATTACCCAATGTCAAGGGCCTATATTTGCATGTGCACACCCTCCTGCAATTTTTACCAAATATATTTTTATCTATTCTGTGCCTTTAAGCAATGTATTTATTTAAGTAGGGGCAGGTGTTGATTGTTATGCCCTAGGCCTGTGCTATTGTCTTCTCTACCTTTTGATTCTGTTTTCAGAGAGCAGCCTTACATCCTATCCCAGGTTAGTCACTAGATAATCGATTTGGGTGGAAGACCTTTTCCACCCAAATCGAGGGTGGAAAAGGTCGAGAGGTTAATTTTACACCACAATCCTCCTGCATCAGTGTGGTTGGAGTCTCTCATCACTACCCTTATTTTACTTTTATTACTCCCTCACATCATGAGATGCCAATGTCACTGGCACCTCTGTCCTTAAGGGTTGGTCACAGACTGACAATGTAATTTCACTTATGTCATGTGGACAGTCTTTGATTGGATATGTTGTGAACAAGGAAATGATCTGATTGGCTAATAAAGAGGATGGACAGGTAATTAAGATAAATGCAACTAGGTAGTTGAAGTACAGGATTGTTAAAAGATTAAGCTGTGTATTTGGTAACAGGTGCAGGAGGGAATGCCTGAACTAAGAAATGAAAATAATTCTTGAAGACAACTCTTGAAGGGCCTTCTTTGCCTGGCCTCTAGATGTCAGAACTGGTCACTAGGAAGTTACCATAGGTTAGTTATCTGTATGTGTATTGGTAAAGTGCAACTAACTTTGGAAACCCATTCTCCGCAGATATGGTGTTGGACAACATGACTGCATCAGGCCAGCTGGATGATTCGATGAGGGAAATAGTCAGAGAAGCTCTATTAAAAAGGCATCACCACCAGAATGAGAAGAAGCTAAGTAACCGTATCCCACTAGTGCGGTCCTTCGCTGACATAGGCAAGAAACATTCTGATCCTCACTTGCTTGAACGAAACGGTGAGATAAGTTGTCACAAGCAGCTTATTGTAACCTATTTCGCTATTACAGAAAATGGCTTCTTTTTCCTCTAAAGCAGCAGCCCACCTTTCTGTCTTTGCTAAACTTTGTCTTTAAATGATGATTATGCTGAACTGCTTCCATAATTAGCATGTCTTCATCTGCTACAACCCTTTCATCTGCCAAGCAAACAAATTTCCTGCCAAAATCAATTTTCAGAGGGATTGTTTCAACAGTGTCTGTGCAGTGTATTAGATTGCATATTTTTAATTAATCTGCCATAGCAAAAAATGGAGCTTACACTTTGATTATCAATCTGCTTTAATTTGCTTATATAATTTGGCTGCTGCTTTCATCTTTCCCTTGTTATTCTTTCACATTTTTAATTGTCTTATTTTGAAAATGTTTTAATTCAATGTGTCATTTACTTACTGCTAATTAATGAGTTTCTAACCAACTGTCATTTTCGGAGTGCTGCAAATGGAACATATCTGACTTTGTCCGTGGACTCTGAGCGACTGTGAAGTAATTGTGATAGAAGCAACATAAAAATGCATGCTCCCATAACCCAAACACCTTCTGGCTGGAAGTATGTGCCCAGTATATGAGAGATATTATATTATATTATATTATATTATATATATATATAAAATCTACACATAATATCCGGCACTCAGCCCTCTCCAAACCTATGTTCTTCTCAGGTGCCCTCCACAACACAACTCCATACTTACACAGAATAAAATCTGTGAAATGTATTTAAATTTTTTTTAGACATTCTAACCAACGTGGGGACGTTGTCAGGACAGGACACAGAATTAACATGTTCAGGACCAACAGGCAGCCAGGAACTCTATCTATGTCTCTATATATATATATATATATATATATATATATATATATATGTATGTATGTGTGTGTATGTATATATATATATATATATATATATATATATATATATATACAAGCAACAAATGAGGCGGCACTCAGAGGCTAGTGAAAAAATCTTTGTATTGGCAAAAAGGTTAACGTTTCAGGGACGTGCTCCCCTTCCTCAGAACAACTTGCAAATGTGACAAAAAACATTTAAATACACCTAACTTACCCCAAAGCCTCCCACCAGCGGCGTCCTCCCTCGGCACGTCGCCCGCGGCTCCAGTCTGTCATTTCCGGCTTCCGGCGGCGGAGAGGTGATGACGCGACGGAGCTCCGAGCGGTTGTCATGGCAACACAAAGCCTGGCTTACGCTTAGCTCCCGCGTTCTCACCAACTACCAAGACGTCGGGTGGATGTGACGTCCCGGGACCCGGCTCTGTTGTCAAGGAGACGCTAAAAATAAACAAACAAAAAAACTTTATAGACACACAAAAATGTTTCATGCAATTACACATAAAAACCATGATGGTACATACACAGCATTGCAAACACTAAATGTATGAATAGATGTGTTCAATTTGATAAAATGTGCAACATAAACAATGTGAACAGTATAAATATGTAAACAATCTTTCTCGGACAAGGTAACCATCGGACACCATGCCCTAAATAGCCTACAAGTGTTGCAGAATAATGTGCATAAACAGTGCACTCAGCAAAAACCTCCATAGCAGGTGTGCTCTGTCACACTGTGTTTAACAAAAAATCATAACTCTAAGTTTCATTAAAAAAAATTTTTTTAAATTCTTTCATAAAAATTTATCTGTAGAATTTTTTGCTGCAGTGCTAAACAAGGACCTCTATCATGTGTCTAGGCACGACCCTTCTCTGCGTCATCATTTGACATATATATAAACTACACTACTGTATCCCCACTCAGGTATTAACCGAATCATATACTGCAGGTTTAATGCCCATCATAAGAAATGAACAAGGCCCAGTGTGTCATTCAGTCCTTTCGGACGGAGCGTCTGTAATTTAAAAATCCACTTGGATTCAAGTTGCATCAATTTTCTCCCCCTGTCCCCTCCTCTACTGGACTCGGGGACATGGTCAATGACCCTATGTCTAAGCATCGCCATGTTATGAAAATGCCTGGCAACCGGTTGTTCTGCCACCCCTGAATTCAAGGCATTGCGTATTGCCTGCCTGTGTTGTGCCATCCGAATTTTAAATTGGCACTCGGTCTTACCAACATAATAAGTGCCACACGGGCACATAATCACATACACTACAAACTTAGTGCTGCATGTCAGGGGCCACTTGATAGGAAACCTTTTACCTGAGTAGGGGTGCGTGATGGAATCCCCAGGTGACATGAACGTGCACGTGGTGCATCCAAGACATTTATAGCACCCATTCTTTCTAGTAAGGAAATGTGTGGGTGTACTCTTGAAATTTGTGATGTCAGTTCTAACTACAAAATCCTGTATGTTACGCCCCCTCGTATAGCTGGGCATTATTCTTTTTTTATGTAAATTAGGGAGATCTAAGTCAGACGACACAATGGGCCACAGTTTTTTAGCTGCACTGGTGGTCCTAGTGCTAACAGAATTGAACTCGTTGACCCATGTGATGGCATTGTTGGCCTTCTGTACTATCCGAGGATTAAGTAAATCACATCTGTCTTTAAGCAGGGCCTTCCTCCGTGCCGTGGCTAACAAATTGCTAGGATACCCTCTCTGTTTGAATTTCTCTTCCATGTCATCTAGCTGGTTGTCTCTTATATTACTCTCGCTATTAACCCTACACACCCTTAAAAACTGGGAGTAGGGCAGACCTTTTCTGGTAGGGACAGGATGAAAACTGTCGTGTCGTAAGAGAGTATTACGGTCAGTTGGTTTGGAATATAGCTTGGTGCTGATCTTACCAGCCTGTATCCTGATATGGATATCCAAAAAACATATTTCTTCTCTACTCATGGTCATGGTTAATTTAATGGGACTAGATGAACTATTGTGGGACAAGATGATATCTTCTAGTTGTCCCTCTGTACCCTTCCACATGACCAGCAGGTCATCAATATATCTATAGTACAAGAATATCTGATCTGCAATTTCTGGCTTTTCAAAAAACAAGCTACGTTCCACATCCCACATAAACGTATTGGCGTAAGATGGGGCCACTGAGGACCCCATCGCACAACCAGTCAGTTGTCTATAGAATTTACCGTCAAACATGAAATAGTTGTGTGATAGTGTAAAATCAAGTAAATCAAGAAAAAATTCTACATCAGGCCCAACATATGTGGTATTCCCAACCAATAGCCTTTTTACAGCCTGTAACCCTGCGTCATGGGGAATACAGGTGTATTAACTGGCCACATCCAATGTGGCCAAAACCATGCCCTCAGGGACTCTATCCACAGTAAGAAATCTTTTTAGTAACATACTGGAATCTTTCAAATGCGTAAAAGTCTGCTGCACACATGGTTGCAAATAAGAGTCCAAATAAATGGCCAAGGGTTCGCACAGGAACCCGCGCGCTGACACAATGGGCCTGCCCGGGGGTTTCTGGGCATCCTTGTGCACCTTGGGAATAGTGTATAGAATGGGGGTGATGGGGTGCTCAGTAAGCAACTTATCATGAATCACAAGTCCAATAATGCCCTTATCCTTTGCTGAACCCAACAGCTTGATCAATTCTTGTTTATAGGCCTCTGTGGGGTCCCTCTCAAGTAAACGCGGGAGCTAAGCGTAAGCCAGGCTTTGTGTTGCCATGACTACCGCTCGGAGCTCCGTCGCGTCATCACCTCTCCGCCGCCGGAAGCCGGAAATGACAGACTGGAGCCGCGGGCGACGTGCCGAGGGAGGACGCCGCTGGTGGGAGGCTTTGGGGTAAGTTAGGTGTATTTAAATGTTTTTTGTCACATTTGCAAGTTGTTCTGAGGAAGGGGAGCACGTCCCCGAAACGTTAACCTTTTTGCCAATACAAAGATTTTTTCACTAGCCTCTGAGTGCCGCCTCATTTGTTGCTTGTTGATACTGGGGTATCCCCCCTGGGTGGAAGGCACCGGAGGTTTACAACAAGAGTATATGAGTGCCGCACCTATTGTCTGCTACATTACTATATAGATATATATATATATATCTATCTCTATCTATATATATATATATATATATATATACACACACACACACACACACACACACACACACACACACACACACACACTACTGTGCAGAGGTTGACATATACAGGCAGGTACTTATCCATCATGCAATACTATCAGGGGGGTGTCGAATTGGTTCCAAATTTATTCTGCAGCCCCAAACATACAGCCAATGTCATTAAGAACGATCGCAGCAGCAAGTTTGTTAGCAGTTGGGCAAAACCATGTGCACTGCAGGGGGAGAGATATAACATGTGCAGAGAGAGTTAGATTTGGGTGGGGTGTGTTCAAACTGAAATCTAAATTGCAGTGTTAAAATAAAGCAGCCCGTATTTACCCTGCACAGAAACGAAATAACCCACCCAAATCTTGATTCTCTCTGCAAATGTTATATCTGCCTCCCCTGCAGTGCACATGGTTTTCCCCATTTGCTAACAAACTTGCTGCTGCGATCAACTCTGAATTACCCCCCATGTGCACTGCAGGTGTGGCAGATATAACATTTGCAGAGAGAGTTAGATTTGGGTGGGTTATTTTGTTCCTGTGCAGGGTAAATACTGTCTGCTTTATTTTTACACTGCAATTTAGATTTCAGTTTGAAAACACCACACCCAAATCTATCTCTCTCTGCACATGTATATATCAGCCCCCCCCCCCCCCCCCTGCAGTGCCCATGTTTTTGCCCGATTGCCAACAAATTTGCAAGAAAAAAACTACCACGGTAATAGGCCCAATGAAATGAGATGCTTAAACTTTAAGCTGCTGATATAGGGATAGTTAGTCCCTAGGATACGATCGACTAGAGAATATATACAGCGCTAATAACTGGATATGGTATAAAGCATTTTTTAATATACACTTAAAAATAGTTGCAACATAATAAACAGTTATAATTAAAATTATAGGGCAAGCACAGCAAATTGATTGGGATATTACCACATATGGAAGCTGGACGTTTTCATATAAATATTGTCCATGGAGATATGCCACTGTCCTGGGGGTGTATTCAAAAGCTATCGATTGATTATCCACATGGAGTTAGAAAAAGACCTTTATATGCTTGATTCAGGACAGAATTTAGTCCTATTGAAAGCTCTGGTCTTATACACCTTTGTGGATGGTATGATAAAGCTGTTGGTACAGCGAAACGCGTTGGTCCAGAGGAGCTGGACATTATTAGATATCCCTCTATACCTGGAATTATGCCTAGAAGCCTGCAACCATCCAAAAAGGGGAACCTGCTACCATCCAAAGGTATATAAGACCGGAGCTTTCAATAGGACTAACTTCTGTCCGGATTCAAGCATATAAAGGTCTTTTTCTAACTCCATGTGGATAATCAATCGATAGCGTTTGAATACACCCTCAGGGCTGCGGCATAACTCCATGGACAATATTTATATGAAAACGGCCAGCTTCCATATGTGGTAATATCCTAATCAATTTGCTGTGCTTGCCTTATAATTTTAATTATGGGGGTAATTCCAAGTTGATCGCAGCAGGAAATTTTTTAGCAGTTGGGCAAAACCATGTGCACTGCAGGTGTGGCAGATATAACATTTGCAGAGAGAGTTAGATTTGGGTGGGTTATTTTATTTCTGTGCAGGGTAAATACTGGCTGCTTTATTTTTACACTGCAAATTAGATTGCAGATTGAACACACCCCACCCAAATCTAACTCTCTCTGCACATGTTATATCTGCCCCCCCTGCAGTGCACATGGTTTTGCCCAATTGCTAACAGAATTCCTGCTGCAATCAACTTGGAATTACCCCCTTTAACTGTTTATTATGTTGCAACTATTTTTAAGTGTATATTAAAAAATGCTTTATACCATATCCAGTTATTAGCGTTGCTAACAAAGTTGCTGCTGCAATCAACTCTGAATTAGGCCCCTGACCTCAACATCGTTGAGTCTGTCTGGGATTACATGAAGAGACAGAAGGATCTGAGAAAACATACATCCACAGAAGATCTGTGGTTAGTTCTCCAAGAAGTTTGGAATGGAATCCGTACGAGATCCCGGCGGTCGGAATACCGACACCGGGATCCCGACCGGCACAATCCCGATGGGGGCGAGCACTTGCCGCTCTGCGGGCACGGTGCCTCGCTGCGCTCGCCACACTAATTTATTCTCCCTCTATGGGTGTCGTGGACACCCACAGAGGGAGAATATGTCAGGATTGTGCCGATCGGGATCCCGGTCTCGGTATTCTGACTGCTGGGCTCTTGACCGCATCCCGTTTTGGAACAACCTCTCTGCAGAGTTCCTTCAAAATTGTGTGCAAGTGTACCTAGAAGAATTAATGATGTTTTGAAGGCAAAGGGTGGTCACGCCAAATACTGATTTGACTTAGAGTTCTCTTCTATTCATTCACTTGATAGTGGACAAAGTCAGAGAGAAAGATTTTGACTTTCCCTTTCATATATTTTTTTTGTCCCTATTATGTAGAATGTTGTGAGGTGATGAGGGTGGAGCTTTTATTCCTCCTATCTGACCTACTTGAGACTTTTTTTCAACTTGAGTTCACCCAAATACAGCTAACAACTCACATTTAAAACGGTCTCGCTTATATACAGACATTTTGATTCTATGCTAATAGTTTACCGTTTTACCATCCTGAATCTTCCTGGTGGATTTAAACTCCCAGTCAGAGTAGATAACCAGTTACTAACAGGTGATATTCAGGACTGCACTACAAATGTGGTTAGTTTGGAGGCATATAATTATCTGAAGTCCTTCGGGGATTAATACATACAGCATTGCAACACCCCTGAGGAAGTCATTTATGACAAAATTAGTTGGATGACAAGATATAAAGATCCAAAGTGGGCCGAACAGGCTGCCAAAGAGTTCACTCAGATTAAAAAACGGCTCATAGTAGGTCAGATAGGAGGAAGAAAAACTCCATCCCCACCACCTCACAAAATTCTATATACAGGTTGAGTATCCCATATCCAAATATTCTGAAATACGGAATATTCCAAAATACGGACTTTTTTGAGTGAGAGTGAGATAGTGAAACCTTTGTTTTTTGATGGCTCAGTGTACACAAACTTTGTTTAATACACAAAGTTATTTAAAATATTGTATTACATGACCTTCAGGCTGTGTGTATAAGGTGTACATGAAACATAAATGAATTGTGTGAATGTAGACACACTTTGTTTAATGCACAAAGTTATTAAAAATATTGGTTAAAATGACCTTCAGGCTGTGTGTATCAGGTGTATATGAAACATAAATGCATTCTGTGCTTAGATTTAGGTCCCATCACCATGATATCTCATTATGGTATGCAATTATTCCAAAATACGGAAAAATCCGTTATCCAAAATACCTCTGGTCCCAAGCATTTTGGATAAGGGATACTCAACCTGTATAAACAAAAACTATACTATATGAAAGGGGAATTGATGTTGCTGTAGGAGGCAGCGTATCCCAGCACGCATCGCGGCATAGCGCTAACCCCGCAACCTGGTGCAGACGCCAGCTCCGTGTTAGTCTATGGGCTGTACGCACGCTCCCACTACCGCACACAACACTACAGAATGGAGCGCTGGCAACAACAAAACTGGACACATCTATTCACTAGGGTTATTTTATGGTCAGCAGCATATAGGCTTGCAGTATATTTTTGGAGTGCAAAGGGAAATTGAAGCACCCAGAGGAATCTCATATAAACATTGAGAGAGCATACAAACTCCACACAGATGACAGGGGCTGTAGATTGAAATTAAGGACCCTATTCAGTAAGAGTTGCAGATCATGCTAAAAAGCAGACTCTGCAACTGCTTCTGTAGCATGCTGAGGGCCGCAAGGCAAGGCCGCCCAGTATTCTGATTGGCGTCCAGTGATACAATCGCAAAACAACTGTGATTGCATCACTGAGGTAAGAATTAAGGATGACCCCCTGCATATGCAGCTAGGCAGCCACCATTTTTCGGGGCGCAGCAACTTCGTGTGACATCACGTGGTTGCCCTAAAAACGCTCCAAACCTGCCCCAGTTTTCACAGCCATGCCACTGCAAAACCGCCGCTTCAAGTCACATCCTGTCAGAATGTGACCGGAATCTGAAAAATCACGCACAGCGACTGATGTGCATGCGCTGTTTAACAAAATTCACTAATTTGCGATTTTTACTAAATTATGATCCAACCTGAATGAGGGCCAAAATTTTTGATTTTCAAGGGAACAATGGGAATTCAACGTAGAATAAATCTGAATACAAGGTACATACCTATGATACCTACACCTGCAAATTAAACCCCCCATTCTCTGACATGCCTGCAGACTCCAAACCACCCATTTCCTGACATGCCTGCACTTCCCAACCCCTCGTTCCCTGACATGCTTACACATTCCAAACCCTCATTCCCTGACATGCCTACACATTCCAAACCCCCATTCCCTGACATGCCTACACATTCCAAACCCCCATTCCCTGACATGCCTACACATTCCAAACCCTCATTCCCTGACATGCCTACACATTCCAAACCCCCATTCGCTGACATGCCTACACATTCCAAACCCTCATTCCCTGACATGCCTACACATTCCAAACCCCCATTCCCTGACATGCCTACACATTCCAAACCCCCATTCCCTGACATGCCTACACATTCCAAACCCCCATTCCCCGACATGCCTACACATTCCAAACCCTCATTCCCTGACATGCCTACACATTCCAAACCCCCATTCCCTGACGGTATCCGGACTCTGGGTCGATACCAATTAGTTCGACACCCATTTGTCGACAGTGTCTAGGTCGACACTAGAAATAGGTCGACACGGACATTAGGCCGGCATGAACAAGGTCGACATGCAAAAAAGGTCGACATGAGCTTTTAACTTTTTGGGGGGGACTTTTTCATACTTTACGATCCACATGGACTACGATTGGGAACAGTACCCTGTGCCGAGCGCAGCAGTAGTGGAGCGAGGCACCTTGCCCGCAGCGTGAGCCATGCAAGGAGACACGGTGCACTAATTGGGGTTCCTGGTCACTTGACTGAGAAAAGGACACCAAAAAAAATCAACTCATGTCGACCTTTTTTCATGTCGACCTATTTATAGTGTCGACCTAGCCACTGTTGACCAATGGGTGTCGACCTAATTGGTGTCGACCCTGAGTCCCATACCCTTCCCTGACATAACATGCCTGCACATCCCAGACCCCCATTACCTGACATGCCTGCACATCCCAAAACCCCCATTCCCTGACATGCCTGCACATCCCAGACCCCCATTACCTGACATGCCTGCACATCCCAACCCTCCATTCCCTGACATGTCTGCACATTCCAAATCCCAATTCCCTGACATGGCTGCACAGTCCAAATCCCCATTCCCTGACATGCCTGCACATCCCAACCCCCCATTCCCTGACATGCCTGCACATTCCAAACCCCCTGTCCCTGACATGCCTGCACATCCCAACCCCCCATTCCCTGACATGCCTGCACATTCCAATCCCCCTGTCCCTGACATGCCTGCGCATCCCAAACCCCCCATTCCCTGACATGCCTGCACATCCCAAACCCCCTGTCCTTGACATGCCTGGACATCCCAAACCCCCATTCCCTGACATGCCTGCACATCCCAACCCTCCATTCCCTGACATACCTGCACATCCCCACCATCCATTCCCTGACATGCCTGCACATTCCAACCCTCAATTCCCTGACATGGCTGCACATCCCAAACCCCCATTCCCTGACATGGCTGCCCATCCCAAACCCCCCATTCCCTGACATGCCTGCACATTCCCACCCTCAATTCCCTGACATGGCTGAACATCCCAAACCCCCATTCCCTGACATGGCTGCACATCCCAAACCCCCATTCTCTGACATGCCTGCGCATCCCAAACTCCCCATTCCCTGAAATGGCTGCACATCCCAAACCCCCCATTCCCTGACATGCCTGCACATCCCCACTCTCCATTTCCTGACATGCCTGCACATCCCAAACCCCCATTTCCTGACATACCTGCACATCCCAGAACCCCCATTTCCTGACATGCCTGCACATCCCAGAACCCCCATTCTCTGACATGCCTGCACATCCCAGAACCCCCATTCTCTGACATGCCTGCACATCCCAGAACCCCCATTCTCTGACATGCCTGCACATCCCAAACCCCGCATTCCCTGACATGGCTGCACATCCCAAACCCCCCATTCCCTGACATGGCTGCACATCCCAAACCCCCATTTTCTGACATGCCTGAACACTTTAAACCCCCAATTCTGTGACACGCCTGCACATCTCATAGTGAGCATTACATGGCTGTACTCATCTCATACTGAGCATTACATGGCTGTACACGTGGGTTCAATATGGTATGCCGGCGGTCGGGCTCCCGGCGACCAGCATACCGGCGCCGGGAGCCCGACCGCCGGCTTACCGACAGTGTGGCGAGCGCAAATGAGCCCCTTGCGGGCTCGCTGCGCTTGCCACGCTATGGGCACGCGCCACGCTATTTTATTCTCCCTCCAGGGGGGTCTTGGACCCCCACGAGGGAGAATAAGTGTCGGTATGCCGGCTGTCGGGATTCCGGCGCCGGTATAATGTGCGCCGGGATCCCGTCGGTCGGCATACTGAAGACCACCCGTACACATAACCTAGTGAGCATTACACGGCTATACACATTTCATAATGATCAGAAAAGCATTGTGTTCTGACGGGTGTAGTACGGCTGACCGGCGGTCAGGAGACTGCCGGTCAGCTTACTGACGCCGGGATCCCGGCAGCATACCGACGCCGGGATCCCGGCGGGGAGGGGCGAGTGCAGCAAGCCCCTTGCGGGCTCGGTGGCGACCTGCGGTCGCCACGGGTTCTATTCCCACTCTATGGGTGTCGTGGACACCCACGAGTGGAAATAGTCCCTGTTGGTCGGCATGCCGACCGTCGGGATAGCGAGCCATCGGGATGGTGGAGGAGGTCATGTGACTGTCGGTCAGCTGACCGGCGGTCACATGAATACCACCCTTTTCGGACATTAGTCTACTTAACATGGTTGCCTATGTTTCTACATTCTATAACAATTTATTTTTTAGTTACGGTTTCTTAACTAATCTATAAATTTACTTGCAGACCCTTCCTAGCTGTGAGATTCTATAAGAAAGGCACAGACACATTAAGCCATATTAAATCATATTATTTTAAAAGAACTCTATTATGTGGCCTCCTTGGCTGGGGAAGGTAATAAAAATGTAACTTTGAAAGTCTTTAATAATTTGTTTTTTATTTCAAAGAGAGGAAGTATTGTCTATGTCGACATAAAAAAAAAAAGCTTTCCTTTTATATTCACTCAATAGACTGTAAATAATAGAAAATACTTGTATATTCAGACAATTACATTGTATTTTTTTCTCACATCTATTGCTAATTGCTAATTCAGAGCTCATTGAATACATGCCTCTATGGTAGCAGAACGGCTCTCATTTAATATTAGATTGTTCTCCTGTACTAATGGCAATGACCTAGGGAACAATGTCAATTCAGTGACTGCACAGAGATGGATTTGGGATAATTGATTATTAACCTTGAGCATTAACAAGCTTTACAAATGCACCGTGATGCTTTTAATTTATCTATGCAAACTCCATTTGTATCATCTCAAATCTAATAGTAAAGAGTGGGAAATCCTAGCACTAGGGTAAAATGTGTACTTTATTTAAATGTTATAATAGAACTGCAAAATCAGGGCATTGTAGTTGTGAGAGAGGATTACAAATTAGTGTTTCCAAGACTGTTCTCTCTCTCTCTCTCTCTCTCTCTCTCTCTCTCTCTCTCTCTCTCTCTCTCTCTCTCTCTGTACATATAATCTCTCTCCCCATACAATCTCTCTCTTTCTCTATTTCTCTCTGCCTCATAAATCAGGTCCTACAGTAGGTCTCATGAGTGTTTACATTTTTTTTACTTTAAAATTATGAAAGTCCAAGGGGTAGCGGTAGATAGAGCCAAGGAGAATTAATTAAATTTATGTGTAAAATTGAATGTAAGCTTCCCTTTAAAAATCAATCACCTATTTTGTCTATTACAGAATGTTTCAGTACTGAATGTATATTTAAATGACTAGTTTCTAGCTCCTATTGTAGTTTATCAACTGTTGAACACACATTTTCATAGCAGGCATTTAGCTTGAATTATTTTCCATTGCTAACACACCTACATTTGGTAAATATGCATATGAGTATATAATCCTTATTTTCAGAACCTGTCTGTCATCTGTATCATATTTATCCTCATCGTGCATGTCTGTCTTAATAAGCCTGTGCGTGGAGTGTTTGATTAAAAATGTGGCAGTATGTAAAAATAAGAGTTTGACTTATGAGAGACGGAACAAAAAACACTGTTTTTGTTTTATTCTTTTTCTTGTTTTACCTCAGGGGAAGGCCTTTCTGCCTCCCGTAACTCATTGCGAGCTGAATCTCGCCTCTCCCTTCTCCTCAATTACCTTCTTCCTCCCTCGAGAGTTGGAACCCCAGCTGGCTCCAGGCGTACAACCCCTGTACCATCCCCCCAAAACACGCCACCCACCAGCCCTAAACTCAGTTGGCTGCAGTCTTCAAGTTCTCAGCAGAGTGAGCAGTGGGTGCCAGAGACACAGTCATTTACTGGCGATGTTATCCCCACTGTAATAATTCATCCACCAGAGGAAGATGCTGACATTGAGGAAATCATGGACTTAAGG
Organism: Pseudophryne corroboree; assembly: GCF_028390025.1. Taxonomy (NCBI): domain Eukaryota; kingdom Metazoa; phylum Chordata; class Amphibia; order Anura; family Myobatrachidae; genus Pseudophryne; species Pseudophryne corroboree. The sequence continues at coordinate 253,046,275 of NC_086448.1, read as the reverse complement.
AAGGAAGACCATGGTGGTATTGATCCAGGCAACTATTGCTCCTCTCCCTGTGTGATGCACCCTGCAGCTGAATCACTCACACTGGAATGCTTTTGAGCACATTGATTGTTTAAGCATAAGTAATTGGCATCATTTATTTACTATGACTGACCAGATTGCTTCAGTGTGCATGCATATTTCCATCTGCAGTGCAATCATTAAGCAAAGCCTTCCTTCTAAAGCATTTTGGGGCCACTCATTATTTCATTGCATATCAATTGGACCTGTCTGTTTGGCCTGCACCAACAGTTAGATGTGAAATAGTGGATACAAAATTAACTTTGGTACTGTTACCCTTGTTTAGTTTAACATGTATTTTGACAGCTGCATCTTCTGGCAGGCTGCAAGTCCCATAATCCTCTTCTACACAGTTACCGGGCAGTACTGCAGGGAGATTTGTGGGAAGTCTTGCATCACAACATATTTTACACCTTGTCCTAACCTTTGAAAGTGTTCTATTTAGGGCTAGGGACATGCTTACTTCCACATGTTAATTATTACAGCAGTGCTACTGTATGATGCTCACCCATGCATGACATCTACACAGTTCTGAATTTTGGAAGGTGACTAAATGTGGCAAAACTCCCCATAACATTGGGCATATAAAAGAAACAGGACTTAAGTAAATGTAGTTTGTGCGTATTGCTTGCAGTACCCTGAGTGTCCTTTTCTTAGCCTTGTCTTCTATGGTGTTTGTTTTAACTGAAAAGGATACAGCAGTCTTCTACCGAATACCAAGTATGTTTTATATAAATCTAATCTTGGAATGTGTGTGCAGTGTTATGCTTGTCATCCTAAACGCATTGCCCTTGTGTGGGGATCTGCAAGGAGTCATCACGGGTCATGCAGCAGCTATGCTGTACTTAGTATGTGCTGCTCTCAGGTAACACTCAGGCATGCTGGGAGCCTTTGTGACAAACACAGACATATATGTAAAAATAATCTGCTGCTAATACTACAATACTTTCTATCATTGCTAAAGTATGGTATGTAATCTATGTACCTTGTGCGTCTCTTCTATAAATACATCACTTCAACACATTGATAGAATTTAATTTAAAGTTACAGAATTATGGGGGAGATGTATGAAGCAGTGAAAAGAGTGGAGAATTTGCCAGTGGAGAAGTTGCCCATGGCAACCAATCAGCTTTGAGGTAACATATATCAAGTGCATGCTATAAAATTATAAGTAGCAGCTGCCTCCACTTCTCCACTCTTTTCACTGCTTCATACATCTCCCCCTTAATTCCCTGTTCATCTTCACTGTAACCTGAATGAAACATTGTTACAATGGCCTAAAGCATGCACTGCCTACCTGGGAGGATCACCCTCAACATTGCAATTGCAACACTTGCTTTTAGTGTCCACAGTGAAATGCATGTCTTAACTGTTTGTTACAATTTTACTTATGCCATGTGTTATTCTTATGCAGTTAGCAAAACAGGGTTTAGTCCCAGTAACTGTCTACTTCATAATGTTCTGCAGATTAGGCCAGTCATAGCCCTAGAAATGCACTTCTACACTCCCACTAGGCCCCTAATAGCTGGGTAGCTGGTTAGGCAACTACCCTCACATTAAGGCTCATTTATGAAAGTGTAAATGTATAGTTCCTATGTTATTTTGTGATGTTACACACCTAGGGCACTATCCAATTAGCCACAGTAAATTACCGCGGCTAATTGTCTCGCCAGAGGCTATCTAATTAGCCCCGATAAAATGCGTCTCATGCCGGCTTATCAGGGATTTTATTTCACCTGCTTCAGGCAGGCAAAACCAAATCCCCGGAAACAGCTGTTTCTCTTGAAAAAACACACGGGTTTCCCTGAACCTGTGTGTTTTTAGATTTTTTATTTATTTATTTATTTTTGGATGGGTGATCTAATTGGAGACATTGGAAAAAAGTGCGACCAGCGGACGTTTTCACACATGGGGCGGGATGTACTAAGCGGAAAATGCGGTAAAAACCTGTTTACCGCATTTTCCTAATGTACTAACCCCCCGCCGGCAGGACAGCGCCGCGGCGGGGTACGCCAGCTTTAGCTGGCGTACGTCCATAGAAGCCTATGGGCTTCTCTCCGCGGCGCTGTGTGAGGGATCCGATCGGATCCCTCCCAGCATGCCCTGCGGCCGCCCCCGTCACCCCGCGCATGCGCAGACTGACTTCTGGGGCCGAATCCTGGAAGTCAGGCTGCCGCTGCGCATCGCGGAGGACAGCTCTTATCGGAAGAGCTGTCCTCCGCAATGCTGATCGCATATGTTAGTACATATGCGATCAGCATCGTGGCGCAGGGCGGCAATGGGCGGCGATGTGCATTAGTACATCCCGCCCCCAATGTTTTACAGCTTATCGGGGCTAATTTTGTAGTCCCCGGTGAGACAATTAGCAATGGCTAATTGGATACCGCCCTTTTTATGATAATATCACAAAGGTTTCATTTTGTGCAAATAATTTTGCACCATTTGTATTACAGGTTGAGTATCCCTTATCCAAAATGCTTGGGACCAGAGGTATTTTGGATATGGGATTTTTCCGTATTTTGGAATAATTGCATACTATAATGAAGTATCATGGCGATGGGACCTAAGTCTAAGCACAGAATGCATTTGTTACATATACACCTTATACACACAGCTTGAAGGTAATTTTAGCCAATATTTTTAATAACTTTGTGCATTAAACAAAGTGTGTGTACATTCACACAATTCATTTATGTTTCATATACACCTTATACACACAGCCTGAAGGTCATTTAATACAATATTTTTTAATAACATTGTGTATTAAACAAAGTTTGTGTACATTGAGCCATCAAAAAACAAAGGTTTCACTATCTCACTCTCACTCAAAAAAGTCCGTATTTCGGAATATTCCGTTTTTCGGAATATTTGGATATGGGATACTCAACCTGTTTATCCTGTTTTATGGTATTAAACTTGCGCTGTTTACTAAGGAAAAGGACAATCGTGCAAGATGAAGATGTTCAACACAAGTTAACTACAATTTTTCAATATACTGTCTAGTGGGAGTGGTTGGGCAATTTGAGAAGTTTCTTGCGGAACACACATTAGGCACAGTACACTTACATATGCATCAGCATACAAACACTAGATTTCATTGGACAATACTAGATTTTTTTATTTTTTTGTTAAAGGGCTTTAGAGCGTTGTTTAGGTGGAAGTTCCTGCTTTACCATAAAAGGGTGCACAACCTTTTTCTTCATGCTTAATGGCTTTGAGTCCTCTCTGGTAGTGGCAGGACTCACCACAGGAAATATTTTTTAGCTTACAGTTACACTTCATATAATGTAAACTAACATTCAATCACATTCAGTCCCCTCAGTCTCATCATTCATTGATGATCTCAGAAAGGTTATCCTGGTTAGTATTTTAGGAAATGAAAAGGAATATTGGGGCAGATGTATGAACCTGGAGAATGCATAAGGAAGTGATAAACCAGTGATATGTGCAAGGTGATAATGGCACCAGCCAATTAGCTCCAATATGTAAATGAACAGTTAGGAGATGATTGGCTGGTGTGTTTATCACCTTGCACATATCACTGGTTTATTACTTCCTTATGCCGTCTCCAGGTTTAATACATCTGCCCCATTGAAACTGAAGGAAAGCTGGCCCTGACATGTTAGTAGGTTGGGCTTGAAAAGCACAAATAGGCTCTTATTGATTTGTCTGGGGCTTTTCCAAAGCACCATAAAGTGAGCACAGTTGTGCAAACAAAGATGTGAATCCTCCCATTAGGGGGTCCATAAATGAGCCTTTCTGTCTAGTTATATTACTATTATGATAAGGAACAATGTATAGTCATCTACTACATTTCTTATAAAACAATAACTTCCTACCAATATTTTTATACAGTTCATTTAGTATAGAGTCATATTAATCTGATGGTGATGCTTTTAGAATGCTTAAGTCATTGTAACCTTTTATAAAACACTTGAATTACTGCAATTACCTATGTGGTTACAACATTTAGACAAAAGTAATAATACAAATTTCTGTGATTTATCCAAAATTACTTTCAGTCATAGCTAAATCTTCTTCTTTTTAAAAATAAATAAAAGCATACTAGCTAATATACTCTTTCATATCAATTATATAAAATTCAATCTGTACAACTTTGTTGTATGAAAATTCCAATGCCATTAGCTAACAACTTCCAATATAGTTATAAAATAAATTGTGAAAACCAAAAAAAGAATATGACGTTTGACATGTTCGTCTGCAGAGTGGAAATCTAGAAATGACTACAGCAAAGTAGAAATGTTCATTACAGACACAAGTATGGCATTCTCACAGTCTGAAATGACAATCTGCACTGTAGTAACCTGGTCGGTGTTATACTAGTTTTATGTTTTATCATCTTTACTAGTAGAAGTAAGAGATAATTATTATAGAAATAAATCCCATTGTTGTCCGAAGCATAGTAAGTTGGCATTGTCATTTTAACCAGTGTGAAAACAGCAAGCTTCTAGGCTAACCCCATGTAACTGCATACTCTTCCTTGGTTTGTCACTATGAGTCAATGCATCTGACTACTAATGAACAGACTTTAATTGTTTTGCCTGCACATCTGCATACTCAGACCTTTCATCTTCAGTCTCCTCACCACTTTCTTCTTTCAACAGGGTGTCCAGAAATATAAATCCCTGTCTAATGGCATTTATCTGTTCTTAGGGCTGCTATCTTCTCCGCAGTCAACACCAGCGAACCTGGATATTAACAGGTTGGCAGACCTGAAACGGAACGGAACTGGGGGCAGCCAGGAAAACAGCACAGTTGACTTTAGCAAGGTATGGAAAGCTTGGTAGGAAACATAAGAAAATATTTACAATATGTACTAAGCCTTGGAGAGTGATAAATTGGAGAGAGATAAACTACCAACCAATCGGCTACTGTCAGTTTTCAGACTCTACCTGTAACAAGGCAGGAGCTGATTGGCTGGTAATTTTATCACTCTCCACTTTATCACTCTGCAAGGCTTAGTACATCTCCTCCTATAGGTCTTGGTAGTTTGTCTATACTAGCATGTACTCCGTAAGACCACATATAGGGAGACGAGGAGGGTGTGGTACTGTGAATTGCGTGATCACAGGGTTGTGCAGTGGGACAGGTCCATGATGTCAATTGACAGTGACGTGGGCTAGATCCAGGATCCCAGAATTCGGAAGTCTCACAGATATTCCAGAATAGTAGGCAGGTAAGCTACCGATTTCTAACTAGCTAGCAGAGAAAAGGGATTTGTATATCACAAGTTGCCAAGAAGTTTCTATAATTCCCTAAATTGATATATATGTACTGCAGTCATCCACTTCACTGTCTACACCAATATTTGATTGATTGCTAATAGCTGATGTATATAAGTCTTTATCCATTGTTTGTGTGCTTTCTTGTTTGTATTAAAAATCATAAATAAAAACTATAAAAAAAAACAGCTAAAACACTTCTGTCTTTTGCTCACCTCTACATAATATTTGAAATGTGATGGTCATGTGATCTGCAGTAAAAAATATAGAGGGTAACATTCCACTTACTGCATATTCTCACAAGATGTATACTCCGTGGGGCATATGTAATAGGGTCAAAGTTTGCTGGAGGTGCGGGATGCCAGCCGATCTCGAACGTTTTTGTAAAGTGGAAATCATTTACAGGGCAAAACCACGCCTTGTAAATGATTGCCGCGTTAAAAAAAAATCTGAGATTGACCGACATCCCGCACCTCCGGCAAACTTTGACCCTATTACATATGCCTCTATGTTTTAATACACAGAACATAGATCTTTCAGAAAACAGATGAGCTTTCAGAAAACAGATTTTTGAGACATGTTGAACACCCAGTCCAAAATGTTCTTTTGCACTCAATCTAGAGAATACCTAAAAAGGTAAGGGGCAGATTCAATTGATTGCTGGACTTACTGCAGGGTTTTAGTTCCCAGATTAAATGCCTGGAGCTATTCAGTTACTGCTCACGACTAGCCCCGAAGGGTGCACCTATCACTGGTTTCTGCTCTCACCTTCCAGGGTTGCAAAAAGAAATCTGCATTAACTAATGCTTTTGTGCTAGTCGTGAGTTTACCGCAGGCAATAATGACATCGATTTGGGCACTTAACACAGCCGCTATGGCTTGCCATGGAAAATAATGCAATAGCTCTGTGCACTTAACCCATAGCTACAGATGTAGCCATGCTCAGCTATGCTACGGTGTGTCCTAATCACTGCAAAGCTGGCGCGGCTAGTGTGCCTGCGACTGTGACACATGCATGCGTAGTAATACATGGGGCTTTTTTGTTTGTTTTACTCTAAATATAACAACTTTCTATTTTACACTGAATAAAAAAAAAAATAAATTAATAAAGAGAAGCTCCTTTGTGATTGACCTGGCCTGATTGGTTGCTGTGGGGAACTTCTCCACTTGTCTATTCCTGCACTCTTTACACAGCTTGATACATCTTCCGCTGAGACTTCCATACCAGAAATCAGAGAATATGTCTATTGGACTATAATAGCCTGGGCACTTCACATATCTGCACATGTGACAAGGGGGCAAAATGAATACCACTGTTGATTTGAAAATTCATGAATTACTACCTAGCCAGAAGCCTTGTTTGGAGACCATACACTAAGTGGCGGAAGATGCTATGGTCTGATAACACCATGATTGAACTTTTAGGACTCAATACTAGGAGTTTAGTGCAGAGCTGTAACGGCAGAGTGAAACACTGTTCAATAGCACCCGAAAGACAACACTGATTAAAACAATAGTAAATACTTCTGCAATTGGTTGTTATCTGTTATATACGTGTAATTAAGAAAACCTAGTTCTATATTATTTATTTGTTTATTTTTCTCTTCCAATTTATGAAGTATTTTGCATTGACTAGTGGTAAGAATTCCTGAACAAATGATCTTAATTCCATGATATAAGAAAATGTAAATGATTGTGTGAATACGTTCCATAGCCACTCGAGATTATATCTACAGTAATAGTGGCTTTATGATTTCATTCACTTTTAAATGAATTTAGTTCATATGTATCCCTTTACGATCTCTGGGGGTGTTTAAGAGATGGGCGCAGTTAGCTTTGCTGCTGCGTCTTTGGATGCAGCAGCGATGTGAAATAATGCTAATAGTCATCTAGAAGACACAGCATCGAATAATGGTCGCAGCGTAAGCTTGCTCAGAATGACCGCAGGAACTCCTCTGCCAGGGCACCTGCGTTAGAAGATGCAGACCCTGGCCTCAGCATGCCTACATGTACATGCGTATGTACAGTTCTGTATCTACAACTGTGCCCCCTAAATTGCAGCACGATTGCATGCTGAGTGATACTCAGATGGCCGATGTTCCTGCAGATGATCCAATGCTGCGGTTCTGAACGTAGCAGTGTATCAGAAAAGGCGGCAGGTGGCCTACTGCACCATTAACAAATTATTGCACAGCCGCTGCGTGCAAAGTTGCAGTAGCGTCTTTCTCTAAATGAGGCCCTCTGTTTGTTATAGTTTGTTGTTGTAACATCAAATACTTTGCGAATTATTTAGTAGCAAGATAGAAGCGCACAGATATACTGTAGTTCTCACAACCGGCTTGGTTACCTGCTTTTCACACCCTATAGTAGTCTGATTAATGAAAACTGATACAGTATATGTTGTAACTGAAAGAAACCAATCTGCTTTCATTAGTCTGGCTGCTAAACGTTGATGTCTGATTAGCTGGTAAGAACAACATCATAATTTCTCTATCCTGCTACAACCAAGTGTTCCTCGTGCACTGTTTACTAGTAAATAATAATAATAATAATAATCCTGCTATGTCCTATTTGTGGATGGAACTTCAAACATTGTATTGTCCTTGAGTTGGCAATACATTTATGACTGTGTTTCTGCTTGGCCCTCTCTCTCCCCACCTGAGGAGCAGGATTATGACTCCTGGCACTGTAATTGTGGCACGTTTGTTATGGGACGCAAGAGGTCTGCTGTAAGTTCCTGCTTGCAGAAAGCCATGTCAAATGCAAATCATATCACATTGTTTGCTGGTGAAGACTCATTTGTGCTGTAGCCCCAGTTATTATACACATGTGACCAAATCTTAAATTGGATCCATATTTCTTTCAACAAACTTTATAAATCTGTTTTTACCTACATCTTTCATTGGCAAAACGTTTCAAAAGTAGCGTGCACATTGTGTATAATATCAACACTGGGTTGTACTGTATTTGTTTATTTTTAAATATTGTAATTTCTTTGTTTGTATTTTTAGTAAATGTATAGTATGTGTATATTTCCATAAGTGATCGGCGAGTATATCTGTCACTGTAATATAAATATATATATTTCCCTAATAAGTTTGGTTATTTATTATATAACAATAGAGGTTTGCTGACATTGGGCCTAATTCAGTATCCGTTGTAAAACTGATAATATCGCAAACGGCCACTTTTCCTGGAAGGATGCGATCGCAAAGCAATTGACAGGGGGCGGGTGTCCGGGGGCGGCGTTGCAGCATTGGGAGGGAGTTGAGCAGGTAACGCAGGCATGTCATGGCCGCTTCGGGACAGCCTTATGACGTCGCCTGCATTTCCTGCAATGGGAAACATGGCGGCGGTGAGTCTGCATACGCAGCCTGGCTGCGTATGCAGGGGGCTACCACTATTCTGCAATCACAATTCAATTGCAATTGCATTGCTGGGCGGTGCATCACAGCTGGACGGCCTTGCCCTCTGCTGGGTGGAACCCAGCATGCAATTTTATCAGTAGCAGCTTTGCTAAAAAAGCTGAATGAGGTCCATTATTCTATAGAGATTACAAATTACAATCTAGAAATATTTGTAATTAACACATATCCAAAAAAAAACAAAAATTGTACCAGCTGACAGAATTCTCCATGGTGAAAATTGCTGCCCACTTCAAATTCACATTTTGTATTGATTTTTATGTGAGTTGCCATCCTACCCTCCCCCACCCACCCACCCACCCCCACCACAGGTGTTTCATTGGCTAATAGATACACATTTTTTAATATTAATTGCAGTGTATATATATTTTGTCTTAGGTTGATATGAACTTCATGAAGAAAATCCCCCCTGGCTCTGAAGCGTCAAATGTTTTAGTGGGAGAAGTTGAGTTTCTGGATCGGCCCATTATTGCCTTTGTGAGATTGAGTCCAGCAGTTCTTATTACTGGACTTACAGAAGTACCAATCCCAACAAGGTATTAACATATAAGGATACTGTAAGCTTTTGTTTCTTCATTTCATGTGTCGCCTTAAAATTAATAAAATATTTTTCAAATATTTAGCTCTTGTTTTCCGTGTCCTGAAGTAGATAGAAACTGCCGTACTTCTGGGACTACTTAGGGCTGCGCCAGTAAGTGTGGTGCAGTCAGACTCGTATATTTGCGAGGGGGGCGAGTTGCAGTACGGTACCAACTTGCCCCCTTCACTGCTAATTGGATTGACCCAGAAAGAGTTGTTTGTGTCGCCGATTGCATGCTCAGCCAAACTAAATATTCACCTTCACCCTTGGGCTCCAACTAGATCTGATGTAAGCTATTTTGAAGTTACATAGAATGTGACGGCAGATAAGAACCACTTGGCCCATAAAGTCTGCCCCTTTTTCATTAGTTCATCACTGACCGGAGGATGAGCATAGATAACTCTCTATATATAATTAATTAAAATATAGGAAAAACAATGCTAAATTGGAATGTTCAAAATTTTCCTACGCCCTCGTTTTATGATGTAGCTCTGTACTGTTCCCTGGCATCGTAGAACATCATAGAAGGCTGCGGCAAAAATGTTAATGCAGAGCATAATACTGTATCAGATCGTGGAAAGTCTTACATGCACATGCATATTTTGTAGGAACAATCTATCTTGGACTATAGTTTCACTGTGCATGAGATTTTAGTTGGAAAAATGCTGGTCAGGTTTCTTAGGAAGTGTGCTCAGTATCCTTCTAATCATAGACCACTTCCTGAGCTGTTACTTTGAGAAAGGAGTGAGACACTTCCGCTCTAGCGCTGAAGGAATCCATGTGATGTAAAATCAATTGAGCATTCCACATTTGTGTTAAACATCTTCCCAGCCTAGTAGACTGTTATCAGCAACTGCAATCCATAAATCAATAGTGGACTGCCTTTTTATATATGCAAAGTGCCCAAACAATGAGCTAATTGCATTTAGATTCAGTTGTGTTCTGCTCTTATCCCCTGTACAGTCAGCTGCACTTCCAGATGATACATTTATGCAGGGTAAATCAACATGCAGCTTAATAAGGAAAATAGTTTATGAAGCCAAAGTACATTTTACCTATAATTAGTGAAGTGTTGTCTCTCTGACGCAGGATCTGTAGGAGGTTGATATTGTTCTTCACATGAGTGTATTAATAGCTCTGTTTTATGCCCAGAAACAGTGGTGTAACTAAATGTATGTGTGCCCTAATTCTCATTTCCCATATAGGGGTAAATATATCAAACCTAAAAGAGATAAAGTGGAGAAAGATAAAGTACCAACCAATCGGCTTCTAACTGACCTTTTTCAAATGCAGGCTATAAAATGACAGAAGCTGACTGGTTGGTACTCTTTATCTCTCTTCAAGGTTTGCCACATCTTCACCATAGTGTCATAAAATTGCATATTGTGGTATTTAAAAAAAAACTGATTAAAATGACTAACTGTAATGGTACTATCTAACTAAACACATATGTCATGAATCGGTAGTAGCCATGGAGGTTCCCAGGAAAGGGGGGAGTCCCAACTCCACAGGGGACGATTCAGTAGTTTTGTGGGTGCATAAACGTAATGAGCGCCCACCAGAACTATTCAGTTGTTTCCCCAGTTGGGCGTGCATGCCCCATGCGCACGCCCATTAGTACCAGATTTAGCCGCGCAAACCAGCTAAACCCGTCTAAAGTCCTGTTTAGGGCACTAACCACAGTGTTTTCGCACATTTCTGCTTGCATCTCAGGAGGCTAAGAGCTGAAATGTGTCCCCACAGGGTGCATGCGGCCAAAACAAAGCAACAATTGAATTGCTCCATTGAGCCCCATCTAGGAGCAGCCGGGTGAACAACAGTTTCATTCCCCCCACAGTGTCATTACTGCCGGGCAACCTGTCAGTTGATCAGTTTTTGATTATCCAGGTACACAGACAGTTAAAGAGTTTGCATTTGTATTAGTGATCAACGAAACCTAAAACTAACTATGTATTGCTCATAGATAGTAAAAAAGGGGGTTGAGGTGACGAATTGAAGTTAAAAATAAATCACACTGTTCTAGATTCCCACAGAAGGGTGCATATAAAGCAGGTGCCAGGAGTAGTAAAAGGCATCTGTATTAGAAGAAACAGAGCAGTAGAAGGCATGGGCAGTACATAGTTTTTGTTTTAACTTCCAAATGAATAAATCATTTAATTACAGTGTTTACAAAACAATATAAAGTCCTATTGTCTTAGATTATTATGTTAATCCTACACTTATCCAAACAGGTTTCTATTTGTATTATTGGGTCCAACTGGAAAGGCAGCACAGTACCATGAAATTGGAAGATCAATAGCTACACTAATGACTGATGAAGTAAGTGTTTTTTCCTTTAGGTAATTTCCTCAGTCTGCTTTTACAGTGACCTCAGCATGAACAAATGAGGGTTTAATCTAGATGTGGAAAGTTTTGCTGGTGGATAGGTGCAGGAATTATTGAATTGCTCCATCATTGATAGGGGAACACAGACAATGGCTGGATCCACCCTCTGGAATGCAGCCTCTTTGAAAAAGAATGACTACCCTGCCTTCTCACTATGGGCCTAATTCAGATCTGATCGCAGCAATCGCAAATTTGTTAGCTAATGGGCAAATCCATGTGCACTGCAGTGTGTGTGTATGTGTGGGGGAGGGGGGGGGGTTTGATAGAACATGTGCAGAGAGATTTAGATTTGGGTGGGTTATATAGTTTCTGTAAATACTGGCTGCTTTATTTCTCTGACGTCCTAGTGGATGCTGGGAACTCCGTAAGGACCATGGGGAATAGCGGGCTCCGAAGGAGGCTGGGCACTCTAGGAAGATCTTAGACTACCTGGTGTGCACTGGCTCCTCCCACTATGACCCTCCTCCAAGCCTCAGTTAGATTTCGTGCCCGGCCGAGGTTGGATGCACACTAGGGGCTCTCCTGAGCTCTTAGAAAGTAATAGTCTTAGATTTTTTTATTTTCAGTGAGACCTGCTGGCAACAGGCTCACTGCAGCGAGGGACTAAGGGGAGAAGAAGCGAACTCGCCTGCTTGCAGCCGGATTGGGCTTCTTAGGCTACTGGACACCATTAGCTCCAGAGGGATCGACCGCAGGCCCAGCCTTGATGTTCGGTCCCGGAGCCGCGCCGCCGTCCCCCTTACAGAGCCAGAAGCAAGAAGATGGTCCGGAAAATCGGCGGCATGAAGACTCTGTCTTCACCAAGGTAGCGCACAGCACTGCAGCTGTGCGCCATTGCTCCTCTCACACACTTCACACTCCGGTCACTGAGGGTGCAGGGCGCTGGGGGGGGGCGCCCTGAGGCAGCAATAGAAACACCTTGGCTGGCTAAAATACCTCAATATATAGCCCCAGGGGCTATATATGAGGTAAATACCCCTGCCAGAATTCCATAAAAAGCGGGAGAATAGGCCGCGAAAAAGGGGCGGAGCCTATCTCCTCCGCACACTGGCGCCATTTTTCCCTCACAGCTCCGCTGGAAGGAAGCTCCCTGGCTCTTCCCTGCAATCTACAGTACCAGTAAGAGGGAAAAGAGAGGGGGGGCATTAAATTTGGCAGTGTATATATATATATTATTGAAAAGCAGCTATTAGGGACATAACTCAGTTAGTCCCTGTATATATATATAGCGCTCTGGTGTGTGCTGGCATACTCTTACTCTGTCCCCCCAAAGGGCTTTTTGTGGGTCCTGTCCTCTGTCTGAGCATTCCCTGTGTGTGTGGAGTGTGTCGGTACAGCTGTGTCGACATGTTTGAGGAGGATAATGATGTGGAGGGGGAGCAGATGCCTTTAGCAGGGATGTCACCCCCTGGGGGGCAGACACCTGAGTGGATGACCTTATGGCAGGAAATGAGTGCACGTATAGACTCCTTACATAAAAAATTTGACGACATGCCGACTGTGGGACAGCCGAGTCTTCAGCTCGTGCCTGTCCAGGTGTCTCAAAAGTCATCAGGGGCTCTGAAACGCCCGCTATCTCAGATGGCACAAGTAGATGTCGACACGGATACTGACACCAGTGTCGACGACGATGAGTCAAATTTAATGCCCGTTAAGGCCATTCACTGCATGATTGAGGCAATGAAAGAGGTGTTAAATATTTCTGATTTACATCCAGGTACCACAAAAAGGGTATTATGTTTGGGGAGAAAAAACTACCTGTAGTTTTTCCCCCGTCAGATGAATTAAATGAAGTGTGTGAAGAAGCGTGGGCTTCCCCTGATAAGAAATTGGTAATTCCTAAGAAGATACTAATGGCGTTCCCTTTCCCGCCAGAGGATAGGTTACGTTGGGAAACACCCCCTAGGGTGGATAAAGCGCTCACACGTTTGTCTAAAAAGGTGGCACTACCGTCCCAGGATACGGCCGCCCTTAAGGAACCTGCTGATAGAAAGCAGGAGGCGATCCTGAAGTCTGTATATACACACTCAGGCATTATACTTAGACCAGCTATTGCGTCAGCATGGATGTGCAGTGCTGCCGCTGCGTGGTCAGATAAACTGTCAGAAAATATTGACACATTAGACAGAGACACGATTCTGCTAACAATTGACCATATCAAAGACTCAGTCTTATACATGAGAGATGCACAGAGGGAAATCTGCCGGCTGGCATCTAAAGTAAGTGCATTATCCATCTCTGCTAGGAGATGCTTATGGACTCGCCAGTGGACTGGAGATGCAGATTCCAAAAGGCACATGGAAGTTTTGCCTTATAAAGGGGAGGAATTATTTGGGGATGGTCTCTCCGACCTAGTTTCCACAGCAACGTCTGGGAAGTCAGCATTTTTACCCCATGTCCCCTCACAGCCTAAGAAGGCGCCATTTTATCAGGTTCAGTCCTTTCGGACCCAGAAAAACAAGCCGGGAAAAGGAGGGTCTTTTCTGTCTAGAGGCAGAGGTAGGGGAAAAAGGCTGCAGCAAATAGCAGGTTCCCAGGAACAAAAGTCCTCCCCCGCTTCCTCTTCCAAGTCCGCCGCATGACGGTGGGGCTCCACAGGCGGAGCCAGGTACGGTGGGGGCCCGCCTCATGAATTTCAGCGATCAGTGGGCTCGCTCACAGGTGGATCCCTGGATCCTTCAAATAGTATCTCAGGGATACAAGCTGGAATTCGAGGCGGCTCCACCCCACCGGTTCCTAAAATCTGCCTTGCCGATTGCTCCCTCAGACAGGGAGGCGGTGCTAGCAGCGATTCACAAGCTGTATTCCCAGCAGGTGATAATCAGGGTACCCCTACTTCAACAAGGCCGGGGTTACTATTCCACACTATTTGTGGTGCCGAAACCGGACGGTTCGGTGAGACCCATTTTAAATTTGAAATCCTTGAACATATACATAAAAAAATTCAAGTTCAAGATGGAATCGCTCAGGGCGGTTATTGCAAGCCTGGACGAGGGGGATTACATGGTATCCCTGGACATCAAGGATGCTTACCTGCATGTCCCCATTTACCATCCTCACCAGGAGTACCTCAGATTTGTGGTACAGGATTGCCATTACCAATTCCAGACGCTGCCGTTTGGACTCTCCACGGCACCGAGGGTATTTACCAAGGTTATGGCGGAAATGATGATACTCCTTCGAAAAAAGGGAGTTTTAATTATCCCATACTTGGACGATCTCCTAATAAAGGCACGATCCAAGGAACAGTTGTTAGTGGGAGTAGCACTATCTCAGGAAGTGCTGCGCCAGCACGGCTGGATTCTGAGTATCCCAAAGTCACAGCTGGTCCCCACGACACGTCTAATGTTCCTGGGAATGTTTCTGGACACAGTCCAGAAAAGAGTGTTTCTCCCGGAGGAGAAAGCCACGGAGTTGTCTTCTCTAGTCAGAGACCTCCTAAAACCAAAACAGGTATCGGTGCATCACTGCACGCGGGTCCTGGGAAAGATGGTAGCTTCTTACGAAGCAATTCCATTCGGCAGGTTCCATGCCAGAATTTTTCAGTGGGACCTGTTGGACAAGTGGTCCGGATCGCATCTTCAGATGCATCGCTTGATAACCCTGTCCCCAAGAACCAGGGTGTCTCTTCTGTGGTGGCTGCAGAGTGCTCATCTTCTGGAGGGCCGCAGATTCGGCATACAGGACTGGGTCCTGGTGACCACGGATGCCAGCCTACGAGGCTGGGGGGCAGTCACAAAGGGAAGAAACTTCCAAGGACTATGGTCAAGTCAGGAGACTGCCCTTCACATAAATATTCTGGAACTAAGGGCCATTTACAATGCCCTAAGTCAAGCAAAATCCCTGCTCCTACACCAGCCGGTGCTGATCCAGTCAGACAACAACACGGCAGTCGCCCATGTGAATCGACAGGGCGGCACAAGAAGCAGGATGGCAATGGCAGAAGCCACAAGAATTCTCCGATGGGCGGAGAATCATGTACTAGCACTGTCAGCAGTGTTCATCCCGGGAGTGGACAACTGGGAAGCAGACTTTCTCAGCAGGCACGACCTCCACCCGGGAGAGTGGGGACTTCATCCAGAAGTCTTCCAAATGATTGTAAATCAATGGGGTCGTCCACAGGTGGACATGATGGCGTCCCGCCTAAACAAAAAACTAGAGAGGTATTGCGCCAGGTCAAGAGACCCTCAGGCGATAGCTGTGGACGCTCTAGTGACACCGTGGGTGTACCGGTCAGTTTATGTGTTCCCTCCTCTACCTCTCATACCAAAGGTATTGAGAATAATAAGAAAGCGAGGAGTAAACACAATTCTCGTGGTTCCGGATTGGCCAAGAAGAGCGTGGTACCCGGAACTTCAGGAGATGATCTCAGAGGACCCGTGGTCTCTGCCGCTCAGACAAGACCTGCTACAGCAGGGGCCCTGTCTGTTCCAAGACTTACCGCGGCTGCGTTTGACGGCATGGCGGTTGAACGCCGGATCCTGAAGGAAAAGGGCATTCCGGATGAAGTCATTCCTACGCTTATTAAAGCCAGGAAAGAGGTCACAGCAACTCATTATCACCGCATATGGCGGAAGTATGTTGCATGGTGTGAGGCCGAAAAGGCCCCAACGGAGGAATTTCAACTAGGTCGATTTCTGCATTTCCTGCAAGCAGGAGTAAATATGGGCCTAAAACTGGGCTCCATTAAGGTACAGATCTGTCGATTTTCTTTCAAAAAGAACTAGCTTCAGTACCTGAAGTTCAGACATTTGTTAAAGGAGTGCTGCATATTCAGCCCCCGTTTGTGCCCCCTGTGGCACCTTGGGATCTCAACGTGGTGTTGAGTTTCTTAAAATCACATTGGTTTGAACCACTAAAGACCGTGGATCTGAAATATCTCACGTGGAAGGTGGTTATGTTGTTGGCCTTGGCTTCTGCCAGGCGAGTATCAGAATTGGCGGCTTTGTCCTGTAAAAGCCCTTATCTGATTTTCCATATGGATAGGGCTGAATTGAGGACTCGTCCCCAGTTTCTCCCTAAGGTGGTGTCAGCGTTTCACCTGAACCAGCCTATTGTGGTGCCTGCGGCTACTAGGGACTTGGAGGACTCCAAGTTGCTAGACGTTGTCAGGGCACTGAAAATATGTTTCCAGAACGGCTACAGTCAGAAAATCTGACTCGCTGTTTATCCTATATGCACCCAACAAGCTGGGTGCTCCTGCTTCTAAGCAGACTATTGCTCGTTGGATTTGTAATACAATTCAGCTTGCACATTCTGTGGCAGGCCTGCCACAGCCAAAATCTGTCAATGCCCATTCCACAAGGAAGGTGGGCTCATCTTGGGCGGCTGCCCGAGGGGTCTCGGCTTTACAACTTTGCCGAGCTGCTACTTGGTCAGGGGCAAACACATTTGCAAAATTCTATAAATTTGATACCCTGGCTGAGGAGGACCTGGAGTTCTCTCATTCGGTGTTGCAGAGTCATCCGCACTCTCCCGCCCGTTTGGGAGCTTTGGTATAATCCCCATGGTCCTTACGGAGTTCCCAGCATCCACTAGGACGTCAGAGAAAATAAGAATTTACTCACCGGTAATTCTATTTCTCGTAGTCCGTAGTGGATGCTGGACGCCCATCCCAAGTGTGGTTTATCTGCAATACTTGTACATAGTTACTGTTAACTAAATCGGGTTATTGTTGAGCCATCTGTTGAGAGGCTCTGTTGTTTCATACTGTTAACTGGGTTTCATATCACGAGTTGTACGGTGTGATTGGTGTGGCTGGTATGAGTCTTACCCGGGATTCAAAATCCTTCCTTATTGTGTACGCTCGTCCGGGCACAGTGTCCTAACTGAGGCTTGGAGGAGGGTCATAGTGGGAGGAGCCAGTGCACACCAGGTAGTCTAAGATCTTTCTAGAGTGCCCAGCCTCCTTCGGAGCCCGCTATTCCCCATGGTCCTTACGGAGTTCCCAGCATCCACTACGGACTACGAGAAATAGAATTACCGGTGAGTAAATTCTTATTTTTTACACTGCAATTTAGATTTCAGATTATACACACCCCACCCAAATCTCTCTCTCTCTCTCTCTCTCTCTCTCTCTCTCTCTCTCTCTCTCTCTTATCTATGTATATGTGTGTATATATATATATATATATATATATATATATTATACAGTGTGTGTGTGATATATATATATCAGATATATATAGCTAACCTCTCAGAGAGCAATAGGAGGAAAGGAGACATAGATATTTTGACTCTTAAATGCATTAAAGCAAAGCTTGATAGTCGGCAACTGCTTGTCCCAGTGACCTTAAAGGGCTCTACACATTGAGCGATCCGACGGGCGACCTGGCGGCGCGGGGGGGGGGGGGGGGCAGTGACGAGGGGAGTGAAGTTTCTTCACACCCCCCGTCACACGGCTCCACAGAAGTGCAGGCAAATATGGACGAGATCGTCCATATTGGCCTGCATTCACAGCCGACGGGGCACCAGCGATGAACGAGCGCGGGGCCGTTCATCGTTCATCACTGGTGCCTCCACACTCAAAGATATGAACGGTATCTCATTCATTAATGAATGAGATCGTTCATATCTTTGAGTATTATCACCCAGTGTGTAGGGCCTATAAGTGTTGTGCGAAAATCTTTTCCTTTTTACCTCAAAGGAGGAGCCCTAATGAGAGTAAGAAGCTAAGTAGGAGACCTGGGGTCCTTTGGAATAGAGTTGGCCTATCCCTGCAAACCTTACATATTTCTCTAACGTCCTAGGGGATACCGGGATGGATTAGTACCATGGGGTATAGATCGGGTCCATTGGAGCCTGGCACTTTAAGAAATGTTCAGTGTGTGCTGGTTCCTCCCCTCTATGCCCTTCAAACAGACTCCGTTTAGAAAAATGTGCCCAAGGAGCCAGGTGCATTCTCTGGAGCTTCAGAGTGTTTTCTTCAGAAATTTATTTTAGTGTATTATTTTCAGGCAACGGATGCCAGCCTCCGCGGTTGGGGAGCGGTGACCCAAGGGAAGTGGTCGCGTTGGGAGTCTTTGCTTCTGATAAATGTTCTGGACCTCAGGGCAATTTACAATGTTCTTCTACAGGCCTCCTATCACCTCCGTCATCAAGCCATACAGGTGCAATCGGACAAAGCCACGGCGGTGGCGTACATAAACCGACCGGGTGGAACAAGAAGCAGGGCCGCAATGCGAGAGGTGTCAAGGATACTCCTCTGGGCAGAAGCCAAAGCAAGAGCCATCTTGGCCATATTCATTCTGGGAGTGGACTTCCTCAGCAGGCACGACCTCCATCTGGGGGAATGGAGCCTTCACCCTCAGGTGTTTCAACAGCTGGTTCACTAGTGGGGCTGTCCGCAGATAGACCTGATGATGGCTTCTCGTCTCAACAAGAAGCTGCGTTGCTACTGTTTCAGATCAGTGGATCCGCAGGCTGCAGCGGTGGATGCTCTGACGGCACCATGGACTTACCAGTTAGTATACCTGTTTCCTTTAATTCCTCCCATTCCCAGAGTTCTAGAAAGACTCAAAAGGGAAAGCATTCAGGCAATTCTGATTGGCCTCGCCGGGCCTGGTATGCGGACCTCCTGGCCATGTCTCTATAAGAGCCCTGGCCCCTGCCGCTTCTCAAGGATCTTCTTCAACAAGGGCCGTTCGTTTATCCAGACTTACTACGTTTGATGGCTTGGAGGTTGAAAGAGAGATTCTAGCCACGAAAAGTCTTCCCTCCAGGGTTATCACAACTATGGTTCAAGCCCGGAAGGTGGTCACTTCTAAACATTACCACCATATCTGGAAGAAATGTGTTTCTTGGTGTGAGGGTAGAAGATATTCTACTGTAGAATTTCAGCTTGTCCGCTTTCTGCTCTTCCTGCAAGCAGGAGTAGATATGGGGGGTAATTCTGAGTTGATCGCAGCAGGAACTTTGTTAGCAGTTGGACAAAACCATGTGCACTGCAGGGGAGGCAGATATATTATGTGCAGAGAGAGTTAGATTTGGGTGTGGTGTGTTCAATCTGCAATCTAAATTGCAGTGTAAAAATACAGCAGCCAGTATTTACCCTGCACAGAAACAAAATAACCCACCCAAATCTAACTCTCTCTGCACATGTTATATCTGCCTCCCCTGCAGTGCACATGGTTTTGCCCAACTGCTAACAAAGTTCCTGCTGCGATCAACTCAGAATTACCCCCATGGGCCTACGGTTGGTCTCCATCAAGGTTCAGATTTGAGCTCTCTTCATATTCTTCCAAAGGCAGCTGGCTGTGATTCTGGAGGTACAGACATTAATGAAGGGTGTGCTTCGCATTCAACCGCCCTTTGTCCTTCTTGTGGCTCCGTGGGATCTCAATGTGGTTCTGACCTTTCTCCAGTCGGAATGGTTTGAACCTCTACACAGAGTGCAGTTGAAGCTTCTAACTTGGAAGGCTGCCATGTTGCTGGTGCTAGCCTCTGCAATGCATGTGTCGGAATTAGGGACCTTATCCTGTAAGGGCCCTTATTTGAGACTTCACAAGGATAGGGCGGAGCTCAGAACTCGCCCACAGTTTTTGCCGAAAGTGGTTTCGGCTTTTACATTAATCAACCGATAGTGGTTCCAGTCATGTCTGACGCATCAGTTGCTCCAAAGTCCTTGGACGTGGTTCGGGCTTTGAAGATTTATGTCAAAAGAACAGCTCGTCACAGGAAGTCTGACTCCCTCTTTGTCTTTTACAATGCTACCAAGATTGGATGTCTTGCTTCTAAGCAGTCCATTGCTCGTTGGCTCAGGTTGACTATTCAAAAGGCCTATTCTTCTGCGGCTTTGCCGCTGCCGAGTTCTATTCAGGCCCACTCCACTAGGTTGGTGGGTTCTTCCTGGGCGGCTGCCCGTGGCGTCTCGGCCTTGCAGTTGTGCCGAGCTGCTACTTGGCCTGGTTCAAACACGTTTGTAAAGTTCTATAAGTTTGGCATCTTTGCCGGTGAGGACCTTCTGTCTTAGACACCTGCGGTTTTGCAGGTGTCTCAGCACTCTCCCACCCAGCTTTGGGGCTTCCCCATGGTACTAATCCATCCCAGTATTCCCTAGGACGTTAGAGAAAATAGGAATTTAATACCTACCTGTAATTCCTTTTCTCGTAGTCCGTAGGGGATACTGGGCGCCCGCCTCAGTGCTTCGTGTTTCCTGCTTACGTGGTTGTAAGTTCTTGGTTGGGTCTGCTGTTGCTGTCCCTGTTACTGTTCTGGTTAGTATTGCTATCCTTTGCTTTTGTTAGTGTGGCTATCCTTTGTTCTGGCTAGCGTGGCTATCCTTTTTTTATCTTGTGTGTTGATTCGTTGCCTCACTGCTGTTATGTTTCCTTCTCTCATAGTATGTTTGTCTCCACGGGCACAGTTTTCTAAACCGAGTCTGGTGGAGGGGCATGGAGGGGAGGAGCCACCACACACTGAACATTTCCTAAAGTGTCAGGCTCCAATGGACCCGATCTATACCCCATGGTACTAATCCATCCCAGTATCCCCTACGGACTACGAGAAAAAGAATTACTGGTAGGTATTCATTTCATATTTTTAACATACAGCGGGCGGAGCTTGGCCTGTCGTCCCAGCATTTACAGCACTGAGCAGGGCAGCATCATAGGCAGGACAGGGCAGAGAAGGAGGCGGATTATTCTCGTCAGCGCCAGCCTTTTGACAGCATCAATCCAGAGAAGGCCCGCACGGAGGTGCAGCCTGACAAAGATTGGCAGTGGCAGGCGGAGCATGTCCCGTTGCAAGTCTAATTAGTTTACAGGAAGTCCTTCAAAATTAAAGTTATATGCACAGAAAAAGGAAATACTCAAAATTCCGTACGAAGCATGGGTATTTAGCTAATATATATATGCTCAATCAGGCGGCACTCGGATATGTATAACAGCTTAGAGCAGAATCATAACCTTATCTTTTCCCACCCTCTAATTCCCTTCTATTTTCCTATGCACATCACCATCACAACCTCCCTCCCCACTCTATTCCCACACTCCTAGACATCCCTACCTAACCCCTTTATTCCCACCACCTGACCATCCCCATTCTCCAAGTCTACACTTAAATATCCAATATGCTTAATTTTCTGACTCTACCCTTTGGCCTTTCCGCTGCACCTGGGGTCTTAACCAATGCTGTGATTTCCATTACTGTACTATTGCATCCTCACAAAATCAAGATCCCATGATCCGTGGACAACATTTTGGAAATGTCACACTTAAGAACTAATAATTTTTAATTTCATTTAATTATACAGTTTCTAGAAAGTAATAGATGGTATTGACAATTAAAATAAATCATCTCTGGTTCATCCATTGTCCTTGATTTTCTTTGTATGTCCGGTCTCTTATCACGTGCACTTTAAGCCCCATCTACGTAATGACTCCCACTGTGTACAAAGTGGGACAGCGTACAGACCTCCAGTTTATATTTCTGTTTCCTATACTTGCATTAGACTAGAAATAAGAACGGACTGTTACAAACCTGGGAAGCTTCAGCCAGAATTTAGTGACAGACTTTATGTACTTTACCTTTGTATTTTCTTTACATGGAAATCGTCTATACTTCTGGTCATTATGACAGCAAGACTGGTGTCAGAACTGGACATAATGCCTGGGATGCTTCACATCTTAAGTTTTCATGTAGAAAAAGAACAGTTTTCTGTATACTAGTTTCTTTCCGAGCTAATCAGAGGCCTTCCTGTTCCCTTTGATGGTTCTAGAAAAGGATTGCTGGTTTCTTCTCAATCTGTCTTTTCAGTGATTTAGAACTTATGTGAAGATGGGTAACTGTTGAATATAGTGTGACAAGCTATTCGATTAGTGTAGTAGGGCCATCCATGGGGTGTGAGTGGAGAATGTGTATAATCCGGCGGTCTTGGTCTTCAGTCCATAGTTGTTGGTGTGAATTCATGGCACTTGGGATACTGTAGTATCCTGCCTCCAAAAGGATGGAACTAACCCAGCATCGGTGTCATTTTACATGCATCAGGGAGCAAGCCTAAACTGTAGCTGGGAAAAAAGTTGTATTCTTAATTTAATAAAACACTGTGTAAACTACAATAATTTCTGGTTTCCTTGACAGATATTCCATGACGTTGCCTACAAGGCAAAAGACCGAAATGATCTTCTTGCAGGAATAGATGAATTTTTAGACCAAGTGACGGTCCTTCCTCCTGGAGAGTGGGATCCAACCATCCGTATTGAGCCACCAAAAAGTGTTCCTTCCCAGGTCAGTATTCTGTTTTGTTATGATGGGTTATGAAGACTGACATCCTTGGGTGACTGCAACTGAAGTGGAATTACTAAAGCTTAATGCTAATGTGGTTTGAGAGAAACAGGTGGTGTTTGCACCATCATCCAAGCTAGAGATGAGAAAATGTGATTGGTAAATGGCACAGCTAATAACTAGACTGAGCACTAATTGCCTTTGTAAAGATGGTGGCAGTGAGGAGAAATGCAAGTGCAACATGAATATTTAACTTGCTGCCTTAGAAATACCTAGAAATGGAGGTTGCCATGAATTATGATGGCCAGACATGGCTTCACTTTTAGTACATTATTGTAAATATGTTTTCTTTAGGACTGAATTGGTTGCTGTACCAACCTGCAGTATTGTTCAATTACTTTTGCTTCTTGGTTGAAAGCAAAATGCAACATTGTTTCAGCAACGTAAGCAAGTTAGACTATAAGCATTGTTTCATATAGGTGCTGTTGAAAACTATAATCTTCCAACAGTAGTTTGATAGGGCCCACATAACTTTTGTGCTGTTGGTGGATGCATGTGGCTCCAGCCTACCATCAGAAAGGTGAAGAGCAATTTACAGTTTTCTATATATATGTGTTCTGTTTCCAGACATTGCAATTCTGACAGCCTTCTCTCTGTTCCCTACACCCAACACTTAATTTGCCCTGAACAAAGTGTTCGTACGTTTTTTTTAATCAAAAATAATGTTGAAGGATACTTTTAATGTACTCCCAGCAAATGTTACACGTTTCTGAGTTCCTCTTTTTTGTATACAGATTAAGCACTGAATAAGCTTACAAATAAGCAGTCTGGTATATAAAGTAACTGCTTCCTTTACGGTTCTCATAATTATTTACAAATCATCATCATTAAGCCTGACATAAGTATTTTTATTATGATTTTTTATTTATGTGGTGCCATACAGGGAAAATTACAACACACACAATCAACACATTATAAAATGGTTAAAACAGACAGTACAAGGGTAAAAAAACAAATCAAACTCTTAAATGTAAAGACAACAAGGAGAGAGGGGTAGTTACCACAGTGGCATTCAATTGCCCAGTGCTCTGGGAAATGCGGACTGAAAGTATCCGTATGAGTGAGAGCACACTGGAGACCAGGATAGTATCGGGTGAGAACCAAGAGGATGGAGGCTCCTGCTTGAGAGAGCTAACAGTCTAGTGCAGGGGTGGAGAACCTATGGCCCTCCGGCTGTTGTTGAACAACACATCCCAGCATGCCCTGCAACAGTTTTAGCACTGCAGCAGGGCATGCTTTTATTTGTAGTTCAACAACAGCTGGAGTGCCAAAGGTTCCCCACCCCCGGTAAGTAGTACTAATGTGTAACATTAACTTCTTCTTATTTTCAATTTATCATCTACCTCTGTACTTTCTATGTAATAATATGTTTAGTCTATCTATTTACATTCAAATATAATAAGAATAATAAGCTGTAAACAATTGATTTTACTGAAAGATGTAAAATAAATCAACCAAAGCCTAATAACAATATTAGGCCCACATTTATCAGGTCTTGGGGAGTGCTAAATTGCATGGTGATAAAGTACCAACCAATCAGCTCCTAACTGCCATGTTACAGGCTGTGGGGCAGATGTACTAACCTGGAGATGGCATAAGGAAGTGATAAACCAGCGATAAATGCAATTTGATAATTGCACCAGTCAATCAGCTCCTAACTGTTAATTTACATATTGGAGCTGATTGCCTGGTGCGTTTATCGCCTTGCATTTATCACTGGTTTATCACTTCCTTATGTCTTCTCCAGGTTACCACATCTGCCCCTGTGTTTGAAAAATAACAGTTAGGAGCTGATTGGTTGGTACTTTATGACCGTGCCATGTATCACTCTCCAAGGCTTGATAAATCTGGGCCTTAATGTTAGAAAGCAATAAAACTTTGTTGATCGAGGTTTCTAATACATGATTACATTTTGTTTTTCATTAAAACCTTAATGTAAAAAAAAAAAAACTGGTTGAAACAAAAGGTTTTTTTTTTTTTACTTTTTGTTCCAACCCTGACACAAATGTTGTTCCCTGCAAAAAAAATACTGTAAAAAAAATGGCCTTCAGGATAGGGCCCTCATTCCGAGTTGATCGCTCGGTAGCTGCTTTTAGCAGCAGTGCAAACGCTAAGCCGCCGCCCTCTGGGAGTGTATCTTAGCAGAAGTGCGAACGAAAGGTTAGCAGAATAGTGCTGACATTTTTTTCAAGCAGTTTCAGAGTAGCTGCAGACCTACTCCTTCCTTGCGATTACTTCAGTCTGTTTAGTTCCTGCTTTGACGTCACAAACACGCCCTGCGTTCGGCCAACCACTACCCCGTTTCCCCAGGCACGCCTGCGTTTTTACCTGACACGCCTACGTTCTTTAGCACACTCCCGGAAAACGGTCAGTTACCACCCAGAAACACCCACTTCCTGTCAATCATTCAACGATCAGCAGTGCAACTGAAAAGCGTCACTCAGCCTTGTGTGAAACGGCATAGATTTTTGTGAAAGTACGTCGCCCGTGCGCATGCGCAGAAATGCCGATTTTTAGCCTGATCGCTACGCTGCGAACAACGGCAGCTAGCGATCAACTCGGAATGACCCCCTATGTTGTATAAGGTGTTCATGAAACATAAATGCATTTCGTGTTTAGAATTGGGTTCCATCCCCAAGATATCTCATTGTGATAATCACATACTGTATTCCAAAATACGGAAAAATCCGATATCCAAAATACTGATATGGGAGACTCATGCTGTAATGCCAAGCAACATAGACTTGCTTATGTTATTTAGTCATTGTTTATATTTCCGCCACCAGTGACCATTCCCTCAACCAGCAGAACTCCCACAGTTCAATAGTAATCCTATAATAAACATATTATTAATATGCCCTAAAGAGAATGTGATTTTATAATTTCATAGCATAGTGCCTTTTGCAGTACATGTGTCAGAAAACAAGGGTTCACTGCCATGACCCTGACTGCACGGGAGAGAACATATATAGGAGCCAGACTGTGCTTTCAAGTGAAGCTGAATAATGACAGTTGTCTCTTCTGGGAAGCTTCCGCTCCAGCATGGAGAAGCTGTAGGAGGAAGCCACGTGGGAGAGAGAATAGACCATGAAGCAGCGTGACATTGGAGCCGAGTCAAGCTACTTTACAGGCATTCTCCCAGGCAGAGGAGGCCTTTGTATACATTACATGGGAATAAAGGACCTAGTGAGAGTTTTTTTATTTTAAAGGAAATGCCAGACTGAATTGTATATGAATGAATAGAAAATACCACTCAAAAATCTAATTTTTTCTCGTTCTAGACCTCTAATGCCCCATTGTGGAACCTGAGCAGCTCCAATAGTTCCTACAGCAGCTTTTCTGGAATTGTCTCTTGCAACCTAATATTCCTTTTAGCAATAGAGCAATTGCATGTGTAGAACAATAGTGTGCATTGCACACGTTTGGGGACATTTTAAATCATATTAGGAATGTCACAAATTATCAGCTTCACATCTACCAAAACTGGTTCTGGACACACAGCGACCAATCGGACATTACATTCTGTTTTTACAGTGCAGCATTTGTCAGATTGCTTGTTATAGGCTACTAAAATATATCTCTACATTCCGTCAGGAGAAGCGCAAGATCCCAACTATCCCGAATGGATCCACACCAACAGGTGAGACGTTAAAGGAGGAGCAACACCATACTGGTCCAGAGCTTCAGAGAACTGGAAGGTGTGTATCTGTAACCTAATTCTGATTTAGTTATTGAGGTACTTGATTCATGTTTTGATAGTTCTGAGGAATAGATATGTGAAGGATTTATCACAGGAAAGCAGTCAGTAAACTTCTGCTTTGTGTTTACATAGTAGTTGTTTTAACTGAATTTAATTTGAAAATAGTTGTGAAGTAGTATCTTGATAAGTCAAAATCTTGAATATAAAAATATATTTCATATTTAGAATTTCAATATTAAATGAAAAACCAGCATAAAGCAAACTAAAAGCTGACTTTAAAGCAAGATACAGAGAGCATATAAATCTGTCTGTACTTAGTGGTTTTATAAATAGTCTAAATATCCGGTAACAGAAAGTTTGCTATTGAGTAAATTGTGTGCACTTACTCTGCTATAATGCCCGGTGCCCTAGGCATAGGAGCCAGCCCTGTGGGTGCGCACACAATAATTATGTCTGTGCATGCCATATTTCAGTCACATGGGTGAAGGTGATAATGTGAATGCTCCCAATCATTTTAGACAGTTGGCTCCTATGGTCCTAGTAATTACTGAGAAGCATGTTACAGTTGTTCTCGGTACACACTAATGTGCTGGATGCTCCTGAAGAGTACAATGTTGTATTTTTGTGGTTCCAGCAGCTCTTTGTGTACAAAGAACACATTCACTATAAAGATTAGTGATATCTAGATTAGCAGCTGTTTCTGAAAGGGTCTTCATATCTTAAAGATAAAAGCAGGAAAGGCAAACGTCAGGTTTTTTTTTTTTTTATGGAGAGGTTGAGTGTATGAGACCTTAGTCAAATAACTTACATTCATGTTTGCACATAATATTGGATCAGTGCCACTGGCTGAGGATTAGTATAATTTGGCCTATGTACAGCTTTACTGTTTGCATTTCTGTAAACGTGGCCTGAAAAGGCCTTTTTATACAAGTCATTCCAGCTACCTCAGCCAGGTTTCCTAATAACTTGATTGCCATAACTGACATAACACAACATCATATTTGTAGCTGCAGTGTTCTCAGACATTCACTGGTACTCATTAGAGCAGGAGTTTTCAACTTCAGTCCTCAAGTACCACCAGCAGGTCATGTTTTCTGGTTTTTTCTAATCATGTATAGGTGAGTTCAGCTGTTGTGCTGGGTCATTAATTATCCCACCAGTTTCCACAGACAAATCCTCAAAACATGACCTGTTGGGAGAACTTTAGGGTTGAGTTTGAGAACTGCTGCATTAGAGGGTTAATTGTATGTAATGCTGTTAATGGGAAATGATCATGTGTTGGTTTTTTTTTGTGTTTTTTTAGTTTTGTAATCTTTTTAACGGTTTTATTTTTTGAAAGAAATAACCTACAAGTAAAACCCGAGAAAAAAATCCTGTAGATTCATGTGTAAAGTTACGCTAAGGCCAAGAGAAACCGGATATAGATATATGTTCAATAGACGCTGGGTAGGTACCTTTCAGAGGCTGCGTCCAATAAAGCGTCAGGGAAGCTCACAGAATTGGATCCTGGGTACATGATCCATAAATCAAAGTCTATTTTTCACATTGAAGAAGGAAATACTGGTAAAAATCGTTAATCACATAGCGAGCCAATAAGAGGGCTCAAATCTACCTGATTAAGGTGAAGCAGCAATAAACAAGCGAGTCAAAGAATATATTGCTGGATAAATAGTCTGATAAAAATATCTGTATAAATCCCATTTTCGCAAAACCTTTGAGAGCTTCTGAAACCTGGTATGAGAATCAAATTCAGACTCATTGATATGAGAGTACTTACACACAGTATATTTGCCCATATCCAGTTCATTACATCTACCATGTTGCCTAAATACCAGTTACCTTTTAAAAGATTATTTACATCCGCACTTCTTTTACCAAATGTATTCATAAATATACAGATTGGAGAGTACAGAAAAATAAATAGCTAATTTGCATAAAACTTAATGTTATATACAATGAAGCCATGCTTTTTTTTTAATCTGGCACAGCGCCACATTTTCATATAAATATAGAAAACTGGAAAACAAAAACATGACCTTTTCCCATTAATATGCATATTCATTATGAATGGTTTTCATGCATTTTGTTGAATAATAGTTTTTATGATCCTAATCTTTAATAATTGTAACATGTATAATTAACCTATGTTGCAGATACTTTTCTTTAGCGAGTCAGCATAGTAAATTGTGGGAATACAGTAGCTGCCCATTTTTATATAAGATATCATCCGAAGGTTAATACTATTATGATTTGGATTGGAGAAAACACACAAGGCTTCAGGAGATATCCACCCATACTAAATATCCTTTTCCTCCCAACTGTCAGAACAGAGTGGAGATGCTCCACTTCCTGGAACCTGTGTCATTGGTTTGAAGTTGAGCTACTCCATCCAATCAGTGCTCTTCTACACCACGTGTGCCAGCAGCCTTGACATTCAATATTCTACTGCCAGATACTGCTGTAGTGTCATGTGGACAATGCAGAGGCACCCAGGGGTGAATGTCTCCTGTACAGGAGGTTTCCTGGCTATCTGGCCCTCTTCTGTTCTGCTTGTTGGTTGGAGGATGGTTTACAGTAACATTTTTATTATGGGTGTAAATGTCCTTTTATTAGAGAAGGAAGCAAAACAGTAAAATAGTAGTACTCCTGCAGTGTACAGTTTGACGAGTTTCATCTCACCTATTTAGGCCTTTTGGTGGTTTGATGCATGACATCAAAAGAAAAGCACCTTTTTTCTTGAGTGACTTCAAGGATGCATTAAGCCTGCAGTGCCTGGCCTCCGTTCTTTTCCTATACTGTGCCTGTATGTCTCCTGTAATCACTTTTGGAGGTCTCCTGGGAGAAGCCACACAAAACAGAATAGTGAGTACAAAAGAAAGATTGGTAGTGCCCAGGCTCTTTTTTTATTAGACCTTCCCATGAAGGTGTCCTTGTGCATTTGTCTCACGTGTTCATGCTTGATCCAAAGAGTCTACCCCACAGTATTTGACCTTCCCCACCCACTCACAGCTCTGACACAGTATGGGGGAGACCAAGTGAACAGAAGATACAAAGTTTGAGGTAAAACAGTTTTATCCCTGACGTGAGAAAGTCTTAAAAAGAAATGTGGCCACAACGATCTCCACAGAGTACTACACCAGGCAAAGTTTTCATTGGTATTCTTTTTTTCTTTTACACCTAGGTTTTTTTTATTATTATTATCTGGATTAAGTAATTACTTATTTGTCGTTTCTTTCCTAACTAATAAGCTAAACTACAAAGGCTTTTCTTCCCACAGCACTCTTCATTTCATGTATATCTGTTGTCTGCACAGAGCAGAGGTATTGATTTTGAAGGAAGCGTAAACATTATCAGTGCTTTATAAGTCTCTAGGAAACAGCGGCATCACTGGTGCACTCCATGAGTGATATTCATGATGTTCTCACGCCTCAGTGGTGCCGCTGGTGTCTTAGTGAATTGGTAACGCTACACTTTTCGTGGATCAGTGCACATAATGTGTGCTTCTACTGTGTGCAGTTGATAGATGCTCATTCAGGCAGTAATTATAATGTATGTGGTCAAGTAACAAGAGGGCGATGCTCTCCAATTGCTTCATCACATGTTCAGTTCTTCAAAGTAATTGTTGAAAAGCAATGAAATATGTGTAATGACAGGCCAGTCTTTGCCGTTTTGTTATTTATAAACACCAAAACTACAAACTCTAGTGTTTTTCTAGAATTATATTTGTTAGAATCTAGCCAGACCCATTTGGTATGGCAATTCATTGCTCCACTATAGTATATGGTAATTGTTTGCTTTTCTAAAAACTGCCATCAGATGTGTAGCTAAGTGATGTGATAGAATTATACAATGTTAACATTAATTGTGTGACTTATTTACAGGGGTTAGTAGTTATTAGTATTAGTGTTTTGATTGTCACATAATCTTATTGTTTAGATAACTGCAATATCAATTTGCCTTCAATGTTCAGTTAGGAAGGTGTTGCAAACATAAATGGATTAGCGTTTTGGTGAAGTAGGCCTGTGGGTCACCAATTTGCTGTCCTGTTGCAGAGATAGGAGCGTAAAGCAGCACTCTGTGAGGTCAATCCAATTAGCTTCGAAGGGTGAGAAGTGCCGTTGCAATGGCATTTAAAGGCCGGCAACGGAACCCGATCTTGCACCTTTTGCGGCCTCGAATCAACCTCAATTAGCACAAAACTGCTCGGACCTCTATGGGGGAGGGGGCGAGAAGTTTTGTGCAAATTTGGGCCGCCGTAAAGTGCGGCCCCTGTCGCGACGATTCACAGCTGCGATGATAGCGCAGCTAATTGGATTGACCCCTTTGTGTGCGGTTATCACATTGCACAATATGGTCTGACTATTGAGGATACAGCTAAGATGGATGTATAGATAGATAGATAGATAGATAGATGAAAGAACCCATTGTAGTAGTAATTTGAGGATAAGCAATTTACACATAAGAAAATGTATTTGTCTTGTTTTCAGGTTAAACACTTGTGTGTGTCATGTACAGTGTGGTTCGTGATTGGCTGGTTTGTCTTGATTATTCCTGTTCTTGTATCTTGTTATTTTCTTTCTTTAATGTATGTGCTTACTACAGTACAAACAATGCAGCCATTTATTTTATTTATTTCTCCTAAACAGAGTGCAATAGAGTCTCTTTTTGGAGCATCGTTAACTGGCATTGCCTATTCTCTCTTTGCTGGACAACCCCTTACCATATTGGGAAGCACGGGACCAGTCTTAGTTTTTGAGAAGATACTCTTTAAATTCTGCAAGTGAGTGTGATTCATCTTCTTGTTTTTTGGATGTGCTGCTCACAAGCCAGTTTTACAGCCTGTTTTTTCCATCATTACATGAATCTAATCGTTAAGGGAGCTTAACTCGCAACACTCAAGCAAACAGAAGGTGTTTAAAAGTTATTGACTTGATCAGCATCCAAAAATCACAGCTATAATCTTATTAGTGAGGATAAAGAATGGTACTTTTTTAAAATAAGATTACAAAAAATGCCATTCAAATACCATAAATTAATGCATTTAATACACTAATATGGAAATGCATTTAAATACACGAGATTCAAATACCAAATACATAAGCAACATATATGATCATATTATACATGCACAAATAGTACACAACAAGCTATAGACCGTATACGTAAGCTGATGTAAATAGTATTATTATTAATATAACTTGATTGCTTATAATAATAATTTCTCATACGTCCTAGAGGATGCTGGGGACGACATCAATAACATGGGGTATAGACGGGATCCGCAGGAGACATGGGCACTCTAAAGACTTTTCATTGGGTGTGAACTGGCTCCTCTCTCTATGCCCCTCCTCCAGACCTCAGTTTTAGAAATGTGCCCAGGCTGACTGGATGCACTCTGAGGAGCTCTACTGAGTTTCTCTGAAAAGACTTATGTTAGGTTTTTTATTTTCAGGGAGATCTGCTGGCATCAGACTCCCTGCTTCGTGGGACTGAGGGGGCAGAAGTAGGAACCAACTTCCTAAAGAGTTTCATGGCTCTGCTTCTGGCTGACAGGACACCATTAGCTCCTGAAGGGAACTGAACGCTAGCCGCGCCTAGATGCTCACTCCCACAGCACGCCGTCACCCCCCTCACAGAGCCAGAAGTCAGAAGATAGGTGAGTGTTAGAAGACAGATCGTCAATCAAGAAAGTGACGGCTATAGGTACTGCGCGGCTGGCAGGAGCGCAGCGCGCCATGTTGCCCACACATACAAAGGCACTGCAGGGGGCGGGGGGCACCCTTGGCAGCATGAAACCTATGGAAACTGGCATTAATAAGGGGCATAAGTTGCTGAGGCACAGTCCTACCCCCGCCAGTATGAAAAATTACCTCATAAAAGCTGAGGAGAAACACACCATTGAAGAGTGGAGCTTCCTCCTCAGTCAGCCAGCACACTGCTCAGCACCATTTTCTCTCTCTCCTCAGACTGCAGAGACAACACTGGTCCTCCTCCACTACTGAACAAGTATCAGGGTGCAAAACAGGGGGGGCCACAGTGAATTTGGTGCTATATAATTGTGTGATTAACATTATAAAAGCGCTGAATGTCAGTGGGCATTTTGTGTTCACAGACATTGTGTTACTGGCGCTGGATTGTGAACTGGCAAAATCCTATCTGTGTCCCTCTGACAGATTTTACTGTGGGTCTGTCACCTATAAATCCTGGAGTGTCTGTGGTGTGGTTCTGCACGTGTGACACATGTCTGTGGCAGGGAACTCTGTGGAGACATGTTAGGGACACAGAGGTGTAATATGACACCAAGAGCCTGACTGGGTGAAAGGTTACATGATAGTGTGAATCATATCCGTAAGAGATTGGACTGAATCTCATACAGAAAATGAAAATAATCTGTTGAAGATGTGATTTTTAATAGTTCTGCCTTTCATCCACAGGGACCTTTCTGGGTCACATACAAATTTACACAAGTAGTACAAACTGATACCGACACGTACTCTGATTCCTGTGTCGACACCAGTGATTCCAGGGGAATAGGTCCTAAGTTAGCAAAAAAGCATTCAAAACATGTTTTAGCTATAAAGGAGGCGTTAGAAGTTACGAAGCTCCCTCTTTTACCACAAGGAGAGGGTTTACTTTAGTAAAGAAGTAATCTAATTTTCCCTCCACCTCAGGTCTGATTTAACCTGAAAAGAAATTTCTGATTCCCAAAAGGATATCAGGCAGCTTACCTGTTTCCAAAAAAGGTGGGAGTCACCCCGCATTTTAGACAGGGCCCTGTCATAAAAGAGAAAAGGTGTTTCTCCCTGCGCCTGGAATGGCTTCACTTAAGGAGCCAACAGACCGCAAGTGAGTGAGGTGATTTATTGATGTGGCCAATGGGACACTACTCAGGCCTACCATTGTCTGTGAGTGGGTGAGTAGTGCTATTGAAAAGTGGTCCGAAAACTTGTCATTAGACATTGACACAATAGATGGAGACGAGATACTCCGAACGTTAGGTCATATCAAAGACGCTGCTGCGTACGTACTAGAATCCATGAAATATATTGATTTCTTGGGATCAAGAACCGCTACCATGGCAGTATCGGCTCCGAGGGCGTTGTGGATTCGCCAGTGGAGTGCTGATGCAGATTCCAAAAGAAATATGGAGGCTCTCCCGTATAAAGGTGAGGCCTTGATTGGTGATGGGCTGGATGCATTAGTCTCGGCGGCTACCGCAAGTAAGTCGACATTCTTGCCTTATGCTCCTACACCGGCGAAAAAGACACATCACTCTCACATACAGTCCTTTCGGCCCAACAAATACAAAAAAACCAAAGGTCTCCCCTTTTTTTGCAGGAAGGGGAAAAGGAAAGAAATCCGCAGCGTCTCCCGGATCGCAGGAGCAGAAGTCCACCCCTGCTCCTGCCAAATCTGCAGCATAACGTTGGGGCTCCCTTGTGGGAGTCCGCTCGGGTGGGAGCACGTCTGAAACTTTTCAGCCAAATCTGGATTCAATCTGGCCTGGACCAATGGGTCTTACAAATAGTGTCCCATGGGTACAAACTAGAATTTCAAGACGTCCCCCATGCCGATTTTTCAAATCGACCTTGCCAGCTTCTCTTCCGGGAAGAGAGGCAGTAACAATGGCAATTCAAAAATTATGTCAGGATCAGGTCATTGTCCTGGTACCCTTGGCACAGTAAGGAGAAGGTTTTTTATTCAAGCCTCTTCGTAGTTCCGAAGCCGGACGGCTCGATCAGACTGATTTTAAACCTGAAAAATCTGAATCTCTACCTGAAAAGGTTCAAGTTCAAGATGGAATCCCTGAGGGTAGTGATTTCCAGTCTGGAAGAGGGGGACTTCTTGGTGTCAGTAGACATAAAAGATGCTTACTTGCATGTTCCCATTTATCCTCCTCACCAAGCTTATCTGAGATTCGCAGTACAGGATTGCCGTTACCAGTTTCAGACGTTGCCGTTCGGACTCTCCTCGGCACCAAGGGTATTCACCAAGGTGATGGCGGAGATGATGGTCCTCCTTCGTTAAAAAGGAGTCAATATAATTCCTTATCTGGACGATCTCCTGATAAAAGCGAGATTCAGAGAACAGTTGGTGCAGAACATCGCACTCTCCCTGTCAATACTCCAACAACACGGTTGGATCATGAATTTTCCAAAGTCGCAATTGGAACCGACGACAAGATTGTCCTTTTTAGGGATGATTCTGGACACAGAAGTACAGAGAGTATTTCTTCCAGTGGAAAAGGCTCTGGAAATCCAGAAAATGGTCAAACAAATATTGAAACAAACAAGCGTATCAATCCATCAATGCATTCGGTTGTTAGGGAAAATGGTAGCGGCCTACGAGGCCATACAGTTTGGCCGATTTCATGCCAGAGTATTCCAGTGGGACCTGTTGGACAAGTGGTCCGGATCCCACCTACACATACACCGGAAAATAAGCCTGTCCCCCAAAGCCAGGATTTCGCTCCTGTGGTGTCTACACAGTTCTCACCTACTAGAGGGACGCAGGTTTGGGATTCATGACTGGGTCCTAATAACCACAGATGCAAGTCTCCTCCGAGGCTGGAGAGCTGTCTCACAGGGGGAAAGCTTCCAAGGAAAATGGTCAAGTCAGGAAGCCTGCCTTCACATAAACGTTCTGGAATTGAGAGCCATTTACAACGGCCTTCTACAAGAGGTGCATCTTCTTCAAGATCCCGTGCAGATCCAGTCGGACAATGTAACAGCAGTCGCGTACATAAACAGGCAAGGCGGAACGAAAAGCAGAGCGGCAATGGCAGAGGTGACAAAGATTCTCCTCTGGGCAGAAAGACCTGTTCATTTCGAGAGTGGACAACTGGGAAGCAGACTTCCTCAGCAGACACGATCTCCATCCAGGAGAGTGGGGCCTCCACCAAGAAGTCTTCGCAGAGGTGACAAGTCTTTGGGGAGTTCCTGAAGTATACATGATGGCATCTCGTCTAAACAAGAAGCTTCAGAGATATTGTTCCAGGTCGAGAGACCCTCAAGCAATAGCAGTGGATGCACTGGTGACCCAGTGGGTGTTTCGGTCGGTATATGTTTTCCCTCCACTTCCACTGGTTCCAAAAGTTCTCAAAATAATAAGAAGAACAAGAGTTTGAGCAATCTTCATTGCCCCAGACTGGCCAAGGAGAGCTTGCTATCCAGATCTTCAGTAGTTGCTCATAGAAGATCCTCGGCCTCTTCCTCCTCGAGAGGACCTACTACAGCAGGGGCCGTGTGTGTATCAAGACTTACCGCGGCTACATTTAATGGCATGGCTGTTGAGCGTCGGATCCTAGCCCGAAAGGGTATTCCCAAGGAAGTCATCCCCACTCTTACTCAGGCCAGAAAAGGAGTAATGTCTAAACATTACCATCGTATTTGGAGAAAATATGTGTCTTGGTGTGAATCCAAGAGAGCTCCTACGGAAGAGTTTGAGTTGGGACATTTTCTCCATTTTCTGCAGGCTAGTGTGGATGCGGGCCTTAGATTGGAGTCAGTCAAGGTCCAGATTTTGGACTTATCAGTTTTCTTTCAAAAACAATTGGCCTCCCTACCAGAAGTTCAGACGTTCGTGAAAGGGGTTCTGCACATCCAACCTCCATTTGTGCCTCCAGTGGCACCATGGGACCTTAATGTGGTGTTGCAGATCCTTCAATCGGGTTGGTTTGAGCCTCTACAAGAAATAGAGTTGAAGTTTCTCACTTGGAAAGTGGTGATGCTTTTGGCGTTGGCATCCGCAAGGCGAATGTCTGAATTGGCGGCCTTGTCCCACAAGAGCCCTTACCTGATCTTCCATGAAAATAGGGCAGAGTTGAGAACTCGTCAACATTTTCTTCCAAAGGTGGTTTCCTCTTTCCACATAAACCAACCTATTGTGGTGCCAGTTGCTTCTGACACATTCGCTGAGTCAAAGTCTCTAGATGTGGTTAGAGCTTTGAAAATCTATGTTGCTAGAACAGCTCGTATACGGAAAACAGAGGCTCTGTTTGTCCTGTATGATCACAACAAGATTGGCTGTCCTGCTTCCAAGCAGACTATTGCACGTTGGATTAGAAATACGATTCAGCAAGCTCATACTACGGCTGGATTGCCGTTACCGACGTCGGTAAAGGCCCACTCCACTAGGAAGGTGGGCTCATCCTGGGCGGCTGCCTGGGGGGTCTCGGCATTACAACTTTGCCGAGCAGCTATTTGGTCAGGGTCAAACACATTTGCTAAGTTCTACAAGTTTGACACCTTGGCCGATGAGGACCTAAAGTTTGGTCAATCGGTGCTGCAGGGTCATCCGCACTCTCCCGCCCGTACTGGAGCTTTGGTATAGACCCCATGATCTTGATGTCGTCCCCAGCATCCTCTGGGATGTATGAGAAAATAGGATTTTGATAACCTACCGGTAAATCCTTTTCTCCTAGTCCATAGAGGATGCTGTGCGCCGTCCCAGTGCGTACTTTACCTGCAGTTTAGTTATTACAGTTACACAAGTTGTGTTATCTTGGTTTCAGCATGTTGCTGCAATTGGTTCATGCCTGTTGGCGTGTGTAATGTTGAATGCCATGTGTGCCGCATGGTTGAGGGTGTGAGTTGGTAGATATCTCACCACTAATTTAAGTAAATCTTTTCCTCGAAATGTCAGTCTCCCTGGGCACAGTTCCTACAACTGAGGTCTGGAGGAGGAGGGGCATAGAGGGAGGAGCCAGTTCACACCAAATGAAAAGTCTTTAAAGTGCCCATGTCTCCTGTGGATCCCGTCTATACCCCATGGTCTTGATGTCGTCCCCAGCATCCTCCACGGACTAGGAGAAAAGGATTTACCGGTAGGTTATCAAAATCCTATTAATACTGTATGTACTTTCATCATAACGCCAGAGTTTGTATATAGGACAACCACCACTTACTGTATTTGTGTGTGTATATATATATATATATATATGTATACAGGTTGAGTCTCCCTTATCCAAAATGCTTGGGACCAGAGGTATTTTGGATATGGGATTTTTCCGTATTTTGGAATAATTGCCTAACATAATGAGATATCATGGTGATGGGACCTAAATCTAAGCACAGAATGCATTTATGTTACATATACACCTTATACACACAGACTGAAGGTCGTTTTAGCCAATATTTTTTATAACTTTGTGCATTAAACAAAGTGTGTCTACATTCACACAATTCATTTATGTTTCATATACACCTTATACACACAGCCTGAAGGTCATTCAATACAATATTTTTAATAACTTTGTGTATTAAACAAAGTTTGTGTACATGGAGCCATCAAAAAACAAAGGTTTCACTATCTCATTCTCACTCAAAAAAGTCCGTATTTCGGAATATTCCGTATTTCGGAATATTTGGATATGGGATACTCAACCTGTATATATATATATGTGTGTGTGTGTGTGTGTGTGTGTGTGTGTGTGTGTGTGTGTGTGTGTATGTGTATATATATATATATATATATAATATTTTGTTTTGCCACTGGACCTAGTTTGCTGTATTTCATGATTCTTTGTCAAGATTACAGCAACATTTTGCTCTTGTGGTCATGCTTGAGGGGAAAATAGACTGTTGATTGATGCAGGCAACTAAACTGATATATATGGCAATTTTATAGACTTCAATTTAAAAAGCAAATGTGAAAAAATGGTTATCAATTCCATTGTGAGAATGAAAAACATTTACCTAGAGTCCAGGTATATGAATGATAAAATTACTTTGAGATTCCACAAAGTAAGGAAGGTTGGAAATCTTCTTAAAATCTTAGGGTGGTATTCAAATGTTCGTTCTTTGGCGATAATTAAAAGGTGCCTATTGATTGTTCTGAGTGACCTTTAATTATCATGCTTGATGCGGTCAGTTAAACAGGGTTTTGCTGCGTAAAGTGGCAAAACCCATCTCAACTAATGGGAGTAATGGGGGAAATTCCTGTTTGGGCGCCCAAACAGCCGACATTTCACACATTTCAGCTCGCAGCCTCCTCTGCAAGCTGAATGTGCCTGCTGCAGCTAATGGGCGTCTGATTGGAGCAACATTTAAATAGTTCCGATAGATGCCCATTAGTATTCCCCCGGCCTCACAAACA
Organism: Pseudophryne corroboree; assembly: GCF_028390025.1. Taxonomy (NCBI): domain Eukaryota; kingdom Metazoa; phylum Chordata; class Amphibia; order Anura; family Myobatrachidae; genus Pseudophryne; species Pseudophryne corroboree. The sequence goes on along the minus strand of NC_086448.1, from coordinate 253,007,506 downwards.
TTTTTAAAGCCTCCTTAAATAGCAAAATGAGAGAAGCGTAGAGCTTTATACCCAGCTACATAATAAGGGCAAAAATGTGAATAATCTATATTTGTGGTACGTAAAATACTGAACTTTGGTTTTATAGCTCCGTATAGGTCCGTAAAAAGCATCAGATATATAAGCATCTCATGCTGATGAACATTACGTTTAGTGGTAGCGCCTCTCAGATAGGAGAGCTGCTGAAATGAATGTAAATTGCTGTCATCTGTCGCAATAAGCTGTAGAAAGCTCATGAAAATGCACCAAAAGATGTTTTACCAAAGAAAAACTCTGCCTTATTAAATCTGACCTGCTGCACATACACTTTCCATTAAGTGTTACATAATAATAAAGTGCTTTCTGTATTCATATTGTAAGTATGTCAATATTCTTCTTTTTTTTTAGAGATTATAAGCTGTCTTATCTCTCTCTGCGTACCAGTATTGGTCTATGGACAGCTTTCTTTTGTTTACTACTGGTGGCTACAGACGCAAGCAGCTTGGTCTGTTACATCACGCGTTTTACAGAAGAAGCATTTGCTGCCCTCATTTGTATTATCTTTATCTATGAATCGCTGGAGAAACTATACCATCTGGGAGATAAATATGCCTTCAATATGCACAATGATGTTGACTTGTTGACAAAATACACGTAAGTCTAGTATAAGCACACCACTCCTAGCCATGCAGAGAAACCTTTCTTATTTAATTCTTAGATGTGTTTTCCATAGCTGCATAGCTGCCCCGCACATGTTTTCTCAGCCTGTCTGACATGAGTAAGCCCTTAAAGTAATAAAAAGGCCTCATCATCTTCCATATGACTCCTTCTGTAAGTATGATCTGATGAATGCCACTATTGAAAGCAAAAGCCCTGTCTAGATGGTTTCCTCATTCAGACAGCTTGTTAGGTTTATCCTTACTTCTCTTGGTCCTTTTCATGCTTGTTGCTCGTCTGGTAACATTGTTATTACTATATAGCAGCATGCATTCCTGTGCAACTTGAGAAGCATTCATTTCAAGCACAATTGCAGAGAACCGGGAGTGCCACAAAGACGACACCATAAAGTGTACAAGGGGTTTGTAGGCTTTTGTACTACAGCAATCACAAAAACCAAATATAACATTGCTTTTAATAAACTGGAACAACGATCAGTTATTACAGGGAAACTAATTCTAGAATTGAAATCAGTCCGATACCGTAGAGTATCCTCTGACCATGGATTACAGCATTTTAAAGGATATCTTTGCTTGTTCATGTCAGTAAAGACATTTAATCCCAAAATACAGAATGAGAAGGTGTCTTGTATCATACAGTAATAAATATGTAATAGCTCCTATGTTATAACTAAGCTTTAAATGGCAGCATATATATGACCAATCATTTTATGCTTAGTATGGTGAGAAAACACACTGAATAAACCTGACATTACAATGAGATCAATGTGTCATCTACTGGAAAGTATAAGGTTATTAGAAATCACTGGGAGTCAGTGACCAGAAACCTGTGTTTTCTAATAATCGTTTATATGTTACAGTAGTGAGAGCATCATTCATAAAATGCACAAGTTTCAGCTTGCAGAAAGACAAGTTACAGTGTGTAGGATTCTTCATGTCCAGGTGTATTTCGTACTTGGTTACATTCCATTGTGTAGTATGTCCTTTCAGAATTAATTTTGAAACTATTTAGATCACTGCTCATCAATAGAGGAATACCTATCGCATCTGTTGTTATTTATAATATATTGTGTGTGTGTGTGTGTGTGTGTGTGTGTGTGTGTGTGTGTGTGTGTGTGTGTGTGTGTTGTAACTGTATTTGCAATGACAGCTCTCTGTTATTACTATCCAGGTGTGTTTGTGTAGAGCCTATCATCCCCAGTAATGATACTCTCTCCATGTGGAAGGAAACTAATATTACTGCCAGTGAAGTACCATGGAGCAATCTCACAGTCTCTGTAAGTCTGTCATCAGTATCATGCGTTATTTCTTGTTTTGTGGTGATAGAACAATTACACAGAAGTCTGTATTTCCTTTCCACTTTGGAACAAAGATATGTGTGTGCCAGAGTTCTAGGTCTTCTCACTTCATTTCCATTGCTTGCTTTATATATATATATATATATATATATATATATATATATATATGAAGGTAGAGGCACTCTCCAGATTTTGCAAACATGCAAAAAGTTCTCATTTATTGTGATATACGTTACATAATCCACTTGAATAATATCCTCATAGTATCCTCAAGCGCTTTCGGCCCTCAATGGGCCTTCCTCAGGAGGCTATGTACAGCAATTACACATCAGGTAATGAGACCAAACAACAGGTCAGCCCAGGCATCCAGCAGTGCTGAGAACTTTTTGCATGTTTGTAAAATCTGGAGAGTGCCTCTACCTTCTTTTCTATAAGTACAATGCTTTGGCATTGGAGTGGACACCCCAGTCGTTGTTTCTTTGAAGATGTGAGTGCGACCGTCATTGGATGGATTAAAAATAAAATAAAAATTATATATATATATATATATATAAAATATATAATTTTTATATTATTTTTAATTTCCTTTAGTAGAAGGATTCGTTTTATGAGTGATATATTACTATGATGGCATTTTCTAAGCAGGGTACATTTACCAAACTAAAGGTCTTTGGGTCTAATTCAGACCTGATCACTGTTGTAAGATTTCACATGACTGGCGATTATCGAACAGCTGCGCATGCATGTGGATCACAATGCACAGGCGCAAGGCCAGACTTCAAAAGAATGGTGCGAAAATTTAGATCGCTAGGCGTACACAAGTTGATTGACAGGAAGTTAACATTTGGGGGTGGTAACAGGCCATTTTCTGGGAGTGTCAGGAGAAACGCAAGGTGTTCCCAAGTGTTTTCAGGGAGTGTGTGTGTGATGTCCGCTCCGTCCCCCATCAGCCTGTTTGGATAGCACTGTAGGAGTAAGTCCTGGGCTACGCACACACTGCACAGACTGGAAAAATCATTTGATGGTGAGTGAGTTGTGAACGGATTTGCAGATGTCCGCTGTGCGGCAAAGTTTTTGCATGGCGTACGCACACTTGTGCAGGGCGGGTTTTCACTCTCTATGGGCGGCGGTTATCTGATCGCAGACTTCTGCAAAACGCAGAGGAGGGATCAGGTCTGAATTAGGCCCTTGGTCCACAGATTTGCAGAATTATATTGGCGTAATTAGTTGCTTCATTTCGGAGTTATGTAGCAAAAATGTCTGCCTGCCATTTACAATGCATTACCATTGTGTTCTGGAAAATGTGACAGTTAGTGAACTCTCCCTGTGCACTGGGTAACCGGGAACATTTGACCTGATGGGTAGTCTGGGAACTGTGACCGTTATTTGCAGCCACCCATTAAGCAGGGATTTTTCAAATGAAACTAGGCACATCAGCTAGTACTTATTTATTATTTCTCATACGTCCTAGAGGATGCTGGGGACTCCGTAAGGACTATGGGGTATAGACTGGATCCGCAGGAGACATGGGCACACTATAAGACTTTGAATGGGTGTGAACTGGCTTCTCCCTCTATGCCCCTCCTCCAGACTCCAGTTAGATTCTGTGCCCAGGAGAGACTGGACACACACCAGGGGAGCTCTACTGAGTTTCTCTGAAAAGACTTTGTTGGGTTTTTTATTTTCAGAAAGACCTGCTGGCTACAGGCTCTCTGCTTCGTGGGACTGAGGGGAGAGAAGTCAGACCTACTTCTTCTTCTGAGTTAAGGGCTCTGCTTCTTAGGCTACTGGACACCATAAGCTCCAGAGGGTTCGATCACTTGGTGCGCCTAGCTGCTTGTTCCCGAAGCCGCGCCGTTACCCCCCTCACAGGAGCCAGAAGAAAGAAGCCGGGTGAGTATTAGAAGAAGACTTCAGTGACGGCAGAAGACTTCAGAGTCGCAGAGGTACCGCGCAGCGGTCGCGATGCGCGCCATTGCTCCCACACAACAACGGCACTACAAGGGTGCAGGGCGCAGGGGGGGGGGCGCCCTGGGCAGCAATATACCTCTCTAAGGAGCCTGGCTAAACATGTATACAGTGCATAGGCACTGTATACGGACCCCCACCGGCATGAAACGCTAAAATAATAGCGGGGCTGAAGCTCGCCGAGAAGGGGGCGTGGCTTAGCCCTCACAACATGATACAGCGCCATTTTCTCCACAGTCCCCGCCAAAACACTGTGTACAGTAGCAGTGTAAACCGAAGCGGGGCACATTGGTTAGTGCAATATAGAATAAAATATAGCACTATATTAGACAATGGCCGTGTAGTCAGTGAGTTGTGCATAAGTGTAAAACATATTTTTTGTTTCTTGACAATTATTATTTGCAGGTGATGGGAACGGCCATGGGGACCAGGTTCGCGCCGAGTTATGCCAACCTCTATATGGGCCAGGTCGAGGACCAGCTCATTTGGGGGGGGGACCTCGGCGCGCACCTGGTCTTCTATGGCCGTTATATTGATGATTTATTCTTCATTTGGGATGGGGATTTTCACACCGCTGCACAATTTGTCACTTCACTGAACACAAACACTTTTAATTTCTCTATCGTCCTAGTGGATGCTGGGGTTCCTGAAAGGACCATGGGGAATAGCGGCTCCGCAGGAGACAGGGCACAAAAAGTAAAGCTTTAGGATCAGGTGGTGTGCACTGGCTCCTCCCCCTATGACCCTCCTCCAAGCCTCAGTTAGATTTTTGTGCCCGGCCGAGAAGGGTGCAATCTAGGTGGCTCTCCTGAGCTGCTTAGAATAAAAGTTTAGTTAGGTTTTTTTATTTTCAGTGAGTCCTGCTGGCAACAGGCTCACTGCATCGTGGGACTAAGGGGAGAAGAAACGGACTCACCTGAGTGCAGAGTGGATCGGGTTTCTTAGGCTACTGGACACTAGCTCCAGAGGGACGATCACAGGTTCAGCCTGGATGGGTCACCGGAGCCGCGCCGCCGTCCCCCTTACAGAGCCAGAAGAGACGAAGAGGTCCGGTGAAATCGGCGGCAGAAGACATCCTGTCTTCAGACTAAGGTAGCGCACAGCACCGCAGCTGTGCGCCATTGCTCTCAGCACACTTCACACTCCGGTCACTGAGGGTGCAGGGCGCTGGGGGGGGAGCGCCCTGAGACGCAATATAACGGAATACCTTAGGTGGCAAAACAGAATACATCACATATAGCTCCTGGGCTATATGGATGTATTTTAATCCCCTGCCATTTTACACAGAAAAGCGGGAGATAAGGACGTCGTGAAGGGGCGGAGCCTATCTCCTCAGCACACAAGCGCCATTTTCCCTCACAGCTCCGCTGGAAGGACGGCTCCCTGACTCTCCCCTGCAGTCCTGCTTCAGAATCAGGGTAAAAAAGAGAAGGGGGGGCATTTTTGGCAGCAAATAACGATAATAACAGCAGCTATAAGGGAATAACACTTATATAAGGTTATCCCTGTGTATATATATATAGCGCTGGGTGTGTGCTGGCAGACTCTCCCTCTGTCTCTCCAAAGGGCTAAGTGGGGTCCTGTCCTCTATCAGAGCATTCCCGGTGTGTGTGCTGTGTGTCGGTACGCGTGTGTCGACATGTATGAGGAGGAAAATTATGTGGAGGCGGAGCAGTTGCCTGTGTTGGTGATGTCACCCCCTAGGGAGTCGACACCTGACTGGATGATTGTATTTAAACAATTAAGTGATAATGTCAGCAATTTGCAGAAAACTGTTGACGACATGAGACAGCCGGCAAATCAATTAGTGCCTGTCCAGGCGTCTCAGACACCGTCAGGGGCGCTAAAACGCCCGTTACCTCAGTGGGTCGACACAGACCCTGACACAGATACTGAGTCTAGTGTCGACGGTGACGAGACAAACGTAATGTCCAGTAGGGCCACACGTTACATGATCACGGCAATGAAAGAGGCATTGAACCTTTCTGACACTACAAGTACCACAAAGAAGGGTATTATGTGGGGAGAGAAAAAACTACCAATATTTTTTCCTGAGTCAGAGGAAATAAATGAGGTGTGTGAAAAAGCGTGGGTTTCCCCCGATAAAAAACAGCTAATTTCTAAAAAATTATTAGCATTATATCCTTTCCCGCCAGAGGTTAGGGCGCGTTGGGAAACACCCCCTAGGGTAGATAAGGCGCTCACACGTTTATCAAAACAAGTAGCGTTACCGTCTCCTGATACGGCTACCCTCAAAGAACCAGCTGATAGAAGGCTGGAAAATATCCTAAAAAGTATATACACACATACTGGTGTTATACTGCGACCAGCAATCGCCTCAGCCTGGATGTGCAGTGCTGGAGTCGCATGGTCGGATTCCCTGACCGAGAATATTGATACCCTGGATAGGGACAATATTTTGTTAACTATAGAACATTTAAAGGATGCACTACTATATATGCGTGATGCACAGAGGGATATTTGCACCCTGGCATCAAGAATAAGTGCTATGTCCATCTCTGCCAGAAGAGCGTTATGGACGCGACGGTGGTCAGGGGATGCGGATTCCAAACGGCACATGGAAGTATTGCCGTATAAAGGGGAGGAGTTATTTGGGGCTGGTCTATCGGACCTGGTGGCCACGGCAACGGCTGGAAAATCCACCTTTTTACCCCAGGTCACTCCACATCAGCAGAAAAAGACACCGTCTTTTCAAACTCAGTCCTTTCGTTCCCATAAGTACAAGCGAGCAAAAGGCCACTCTTTTCTGCCCCGGGGCAGAGGAAGAGGAAAAAGACTGCACCATGCAGCCGCTTCACAGGAGCAGAAGCCCTCCCCTGCTTCTGCCAAGTCTTCAGCATGACGCTGGGGCTTTACAAGCAGACTCAGATATGGTGGGGGCCCGTCTCAAGAATTTCAACGCGCAGTGGGCTCACTCGCAAGTGGATCCCTGGATTCTACAGGTAGTATCGCAGGGGTACAAACTGGAATTCGAGGCGTTTCCCCCTCGTCGTTTCCTGAAGTCTGCTTTACCAAAGTCTCCCTCCGACAGGGAGGCAGTTTTGGCAGCCATTCACAAGCTGTATTCCCAGCAGGTGATAATCAAGGTACCCCTCCTGCAACAAGGAAAGGGGTATTATTCCACGCTGTTTGTGGTACCGAAGCCGGACGGCTCGGTGAGACCAATTTTAAATCTGAAATCCTTGAACACTTACATAAAAAGGTTCAAATTCAAGATGGAGTCACTCAGAGCAGTGATAGCAAACCTGGAAGAAGGGGACTATATGGTGTCTCTGGACATCAAGGATGCTTATCTCCACGTCCCGATATACCCTTCTCACCAAGGGTACCTCAGGTTTGTAGTACAAAACTGTCATTATCAGTTTCAGACGCTGCCGTTTGGATTGTCCACGGCACCTCGGGTCTTTACCAAGGTAATGGCCGAAATGATGATTCTTCTAAGAAGAAAAGACATTTTAATTATCCCTTACTTGGACGATCTCCTGATAAGGGCAAGATCCAGGGAACAGTTAGAAGTCGGAGTAGCACTATCTCAGGTAGTGTTACGTCAGCACGGGTGGATTCTAAATATTCCAAAATCGCAGCTGATTCCAACGACACGTCTACTGTTCCTAGGAATTATTCTGGACACAGTCCAGAAGAAGGTGTTTCTCCCGGAGGAGAAGGCCAGGGAGTTATCCGAGCTAGCCAGGAACCTCCTAAAACCAGGACAGGTCTCAGTGCATTAGTGCACGAGGGTCCTGGGGAAAATGGTGGCTTCTTACGAAGCGATTCCATTCGGAAGATTCCATGCAAGAACATTTCAGTGGGATCTACTGGACAAATGGTCCGGATCGCATCTGCAGATGCATCAGCGGATAACCCTGTCGCCAAGGACAAGGGTGTCTCTCCTGTGGTGGCTGCAGAGTGCTCATCTACTAGAGGGCTGCAGATTTGGCATTCAGGATTGGATCCTGGTAACCACGGATGCCAGCCTGAGAGGCTGGGGAGCAGTCACACAGGGAAGGAATTTCCAGGGCCTGTGGTCAAGCCTGGAAACGTCTCTTCATATAAACATTCTGGAACTAAGGGCCATTTACAATGCCCTAAGTCAAGCAAAACCTCTGCTTCAGGGTCAGGCGGTGTTGATCCAATCGGACAACATCACGTCAGTCGCCCACGTAAACAGACAGGGCGGCACGAGAAGCAGGAGGGCAATGGCAGAAGCTGCAAGGATTCTTCGCTGGGCGGAAAATCATGTGATAGCACTGTCAGCAGTATTCATTCCGGGAGTGGACAACTGGGAAGCAGACTTCCTCAGCAGACACGACCTTCACCCGGGAGAGTGGGGACTTCACCCAGAAGTCTTCCACCTGATTGTAAACCGTTGGGAAAAACCAAAGGTGGACATGATGGCGTCCCGCCTCAACAAAAAACTGGACAGATATTGCGCCAGGTCAAGGGACCCTCAGGCAATAGCAGTGGACGCTCTGGTAACGCCGTGGGTGTACCAGTCAGTGTATGTGTTCCCTCCTCTGCCTCTCATACCAAAAGTACTGAGAATCATAAGAAGGAGAGGAGTAAGAACTATACTCGTGGTTCCGGATTGGCCAAGACGGACTTGGTACCCGGAACTTCAAGAGATGCTCACGGACGAACCGTGGCCTCTACCTCTAAGAAAGGACCTGCTACTGCAGGAGCATTGTCTGTTCCAAGACTTACCGCGGCTGCGTTTGACGGCATGGCGGTTGAACGCCGGATCCTGAGGGAAAAAGGCATTCCAGAAGAAGTCATCCCTACTCTGGTCAAAGCCAGGAAGGACGTAACCGCAAAACATTATCACCGCATTTGGCGTAAATATGTTGCGTGGTGTGAGGCCAAGAAGGCCCCTACAGAGGAATTTCAACTGGGTCGTTTCCTTCATTTCCTGCAAACAGGACTGTCTATGGGCCTAAAATTAGGGTCCATTAAGGTTCAAATTTCGGCCCTGTCGATTTTCTTCCAGAAAGAACTGGCTTCAGTACCTGAAGTTCAGACATTTGTAAAAGGGGTCCTGCACATACAGCCTCCTTTTGTGCCTCCAGTGGCACCTTGGGATCTCAATGTGGTGTTGAGTTTTCTAAAGTCACATTGGTTTGAACCACTTTCCACTGTGGACTTAAAATATCTCACATGGAAGGTGTCGATGCTGTTAGCCTTGGCTTCAGCCAGGCGTGTGTCAGAATTGGCGGCTTTATCATATAAAAGCCCTTACTTAATTTTTCATTCTGACAGGGCGGAATTGAGGACTCGTCCTCAATTTCTACCTAAGGTGGTTTCTGCATTTCACATGAACCAACCTATTGTGGTACCTGCGGCTACCAGGGACTTAGAGGACTCTAAGTTGCTTGACGTTGTCAGGGCCTTGAAAATATATGTTTCCAGGACGGCTGGAGTCAGAAAATCTGACTCGCTGTTTATCCTGTATGCACCCAACAAGCTGGGTGCTCCTGCTTCTAAGCAGACGATTGCTCGTTGGATTTGTAGTACAATTCAGCTTGCACATTCTGTGGCAGGATTGCCACAGCCAAAATCAGTAAAAGCCCATTCCACATGGAAAGTGGGCTCATCTTGGGCGGCTGCCCGAGGGGTCTCGGCTTTACAACTTTGCCGAGCAGCTACTTGGTCAGGGGCAAACACGTTTGCTAAATTCTACAAATTTGATACCCTGGCTGAGGAGGACCTGGAGTTCTCTCATTCGGTGCTGCAGAGTCATCCGCACTCTCCCGCCCGTTTGGGAGCTTTGGTATAATCCCCATGGTCCTTTCAGGAACCCCAGCATCCACTAGGACGATAGAGAAAATAAGAATTTACTTACCGATAATTCTATTTCTCGGAGTCCGTAGTGGATGCTGGGCGCCCATCCCAAGTGCGGATTATCTGCAATACTTGTACATAGTTACAAAAATCGGGTTATTATTGTTGTGAGCCATCTTTTCAGAGGCTCCGCTGTTATCATACTGTTAACTGGGTTCAGATCACAGGTTGTACAGTGTGATTGGTGTGGCTGGTATGAGTCTTACCCGGGATTCAAAATCCTTCCTTATTGTGTACGCTCGTCCGGGCACAGTATCCTAACTGAGGCTTGGAGGAGAGTCATAGGGGGAGGAGCCAGTGCACACCACCTGATCCTAAAGCTTTACTTTTTGTGCCCTGTCTCCTGCGGAGCCGCTATTCCCCATGGTCCTTTCAGGAACCCCAGCATCCACTACGGACTCCGAGAAATAGAATTATCGGTAAGTAAATTCTTATTTTATCCTTCACTTACACTTTTGATAGGTTTAAAATTAATTATTTGGATCTCACATTGGAGATTGTTGACAATAAGATTCAAACTACGAATTATATAAAAGAAACAAGTAGTAATGCATATCTGCACTTTAGTAGTGCACATCATGTTCCCTGGAAGGAGAATATCCCTAAGGGACAGTTGTTGCGCATCAAACGCAACTGTTCTAAGGAAGAATTGTTTTTTGATCAAGCACAATCTATGATCGAATCATTTCATTCCCGAGGTTACCCTAAAAAATTATTATCGAAAGCCTTTGATGAAGTTATAAGGGTAGATAGAGATTCTCTAATTAATGGGAGGGAAAAGAAGCCTACCACGTTTTCGAGCGATTTGGCATTTATCTCTAAGTTCAATAACAAATCAGGAGAAATTAAACGGGCATTTAATCATAATTATACCATTCTTAAACAAGACCCTCTGTTAAAAAATGAACTTCCCGCTCAACCAAGAGTTATTTTTAAAAAGAATAAAACTCTTAAAACAATGTTAGCACCTAGTATGCTGAAAAGTAAACGAAAATTGGCAGAGAAAACGCTAGAAGGAGATTGGCTGTCCACAAAGCCTAATGGATTTTATAAATGTGGCAAATCTCGATGTACAACATGTAAACATGTAATGAATCGAACAAAAACTGTGATTATAGATAGTGATGGGAATACATCTGATATAAAAAGCTTTATTAATTGTGATACAAGCTGGGTTATTTACTTATTGCAATGTGGATGTAACCTAAGATATATAGGTAGGACAACACGTAATTTGAAAACTAGATTCATGGAACATCGTCGCAATATTATTAATAAGAAGATGGACCATAGCGTACCAAGACACTTCCTGGACTGTCACCAGGGAGATCCGAGCACGCTAAAATTACTCGGTCTTGAGCATATCACACAGACTGAAAGAGGTGGGGATAGATATAGTAAGCTATGTAAACAGGAGATATTTTGGACCTTTAAATTAAACTCACTCCATCCTCATGGTCTAAACGAGGCTTTGGAGTTAAATTCAGTATTATGATTCAGGAATGACAAGCCACGTCCTGTTTCTCCTTTTTTTCCCCAATTTTTTCCTCCATCCCCCTTTATTTCCCTTCTCTCTCCTATTCCCTCAATAACAACTTCTCTGAATAATTCAGGAATATGGGCTTATGCGGGTTTCCCCTTTGCATTATCCCTCCCATATTAGATGCCTATAATAGTTGTTTTATTTATATTTATTTATTTTTAATATACATCAGATATGTTCATATATATATATGTGGGCACTTATTCTTGATAATTGCTAAGTTTATAAATAGCTAGGGTGGTTTTTTCATCCTACTATGTCTCTTGAATCCCTCTATCCTAAACTTTAATCCTAACTTTCAACGTGGGTCTTTTATATAAATAATATTAAAAAAAAGAGAGTTGAAATCTAACTTATAGAGAGATCCACTGCTGCATGGTTATCCGGAATGAAAAGGGATATGCAGAGTTGTATAGGAATAAAAATGGGTTTATTCTATATCTCCAATTCTTTTAGAAAGAGGTCTCTGTTCCCTTAAGAAAAGGTAAACAACACTATGTCATCTAGCACTGATCACGTGTTCGCACGGCTGCACTGTGAGGAACTCCCATACTGTGAAGTAATCTAGCGGCGATCACGTGATGGAATGTTATCATGTGATCATACGTTTTGCACCGCCGCAGTGTATTGGGTATCTTCACACTGTCCAGGAAACCTGACGATCACGTGATCGGGCCTCAGGATACGTCATTATGACGGGCGGTTGAGTCACGGTCACATGACGTTATGACGCGGCCGATCCGGAAGTCCCTATAAGAAATGAAAATATCGGACGTATAATGAGGACCGTCCGTTTGAATATAACGATTGGGAGGTAAAATCATGTGACCAGAGAATAGTGAGGGTGGTTACTATGGTAACCCAATAGTTTATGTTGCTGACCAATAGGGATATACGATAAGGACAAACCCACATCACATGATGGAGGTCATGTGATCGTACCCATTTTGACATTTAATTAAAACAATGTTTTTAATACATTTATGCATCTCGTTTTTTGATTTATTTATCCACATTAGAAGATGTCTGTCTTTCTGCTGCTATATATGTATAGTTAATATGATTTTGTGTATATAAACCTAATTAAATAGGAACAGGTGTTTCCAGGTTGTTGATTGTTATTCCTATATAAGAGCCATATGAGCCCAGTAAGAGCACCTTTGATAAAGCTGCCAAACGCCAGCGAAACGCGTAAGGAAACCAGCCCTGACCCAGACACCCTAAAGCCACCATCAGGACACCACTGCAGATAATACCATCTTGGATATTTTCAATCTATGGACGTGGAAAATTAACAGAGGGAAAACCACCAAAAACATCTGCGTTGGATCGGAGACAGCCTCTGGATCTTCGCTAGGTGGGATACCCGGCCAATCCACTGTAATCCTGGTAATTATACCACAAGATTGGACATATCTGCATATTTAAGGATCCTGTTGATATTGTGACCGGTCACAGGGACATTGTTAAATACCAAGAGGTGTGCATATTTACATCAAAATGTCGGTGGTCAGAGACTGGCTATAGAGGCTCTATATTTTTATGGTTTATCTTTGTGAGAATTTTCTCTTTTATATATATGTTGAATATTATTAAAACGTATGCAATTTATTTTAAGGAAACACCTGTCTATTAGATTCTTTATTAGCGCTGTTTTTATGTTTTACACATTGTATTTGCAGTATATGAGAGATTGACTATCTCTCACCCTAACAGCAGCTTAGAGAACCAGCACAAATATAGCGCCAGAACTTGTATCAAGCAATTGATACAAATAATTTCTAGTTGTGCATAAGTGTCTGTGTTTTCCCTGTCAGATACCCACTATAGCTTTTTAGTACACGTGTCGACATGTGTGTGCTCTGTCGAAAACAGTTATGGGAATCTCTCTGTCGGCATCGTCGACTCCTGTGGTACTTGATTCAGTAGATGAAGTGTCAGCAGGTCGGTAGTTGTATGCTTTTTCAAAAAGTAAACACTGTATGGGAGAGACAGTAATATGTGGGTGACCCTGTCGGCACTAACTGTTAATACTGGGTGTAAATTAACATGCTGTAACTAACTTATACCTGTATATATATTTATATGTATATGTATGGTACGGTTCCATGGCTCGAGCACAGATATGGTAGTATTTGTGGGGGAGTGATATTAAAATTATACATGTATACTTCCCTCGGACCCCTCGGGGTCGCAAGAATGTTATTTTGCCTTGTTACTACTCCCTGCTGTCGACGAATACTATGTTTTATGTCGACCATAAGGTTTCCTGTTCAGATCCACAACTTGGGCATTCAGTACATGGTCATACACATTCAGAACACATTGATGTCACTAGGGACCCGGCAGTACCAGACAAACTGCTTATATGTATGATATATAGATATACATATATATACATATATATATTATAGGATATGTGTGTATTACAATATGTATATTCATATTACGATTTCTAATGAATGCTGAAGTAAAAATATTCCTCCTCATGTGCTGGTTGCTCTGTTGATAAAGCTCTAGGTCGGCCATGACGAGTTGGTCTCAGTTCCTCACGAGGAGTCCGAGTGTTTATTCTTTTCCCGCCACGGATAGAATACAGTGAAAGTCAACTCCTGGTCTGCACGGGGCCCTGTCTCAATGGATCGTGTACAGGAAGCTAAGTGATATTTTATTTATATGCTTTGAGGATATTTGCATTACATGCGCATGGGGGAGTGCTTGTATTCGGAAATGGTCGGTTACCTTGGCATCCGATAGAATTACCCTAGAGAGAGAGGGGATGTTTCTTATGTTGGGTCTTCTCTATAACATTGCGGCAGGCTGCCATGCGACTACAGGAGGTATGGCCAAGGGAATGCTGAGGCTGACTACGAGAGATACTGGAGTATTTTCCCTGTGATGGTGTAACCGCTGCTTGGGGATGCCTTAGTTAAGTTACTCTCGGCGGATACCACTGGTAAGTCTACCTTCGTGTGATAGGTTCCCTCACAACGGTTGGTGACGCATTCTTTTGTGGGATGCAGTCATTTTAACCGGTTGGATACCGTTCTTTTTTCCCTTTCTTTGCAGATAGTGGAAGGTGAAAAGGTAAGAGCTCTGCAGCCTTTTTAGGTTCGCAGAAGCGGATACCGTCTTCTGTTTCTGCCACATCCACCGCATGTCGCTGGGTCTATCTTGCTGGAGCCCACACCGGTGGGAACTCGTCTAATACTCTTCAGTCAGTCCGGGAATGGACTTGGACCTGTGAGTTCATAATAGAATCCAAAGGGGGACATACTGGAGTTTACAGATGATTCCCCTCACTGATTTTTCAAGTAGATCTTACCGATTCTCCTCTGGAAGGGGAGGTAGTATGCGATGCACTATCCAGCGTTGCGTCAGGTTCAGGACATTGTCCTGCTGTCCGTTAGAAAAAAAACAAAAAAAACAGAGAAACATAGATTTCTACTTAAGCAGTTGAACTACAGGATGGAATCTCTCAGACCAGGGAGCTCCAACACGTAAAGGAAGAAAGGGGTTTAAATGCATTTTTCTCTGCATTAAGCTCACCTGGGTTGCTATCCAGGATTGTCTTTGCCATTTCACCGGAGTGATGACAGTATGATGGGTTTCCTTCAATAGTAAGAGCCATTATTATTATTATTCTGTACTGAGACGCTCTCCTGACTACGGCGAGGTCAAGAAACAAGTGGCGCAAATTGTTGTTTCTCTCTGACTGTTCTTCAACACAGTGAATGGCTGTTGTTCCCAACGACGCTGATGTCGGAGGTGGGTATCGGAGTAGATACTGAATGGTTGAGGTTTTGTTTTTTCCTGTGGAAAGAGGTCTGCGGATCCAGAGTCGGATCAGGTTTGCAGTGACAACCCATCAATATGGTCCGTTGAGGGAGAAGATGGGTGCGGCCTAAGAGGCCTTTTCGGTGAGCAGGTCAAATGCCAGAGTGGTTTTCACGGGACCAGTTGGACATGTGGTCTGAGTCTCACCTACACATGCACCGGAATATAAACCTAAGGATATCGCTCCTGTGGTGTCTGCACAGTTTTCACCCCCTAGGGGGACGAAGGTTCGGGATCCAGGATTAGATCCTGGTGTCCATGCATGCAGGTCTCCGAGGCTGGGGAGCAGTTTTTCCGTGGGAAGTATTTCCAGAGGAAAAGGTCAAGCTGGGAAGCTTGTCTGCAATAAGCTTTCTTGGATTAAGAGCTATTTTCAGCAAACATATTCTTCGTGATCTGCCCGTCTTAATTCTGTAGGACGACTTGACAGCAGTGGCGTAAGTCAGCCGCTAGGGCGGAACAAGGAGCAAAGCGACACTGGCGGAAGTTTTCCGCTGGGCGGAAAGACAGGTAAACGCTATATTAGCAGTCTTCGTTCCGGATGTAAACAGCGGAGAAATAGATTTCCTCTGCAGACGCGATCTCCATCCAGGAGAAATGCAGTCGTCATCGAGAAGTTTTCACAGAAGTGACAAGTCTTTGAGGAGTGCCTCAATTGAACATGATGGCGTCTTGCCTCAACGAGAGACCTCAGGGATGTTGTTCTAGGTCAAGGGACACTCAAGCTATGGCAGTGGACGCCCTCGTGGCACCTTGGGTGTTTTCAGTCGGTCTATGTGTCCCCTCCACTTTTACGGTTTCCGAAGGTGATAAACATAAGAAGAACAAAGGTTCAGGCGATCCTCATTGTTCCGGTCTAGTCAAGGAGGGCTTGGTATCCAGATCTTCAAGACTTACTCATAGAAGATCCATAGCCTTTTCTTCTACGAGAGGACCTGTTGCAGCAGGGACCGGGCGTGTATCACGACTTAACGCGGCTGCGTTTGACAGCATGGCGTTTGTACGCTATATCCTAGCCTGAGAGGGTATTTCCGGTAAAGTCATTTCCACTTTGCTTCAAGCTAGGAAAGGAGTAACTGTGAAGCTTTACCTCCATATTTGGAGGAAGTATGTGTCTTGGTGTGAATCCTAGAAGGCTCGTACGGAAGAATTTCAGCAGGGTCGGTTGTCTCCATTCTTTGCAAGCAGAGGTGGATGCAGGCCTAAAGTTAGGCTCCATTTTAGTGTAGTTTTCGGCCTTATAAATTTTCTTTCAAAATTGGCCACCTTTCCGGTAGTTCAGACTTTTGTGTAAGGTGTGCTGCACATTCAACCTCCATTTGTGCCCCCACTGGCACCGTGGGACCTTAACGTGGTGTTGCAGTTTCTAATGTCACACTGGTTGGACCCTTTATGAAAGGTTGTGTTAAAAATTTCTCTCTTGGAAAGTGGGCATGCTATTGGCCTTGGCGTCCGCCTGGCGGGTGTCGGAAGTAGCGGTTTTGACTCACAAGAGCCCCTATTTGATCTTTCATGTGGATAGAGCGAAATTGAGAACTCAGAAAATAGTTCTGCCAAAAGTGGTTTCTGTGTTTCGCAGAAACCAGCCTATTTTGATGCCTGTGGTTGCTTAAGCATTGGCTGGTTCAAAGTCTCTCGAGGTAGTCAGGGCTTTGAATTTTTATGTCGGCAGATCGGCTCAGATTGGGGAAACAGAGGCTCTGTTTATTCTGTATGCTCCAAGCAAAATTGGGGCACCTGTTTCTATGCAGTCTGTTACACGCTGGATCTGTGATACGATTCGGCATGCTCATTCTAAGGCCGGATTGCCGTTACCGAAATCGGTGGAGACCCATTCTTCTAGGAGGATGAGCTCTTCTTGGGCGGGTGCCCGAGGAGTCTCGGCGATTCATTTTTGCCGAGCGGCTACTTGGGTTCAAACACTTTTGCTAAAGTTCTACAAGTTTCATACCCTGGCTGATGAGGACCTCATGTTTCCTCAATCGGTGCTGCAGATTCGTCCGCACTCTCCCGCCCGATCTGGAGCTTTGGTATAAAGCCCATGGTCCTTACTGAGTCCCAAGCATCCTCTAGGACGTATGAGAAAATAGGATTTTAATACCTACCGGTAAATCCTTTTCTCTTAGTCCGTAGAGGATGCTGGGCGCCCGTCCCAGTGCGTACTGTATCTGCAGTTATTGATTATGGTTACACTCTTGTGGTGTTTCTTTTCAGTCAGGCTGTTGCTGACGTTGTTCATGCCATGGCATGCGGTATCTTATTATTGGTTGTGTTGACACACAGGTTGTGTTACATATTCTCGCAGCATATGGCTGTATATTTTTCATGCCGTTGGCTGGTGTTCTATTGAATGCCACGTTCTGCGGCGTGTTCGAGGTGTGAGCTGGTATGACACTCACTGTGTTTAAACAATAAATTCTTTCCTCGAAATGTCCGTCTCCCTGGGCACAGTTCTCGAACTGGAGTCTGGAGGAGGGGCATAGAGGGATGAGCCAGTTCACACCCATTCAAAGTCTTATAGTGTGCCCATGTCTCCTGCGGATCCCGTCTATACCCATGATCCTTACGGAGTCCCCAGCATTCTCTACGGACTAAGAGAAAAGGATTTACCGGTAGGTATTAAAATCCTATTTTTTTTTATTTTGTTTAACAAGCCGTTTGTGTCAGTGTGTTTTGTAACTAATTACTAGAGTACTGTTTCTATGCTCCAGTCCTTTGTGAACCCTAACAGCGCTTGTTTTCCACCTGTGGATCTTTAAAAATGTGTCCGTCAAGAAGTAATACAGCTATGTGCAGAGATATGGAAGCTAAGTAAAATAAGGAAATTCTACTTAACTTCATGGGTGTCACCTGATGGCGGTACCCTCGCTCGTGAGCTTCCCTTTGGGATGTTGGGAAGCTCATGGAAGAGGGACCTTGGTGACGCTGCTGACTGTAAAGAACTACAAGGGTAATGTAACTGTGACACTAATCTGGATCAGTGTTGTGTGTTTAGATTCCTGTATTTGTAATCCTTCCAGGAGTGTATTGCGCATCATGGTTCATTTGAGGGTCAAGCATGTGGTTATCATGGTCCTTACATACCCGACGTTTTCTTCTGGTCAGTCATCTTATTCTTCACAACGTTCTTCCTCTCCGCCTTCCTCAAACAGTTCAAAACAAAGAATTATTTTCCAACCAAGGTAAAAATGAACTCCATGGAAGAATTGAAATAAATCTGGAAATCTGGGTTTGATATGTTTTAACCTCTTCAGTGGTATGCCCGGAAATCTTCCGGGGTAGCCCGCGCTATCAGCTATTGAATGATTCCCAGAGGACAGACATGTTGATTTATTATAACATAAGCATATTTAATGATTTGCAAGATTTATGTGATTTTACTTTTCTGCTTCATATTTATTGTTCTATCAGGTAAAAACAGTTCACTTAAGTCACTACTTATGCCTTAAATTAATTATGTCTTAAAGTTGCTTTTTTCCCCAATTAAATCACATTTATTATTTTTATTTTTATTCATGTCTGAGTTGCATCTACTACTTTATAGTTGTAATGGCCACGTGACCATGCGCAAATACAAAACTCCCCAGTAACCTGGGCTATTGCTGACATATATTCTTAGCTAGTCCTTCTTATGGAAATGTGGAACATCATTTTAAAATGATTTAAAGAGTGGTACTGTCCTGGTCTTTTGTGCATTCATCTATGTCTAAGTAATGATATAGTCACAGCTTTATACCTCGCTTGTGATTCTATAGGTGCGTTCTACAATCAGCGATTTTGCAATCTTCCTGACAATAGTCACTATGGTAGTCATTGACTATCTTGTGGGTGTTCCTTCACCAAAGCTCCATGTTCCAGAGAAGTTTGAGGTAAGAAAGCAGAATTATATATCTTACTGAAAACACCATTTTTTAAAATATGTTTAAAGAATATATAAGTGTTTTCCTTGCACAGGCCATCTTCTATGTCCTACATCAGTATTTATTTTTATTATTCATAGCCCACTCTGAAAGACAGAGGATGGCTCATGGATCCTCTGGGGCCCAATCCTTGGTGGACATTACTAGCTGCGGCCATGCCAGCCCTGCTTTGCACCATTCTTATCTTCATGGATCAGCAAATCACTGCTGTGATCATTAACCGGAAAGAACACAAGCTGAAGGTATTACAATGTTTTACAGTAATCTGAGTAAATGCAGTAGTTCTATATGATGTGATCTAAACAATCTGATAATATATGTATAAACTTGTTAATTACTTTCAGACACTATTCAGAATCTTTCGTACTGTCTAGGAGTTCCTTGAGCTGTATGAAAGACACAGCCTGTGACCTTGCTCATGTTTATAATAATATGGAACTCCCTGGTGTTTTCGATTTAGGGCCCCCCATTCTTAAGTGCCCTGGTCCCCCCAAAGCCTTAATACAGCTCTGGATGCAGTCATCCATTATAGTGTGTGCAGGGACAGACCGTGGCTCTAAAAGAGCCCTTGCATATTCCTCTGGGTGCGCACACGGTCACGGCTCGCAGGGGCATGGTTAAGGCTTGTGGGGCATGGTCTTTGCTCATGGGGACTTGCCATGAGTCACAGGGGTCTGGCCTTGCGGCATGCCCCATCTCTATGCTGGGCAGCTGACCAGAACACCAGGAGGAGGAGCTGCTCCACCAGCCCTTCGCCTTGTGCTGGGCAGACAAGCAGAGCGCTGGGAGGCTGCGTTGCTTGGTCAGCCCGGTCTCTCTGTATGGTCGGAGTGGCCCATGAGGCGAATGGCCCTTCTGGCATTTGCCAGAAGGGCAAGATGGCCTGTCTGTGTGTTCTTAACAAATAAGCTTTACTGTAGAACTAGACATACCAGCATGCCTTGTCATAGTCTTGCTGTTAAGGCATGCTAAAACTGTGGCAAGGCATGCTGGGAAGCAGCAGGAGTGCCTGAGGTTGCCTATCATTGTCATGATCTACCCTCACTATGAACTATAAGGATAATATAAGTCAATGATGATATCAATGACTGCATAAATATGAGCTTTAACCCCAAAAAGTATAGGGTGTACATTTACTAGGTAAGCTACACAAAGCCTACACTACAATAAAATGTTTCAAACACATGACAGGAGCCGAATGGCTCATGCACCATTGATCATACACATCAAGTTTCATGATAAAACTTGTTAATAAGTCAGCCCCCAAAGATTTTCAACCTACCACTAACGATCCCCTCCCACAGCCTAACCCAAATCGTCCCTTTCCAGAGCCTAACCGTCCCGGCTCCTGCAGCCTTACACTAACCTCCCCCACCCCCTGCAGCCTAACATTAACCCTCCCCCTAGTGTCTAACCATAACCCCAGAACTTACCTCCGGGATCCGTTGGGATGCCACTGTCAGGATCCCAACTGCTAGGATTTTAACCACATTGTGCAAAAACTGTCTAATTGTAATCTTTCCCAATAAATAATTGATTAAATGCTGTAAAGTATTGACCTGAGTGAACAGGTAACTCACATGATGAATGCGATTTTGTTCTTTTGGCTTTAGACCATTTTTGTTGCTCTGGTGTTTATATATCCTCTTCTTTAGTGGCTGATGACAACTGTATGAGACTTATAGTGGCGCACTGTAGAAACAGAGACCTAAATCTGTCATTATATGCTGTGCTTGGCTTTACAGAAAGGGTGCGGCTACCATCTGGACTTGTTCATGGTCGCCATCATGCTGGGGATATGTTCCATCATGGGATTGCCATGGTTTGTAGCTGCTACTGTTCTGTCCATCAGCCATGTGAACAGCTTAAAACTGGAATCTGAATGTTCTGCTCCAGGAGAGCAGCCAAAATTCCTGGGCATCCGAGAGCAGCGAGTGACCGGTCTTCTGATCTTTGTGTTGATGGGACTCTCTGTATTTATGACCTCAGTACTGAAGGTAAGAGGACAAGCACATCTATTGATAGCTATATATGCATTGTGATGTGTTGGAAACTTTCATCCACGCATTCCACTCTGTAGCTGTTGTTTGTACGCTAGCCTTGTTCTTCTTTGTATACGTGTAAGAATATAGCGTATATAGTACATATAGCTGCCAGGATAGAGAGCAAATCATTACCTACATTAAAGCTTTCATATTTGAAGCATGAGGGTAAAGACATAGGGGTATATGCAATTGCGGTAGAATTCCCGAAAATGGCGAAAAACGGGACATTTTCGCCAAAAAAAAAAAAAATCGACAATGCAATTTAGTACTTTCCGTCAAAAAAAACGGACTTCCCAAATTCGACTTTTTGAAATTCGACATTTGTCAAATTCGACATTTCTGCAATGGTACAAATGCGGCAAAAGTATATTCAATTGAAGTTTGAAAATTCGACAACAGTGCTTTTAAGACAGTAAATTCGTCATTTTCAGTCCGCCACACTTTGGTGGCGGAATCTAATAAAAAAAATTTAAAACATGGTTTTTTTTGTGTTTTTTTTTTTTTTGGTAATGGCATATCTATTTATATTAGAAGGGATTAGGTACTTGGTTTGTCTATTTTGGAGGCACAAATATTATTTATATATTTTTAAAAATATTATTATTATTATTATTATTATTATTATTATTTTTTTTTTTAAATGGAATGGTAAAAATCCGAAAAAAAATTGCGTGGGGTCCCTCCTCCTAAGCATAACCAGCCTCTGGCTCTTCGAGCCGGTCCTGGTTCTAAAAATCCGGGGGGGGAAATGACAGGGGATCCCCCGTATTTTTAAAACCAGCGCCGGGCTCTGGTGCTGGTGCAAAAAATACGGGGAACAAAAAGAGTAGGGGTCCCCCGTATTTTTTACACCAGCATCGGGCTCCACTAGCTGGACAGATAATGCCACAGCCGGAGGTCACTTTTATACAGCGCCCTGCGGCCGTGGCGTTAAATATCCAACTAGTCACCCCTGGCCGGGGTACCCTGGTGAAGCCCGAGGCTGTCCCCCCCCCCCCCCTTCCCCCCCATCCAAGGGCTGCGGATGGGGGGCTGATAGCCTTGAGAAAATTGAAAGAATATTGTTTTTTCCAGTAGTACTACAAGTCCCAGCAAGCCTCCCCCGCAAGCTGGTACTTGGAGAACCACAAGTACCAGCATGCAGGAGAAAAACGGGCCCGCTGGTACCTGTAGTTCTACTGGGAAAAAAATACCCAAATAAAAACAGGACACGCACACCGTGAGAGTAAAACTTTATTTCACACATGTCGACACACACATACTTACCTATGTTCACACGCCGACCTCTGTCCACTTGTCCAAGTAGAATCCACGTGTACCTGTGAATAAAATTATACTCACCTCAATCCAGTGTCCAGATTATAATCCACGTACTTGGCAAAAAAAAAAAAAACCGAACACCTGAACCAGGCGGACTGAAAGGGGTCCCATGTTTACACATGGGACCCCTTTCCCCGAATGCAGAGACCCCCCCCCCCGTGACTGCTGTCACAGAAAGGTCTCCTAAGCCAATCAGGAAGCGCTACTTCGTGGCACTCTCCTGATTGGCTGTATGCGCGTCTGAGCTGTCAGACAGCGCATCGCACAGCTCCCTCCATTAGTTTCAATGGTGGGAACTTTGCGGTCAGCGGTGGGGTTACCCGCGGTCAGCCGCTGACTGCGGGTGACCTCACCAATGACGCAAAGTTCCCACCATTGAATATAACGGAGAGGCTTTGCGATGCGCTGTCTGACAGCTCAGACGCGCATACAGCCAATCAGCAGAGTGCCAGGACGTTGCGCTCGCTGATTGGCTGAAGAGACCTTTCTGTGACAGCAGTCACGGGGGGGTCTCTGCATTCGGGGAAAGGGGTCCCATGTGTAAACATGTGACCCCTTTCAGTCTGCCTGGTTCGGGTGTTCGTTTTTTTTTTTTTTGCCAAGTACGTGGATTATAATCTGGACACTGGATTGAGGTGAGTATAATTTTATTCACAGGTACACGTGGATTCTACTTGGACAAGTGGACAGAGGTCGGCGTGTGAACATAGGTAAGAATGTGTGTGTCGACATGTGTGAAATAAAGTTTTACTCTCACGGTGTGCGTGTCCTGTTTTTATTTGGATTTTTTTTTTCAGTAGAACTACAGGAACCAGCGGGCCCGTTTTCTCCCGCATGCTGGTACTTGTGGTTCTCCAAGTACCAGCTTGCGGGGAGGCTTGCTGGGACTTGTAGTACTACTGGAAAAAACAATATTCTTTCAATTTTCTCAAGGCTATCAGCCCCCCATCCGCAGCCCTTGGATGGGGGGGACAGCCTCGGGCTTCACCCCTGGCCCTTGGGTGGCTGGGGGGGGGTACCCCTTGATTGAAGGGGTCCCCACTCCCCCAGGGTACCCCGGCCAGGGGTGACTAGTTGGATATTTAATACCACGGCCCCAGGGCGCTGTATAAAAGTGACCCCCGGCTGTGGCATTATCTGTCCAGGTAGTGGAGCCCGATGCTGGTGTAAAAAATACGGGGGACCCCTACTCTTTTTGTGCCCCGTATTTTTTGCACCAGGCGCAGAGCCCAGTGCTGGTTTTAAAAAAACTGGGGATCCCCTGTAATTCCCCCCCCCCCCCCCCGGATTTTTAGAACCAGGACCAGCTCGAAGAGCCCGAGGCTGGTTATGCTTTGGAGGGGGGACCCCACGCAATTTTTTTTCCAGGTTTTTTACCGTCTTTTCCGGTTTTTTAAAAATCGGATCAAAATCCGTCAAATCCGTTTTTTATTGAATATGTTGAATTCCGGCACCCACTTGCCGGAATTCGACGGTCGAATTGTGTCGAATTAAAAAACGGCCGAAAAATTGCCATGATTTGCCGCTAATTGCATATACCCCATAGTCTAGTGTTGCACATTCTGTAAGATCTGGTGAGTAGGGTGATTATTTTTGTCAGTGCCCCCTTTTTTATACGGTATACTGTAATACTTCTCATTCAGGGTTGCAATATATGAATAGTACTCACCTATTGTGTATTTTGGTGGGGGGGCTGGACTGCACACCCTAATTCTAAATATAAGAGGTGCATCCATGCTGAGACTTGTAGTGCCACAAAAAAAAGATAAAATGCAGGTGTATTTTTTTCTCTCTATTGTGTATTTTTAAGCCTCCTTGCTATACTGCATGTTCAGTAACTAGTTAATACATGTGTGCACAAGCTGATTAGATTTCTACTTTCTTTCATTGTGCTGTTCCTTTTTTGTTCCGTTTATATGAAGTTGCCGTACAGCTTTCTCAACTATATTAAAGTTAATAGCACAATTTATTTTCTTTTTTCCCCAATACTCTTTATATTATGTCACACTTTATGAAAATATGCATTGTATTTTTTAAATAATTACAAGTTTTTTAAGATGACATTTTTTTCTATATTCTTTGTCAAATAGAAATTTTAAGAGATGAGTAAATATACAGTAATATTCCTGTTGCATGCCTTTCCTCCACTTCTAAGGCCAATGACCAAGCTTACCATTAAAGGTTAACTAAAAATATAAAGCTGTCTGCCTGATCACTATTTCCAGATGAATTGTGGCTTATTATTGTAATGACTGCTTATTAAACTGGAGTCATCACTAGTCAGACTGTGCGTTTAGTATATAGAATGCCATTAACTCTTGTGGTTCTATTGCTATGAAAACAACAGATATGGAACATATTTGGGGCTAATTCAGATGTGGACGGAGTAGCTATCGCTGCTGCTTCCTTGAAAGTGATAGCTCTGAATGTTAATGCAGCAGGAGGCGTCTATTACAAGTAGATGCCTCCTACTATAGACGCCTCCTGCTGCAGTAGTCATCTGACCTGCATCCTGGAACGCAGGCATCGGATCACTGACTCACCATCAGGCAGTTTTCAGCACCTATGGTGATGCCTAAGCCTCCCGTTGCAGAGACCAGGAAATCTCCGTTTAACGACGGGGATTCCTGGCCTCATCCTTTTCACAAACAGAGGTCGTCGCCGCCTCCTCCCCACTCCCAAAATGGCATCAGACTGATGTATGTCTGCTTCCTATATCGTAGGACCAATTCCGAACGTGCAGAACGGGTCATGTGCAAAGTATCGAACATTGGTACGTTGCGCATCAGGAAGCAGAGCCAATGACATCTGAATGAGGACCATTGTGCTTTAGTAAAAGTTAACCTTTCATACGAGTTCTGTTATTTTTATCTCAGAACCAATTATATCTTCCCATAGCCCTTTTGGTCTAGTATACCGTTTCTCAGCTCCAGCCCACAGGAATCCCTAACAGTCCATGTGTACAGATCTCCTCAATATCACAAGTAAAATAATTAGCACCACCTGGGGATCTTTTTAAATGTATCAGCCAGTAATGGATACACCTGCGCACCCACTAGGATATCTAGAACTATATACAATAGAAGGAGACAGTGGCATGACCATAACTGCTGTGCCCTAAGTGGAGGCAGACACAACTTCTATCTCATTGCTTGTGGTGAAGTGGACAACTTGCCCAAAAGCCAGCAATCAAGTTCTAGCTAGCATTTATCAAATACTTTCTATATAAAATGATAGAGAGGCTAATTGGCTGCTATGAAACTTCTTAATTTCCCCACTCTTTAGAAGGTTTGATCCATTTAAAAATATCTAGTATATACACTGCCCTTTACAGGTTACAGTTGAGCAAATATAGTATTTGTGAACAGAGAGTATTTTTACAAACAAATAACACTCTTAGGGGGATATTCAATTAGCCATGGTAATTTATCGCTTCTAAGTGATCCCCTGGAGTCTATCCAATTAGCCTCGACAGCCAGTAGTATTGTGTTTTTTTTTTTTTATCTGCCCGAGACAGTAGAAGAGAAATCCAAGATAAATTACCTGTTTTCGTGATCGCGGCAGTGAAAACACATGGGTCTGGGAACTTATCCCAGACTCTGTGTTTTCTGACAAAAACTGGTCTTTTTCAGACAAAAAAAAAAAAAACAGTCTACAATTGAATTGCCTGATAATGACAATCAGTAAAGGGCCGTTTTTTGTCGTCCAAAACAATTTGGGGGGTAATTGAATATCCCTAATAGTTTTTTTGCTAACCAAGACTCCACTTTTACTGTATTTTTGTTCTTGCTGCCAGAATTACTGATTCATTCCCTTATCATTTCAGTTTATTCCAATGCCAGTTCTGTATGGTGTATTTTTGTACATGGGAGCATCTTCTTTGAAGGGTATTCAGGTAAGTGCTAATT